>NC_138059.1:74843343-75443343 GCF_964194185.1 Rhinolophus hipposideros
AGACAAACAAATGAGAAAGAAAAACTCATAGATACAGACAATAATTTAGTGGTTACCAGAGGGTAAGGGGGTGGGAGGTAGGTGATGAGGGTAAGGGGGATCAAATATATGGTGATGGAAGGAGAACTGACTCTGGGTGGTGAACACACAATGGGATTTATAGACGATGTAATACAGAATTGTACACCTGAAATCTATGTAAATTTACTAACAATTGTCACCCCAATAAATTTAATTTAAAAAAAAAGAGCTCACCTTCAGAGGACATTTGGTCTCCATCAGTAATAACATATTTTTAAAACAGATTCTCAGTGTCAATTAAACATTCAGTTTAATTATCCTATCTTCTACAATTTTAGTATTATTGCCTAGTATGATTAATAATATCCAGGGAGAAAAAAAGCATCCAAGGCACTAAGAAATGGAGAAATAGATTATTTTCAGTTCATTTAAAAGTATTGCCTGAAGCTAGGAACTGGACTATATTTAAGAATAATTTTTAATAGCATTGAAATCAGTGTTTTTTTTTTCTGGCGTATCTACTATACTCTCTGTCCCCTTTGCTATTCAGCTCATCAGAGTTAATATAATAATATGAAATTAATGAAGGAATTATGTTTCAAGTCATGAATAGATTCCAATAGATTGTAATGTTATGACTTAATTGGTTTTATTAGACTAAGTTTTAAAAAATGTTGGAAAACCCATGTAATATCTTATAAGATAAGCAGAATCAACATTAATTTAGACATGCACTGTGAAGCTTATGCTGAGAACAGATAAGGGATATTAATAAATTCAAAAAACACAATGGACAGTGCACTCAAAATGTGGTACATTTTACCTTATGGACTACAATCAGCATTCAGAGTATGATATTTTTATTTTTTCATAATTTTTAGAACCAAAACAAAAGACACATAGTACTTATCTTTTTAAACAAAAAGCTTACATAAAAACTAGAAAAATTTAATAAAGCATTCTTTATTTTTGTTTCCCTGAACATTAAATCTAAACAATGACCACACAAAGCAGTCCGTATTTAAAAGAATTAAGTAACTCTTGGCTTATGTGCTAAATTAAAGGCATAAGATTTTGCACCATTTCTAACAGAAATATACTGTGAGGTCAATAATGAGTGCCACAAACATTTATTAAAACACCACTCATTTGTTCGACCACTGAGATAAATGAAATATGTCTACTTCATTCATGAAACCAGTTCCCTGTTTTAGAATATAAATCCTAGATGTGAGGAAGCAATCTTGGGTTGTAAAATGTGACTTAGGAAATTAATTAAAATTTGTATTTTAATTTATGTCAGTCTGCCTGATCTAAATGATAGCTCCTGAGTTATACACAGAGCGCTCTGTTTGCTAGAAAGAGTTATGGGAGATGGGGTATGTGGTATTGTGTTTTCTTACAATAACAATGTTATTGACAGCACTTTAGAATACAGGTCAAATCCTGTAGTAGCAAAATAACCTGTTCCACAGGCTCAACCGTCCAAACCCACCGTGTTGCTTGTGAACTGCATGTTTAAAACTTGGCCAGGACCACAAAGTAGGCACTTTCCCTGACTGCCTCACTTGCAATAACTCGTACCAGTCCTCAGCCAATCATTATTCTTCTTGACTTTTGCAGCACTCCAGTGTTGTCACATGATGATTTTACACTGCACTTTACATCTTTTAAAGCTTTACATGGACAGCACCATCTTTCCTCGTGAAGATGTGCTCAGAGAGCCTTCTTATTTGTGGATTTAATCGTTGAATTAGTCTCTCACCTTGGCTGTGTTTGTCCCATATTCCTCATGCTTTCAGTATCAGTGTATCTCTTGTCACTTTTAAGGAAGAATGTAGTTTTAAAAGAAAAAAGGTAAGGAAAATAGTACTTATGACATATCCACCGCCATAATCAAATGTGTACACGGGCTGCGTCTGGCAACCACAGAAGCTAAAGAAGGAATTGGCCTTTCATGGCCCAACTGTGTCTCCTATTAAGTTTCTGCCTCTTCATCTCCCTTTGTTTATGCCTCTGAAGTTTCTTCTTGGAAGCTATTGAGGAGGTGGAAAGAGTAAAATCTTGCGTTAAGCACTCATCATACAAATTAAATTCTAAGTAAAAGCAATTGGTATTGCTGCTGAGTAAGTTCTTCCTGTAGATTGCTCAGACACTGCAAAATTGCCTGCTGACGACCTGCTGCCTGGGCCAGAGCTGCCCGTGGCCTCATAGCCAACAGTATCGATCACAGGTGACGTTTACAGTGGAGAGCGCTGTGCAGCCGTGCCAAATGTGCACAGCAACTGCAAACGGGTAATGTGGGATGAGATGATCTATTAAATTATATGCTGCACCTTCAGTTGAAAAATGGGTATCCCGGAAAAATGAAACGCTCCCGAAAAGCAAACTGGAAAAACGTGAAAATTTGCAAGTAGCAAAATACTTTTGATAACCGAGGTGTCAACATGCGTATAGGGGGCGTGCGCACATTTGCACAACGTGATGTGTACCCATACTTGTAACTCACATAGTGCTGTGATATCTGCGGTGTCAGTGCCACTTCACAGATGAGGAGACTGAGGCTTAGACTAAGTGATTTGTCTGAGTGGAAACAGCTGTTAGACAGGGCCCGCATGCCTACATGTATATACTCAGTTCGATGCACATTTCTTGTTATTGTGTTTTATGTGATAAAGAGAATTGTTTAGTTCCAAAGAATCTTGTTTATGAATTACTCCCTGGGGGAGAAAGTGACGAAGCATGCGGTGTAATTTCAAGCTTGCCAAGAAAGTTCCTAAGTCCCCAAAGCACCTACTGTGTGGAGATTCGATGCAGATAACCTGGGATAGACATAGAATAACAATCATCTCGGATTTAATGGTGACCCTTTGGAACTGAAGCTGACACAATGATAAATGTAGTTCTACCCTGTCCTACCCATGCTGGGTGCGGGGCCAAGACAGATGGGACCTGGTATTAGCTCACTTACAATTTCAGTGGCAGCCTTAGGGACAGAAATTGTCTTTAAATTTCATGTTCTTTGGCCACACCATTTGACCTTTCTTACCTATAACTTATCAGAACTAGATGACAGGGAGCTGTATCTTGGAGCTGTACTTACACCTGTATTTAAACTTTCAAAACTGGAACACAAAAATAACGAGAGACTAGGCCACCGTTACATATAATCAATTTCCCTTGAGTCTTTACCAAAGTAGTGTTAGGTTTGATTTTTGTTTATTTTTACTCCCCAAAGATGATTCAGATTTAAATTAACCACTTTTAATGCTTTCAGTTATCTTCCTGATTTTTTGGAGATGCCTATTAGAGATGCAACAAGGGAAAATGTACAAGTTCTGATAATTAAGTTCACGAACTCATTCTAGGAAAAGCGCTACATACCTCATTGATGAATATCACTACAGTCACCTTCGAAGTCCTCCCCTTGGGAAGCTATGCACTGACGCCAGCGCCTAGTCCACCCTTCAAAGCAATGTTGGAACTCTTTTTCTGGAATGGCCATCAGAGCTGTCGTCCTATTACCCTTGATGTCCTGAATGTCATCAAAATGTCTTCCTTTCACTATTTCCTTTCTCTTTGGGTAAAGAAAGAAGTCATTGGGGGCCAGATCAGGTGAGTAGAGAGGGTGTTCCAATACAGTTATTTGTTTACTGGCTAAAAACTCCCTCACAGACAGTGCCGTGTGAGCTGGTGCAGTGTCGTGATGCAAGAGCCATGACTTGTTGGTGAAAAGTTCAGGTCGTCTAACTTTTTCCCGCAGCCTTTTCAGCACTTCCAAATAGTCAACTTGGTTAACTGTCCAGTGGGTACAAATTCATAATGAATCATCCGTATGATATCAAAAAAAAGATTAGCAACACTGTTGCAACAAGTTCATGAACTTAATTGTCAGACTTTCATAAGCATCCGGATTTAGTCCTTTGGAAACCAAACGTGTGGCTTAGGTGTCCTGTGAGGACAGCAGTGGGATCAGGAAGTGCTGAGCCTCTCTGGCTTCCCTGTACTGGAGAGCCTGCTGAGATTTTCACGGAGAGGCAGATTCGTCAGAGAACTCGAGGGTTTGGGGGCACTCTATTCCCGGTGTTTCTAGGCACGACAGAGGCAGAGTGTGGAGGAAGGGGATGCACACGTCGGCTCATGCTGTGCAGCTTCTTCCCTACAACACGCCGAGATGTCTGGGGCCCACGGGGACACTGCTCGTGGAGAGAACCACTGCTGATTCATGTAGCCGGGAAGAACTACCCATAGGTCACAGTGACAGAGCAGACCCTTCTCCTCGTACCTCAACAAGAGAACGACAGTTTACTCACTCACTTGCCACAGACCCAGGTGACTGAAATCTGCCATGTCCTCCTGGGTGCTATGACTTGGCTCTGTCCAGCGCACCTGAGTTTTAATGTTGCTCTAGAAGCGCCCAGTCATGGCTGGGTAAGGATGAACAATGGCAGACTCCGGGAGAGGCAGTAACCCAAGTGAGGAAGATCAAGACAAAAAATGAGGAGTGTTGGCTCCTAGCCTGGCAAAACCAATGAAGGAATCAGAATACAGTGTAAGTAATGAAAATCTCAAATGAATCTGGTAAAAATAATTTTTAATTGGAAAATATGATTCCCAAATTTCACAGTTTAGAAGAATTTCCGTTCCAGTGATTTGGTGGGAGACATATGGAGGCCTTGAAAATAGGACCACAACGCACCTAGAAGTACGGGGCACGTACTTATAATGCATAACCAGACTTCAGAGTATTCAGTCTGTGCATTCTCATTCTCATTTTCTGTGATTCCACAAGTTCATTTTAAGCGGATGTAACCAAACTCAGGCAATCATTGTCAGTTGGTGTCAAGGCGTTTGTAACTGTTGTTTTTATCATTTGTATCTGCGTCACTGCCAACCCCTGCTTTGTTCTCTAGCTTATGCTGCCATTTACTAACGGGCCCACATGCTCTCCAAGCTTTCTTTCTCTGCATTGCCTTTGAAATGCCACAAAACGTGTTCACGTAAAATGCTTTTGAAAACACAATTCACTTTTATTCCAAATTTGAGTAAGAAATCTCTGAAAATTTTCTCATAAAAAAACCCCAAAAACAACAGAATGGATTTAAAACCAATGAAATATAATAATGCACAAAATAAATTTAATTTCCAGATCATTCTGGCAATTCTAGCTGATAAAATTTAATCTTTTTAATATCATATCATTTATTTAAATGGTGTTGTTTAGTTATCAGTGGTTCCTGAATATTTCCAATATGTAAGGTCAAGTATATATGAACCCGAGACAAGAATTTTCTTAAGGCTTTCAAAATCTGAATTCAAATTAAAGCTTCCATTTTATAAAATGTATGCCTTAACTGGCTCCCTGGCCAAAGCTTCATGTTAAAGTGATTGACAATCAAGATTCCAACTTTTGCTATTCCTTGGATGGCAGAGCTTTAAACTTGTCTGTGGGCAGTGACCTTGGCTGGAGGCAGGAGAAGGCCCTGCGTGGATGTATGAAGATAAAGTAGGAAAAACATCTTGAAGTTCTAATCATGCTTTTTCCGAGTTACTCAAAGCTCTTGCTCAAATGTCCTCAGGAACAAAATTAGGATAGTGCTTGAGGGCACTTGAGAAAGTCGGGGGGTGAATCTTTTTAACTCCCACAGTTGCCCCCACTTCTTGCCCTGGGTACACCATGGCTGATGAATTGACATCTAGGATTGACATCCTCCTTTTGGGGCAAAGGGGTGTTATAAAAGGGATGTTAGGAAGCATGTAACCCTAACCCATGGACTAATCTTGTTGGGTAGAGAGCAGCTGACTGTGACTCTCTGGAACCAAGGACACTGGCACATACGACCATCCATTGGCTTGGCCATCCACTGCCCTTCCCCAAACTGTTTGGGGCTAAGTCAACTAACTTTTGCTATTCCACAGTCCCATTAGAGTAGCTGATACCACCAGGAGAAAAGAGCTCATAAGCCGAAACAAACCAAATAAAAAGACATTTGAAGAGAACCATTTTATCAAACACAAAGACTTAAAAAACCTATCAGAAATGTAAAAAATTATAAAACTTAAGAATTTAAAATTAGCTTAAAAGACAAAAGGGAAGATATTACCAGTATAGCATATGAGTGAGAGGCCATAAAACTGAAATATTAGACACGGAAAGCATACTTAACTAAAATACACAATGTAGAACAAGAAGAAATAGAAAATATTAGTAGACCTCTACTGATTTAAAAACTTGCATGTGTAATTAAAACTTTTTCCACAGAGAAACATCTAGGCCTAGAGGACTTTACTAGAAACCCTATTAATCATTTAAGACACACTAATCTTAAACTTTCAGAAAACATTTAGAAAAAGGACTTCCTGACTCATTTTATAAGGTCCACACACAGCTATGACATCCAAATCTGACTTGGACGTTATACTTAATGATGAAATAGAGCATGCCTCTTCCCTCTAAGACTGGGAAGGAGGCAGAGTATGTCTGCACACACCACTTCCGCCCTACGTACTAGAGGGTCTGCATAGAGCCAAAGGCTAGCCAGAGACATAGCAGACAGGCAGTTAGGAAAGGAAAAAGTAAAACTGCTTATTTATAGTGAGATGATTGTGTAATGAGAGGCAGCCATGGAATCTACCCCCAAAATCACTAGAACTGGTAAGGGAATGTACCATAATCTCAGGATACAAGATCAACATACAAAACTCAGTATATTTCCTTATATTAGCAACAATTAGAAAAGAAGTTTCAAAATTACCATTTACAATGACATTTAAAATATAAAATATTTAGAAATAGCACAATTTGTGCAAGACCTTACCCTGAAAATCACGAAACATTACTGGAGGTACTAAAGAGCTTAATAAACAGAGATATGTCATATTCATGGATTAGATGAGTCGATATTATTAAGATGTCAGTTCTCTTGATATTGATTACTTTAATGTAATGCCTAATCAAAATCTTTGTTGGCTTATTCGAAAACTTACACTGATTCTAAAACGTTGCCACCCTTTTGGCAATCTTTCAAGTTAAAACACATGTCTATTCTGTGACCCAGCAATTCTATCGTTAGAACTTTATCCAAGAGAAATGAAAACATACTATCTCCACAAGCAACAACAAAAAACTCCCCAAAGGTCATATACAATGTATCCTTTTTTATCAATTTAAAGACAACTAAAACAATTTCTAAATTTAGATTCCTAAATTGAAGAGTGATTAGAATAACATTGTTTTCAAATTCTACCCAGGATGCATATGGATATAATGATGAACAGACTCCAAAATAATGCTTGCCACAGTCGGAGGAGACAGCGGCCAAAGGGCCACGAAATGGGACCATCAGCATCTTCTCAGTTTTCTGCATTAGGTTTTCCTTAAAACCAACCAACAACAAAACGCGTAAGCAAGCAAACTGTGCCTGGATCCGTCAGGAGAGAATCACAGATCTAGCATTGCTCTGATTGCATTCACTGCCTCTGAGGTTCCGAGGCAAGCTGCCCAGAGGTGTAAGACATGTTTATTTGTTCAGAATCTCCGTTGTCATGAATTGTTGTTAGAAGGAAAATGTCACTTACTATTTTGAATAACTCGCTCTGTCTCACGTCTGTGTTTTTGAGTTGGTCCGCGGCCTTCTCTGTGCTGGCGTGCTGCAAGCCCTGATCTGTGCAGCAGTGTGTTCTCTCTGACTCTTCTCATCCGTACTGAAATTCCTCCGACTTTGCCATTTCCAGCATAAGTCAGGTTCCCGCGTCCCAGGGTCCAGCCTTCTTCATACAACTGTAGCCTGGACACTGACATTGAGGTAGCCCGTGTACTTTCTTGGAGGGCACGTCCCCATGCTCTGTCACAGTGCGTGACAGCACGTGTGGAATAAATATTTGCTGAACGGATGACTGTCTCAAACTCAGCAGTCAGAGTTGTCCTGTGTCTGCCCCACGCACACACACATGCGTCTATTCCTCCTCTACGCTGTACGCCCTCTGTTCTAGGAATGAAAGCTGACCCAGCAGGGAACACGGCCCTAAGCCACAGACCTTCACCACCCCCTGCCATTGACAACGACGTCTAGATCTCTTTCAGACCCCTCCCTCTCCTCCAAGTTCACTGCTACTCCCCTCTTTCAGCCCTTGTCACTTCTCATGTGTGTGACACTAAGAATGACACTAAGACTCCCAAAGGGTTATGCAGCCTCGGCCCACACACCACATCCTGCTTCCCCAAATCTCGTTTAAACACTGGAGGGCTCCCCTCCTAGGTCAGAACGAGACAAGGCTAAAATAGTGCACATTTCCCATGTCACGGGAAAACACTGCCCTGGTATGTGCGTAAGACATTGCAAACGCTTTAGAAAATATTTTAAAACTCTAAGTTCCCCAGTGTCTCCCAACTCAGTCTCTCTTGTGAAAAAATATGTTGAGTGGGGGGAGTGGACAGGCAAAGCCAGAGGAAAGGAGTCTTGTTTCTTTGAAATTCAGATTGAGGCATGTCAAAATTTATGCTTTCCCATTCAGAGCATCAGAAATCCTAAATTACTTAGACTTTATTTACATGAAGAAATAGATATTATTACCTATTCCAGTTTGACTCGGATTCATAAGTGGCTGACACTGACTGAAGCACAAATGCATATATTGAGAACACAGAAAAAAAGACAATGCATTTTTCAAAAGCCATTATGTCTACCTCATCTTATTAAACTTCCTCCAATCTTACTAATAATTGTGAACATTGTAGATTTGCCAGACTGGCTTCTGGCAAACTAACCCCCATAGAGTCCCCTTACCTATGATTCTCTTACCAGAGACAGTACGTCTTTCCCATTGAATACGGCACACACAGGTAGGTCTTGTGACTTGCAGTCAAACAGAACCCCTCACACGGGCACCTCACTGCAGTGAGCTGGGAAAGCCAGGCTGCGGGGCACATCCCACGAGATCCACTGAAAGGCGTTCGTCTGTCTGAGCAGCTGGGGTCTGCGTGGTTATTGATGTCATTGCGCACTGCTTTTTCCGTAGCATTCTTGACCCCATGTACAGGCAGTATTATGTCTAGGTTCCTTCCTAAGAGTTGTAATACCCAAGACACCTGTCGTCTACTCATGGACTCAGTGTTCATTTTTGTTAGTCCCCCCTGACCTGTTAACCTTCACCTATATGGAAGCAGTTGGAGGTCCAAATATCCACCTACTGCACAGTCACTTACAATGAGTGTTCAGGGTCTCTGATACTGGCTAGATAATAAACCAAAAAAAAAAAAAATAGACCAATGTCTGTCTGTCTTTTTAAATTTGGAATTATCAGCACCAAACACAATTTCCAAAATGATGTAAGATACATGGTAGGCAAATAATAGTTGACCTAATTAAAAGAGAGTCAATGCTAATAAACAATTAATTTTTTAAATGAATAAGTGTATTTTTATTCTTTTGGTTAAAAGAAAATTTGTTCAACATTCATTCCCTGACAAAACTACAAATTCATGTATTAGAGGCCTGTTTTCTCAGAGGCCAAATCCATAAATCAGGCGGGAGTACTATTTCATGACATCTTCAGTTTCTTCATATTTTTTTTTTTAAGAGACCAGGCCTTGGACTGGTTGGTAGAAAAATGTATATTTGCCCAGAAAGAAATCCTGCCTTTCCAGAAGCTCCCTGCCCCTGGCATTCTGAATAACTATGAAAATGCACGAGGCACTCACAGGGCTGCTCCAGGAGCCCTTACTATGTTACTACAGGATGGTGTTGTTTCCCATCCTCTGATCTCTGTGCGACCTCCTCTAGTGGGGCTTTGGCCGAGTGTCAGAGTTCACTCACATATAAAATGCCCCTGGCTGAAAAGGTGTGCCCCTCATCAGAAGGCCCCATTTGCAGTGCACAGAAATTGTTTGAGTTTGTACCTTTGAATCCTAAGAAGGAATAAAAAGCAGAAGTCTCGTCTAAGAAAAAAAACACAAAGCCTGGTAACTCATGAATAAAACTAAGGTGCAGTGGAAATGGAAAACAAGAGCCGGGCTCAGCCACGTACCATGTTTTCTCTGTGCTTTCGAAAAAGATAAACAGATGGGATTTGTCTCCTTCACTGCACGGCAACCTGCAAGTGTCTCTTCGTGCTTACAGAAGTAAGGCTGTGGTTCCCAGAAGTTTACAACACATGGAAATTAAAAATGAGGTCCAAGAGAAAAGACAGTTACAAACGCTCACCTACTATACAACGCGACCTTTAAAAGGTGCCCTATGTAGAATTCTCTAGAGGACATAACATAAAATTTGGGGGGTGTTTTCCTTGAACTACATCTTCAATGTCTTTGAAAGAGTTCAAGGTCTTTCACATAGGATTTAATTCTATAAATAACCACAGAGAAAAACACATCTAATCAGCCAAGTATTCTGGGATAGCTTTACATTTACAGGAAAGTTGTGAAAATGGCAGTTTCAGCATAGCCCACCCCAGCTTCTCTATTGTTAACATGTGGGTCTAGACGTTTGTCACAACTAATAAACCACTGCTGATCTGTGATTTTAACTCGATTCCCACAGTTTCCTAACGCCCTTCCTCCTCTGCCCCAGGTCCCCGTGCAGGGCGCGTGATACACAGTCAGCATGTCCCCTACGCTCCGAGGCCTGTCACAGAGTCCCACACTATCCTTGTTTTTGATGACCTGACCGTTCTGAGGCCTGCTCAGGTTTTTCAGCCTGACTTCCAGTTTGGGTGTGTGTGGTGTGTGTGGTTTGTGTGGTGTTTTCTCACGGTCTCACAGGCTTTATGGATCTGGGGAGAAGACCACAGAGGGCAGTGCCGTTCCCCTCACATCACACCAGGGGCGCGTGGGGTGGCCATGTCTCAGCACTGTGGGCGGAGCCTGCACCATCTGGCTGTGGTCCTGCGCTCCGGGTCCCCTCTCCAGGCACGCTTCTGGAAGGAAAGACGAGGGGAAGTAGCTGCATACCTTGTTTGGAATTCTCCCACGTGGGAGAGCTGTCTGTACGCCATAGACTTGTTTATTCAATCATTTATTTAATGAGTGTAGATTCATCGATGTTAATCTGATTTCGTGGGTTATCATTTAACACTACATTATTTATTTTGCTGCCCAAATTGGTCCAGTTTTGCCAAAGGGAGCTTTTCAGTGTGTCCCTTTCACATGCCTCATTTGTGTATGTGTGTGTGTGGGGGTGGTATATGTAGTGTGTATGGTGTGTGTCTGGTGTGTAGTATGCGTTTGTGTGTGTGGATGGTGTATATGCGTGTCTGGTGTTTGTGTATATGTGTGTGTGGTGTGATATGTGTGTACAGTGTGTGTCTGCTCTACAGTATGGTGGTGTGTGTGTTGTATGTATGTGTCTGTGGTGTTTGTGTTGTGTGTGGTGTGTGTTGTGTTGTGTGTGTATGTGTGTGGAGTGTCTGTATGGTGTGTGTGTGTGCGCACACCCCTCCTTTTGGCTAGTACAAGCTGCGTCAGCCTCGTCTTGGATACTCCAGGCTCCCGCCAGAATCAGCAATTCCTAGGAGGAACTCCAGTTCCTTTTATTGAAGACAGGGTATTAGAAACCCAGATCCGGTCTTAGGTGTGCCATTGTTACCGGGGCACAAATCTATTTTTATAGCCTGATTAAAGATATTATTAGGTAAAAATCATACACCAATTTTCTTCAAAAATCAGCAAACCACATATGTCATGGTTTTTGTTTCCTAACATCCCAGGGCTGCCAATGGTGTTGTTAAAATAACACAGGCAAAAAAAAAAAGGAAGAATATTGTAAAGCACAGTTTCGTATTTCACTGCTTCTTTTTATAAAATTGTATAGATTTCACGGATCTTTCTGCAAAAAGCTAGTATCACTTGTACAATGAGTTGTAGGTGCCTCTGAGAATCTGTCCCCAGATACAAATCAGCCCATAGACTGTTGCATTCTGAGGGCTGTATGAGCTGCAGAGGGCTTTTTATGGAGCAGACGCGAGATGAGATGCTGCTGCCGGGTCAGAGAATCCCACTTAAAGAGGCAGGACACACATCGGTGACAAAAACAAACAAGGGGCACATATGGCCAGATGGTCAGTGTAGCTCCAAATGGGGGTCAGCTTTCAGGCACTTCACACTTTCCTTTCCCAGAGGTGACCCCCTGCCCTATGAGTGAGCTGATGGAAGGTGAATGGAGTCTTAGTACCTCGACCTAAAATCTCCTATATTTTTGAATAATTACTTGATGTAAGCTTTCTTTTTCCCAGAATTCAACGTGGCTGCACTTTTTTCTAATCCTGAAAGTTGCAAATGAATTAAGAAACCAACTTGGAACTTTTCTTTCTCTTTTGTATTTGGCTTTTTCCTTTACCTGGATGCTTATAAATCCCTTTCTTTTCCTTGAAATGTATTAACTCTGCCAAAGTGTGAAGGGTGATCTTTTATAGCATTTATATTTAACGAGGCATGCCACTTTTCTTTCAAAGGCTCCATGTTCCCATTGTTTTATATATGAGGATGGAGAATTATTATTTTACCTCAGTCATCCTTTGAGTAACTACTGTGTACTTGGCACTATGCAGCTAATTTCTTACAGTGATAAGTGCTATGAAGAAGAGTCAGGCAAAAATGCTACTTCACAGGGAAAATGAGAAACAGCGTAACAAAGAGGTCGTGTTGCGGAGGGTCACAGGATGAGGACCAAGGCCTTCACACCCACGGAGGCCAGACTCTGCGTCACGAGAGGAATCGGGGCACGAGGCTGGGTGGGGAGAAGCTTAGAGGATGTAACAGAGAAGGAAGACTGGAGCAGCCTTCGGGCACGCTCCTCTAGGGGCGAGGTACAGCGCTGTGGGAGCAGTGGTCCAGGGTAACCGTGGATTTCCCCGTAAACCGTCGGCGGGCAAACCACGTCCCACTGGCAGACTGGGCCCAGCATCTGGTTCTGTGTCTGTGAGTTAAGAATATTTTTTATATTTTTTAACGGTTGAGGAAAATCAGGAGAATAATATGATGCAAAAATTGTATGAAACTGAAATTTCAGTGTCATCCATAAGATTTTATTGGAGCACAGCCATGCTCATCTGTGACTCTGCCTGTGGCTGCTTTTGTCCTGCGGTGACAGAGCCATAAGGGGTCAGCAAAATGAGTTTGGCTCTTTGCAGAAAGTGGTTTGCTGACCCGGACTTAGGGCACTCTCACGTCAGCAGGAAGACAGGGGTCCACTTTCCAGACACCATTTATTCACAGGAGACATCTGGACAGGGCCTAGGTTTGCTTTGAGGACGGAACAATAAGATTTTTGGTTTGGACGTATGTGAATAAGCCCTGAGGTAGAAACATTAAGCAGGCAGCTGTGTGAGTTTAGTTTCTAGGGAATGGTTTGGGCTTGGGACATGTGCTGGAGTAATTAGCCCAGGAACCGTATTCAAAATCATCAGGATGAATGAGCTCACCCAGGAAGAGAAGGAAATAGAAGGAACAGCCATGGGGTCAGTAAAACTGGGTAGCAGGCCTCTCCCCAAATGACCAGAGCCCCAACTTAATTCATGCCTCTTAACAGTTCTAGTCTATGGATTTTTATTTACCTTGCGTTTATCAGTGCATTTTAAGAAGTGTTTACTTCTTACCTGCCTCCTCTTTGCTGCTCTGGCCAGAGACTAAGGACAGAGAGAGGGGAGACGAAGGGCTCCATACAGCTGGGAAGTGACAGATAAAGCTCTCCCCATTTGGGAAGAGGAGTACTTGCGCTTGCGGACAGATATATCAGCCTAGGAAAGAGGGACAGGGAAGGTTCACAAGGGTGACTGATGAAGCCGAGTTTGCCAGCTCAGACCTGTAGTAGCCCAGGGCCCAGTGAAGGAAGGGAAGGCCTGGGGACAGACACACCCAACTGCTAATGAAAGTCTGGTGACAATGGATGTCCAGGGGACTGAAGCTTTGACCTTGGCAGAAACAGACACGGCTGCCAGCATTTGTCCTCACTCTTCAGACATGAGGGTGTGACGCATTCAAGCCATATTCTTCCTACTTAGCTTGGTGGAAAGGGTCGCTTTATAATCGGCTATCTTAAAGGAACTGCTCCCTCTTTGGGTCACTCAGTGTGGCCATCTGGAAGTAGTAATGCTGTCTACAAGGCCCCAGATCCGGAGTGTTCCCCCCGTTTCTCACAAGGGTTAGATAGACTGGATCACAGTGGTAGGGGCCGTTTTTCTTTTCCTGATTTGAAAAAACAATCCTGGCCAAGGCGCCATGATGCTTCCTTTCTGTTTGTGACTCATTTCTGAAATGGGATGTGTGGGTCAGCCAGGACCATCAGCAATTTCAACCTGTAACTCTGGAGTAAAATAATTTCTAAACAAATCTCCCATGACCATCGGGGGTGCCTCATTTGGAAAACAACCCATGTGTTACCCTCGTGTCCAACTGTCCTGCTTCTGCTCACCTGACTAAATGGCAGTTGCCTGGGTGACCACTTCTGCCCTTGTCAGGCACCCCAGCTTCCCAGGTAGCTTGGCCCAGGTTCGGGGAAGGCTGCAGGAAGTGGGGTGCTCACCTGTGCGTATGAGCCAGCATCTCCTGAGACTGGTTGTCCCCAGGAAAGAGCGCTCTTTGGACTTACTGTCGAGGAGCTCGGCCCTTTCAGTGAGGCTTACTGTCAGGGGAGGCCTGGCGGTGCCTCCTGAATCCGTATCTACAGCATTTCCAGCAATTTCCTAACTGGCTCAAAGTTCACACAACGTGGAAAACATTTCCCATAGTTTTTGGTTTGGTGACAAGCACCTTTCTATTCTTTCTGCTGACTTGTATTGCATTTGGTGGGTTGTATGAGTGTGCAGATGGAAAGTAGTCTAATTCGCCATCTAGTACAGGGATTCTGAGAGGCCAGAGGTGGCACAAGTGATAAGGGCCAAGAAAAGGACCCTGGAGACACACTGGTTTTGTCTGAATCATAGCTGAGACTCCTGACGGGTGTGTAATCTCAGGAACCAACTTACATCCTCTCTGGGCCTCAGTTTGTTTCTCTCTGTACCACAGAGGTCATAAGAGTATCTACATCAGAATACTGATGCCACCATGGAGATCTATTTCAAAGTGGAGGAAATATGTCACAGGAGAAACCGAACACCAAGACAGGAAGTAAGCTTTAAATGACCGCTCAGACCTGTATCAGGTGCAATGAGGGGAAGTGGCCTTTCTTGTGACTTAAGTGCTATCTGCTCCAGCAGGAGAGAAGCAAGGACACTGGCCTGCTCTGACAAGGTTCCTTTTCAGTGTTGCGCTGTCTCCCTTCGCCCAGCTCTACTGGGACAGTCGGCTGACATGGGCTTGGGTGCCCATGAACTTTCTGTGGCCTAAGAGCAGTGACACCACAGACACGCTGGAAGTCCCTACTCCAGCTGAGATGCTCCACTGGGGGCTGTGGGGAAGACCTGCAGACGCCTCAGAGAAGAAAAGTAGGGTCATCAAATGTGAGGGGCTGCGTGCAGTGGGAGTGGATTGACCCTGAAAAGCACCGGGACCTCCAATGGTCAGGAGGAGATCCGCCTTGGTGCTGTCTACACTAATGCTATTGGGAGACGTAGTTCCAGAAACTCAATAAATGCTTTCAGATACTGTACACAGTAACCGCCCCACGTGTCTGGGAACAGCAGGTACATGGTTTCTTCCTGACTCAGTACAGAAGTGAAATGACACACGCAGGCTGGACACCACTGCTGACACCACCGTAACCACAAAGCCAAGTCATGGAGTAAAAAGACAGCCTCAATTCTGAAAATCCAGAAACACTTGAGGAAGTGCAATTGTAATCCATCTGTTCCTCCGCCGTCTCCACCATTTTGGCCAGAGCTACCACACAAAATAGAATCGACTAACTTGACTCTTTCCTCACTTTCCTCCAGTCGGTAAACATGCTGAGAGGCTCTAAAATAACAAAAATTATTGCCAGCAGAATGGGGACAATTTATGTCGAGGTGTTTATAGGTTAATCAGTTAATTGAGCCAGTTCTTAGGAAAGATTTTTCTAACTAGGTTTGGCAAAGTTTCTATAAAATAATTTACTCTTCTCATCATCGTGCTCATTGATGTGAAAACCTCAGGGACTGGTTTATCTGTGAAATGTATAATTATCTGTTGGATAACTGAGAGCTGGATATGGTAAAATAAAATACTCATTATTGAATCATTTACATTTCAAATATGTTTGTCTGAAGCAAGAGATAATCGTATGTTCTTTACAAGCCTCAATTCTTCCCTTTTCTGTTACACCATTTTGTTTTCCCTTCTGTATTGTCTCTTCGTTATCTCTGAGTCCCTTCCGGTCCTCTTGGTTTGCCATGTTTATTTTCCTATTATGTGGGAAGTGCTGTGTAAATACCAGTCCTGCGTCTTTGGAAGTGTTCTCTTTCAAAGGAAATGATTTTCTTTTCAAGGTGATGAGAATTCTGAGGCAGAGATTTCCCTAAGGAGAGTGGGCTGGGCATTTAAACATTTCCTTGAGCTTATAATTGTCCATCCATGCACAGGAACTGTGGAGCTCTTCTTTGAGGCCCTTTCACGTTGATTTTTGGAAGTAGTTAGTTGAACAACCTCGCTTTTAATTCTTACAGACATGCCAGGCTGCAAGCTGGGAACAGCCTGCATGCAGTGATTACTTTTCTGCTGCTTAAATGTGGTCTCCTTCTGAAGAGTTTTTCTCCCTGTTGAAAATAATAGCACTGAATCATTTCTTCAGTTAAACTGAAGTATTTCAAAATGAATCCATGAAATATTGTTAAAGGTCATCATCCTGATAGTGTTTCCAGAGCTAAGAGATAAGCTTCAGAGATGCTTCCATCAGTTTGAGCCCCGTGTCTTTTCACACATGCTTTCACAACACTGTCCTTTCTGTATAATTCCTAGTGAAAGAAACCGACACCAAAGGGTTCAGAACAGGCTTCCCAGATGTGCCACTTTGCATGTGGATTACTTTGAGCTGAAGGCAACTGAGACCCTGCAGGCTCATGAGATGCTCCTGACCCCCCTTAACTGCCCAGAAGAATTGAAATCGGGGCCCTGCCCCTCATAGGTTCTCACCAGAAATAACGCACAACCTGTCTACACGGCCAGGCAGATACTACCTGCTGAGCGTCTGCTCTCGTCATCCTGCACGACCCTCCTCCCCTCTGACACCCCAGGAGCCTCACCTCTTCCTCAGCTCAGAATGTCACACAGACCTGAACTCCCCGTTGTGTCTCGGAACCACTCGTGTTCGTGGGCTCTCTGACTCTCCCATGTACATGGGGTTTCCCTCCGCACGTATGTAATTAAATTCGGTCATTTTCTCTTGTTAATCTGTCTCATGTAGATTTAATTATTAGACCAGACAAAAGAAACTTGAGGGTAGAGGAAAGTTTCTCCCTCCCCCACAACACTTATGTTAAGTTTCTCCATGTGGTCTTTCCAGTATTCAAAATTCATATTTCATTTCACTACATAGCAATATTCTAAAATTATAGTGATCCGCTTCAAGACAAATGCCTCTTTTATGCTGTATGACATTTCTTACCAGTTGAAATGGATTATGTCCGTTTCACATCTGTGAATACATAGTTAATATGACCAAGTTGAGTTGACACATTAAGAGTATGATGACCCACGGAAGATCTTCTGTTTATACTTTAGAGCAGTTGAAATTTATCATTCTTTTACAGTGCACATTTTATTTTTAGCCGACACTTTTAAGAGAAAATGTTAGTCACTAAAACAAGCCAGTAACTTCTTTTCATCAGCACAGTGTCCATAAGGGTTACGTGGTTTAATTGGCAGGACACAAATCCCGCCTTTATGTTAGAGAGTGAGGGACTGGTTCTGAACTCCTGGCCATTACAAATTGTGTTCGAGAGTTACAGATCTTATAGTCGTAGAGGATGAAGGGAAAAAAACAAAAACAAAATCCTCTGAGAACACCAGATTTAATCTCATTTTATAAAGGCGGATAAAATTAATAGTCTGAATGTTGAACAATTATTTTTTGTCACCTTCAGGCAGGGAAACCAGTGTCCTTATCTCCCACACCACATGTCATCTTTTCCTCCTAGGATTATGCACATTCAAATACAAAACCAAAAGGCACAATTTCTCACGTAACAAAATTCATTTTTAGTTGTTCTTGTTCCACTGAAATCCCAATTTTAATAACAGCTTTTTCTTCTGTTTTTTTTTCTTTACCCTTTATACTCACTCTCATTTATTCTTCCCTCCACAAAATTATGGTAATTGTTATCCTATTGTCTTATGAAATTACATCATAAATAGTGATCATTTAATGTAACTTTGATAAAATGAAGCTTTCTGTAAAACCAATATCTGTGAACCAGGACTGTGCAAAGGACAGGGTACGACATATGGATCCCAGTTTGATTTTTTATCACAGTTATGTAGGTATAATTAGCATACTGTGAGCTTCAGATATTTACAGTGCACATTCAATAACATGTGACACGTCTTCACCCAGGAAACCATCACCACCATCAAGATGAACATAGTCTCTTTTCCACAAGATGATTTGCTCCTCTTGATAACCCTGCCCAAATCTGTGTCCTCCTCTTTCTTGAAACAACTGCTGTGCTTTCTGTCACAATAAATTATTTGGTATTTCTAGAATTTTCCATGACCAAAATCATACGTTGCATACTCCCCTTTTGTCTTCTTTTACTCCACATAATTACTTTTAGATCCACCCATGTTATTTATCAATAGTTCATTCCTTGTGTCGCTGAGTAGCACTCTACTGCATAACGACCGCCTTTACCTGTTCACCAGTTGATGGACACGCCTACCCCCAGGATTTGGCTATTGTAGATAAAGCTGCTAAAATATCCACGTACAAGTCTTTGTATGAATATCTGCTCTCGTTTCTCTTGGAGAAATACCAATGAGTAGAATGGATGGGTCATATGGTAGTCGTATGATTAACTTTTAAAAACATCACCTGTTTTCCAAAGTGGTCGTGCCATTTTACATTTCCACCATTGTGTAAATGTTCCCCCACATCATTGGCAAATTGTTATGACTAGGTTTGTTAAGGTTACTCATTCTATTAGATGTGTAGTTGTGCAATTGTGGTTTTAATTTCGATTTTCTTAATGACTAATGATTTTGAGAATCTTTTCCATGCTTATTTAGCATCTGTATATCCTCTCTGGTGAGGTGTCTATTAAAATCTTGTGCCCATTTTAAAAATTGGTTGTTGTTTTGTTATTATTGAGTTTTTTAAATTCTTTATATAGTCTGGATAAAAGTCTTTTATCAGGTATGTGATTTCCAAATATTTTCTTGCAGTTTGTCATTTGTATTTTGTCTTAACAGTTCTTTAGAAGAGCAGTAGTTTTTTATTCATGAAGTTCAACTTACCATTTTTTAACAGAACATGCATTTTGGTGTCTTACCTAACGAATCTTTGCTTAGTCACAAAGATGTTCTCCAATATTTTCTTCTAAAATATTTATAATTCTAGACTTTCATTTAGATCTATGATCCATTTTGAGTGGAAGTTTGTTTATGATGCATGGCATGGTTCAAAGTTGGGTGTTTTTGTTTGTTTGTTTGTTTTGTTTTGTTTTTAATATTGATTTCCTATCATTGTTCCAATGCCATTTATTAAAAAGGCTACCATTTCTCTATGGAATTTCTTTTGCAACTTTGTTGAAAACTAGCTGTCCTTACATGCATGAGTCTGTTTCTGGATCCCCTATTCTGTTCCATCAATCTGTTTGTCCATCTGTTTTTCTAATACCACCCTTTCAAGGTCATTGTAACTTTGTAGTACCCCTCTAAATTAGGTAGTGTTAATCCCCCAAATTTGTTCTAATTTCCCAAGTGGTTTTAGAATATTCTAGGTCATTTACAATTCCAAATAAATTTTAGAATTAGCTGGTCTTTCCTACAAAAACAAACAACTAAACTGCATCAGACATTTTGCATAGGAGATCATGTCATCTGTAAATAAAGATAATTTTACTTGAGTATTTCCAACTTGGATGCTATTTATTTATTTATTTATGTGCACCACTGAACGAACCTTAGTGCAATGCTGAATAACATTTGTGAGAGCACATAGCACTTTCTTGGATGCTATTTACCAAGTTGAGGAAATTTCTTTTGACTGCTTGTTTACTGAGACTTTTTTTTTTATTTAGAAATGGAGATGCATTTTATCAAACATGTTCTGTACATATATTTAGATTGCATGATATTCTGTTTTGTTTGTCAATGTGATGAATTGCATTGGTCGATTTTCACATGTTAAACCTATTATGCACAAACTCCACTCAGTCATGAGTTCTCACTCTGTGGCTTTCAGGAAAGGTGTTACTCTGCCCCGTGTGGGCTCCACGCATTGTTCCTTCTAACCCTGCATGCTGCTCTTTCCTTGGCTTTGGGGTATTCCCCTGGCCCACGGGCACTTGTCAGTATTCAGCTGAATACTTGGGGGAGATTCTGCATGTTCCCGGATCCTTTCTGTGCAGGTCTGTCCTGAGGGCTCGTCTCACCTTTCTTCTTGGACTTTAAGCTCCATCTCTCTCGCAAGTCAGAGGGGCTGCCTGGGTTTGTCCCTCCTGAATCAGAGCTTGGAGACTTTCTCCAGGCAAGCAGCAGGGAGCTGTAGGACCCCCCTCCTGTCCAGGGGCGCTGCTCCTTGAGGGCCACTGCTTGTGTGCTTCTCCTGGTTTCAGATGTCCCACCTGCAGGGCACCCCTGACCCTCGTTCCTCCCTTGACAGGAAGCTGAACAGCAATTCCCATTTCTTGTTTTCTCGGGTGTCAAATAGGTTGTCTAAAGGTGACTAAATTTGAAGCAAATCATTAAATTAGAAGAGACATAGTCATTTGCCTTTCCTGGTCTTTTCTTATCTCTACACCCATTTCCCTTGATTTTAAGGCAGAATATAATGAAACATTTCTTTTTCTGTATTCATTTCCTGTTCCCAATGCTTGATGTGGGACACAGAGACACAGCTACTCCTATCCAAAATTCTTTTTTTCACGATGTGTGCAGCTTCTTATAACCTGCTTAATGGTATTGAGTCAAAAGGTTGTGTATGAGCAGAAATTTAGTGCATGATAAAGGGAGCATTTCAAATTGAAAGGGGAAAGAATTCCTCAGAAAGGAGTAGGTGCCCAATTATTTATCAAATTCTTGAACTCCAAACTTCCCCCACGGTATGAGATTTTCTATGTTCCATTCCCTTTTCAACATTGAATATCATCAATTATTTTAATCTTATCAAAACTAAACAGTAAAAATAATATTCCATTTTACTGATAGGTAGAATTTCTACAAAAATTGTAACGACTTCGAACGTGTTGAATGTTTTCTCAGTGAAAAAACAAAGCATAAAAACCTGACAAGAACGCATCTTGATTATTTTCATAACCAAAACAGATTAGAGAAAAGTGTGAATCAGAGTAAGTTCTCCCCAAGACCAAACGTATTTACTTTGATTTGGGGAATGAGGTGCCAGAGACAGTAGAAGGCAAGGCATCCTTGGCACTGAACCAGGACCGACTTGCGAAAAGAATGAATTAGCTTCCAGACAAGGCACCGTCTGTCTGCAGCGGGATCCAGGTTCATAGTGTAAGAATGCCAACTACTGGCCCGCGTGTTTCCTGAAATTCTGCTTGGTCCTCACACAGATTAGCCTGCGTGAAATCGTCCTTTTAACGGCTCAGGGTATTCATGAGCCTCTCAAGAGAGAAAGTGTGTTCCAGGGTCGACGGAAGGGTGACAGTTGTGTCCTGCCCATCCATACTTAGAGCGCCACACTGGAGGCAGCTGGCGCTTGGTCACTCAGCTGGAGCAATGACCAAACACACACTCACCACTGGGAAAGCTTTCTCCCGCCTGTTTGAAACGCTGCCTTTACCACGTACTGAATTTGTGCCCATACATGATTATTTCCCTTAATTTTCTGTCATTATACAATAAATACAGCTTCAGTTACTCTAGCCAGATAGTGTTTAATGTCTTATAGAACAATAAGTAATTTACTCATTAATTTTCTTAGGAATTTTGCTAGGTTATTAAGGTTAATACATCAAGATATCAAGACCTCCTTAAAATAGAGAACATTTTTATTTAAAATACATTAAATGTCAATAATTTGATTTCTTTTATATTCCGCAAAGTTTTGTGATTTTATTTATATATATTGATATTTCTTGTAAGATTTAACCTTGGAATTTTATAGTTTTTTTCTACAAATTATTTCTACTAATAGTGAAATAAGATTTTTCTAATTTAGCTGGTATATATTAATTTTCAAAAACCTTGTATCATGCATATATATATATGTGTGTGTGTGTGTGTGTGTGTGTGTGTGCTCTCATTGGTTCTGTAATTTCAACTTGCTTCATTTTTCAAGATATTCATTCGTAGTATTTGTGAGTAATCATGATGTGCCTGTTCCTTTCCAGCATCTATTTCCTTCATTCCATTTTCCTCTTAACTGCACTGGCCAGAGTTCCAGACTAACACAACATACGGGTAGTCACAGTAAGTACCCTCTCCTTCTCTTGTGTAACATAGGGGTGACGTCAGCACTGCATGCAGTAGTTTTGGTGATTTCTGACTATTCTCTGTCACTCTAGAGCAGTTTCTTAACATTAATTTCTATTACTTTTTATGTTAAATGAGTCTTACGTGTAACAGAGGACAGTCACTTCATTTTTGAATAAGATTATTTGGACCAGTCGCTGCCTTTCTTGGTATTTGTTTGTTTCTGTTTTGTCGTCAGCACTCGTGTGTTCTGGTTATATGCTTCTCTAGTAAGACAATTTCTATTTAAATCTTCTCTATATCAATCTCTTCTCCCTTACTTCCTTGAAAAAAAGATTTCTACTCTTTAAGTTTTTTCCTTAATTTTATCAACTTCTATTCATCATTCCTTCCAGAACTTTATGAGTTTATTCAGCAGAGTGATATTAAGTAGTACGCAATGGGGGCTACTCAGCTCCATGGGTGTACGCAGCTGACATCCTGCAGCGGGCTTGCGTCGGCCGGAGCTGAGGCCACTCATCCTGTCAGCCCCCACACAGTGGCCGAGCCCCGTGGGAGCAGTTATGTGGGGCGCCTGAGGAGGCAGCTTGCTCTGCGCCTTCTGGCCCCTGTGCTGGACAGACGGTCAGGTGGGCACTGCAGTCTGAGCTGCCCCTGCTCAGCCCAGTTCCCCCCCTTTCTTCCACAGGTGGCACAGTTGCAAGAGCTTATCTGCCCAGTCCTGCCTCCTCTCCATCTCACCTTCCCAGGCCTAATTCCTGAAAATCAGTTGCATTTCTAGGTCCAACTCCGCCGTACACATGCTCTGTGCCAGAGGCTGGGCTTGGGGTAGGATTCTGGCCCCCATATTACTTACATGTCAGCGGGGCAAAAGCACATGACCTGATAATTCCAATAGTGTGACAGGACTACAGTTACAGCACAAGCTTTCGACTTAGCCCTAACCTCACAGGGAAATGTGGGCAGCTTTCTCGGCCTCGTTGAAGTTCCATATCTTCTTTCATAAAATGTGAATAATAGTTTATTCTTAAGGTTGCTGGGAAGTTTACATTGTATTACATCTATTAGTGCCTCACATATAACTGAGCTTAGGCATCAACTCTGACAGTTAGCTTCCTAGGACCATCCTTCCCTGAACACGCCTTTACTGAATTGTCAGAGGCGCCCTGTGTTTCTTTATATCTATAGTAGGGTATGCATTTTACAAGTCTTTCCCTTTAATCTTGGTTTCATAATAAATGAATTCGCTGCACAATTTTTCATCATCGTCATACGCACATACGGCTACATGACGTCCTGCCTGTTGCCGCACTCGCCCTGTGCCTCGTGGCTTACTCCCTTACACGTGTAGGTGTCATGGAACGGTGTTTAGGAGGGTGCTGTGCACACCAGGTGCTCACACACGCGCGGCCTCCAGCAGAGTCGCCTTCACATGCGCGTCGCTCACGGCGTGCCCTGGTGCACTTGGGCTTGCTGCGTGTACTTGGAGAAGTCAGTGTTTTACCCATATTTGGCGGCAGCGGCCATTATCGCTTCAGGTATTCCCGGTGACATGTCTGTCTTCGCTTTTTCTGGGACTCTAATTCCACAGATATTCTCTTTGACTATGTCCCACATCTCTCTCGCGGTACTTTTTCCTCCCCAGCTTTGTGCTTTGGATAATTTCTATTGAGCTGTGTTTCAATGTAATATCCTTGTATTTTGCTTTATCCAATACGCTATTAAACCCATTCACTGAGTTCTTACTTTTAGATTTTGTATAGTTTGTTTCCTAATGTTTCATTGGATTCCAATTCTATTGGAAGTTCATTTCATTATCCATTTTCTCTTTAGTCTTAAACATATTAATTTTATCTCTTAAATTTCTTGTATACTAACTCCAATAGTTTGAAAGTTTGTAGATTTCCCCTTACTCTGTTTATTTTCCTTCTTGGTTATCAGATACATTGTCCAGATGATTTAGATAGTTGGGGCTGAATGTGGAACTCGGTACATGAAGACACAGTTGTTTTCTCCAACTCTAGAGGTTTGTGAATCGGTCTTGCCAAGACACAAAGGTTGGGGAACGATTATCTTAATTAAATTCAGATCTACTTTGGGATAAGCCTGGGTGGTATTTTAGTAAGACTCAGTTTGCTCCTTTCCCCAGTTTTGGGTGTATAGTTGACATGATCTACGTAAAGAATGAATGTTTTTCTCAGCCTCAGTATTACTGATATCTGGGCCAGATAATTCTCTCTGTCCGGCTGTCCTGTGACTATAAGAGGTTCAGCAGGCTCTCAGGCCTCCTTGCACTGGATGCCAGTCATGTCCGCCCAGCCCTCACCTTCCACTACCCATTTGTCTCAGCCAAAAATGTCTCTAGAGTTTCCCAATATCCCCTCCTGCTGGGGCAGAACTAACTGGGCTGAGAACCACTGCTCACTGCTGCTGTTCAGCGTTGTTCCAAAGCCTCTCACTAATGCAGTCAATTCATTCGAGAAGGCAAGAAAAAAGGAAAGGGTCTAGTTTGGAAAGTGACAGACTGAGATACAAGTCCTGCTTGCTGAGCGGGCCTGGGAGCTGTGACACCCAGTATCTGTGGGGACCCCTTGGTTTGTCCATACCACTCCCCAGTAGGAGGAGTCAGTGCGTCTGGGGGAGATGGCTCAGTGTTGGGGAGAAGAAGACCAAGATGCGACTGGACCACCTTAGGTGCCTCATGGGAAGGGAGGAGCTGGAGACATAGATGACAGAGACATGTCAAAGGACAGAGACACCAACCAGAAATGCCTGTTGGCCACATCTAAGGTAGCCATGGATTAAAACAGGAAAATAATTATCCATGAAAAAATTGATACAGGAGTAACTGAAAAATAAATACTTGGAGAGAAAGGAAAGTTCTCCTTTATAGTAAGAGTCCAATTAATACATATAGAAAAATAACGGGAAAGAAAATCCCCATTCAGCCAGCAGCAGTTGTACCCGTCTGCTCTGGCTGGTAGTGGCCGCCTGGCAGTATTACGGATGTCACTCTAGGGGATGGACGTCCTCTCGTCTCCCTGCCTGGACAACCTTCCCTCCACCAACATCTCTGCTCCTGGTTAGCTGCCTGGAGGCTTCCTCATCATCCTAAGGCTTATCTGTGTGAGCTCCTCTGCAAACCTGGCCTTGCCTCCTCACTGGATTACTACGGCTCTATACGCAAACTTTCACAGGCCGTAAAAGGCATTACATTATCCCATTTTTCTTATAATTAGTTTAAATGCCTGTCTTACCCATTAGAGACTAGAAACTGTCTTAAAAATGGAATTCTGTTCAACCCCACATAATCCTTATAAATAAGTACAGTGCCTGAAGCACAGGCTTTTCAAATTGCTAACAGCAGACTATATCTTCAACATTTATAATTGCTCAATATACATAGTGATGGGTGACTGAATTCACTGGATCCACCTTGACCAGAATCTAAATGTATGCTCTTGGAGATCACAGCAGGTGAGAGAATGACGTAACAAAGAAAAAGATTATAAATAATTTGACAATATTCTTGCGATATGGCCTGGTTTTTATATGTATGCATGTGCTTTGAGAAAGAGCAGGAATTCTTTCATTCTCCATGGGCTCATGTCAGACATTTATTAGTTCAAGAGCTTCTGGTATAATACCTCTGTACGTCAGTATAATTCCTACGTACACTTACATCAACATGGTTGATTTTAATTTCAAACTCTTTGAAAATCAGAGTTCAAATCTAGATGTCATTAATTAAGCCACAGTTTTGGATTGCATTTTAGAGTAGAGAAGAAATAAGAGCTGTTACCATTTATGCCTCACTACTCAAGTACTCCTGTCTGTTTGTCGCCCTTAAGACATAACACTCGATCGCTTCACTATTGTAAACGTGGTGATCCAGGGACACATTGGGTACCTCGCTCTTCCCCAGCCCAAATCAGTAAGAAGCATATGATTATGGTTTGTGATTAG
Source organism: Rhinolophus hipposideros (assembly GCF_964194185.1). Taxonomy (NCBI): domain Eukaryota; kingdom Metazoa; phylum Chordata; class Mammalia; order Chiroptera; family Rhinolophidae; genus Rhinolophus; species Rhinolophus hipposideros. The sequence continues at coordinate 74,869,832 of NC_138059.1, forward strand.
CTCATGTTGGTTTAATTACAGGGTGATCCAAGCACTGTGCCCTCACGAAGCCTTACTCTGTTTGTGATACAGTATTTAGAAGAAATGCTTCCTTAGAGTATTCAACTATGCATCATGAAGACAAAGGGATTTAATAAAATCACTGCAGCCCACATATGTTCTGGAATACACTTGCATAAAATAGACGTGACTTAAAATATTGACGTCTACACATCCTACCAGAAGACTGTTTTCCTTATTTTGATAGATTTCCCATCATTGAAACGCATTTTTATTTAGCTTAAGAATGTCAGTGATTTTAAATTCATTATATTCCTTTTCAAACTTAAGTTTTAATAACTGCTGTTGGAACACACTATACATGTTTTTTAATTGAATAAGAAAAATACCCCATGGGAGAATTTGAGAACTTGGTTTCCATCTTTGATGTAGTAACTTGTTAAGAGCCTAACAGCCATTGCTAAATGACAGATAATTAGCTCCACCATGGACCCAAACAAAAACGAGATAAAAAAGGAAGCTCCGGAAAAAGGGACATACGAAATTAAAGTCAAGGCCTAAATGTACTCATAATGAAGAAACTGAACAAAATTGGATGCAGGAAGCTACCGGTCTCATTATCAGCAAATGGAATTCATTTTATTCAGGATGAAGAGAAAATGAAACGTAGGATGGGATGAAGAAAATGAAAATGTAGGCTCACTGATTAATTCTGCTGCTAGGTTATTACCAAAAGTTTTGGCAATTCCCTTATAACTGCTACAAAAATCAAAGTAACTATAAAGTTGACATTATATGAGATTTCGTGATAGTAGGGCAACTTTGCAATTATACATCAGACACATGGCATAAGACAGCAATCAGGACAATGATTTGATATTTAAAGGAAGTACCCCTGAAAGTACACTAACTATGACCACAAGTAACTTACAAACTGAGAAGTGACCCATAACACGAGGAAACTTACTAAACACAGAAGCGCAATGTTTTAGAAAGATAATTTTACATCATTAATCAGTTCTAAAAGTATGCTCTTATGAAAATTCTAAGGCTAATTTTACATAATTTAAAACAGTATTTCCATTTTCTAGATTGCAAAGTCCATTTACACCTTTGCAGAAAACTAGTTTCTTTGTGGAGCAAAATTTAATCCACACACTGCTTAGCATTTTACTTTATAAATCCTTGTTGTGGACAAGCAGTTGTACTGAGGTCATATTTTATTATTTATGAAGAAAAGATTTGCTATTTATGTTAAGGATTCAAGCAATAAAGATACTTTAAAAATACTATTTTATGTTATTTCAGCTATAATATTATGACAATATACTACGAGAAGACCATTATTTTTTTTGCTACATTAAAATTATACAATGAAGTTCTCCCTTTTTTATCACTAGAAAACATTTAGTCTCCGTGTAAAATAAATTAAACTTTATTTCCTATCCTAATGTGATTAGGTAAAATAGAAAATATCTTTCAAAACATAGGTTTTGCTGAGCACAAGTTATAAAAGTTCTATATGTTTAAGTTACTTCTGCTCTGTAAAAGACACCGTAAGAAAATGAAGACAAATCACAGACTGTGAAAAAATTGCAAAACACACATCTGATATGTATGCAAGATACACGAAGAACTCCTAAAACTCCACAATAAGAAAACAAACAACCCAATTAGAAAATGGGCAAAAGAGCTCAACAGAAACCTCACCTAGGAAGATACAGAGATGGCAGAGAAGCGTCTGAAAATATGCCACACCTCTCATGTCACTAAGGACGACAGAGTTCAGCACAGATGAGGCCCACTGCACACCTAGTAGAGAGCCGCTAGTCCAGCCACACTGGGGACGATGACCAGTGCTGGCAGGACTGTGGGGTGACAAAAAGCCCAGCTCAGTGCCGCTGGGGGCACAGGTGCAGCTGCTTGGCAGACGGCCTGGCAGAGTTGGAACTAAACCTAAGTGTCACCATAGGTATAACTCGGCAGGTACACACCTGGGTAACTACCTAACTGATTCGACAACTTCTGTGCCCACGACACTGCCCGAGTGGCTTTGACGGCCTTGTCCGTACACACCAGAATCACGAGCAAGCGGAGTGCCCTTGGATAAGAGTGGATGGACTGCAGTGCACCCCCCAAGGGAGGTCTTCAGTGCAGAGAAGAGACGGGGTGGCAGCCACGGCCTCAGCATACTGGGTCAAGTTCAAACACACGTGAGCCTTGCATTTCCGTTCAGCTTCAGAGCAGTTATCACAAAGGAGGCCGTGGATGTGATGGTGAGGCTTCGGGGGTGGGGACATTCTGAACCCCTGCATGTCTCCGTCCTTGGTGGGCTGATGCCATCGGCTTCATGAGTGCTCAGCTCCCTGTCCCCAGGTGAGACGTGAACCTTAGGGCACTGGGCTGGGGGGCACCCCTTCTCCTGGGTCGGTCAGGCCTTGCTGTGCAGAGCAGAGCGTGACTGGGCGTGACCTCCCCCTGCAGGAAGCAGGAGGGGGCTTCTCCCACTTGAGCCCCAGCACCTGGGGGGCTCCTGGAAGGAACGCTTCTGAACACGTGGGAGGACCCGGCTGAAACCCCGGGGTTCTCAGTCTCTGCAGCAGAGCCACATGCTGACTCTAGAAATCAGCTGATGGCTACGTAAGTGTCCGCAGTGAGCCCACTCGTCCCGCCCTCTCGGGAAGCTCTGCGTCCCGGTCACCTCTGGTCCCCAGCCAGTGACGTGCCCCGGGGCCCTGTGGGCTGTCCGTGCAGATGTCCTCCTTCTGCGGTGGGTAGTGATGCTGTCTAGCTCTTCATGCGTCAGACAACAACTATTCCATGAATGTTGGAAGTATGGACACGATGTACCAGGCAGTCAGAGCTGAACTCAGTGCGTCCTGGGAGGTGTCTAACGGCTGGTACAGCCAAAGGGGTCAGAGGCTACAATTCCCTCTAGTTTTCCTTCGTTGTCTTTGATTTTTCCCTAAGAATCTCTGAACTGCAGTCTGCACAGTAGTTTTTCCTGCTGTAATTCACTTGTATTTGATTGATGCTATGGGGACATGCTGGTGGGTATGGGGACAGAAACTCCTGTGACCCCCAGATCGGAGCCTGGTCTTTTCCTGGGCCTGTGCCCTGGGTCTCCGACTGGCACCGGTGTTTCTGGGGTTCCCCCCACTAAGGAGACACAGTGCACAGGCCCACCTCAGAGCTGTGGGGGGCTTGGTCCAGACAGACTGCTAAGTGAGAATCGAGAATCGTGACAGAGTGAGCGGTAGGTGATCTTTGCACAGGGGAAAGGTGTCACCTCATTGTATAAAAAATGCGACCTCTGGGAAGGGCAATGAAATGAGGTCTGCCTGCATGGCCCTCCCCCAGGTCAGACAGGGCTTGGGTGAAGTCACTTGCCAGGGGTGCTGGCCTTTGTTACTGAAAACGCGAAGAATACTTTATGTTAGTTTTTTTCTATCCCGCCAGAAACATGAGGACTTTTTCTTGGCTCTTCTCCGTAAGAACCTGGTGGGCTCCCCAGAAGGGGAGCTAAGACTGTGCTCCCAGCAGTTGCGCACTTCATTCATTACACCCCGATGTCCCATCTACCTGCAGCACAAGGGCATCTGGTCCAGGAAGCTTCCATCCCCACCTGCCTCTCCAGATTCCAGGGAGGCGTTTGCTCTGCCGCTGTAGTTTTCTGATGGGTCCGAGAAAAGGTATAGATTTTCAGTACAGCTGTTTCCTTGTTGTAAAGTCAAGAGTAAAAAGTTCCAAGCTCCTATGTGTCTGAGTTGGAAGGTGAAGCCCTGAATACTTCTTTTCATAGTGCGTCACACAAGGCAACGCTGGCGTTTTCATGGAAGGAAGATGTATTGCAAAAACAGGTGGCATTTGTTGAGAAGATACTACGTATCTAGATTACATTTTAACATACTCAGTGGTAGGAGAGAGGGTAAAGAAAGAAAAATGTCAACTTCCTCTTCTCTGTTAATGAGTAAGAGAAAGCATTTCATTATCAACACTGACAAGTAGAGACACACAATACATGTCAACGTGGCCACCAGTAGAGATAAAAGCACTATGTATCCCCTTGAAATTATCACAGAACTCAGACATTCTCTAGCAGTTCTGGCAAATTGGCACATAGAGCAGCTCGGCCTAATTCCCACTATGCCAAATTAGAACATGAATATAAAGGAAATACTATAAACCAAAGACTAAACAGCGATCCAGACAGACACATAATGTCTTTTACAGTAAAACCAGCTATAACAAGCGAGCAGAGTAACAGGGAAGACAAGAGGCATTAAACACGACAGTAGAAGGCAAATGCATCCTCCCGCAAAGGACCAGGAGGCAGCTGGTTGCAAACCGACCGCCATGGAGATGGAACTTGGGAACCACGCCCAGAAGTCAGACCCTGCATTTCAAACACCACGACCATTCAAAGTAGAGCCGGAGAGGATCCAAATTCTCTCATTGCCAAGGCTGAATTGTCAATCTAGATTTAATTTTTACTCAAACCATCCAAGAATATCTTTTCTAAAACCTGTATTAAAGACTGACTACATTTGTCTCCACAGGAAACACCTGCCAGACATAATCAAATGTGTACCTTCTTGAGTTTTGTTTTATTTTATTTTAGTTTTATAGTTTCATAACTGTGAAATAAAAGTAGAAGTAACAAAGTTCTGGAAAACCATGCCAATTAGAAATTACATCGAGCCCCTATATTAGACAGAGAGCATGAAATATATACTTCTAAATTATTTATAGAAGCATGAATATCATCACTAATTTTAGGAGAAGTACCTGAAGTCAAACTAACTGGAAAAATTCACAGCCTTCGATTCCATCGTTTTTAGAAAAACTGAACTAAAATAAATGTTCTGGGTTGTATCTCAAGAAGTTAGGCTGATTTTGCTGATATTCTTCTAAGGAAAAAGGAAGGAGGAGGGGAGGAAAGTATCCTAAATCACCAGTGAATTATGGAATAAATCAACCAGGTAACTGTTAGCCTTTATTTCAAAATGCTGGGCTTGAGAAATTTCAAAGAAGCATTCTAACTCCAGGGGGAAAGGCTGATTTTTAAAATAAGGCTTTTGCAGGAGGTGGTCCCCTGAGTTTCATCTCAGTTTCTGGAAAGTTATCTAAACAGAGAAATCGTCCTTGTGAGTCAGCTGGTGTGTTTTGCAATTTGGATTTTGTAAGAGGGTTGAGGAGGAACATTTGGGGGAAGGTCGTGTGCAGAGGAGGTGAGGGTAGACAGCTGTGGGGACCCGGACACCAGGAGCCACGTGGGAAGCACTCAGGGCTTCGGTGTCGCTTGCTTCCTGAGTAAAATGAACCTCCTGGCCAGACCCTGAGGTGTCCCTGCGGCCATGACCCCTGCCTCCAGGGTCCCTGCTGCTGTGTGACCCCTCCCAGGGAGTGTGGTAAGACAGTGTCCGGCTTGGTACCGTGAGACGTGACACAGACGATGGGGCGTCCTGCTCCCCTTACAAAAGGGCCCGTCTTCCACCAGACCCTTCTTGCTCCTTTCTCTGCCCGCATAATATAGCGAGAGATTTTAGTGACTCATTTTACCACTTCCTAGAAAATGACAGAAACACAGACTGCTTCAGCGACTCCCACCAGTTGTGACTGCTGTCTCTATGTATTTAAACCTACCAGACGTGATGCTTGTGGTTGTAAATAATCAGTCATGCTTCTAGCTTTTTATTTGTTTTCCTGTTCTAGTGCACTTCCCGCATTTCTTCACTGCTTGTTTTTTTTGTGGGGGATCAATCTCCTTCTGCCTGAATGCCTTTTAATAATTTGTTTACTTCAGGTGAACTGATGAACATTTTTCTGTTTTTATTTGATGAAGAATGTTCTTTTTACCTTCCGTATTTTTTAAAAACTGCATTGTAATTAAACATAGATTAATAAAATCATCTAAAATCAAACAGATGGTTTCATACAGTATTCTGCAGTAAATCCCTTTGTGACGTCAACTTAACCCACTCACATCACACACACACACACCTTACGTGTGCCCCTCCCATCACACTTCCTCTCCCCAGAGAAAGAAATTCTCTGCCATTTACGGTATCATCTCTCTGCATTTTTTTGTCTAGTTCTATCAATCTAATGTGCATTCCTATGCAGTATTTGAGTCTTGCTCATCTTTAAGATGTGCTATGTTTTAAAGTTCCTTTTCATCTATACTTTCCCCCTCTGCTATTTTTAATACTTTTTTTTTTTTTCTGTTGAGGAACTTTGGTGATTTGACCTGTGGAGTTTCCCATATCCTGGATATTGTTGACTGACGGTTGACATACCCATTTTTATCTCCTCTATTTCCCACACGTCTGCAGCTGGGAGCAGGGGCCTTGCGACTCATGTCGCATCTATTTGCTGAGTCCGCAGGTGGCGTTTGGGAAGATCAGAGGAGGAGAGAGACCAGAGGACAAGTATTACACGGCTGTCTCTTTTGTGGTGATCCTAAAAGCCATGATGTTCGATCCTACGTCAGCTCTTTCACTGGGAGTTGCTGGTGATATTCTAGTTCCAAACTTTCTTCATACTTTATGATTTGGAATGTAATTATAAAGATACACTGCCTTCCTCTCCTAGACGGTCTTACAGGAAAGGCAAGAGACATGTTTGCTTCCTCTACTTTACTCACAAGTCTTTCATGGGTTCAGTTGGCTCCCTGTCGTCTTTCAAGGGTGACCAAATTTTTAGAAAAAAATCACTATGACTTCATGAAGTCAAACATGTTTTCATTATGATCCTCGTTAAACCTTAAACTGTCCCCTAATGGACATTAAGATGCTCTACCATAGATCCCCATCTTACAGAGCTCCCTTCCTAGCTGAAATAAGGGTATTAAATCATCTTACACATTTCCTGCCCTGCTCCTGGAGTCAGCCGTTTCTGCAAGAAGCCCTGTTTCATTTCGTTTTTTAGAGAAACAGCATTTTAAGACTATGTGTGGTAGGAGTGGTCCTTGCTACTGATTAATGCACTCTTAGTCCTCTAAGCCATTGTGGTGGACAGAGCTAAGCTCTGATATGTATACCTTCATTCACGTACATCCATGAGTTTATAATATTGCAATTCTAATTCAAACCACAGAGCTCTATTAACCTCGTCTCTGTTACATTTGCATAACATTTTTTTACATACTGAGAATCCTGGTTCTCAAGGTCCCAGACACTGATGGGAATGGAATACTCCAGGATGGCCCTTTGTTTATCTCATGTTTTACACACAATCCTACCACTATCAGCAGTACATTGAAGAATACATTAGAATGTTTTCCCAAGCTCTTCCCATTCCTCTCATCTTCAAGACTTGTATTATATCTACATTGTCAGAGCACCTGTTCATTATACGCCATACGCTCCCTCTTTCAAACCTCACAGCATCTTAATTGGCCGTACAACCCAATATCAGTGTCCACAAACAACGCTTTTCACACATCCCTCCAGGATTCTGGTCTCTGAAGCTCGGTCTCTGGCAGACAGCTCAAGAGGTTTTCAAGCAAACACTATTCCTTGATTTCTTGCCCATTGTAAAGTTTCTTCCGTTTGTACTTAAGATTACTTTTGTTGGGCTTAAAATTCTTTGCTTACACATTATTTTCAGTATTTTAATATCCTGTTTTTTGTGTGTGGGGGGGAAAAAAACAAAAACCTTGTTCTCAAAGCATCTGATTATAGTCTAATTTTATTTCCCTTGCATGTCATGTTCCTTTTCTTGGATACTCAAAGAATTCTTTTTTAAAAAATGCCCAATAAGTTTACCAGAATGTACTTCTTGTTGGCCATTCAAGTTGATATTCTTGGTTTGCCAGATCTGTCTCAAGATACAGCTTTAAACATTACTTGGCAACAATTTTCTTCAATTACACATATTTTTTATGGTCTTCTTTCTTTGTTTTGATTTTCTTATCCGGGGACTCCAAATATTCACATGTTCAAAATTTTAGCCAATCTTTAACATTCCTCACATTTATTTTTAAGATCTTTGTTCATTATTTGTTTTGTATTTTTCAAGTTCTCTCCCTACTGATGTTCTATTTTGCTTAACACGTTTTTTCTGCTTCGTCATTTGCTCTCTGGTTCTACCTCTATTACTTATATTGATGAGGCTTCTATAAATAATGCTCAATTTTTAGATAAAAGCGTTAGATTGGATTTATAGATAACAGATTTAAAATTTTAATTGGTACATGTTCTGCTTAAGATATAGCAGCAGTATTAATGCTAGAAATAATTTGTGTAGTAAATAATTCATTTAATATTTAGCACAACCCTAAGAGGCAGTAGATATTATTATCCCCATTTTGCAAATGAGGTAACTGAGACAGAAAAAGGATAAGATGTATCAAAGTCACATAGCTGGGGAGTGGTAGAGAGATAGGCTATGAAAATATTGTGACAAAAAAATGAAATGGTTTAAAATGATATCTGCTGACATAAAAGAAACTGCGACACAGAAACTAGGTTCTTGGAATGGAAAATACCATACCTCAAGCTGTATCTCTTTGTTTTGGCCATCAAAATAGCAAGCTACTCTATAAGAAAAGTCATCATAAGGGGTTCTTAAGCTTAATCAGATTTATTTTTTTATGAATTTCATGCTTTTACATGAATGTTACATGTTATTCAATAAATAAACTGATGTAAAACAAACCTCTGAAATTTCAGTGCCCATCATAGAAAATGTAGCAAATTATGGAAAGCTTAAATAAGTAAATTTGACAATGGTGTATAGCCTGATGGGTATCTACTGTTAAATGGAAGCATGTTTTATTTTCAGTTTTCTCTCCATATATATTTATAAATTCATATCTAACTACTAATTTCTCAAACATTATAAGTATTTATTTTTCTAATGATCTAACTTAATAATGAAAAGTTACCTTTTTCTGTGCCGTATTATAAAGTCGGATTTTGGTTTCTGGAGGTGAGACAAGGACAAGCATGGATTTTGGAGTTATTGGCCTGCAATTGTCATGAAACCATGACTGGAAATGGGATTTCTGGGGAAAACATGCAGGGAGAGAAGGTTCAAAGTCCAAAGAGAAGACAGCAGCTCACAAGAAGCTAAGGGAAGAGGGAGTTCCCACCATTACTGAGATAACAGGACTGGAAATAGGAGGAAAATGCAGACATGGCTGCCAAACGGGGGAGACATAAATAATCTAATGACAAAGGACTGGAAGGATCACAAGCTGCAGAGACCCACTAATGTTGGGACCACAGAGCATAGACAGAGCTTAGCAACCCGTCATGTCAGTTACAGCGGTTAGAGAGCCAAGACAAGACACAATTGTGATGTAGCTTTTAGTTGTCTGTGTACCCACAACATATATGTGAACTTCAACTGATACGTCGGAAGTGTCTGAGCATTTTCTGATTAGGAAGTTTCCGCCGATTATTATTAGGCAGGATGTCTGATGATACACGATATTTCATTCAGAATCATAACTAGCAAACACATAGTTATTTCTTTAACAGAATCTACTTTGAATGGAGGGAAACATTCTTTATCCTGTTAGAATCGCTCTATAATTCTGGCTCTAGCTTTGGGCAATCACAAAGAAAAGCTTGCGGAAAGCCTGTGATTATAGGAGTTTTTTTCAGGATGAATCAGTGCTGATAATTTGAGGCTATTAGGCCCTTTTCATCTTGATAATTAGCAGGTGTTTAGTGCTTTGCGAACATTCCCAGATTAATCGTACATTAGTCTGTTTTTACACGTCCCGTCAATCCTCTTACATAGTTTGTTGTAAGAACAACACGTGCAGGGGAGGCCTTCTTGGCCTCCAAGAAGTGACAGCTTTGGGGAAGGGCCACCGCCGCCGGGGAGTGGGGAACGCTGCGACACGACTGTCCTTCCCTGCGCGGGCGGGACACGTGTGAAGAGGCTGCAGCCTGCTTCCAACCAGCTTGGAAGGCGAGAGGGAGGTTACGCGTGTCCTCACACCGTGGGGGCGGCTGGCCGGGGGCATCTCCGTGGGGACGCCGCGTTCAGGGCCGCGAGCCAGGCGCGCGGAGCACCACGCGCGTTCCGGGGAGGCTGCGGACGGCGGGGCGCCTCCCCACGCGGGGCCGGGAGGGGAAGCCGCTCGCACTGCTCATCCGTCCAGCGCTGCGGTTCCGTGTCTTTCCCTCGCGGTCCCGTCCCCGGACTCGGTGTCCCCACCCCAGCGCTCGCCGCGCGTCCCGTCACCACCTGCCCACGAGCGCTGTCACCACCACACGCGCCCACGCGCGCCCACTGCCTCCGGCCCCCGCTTTGCAAACGGAGGCTGGTTCCCACATTGACTGTTACGCACAGGCCGGGATGGGCGCCCCTGGGTGCTGCCCACTGAGCACACTTCCCGCGTGGAAACCACCTGGCTCCTCTTCTCGTGAAGACACGCGCTGAGCGGACGTTCCCTGTCCTCCCAGCACTCGGGCCACGCTCCGTGGGCCGTGTCAGGCCGCGCCCCGCGTGGCCGTGGGCGGGGAGCGCCTGTGAGTGACTCGGGATGGCCCGCCTTCTCTGCCCGAGCTGCTCCGTGTTCATCCCCGTTATTGACACAGAGGACAGGGACAGCTTTACGTGTCGTTTCCCAGGTAAATATTGTGCAAGTCTAGCTCGGAAGTCATCACAGTGCTTGTTGATTCTCTAAGTGGAAAAAACGTTATTAAAAACACTGACGCATTTGGAGACGTGCTTTTCAAAACGCAGGCTGGTGACCACGGCCGTGGCAGGAGCCCCGGGCTGTCTTGTCATCAATCAGACAGGGACTCAGGGACATCCCGGTGGGGACAAAGGCGTCCGCACAGCTTTCACCTGAAGGTGTTTGCTCCCCTTACAAGGGTGATTGCAAACAAGCGTCCCGCCCGGGTCACTGGGCCACAGTTCCCACCAGGGCAGACAGTCACCTCCAGTCCGCGGTTGCTGAACCAAACGTCCTTCTTTAAGCGGCTCAACTCAGTCCTGATCCTGGTGCAGTTGGGCTCATTTCTGCCTAGTTGTTCATGGCCTTCCGGTCACAATGAGCAGGGAAAGGAATTGTGTGTAATGATTACTGTGCACCATCCGTCCTGCAGATGTGAGCAGTCTTCATTAGTCACATGTACAAAGGCGTCTACATTAGTTTTAATATTTGCCTTTTCAAGTATGAAATATTTCAACAAATACTGTCTCTCACACTCAATACTCGCAAGGCTAGCCCTCTGTTCCTTCGTCGGTGGTATGGTCGTGAATAAGTTTGCCTATTGATTTAGGAGAAATGAGATGCAAATAGGGAAACTGGGCTGTGTTCTCGTCACACTAGCAGGTTGTCACTGGCACATTTTAAAAAGCAAGAGGAGAAATTTCGATCGCACGAAAATATAATTAACCACATTTTTTACTTTATCACAGATAGTGCCAAGGAGATTATATTAATATTTATGTAGCTGTACTCTTAACTAAGATACATATTTATATAAGAGATACATATTATATACGGATAAGATATAGATTTATATATGAATGCTTAGTTAAGTCCGTATACCTCAGAAGAGTCCTTTGGAAGCATGTGTATCAGGATTGCAGTCTTGGCAGGTTCAACAGAAACCCCAGGATATGGATTCTCTCCATTGACTAAGGCTGGAGGCTCCCAAGTGTAGAAATCACTGATAAAATGGAATCTGCCCACTGGGTTAGTGTTGTCACTTGAATGTCCTTTCTTAACGAGGCAAAAGCAGTTAAAAACATCCATTTTCTGAAGATAAGAGCACAATAATTTGCATGTGTGTGTACATGTATGCATGCATGTGTGTGTGTGCACTAAAGGTACATCTCGCATACCGACAGGGTAGCAGGACTGCAGTATTAGGCTGTCTGTCACTAGGTAACTTGTACCTACTGAGAATAAACGAGGCAACACTTTTGAGCCCAGCTGAGATTCATCCAGCTCTTAACTGGCAGAAATCTCACACGGATAAACTTTCTGATGAACTTAAGTCCAACCTAAGTTGCAGCGGGAACTGGAAAACTTGCCACCTCGGGAGAAGGGCCTCTAGACTCCTGCCTTCCAGCCCACCAGCTCTACGAGTCACGTGGGACAGTCCTCGCTCCAGGGACAAGCTGTCCCACAGTCAGGTAAGTGCACCGGAATCTAAAGGAAGGGGGCACACCAGCTAAACGTTCGGGTGTTACCAGGACTGGCAGCTAACCCAACAGCAGTCCATGGGCCTGAGCTTTGAAGCCCCAGTGCCCTTACCATACAAAAAATAGAGTGAGGCTTGAAAGAACTGTGACGGAATCAGGTAAGGTGTACGGGGACATACCTCATACATTGCAGAGATTGACTTTTGGGGTGTTGTTAGCAAAGGGGATCCCGTGCCTTCGGAACTAGTGTGAGGTTTGTGAACTTTTTCCTTTCGCTTACGTCACAGAACATACACATATTTCCTGATGTGCTCAGATGCTGTGCTCGGAGCTGAACCTCAGAATAATCCCCCCTGCACCGCGAAGTGCTTAGAGACATTCTTACTCTGACACAGAACTTCACAATCTTCCGTCCTTTTCTGACTGTGCTGTGACTAATGCCTTATGCAAGCGGCTGACACACAGTTCCAACCGTGAGCCAGCCCGCTGTCCCCCCATCCTCGTCTTCTGGTACCCTTCCCAGCACCCCGGAGTCACCACCGTAGTCGGATTTCATGTCCTGAGACCACTTACACAGCCTTTCCATTTCTTACAGAATCTGGTTACGGTTACATCACTGGGAGCTAGGTGTTCTCCACTACAGAGCTCAGAGATGCAATCATTTTTCTCATCACTAATTTATGATTAAATAAAAATTACTCAGCCCTTTTCAGATTTTCTTTCTGGCATTGTGGCTTTTACTTGAGCCATGATTTCTGGTCTAGAAGCCCTTACAAACCAAGCAGACTAATTATAATGCAGAGTCCTCAACAGCTGGCACCCCCCACTTCCTGCCCTCAGTTTCAGGAACATCAGCCTTCTTTATCTGATGAATGAGTGGGGAGAAAGAAAGGGGCTTTTCCTGTCCTCTTTAGACCCATTAACACCAGAAAAACACCCCCCCTCGAGGATCCTAACTGACGCACCAAATGGGGAGGGAAGTGCACGTGAAAGGACGCCTCGGTGAGCCTTCCCCTGTGTCATCTCGATGCGTCTTCTTAGGGAAATCATAATAATGAGGGTGGCGATTGTATCATAGTGTCAGCCTGGAGAAGGCAGGTGACAGAGGAGATGGTTCCAGGAAAGGAGACTTGCAGTCCTCTGGCAACGTGGCAAGATAAACCTGATGTCATAACAACATGCGAGCTTGAGCTGGGAGCATTTCAGCTTCGTGGCACGTTGTACGTGGAAGGGCGCTGCCAGAAAGTGTACAAATAACCAGACAGTTTGGCCTCCCGCATACACGTCCAGCTCAAAGGCCATGTCTCCCTTTATGTTCTGAACAGCACTGCATTATGTTTCAAGTTGTCTCCTATTCCTGACCAAACTTGTCATGGACTGTCTTTTTCAACGTCAGCTCTACTAGTCACTCGTTAGGTACTGGTATCACACCACAGTGGTTTTATCGTTATCATCTGATAGCTGATAAACGTGGACATGCATTCATATCTCTAGTGGCATTTGAAATCACGTTTTTGCAATGCACCTTTTCAAACCCAGTTTTGTTCATTGGGTTGTCTTTTTGATGTTGATTTCTGTGGATTCTCATATTCTGGATACAGTCAGTTGTTGGAAATGAGAATCACAAATCTTTTTTATAAGTCCCTAGCCTGCCTTGGAACTCCTCAGTGTCTTTATGAGGACCATTTAATTAACATTAAAAGTTCTTAACTGAGTCTACTTTATCAATTTTTCCCTTTATGGCTAATGCCTTTTAAGAAATATTTGTCTGCCCCAAGTTTACAAAGATGTCCTCCTATATTTTTTCTAAAAGCTTTATTGTTATGCCTTTCTCTTTGAGATCTGCGATTCATCTGCTATTGAGATTTATGTATAATGTGAGTTAGGAATCATGGTTCATTGTTAAAACTCTGGGTGGATATCTAACTTACTCAGTGTAATGTATTAGAAAGGCAATCGTTCACTCACTGCCTTCGACTTAACTGACATCTCTCCACACTGATGTCTTCACGTTTCTCAACCATTATTTTACACTTCCAATGCTCATATTTTTTAATCCATTCAAAAATTAATTATTGAGTGCTATCTATGAGCATATTCTAGTCTAGTCACTCTTAGATGCTGGAAATAAAATATTGAAGAATAGGCAAGGATCTTTGTCCTTGCAAAGTTCATATTTTCATGAATACAGACAGAAAAAATGAAATTATATGTTATGTGGTTGTAAATAAACAAGAAGGGGCTCTCCTGTGTCAGTGGGTCAGGGGAAGGATATTGCAATTCTTGATAGATGATATGGGACATTTCCCCAAGGAAGGTGAACTGAGAGCAGACTTACACTAAGCAGGGGTGGGGGGGAGCTTTTCACATTCTTGGGAACAAAGCGTTCCAGGCAGAGGGAGCAGGAGTGACAATTTGAGACCACTCTTCCTTTTAATGTAGATGTCCATTGTTATAAATTTCCCTCTTCGTATCGTTTTTGCTGCATCCCATAATTTTTCATATGTTGTGCATTCATTTTCATTTGACCCATTTTTTTTGTTTAGAAGTGTGTAGTTTAACTTTTACGTTTTTGTGAATTTTCCAATTTTCACTCTGTTACAGATTTCTAGTTTCATAACATTGTGGTAGTAAAAGGTAGTTGGTATGATTTCAGTGTTCTTAAAAACTAAAAGACTTGTTTTGTGACCTAGCATGCTCTATCCTGGAGAATGTCCTGTGCATACTTGAGAAAAATGTATATTTTGTTATTGCATGAAATGATCTGTTTGTTATATCCATATGGTCTGTGGTGTTATTTATGTCCTGATTCCTTATTGATTTTCAGTCTAGATGTTCCATCCATGGGTGAAAGTGGGTCGTTGAAGTTTCCTATCATTCTTGTACTGCTGTCTTTTTCTGCCTTTAGTTCTGTTAATAATTGCTTTATATATTTAGGTGCTCTGAGGTGGGGTACATATATATTTGTAATTGTTATATCTTTCTTATGAATTGATCCTTTAATCATTGCCCAATTTTCTTTATCCCATGTGTCAGTTTTTGACTTAAAGTCTATTGTGTCTGACAGAAATATAGCCAGCCTTGCGATCGCCATTTTCATGAAATACCCTTTTTCACCCCTTCACTTTAAGCCGACATGTGCTGCCAAATCAAAGTGACTCTCTTGTGGACAGCATGTTGTGGGTGTTCTCTCATTATCCATTCAGCTACTCTATGTTTTTTGATTGGAGTGTTTAATCCATTTACATTTAAAGTGATTACTGATAGGGAAACAGGATCACAGCTTTGGTCATTGTTTTCTGTTTTATAGTTCTTTCCTTCAGATTTTCCTCCCTTGCTGTTTACCTTTGTGTTTTGTAGATTTTTTGTTGTGGTAGTGGTAATAGTCTCTGATTCCTTTCTCTTTTTCTTTTGAGTAACTTCTGCATATATTATTTGTGATTACCCTGAGGCTTACATAAAACACCTTACATTTTCTACTGCCCACATTAAGCTAACATACAAAACTCTGCACTTACACGGCTACCTCCCCGTACTTTATGTCACAACCTGTATCATTTTATCTTGCAAATCCATTAATGGGTTTTGTAGTTATAGTTATTCTCAATATTTTTTACTTTTAATTTTTCATACTACTTTTCATTAAAAGTGACCTACACACTGTCATTACAATATTACTGTACTCCTAGTATTTTTTTTTCAGCACTTTAAATAACCAGTCCATTCCCTCTGACCCGAAAGTTTCTGCTTAAAAATTTACTGATACTTACAAAAGCTTTCTTATATGGGATGAGTCACCGTCTTCTTGGTGCTTTCGAAATTCTCTTTGTCCCTCACTTTGACAATCTAATCGTAATGTACCTCACTCTGGACTTTTTGGATTCATCATATTAGATATTCTTTTGACTTTATAAATCTGAATGTCCATTTCCCTCCCCTGATGTGAGAAGTTTTCAGCCATTATTTCTTTAAAGCATTTGTCTGCCCCTTTCTCTCACCTCCTGGAGTCCCACGAGGCATATGTTGGTTCACTTATGTGTATGTCATAAGTTCTGCAGGCTTTCCTCACTTTTTCATTCTTCTTGAGTTCACCGATTTTCTCTTCTGCCTGACCAACTGTTTTGTTGAAGCTCTGTATTGAAGCTTTTAGTTCAGTTCTTGTACTCTTCTGCTGTAGAATTTGTTTTATTTTGGGATTTCTCCCTTCCTCTGTTAATATTCTCATTTTGCTCATGTATCTTTTTTATTCTGTTGCATTGCCTGTGTTGTCTTGTAGATTCCTGAGTTCCCTGTAGATGATTCTTTTTAATTCTTTGTCAGGTAATTCATAGATCTCCTGTTCTTTCAACATTGTTTTGGAAGACTTATTTTGTTCCTTTGGTAGTATCATATTTCCCAGATGCTTCCTGTTCTTTGTACTTCTGTATTGGTTGGAACATCTGAAGAAACAGCCACCTCTCCAGGGGCCTATCTCATGTTTTCAGTGTGTGTGCACACGCCACCTTACTGCTGAGGGAGAAGATTCCAGGCTGTGCACCTTTTCCCCATCTTACAGAGCCATGGAGGCTGCCATGGTGGGTCATGGACCCACCCTCGTCTCTTGAGCAGTGCACAGAAACGTGGGACTCTCTCTCCTTTCCACCTGAGGGAGAATGTTATGTGTTTTGGGCCTTCTCCCCATTCCACTGAGCTGTGCCAGCTTCTGAGAGCCACCCCCACCTTTCAGCAGGAAACTCTGAAATGTCAGGACACTTGGTACCAGCTCCACTTCTGTTCTTTCCTTCCAAAAAAGGAGCCTCAGGTATGTGCATTTGGTTTGCACTTGGGAAACCCCTGTATCATGAAGCTCAAAGGAGTCTGGCCCACTTACCTTTTTAATTTTTATTGCTTAAACATTCTTTTTAATAAAAATTCAAACCGTAAAAAATGATGTAGATTGAAAAACAAGTTTCCGCCCTCACTTAATCCCTTCTCCTGAGGTAACCACTCTTATAGCTTTTCTGTTTGTCCTTCTGGATCAAGTCTCCATGCATTTATAGCTCTATTATTCAAATAGTAGCACAGTGTACATGTGCTTGAGTTTTCTCACTTAACAATACATGCTGGGGATTGTTCCATATTAGTATATGCCAGTCCACTTACTTTTAAGAATCAAACCTGCGAAACATTTTTGCTGCTTACTCATTGATTGTTTCCAGCCCCTGAGAATCTACAAAATCGTGTTAACGACTTGGACTCAACCACTCATGCTCCATTTTTCTTAGCTTCCTTCTGAAACTCCTGTGTTCAGGCTGTCACCTCTATCTGTGCCTTACACTTCTGGCCCACCTTCCTGGTCCTGGCTGAACCTTGTATCACATTCTAACTCCACAGAAATGTTACAGTGCCCACTCCAGCCTCACAAGTTTCCTAAGACGTCTCTTCCATTTGCATTGTTTTATACCGTAAGTGAGCTAAATTGCAGGAGCACCTCTGAACTTTGCTGCTATTTCACAGCCTGTGATAAGACCCACCCATTCCTACTGGAAATGTTACACGAGCTCCACGGTCTGCTGGCAGCAAGACGGCCCCACATGGCACATGATTATTACAAAGCACTGAGGTTTGCTGCGACATGCATATCATTGAGAAACGTACACGTGTTCATCCCAAAGCTGACTTTTTACTACGACTTACTCACTGTAACTCATCGTAATAATAGAAAGACATTATGGCTTTGAAAAAAGGCAAATCATAAACAAGACAAGTGTCATTTTTCTTAATGAAAATTAGTTCCACATGTAGACCTCACTGACATGCCCAGGGGGGTCTGTGAGAAGTTCAAGGGCAAGGAGGAAATTATTATCTGCAAAACTAATGTCACAGCTATATTGTCAGCAAAATGGGTAAGTTTTACGTTGTTTGCTTTAAGAGTCCCCTTCAAAGTACAGGAATGGATATGACATTCTTTCCAACTCAAAATCATAGTAAATTCATTAACTCTTTCTTCCCAGTCTTTTTGTGTCCTGTGCGTCCCTTTTTCAGAGCCTGAGCTGGTGCTCTTTGGAAGTTATTTTGCCTCAAACATTCGTTTGATGGCTTGACTTTTGCCTCGAGTCCTGAAATAGGTGTGACTTAATGAAGTTCCCAGTTTCATCTTGATTTATTTGGTTTCAAATATGAAGTTTGGAAAATGCTAAAGATCAAGGGGAAATATGCTAGAAGAGGGAAATCTAAGAAAAATTTCTAGTAAGTCATCTTATAAAGATACAGTATTTTCTAATTTTGAGGAGAAAGATAGCATTATGTTCTGTACATAAATTAGTTGAAAAATACGGTTACTGAAATAACCCAGTCTTTCCCCACCCCCCCTTCCCCAGAATTTTATGAAACTAGCCAAAGGTGAAAGCTGATATTTCTACTTTTTTGGTGGGAAAAAAAAAAATATATATATATATATATATGTATATATATATATATATATATATATATATATATATGTATATGTGTATATATATATATATATATATATATATATATATATATATTCACTCTAATCCTTAAGGATAGTATATCAGGAAAAATATTGATTTTTTTTTAGAGTAGTGATAACCTTAGCTTATAAATCTGTAGTTTTTTTTTTTTTACCCCTGGAATCACATCTAGAAAGCAAAAAGGATTAGAAGGGGGGAAGAAAAGGAAAGAAAGAAATGCTTACTATTGTAAAATTTTAGTAGGTGCCAGTTTCTGGCAAACAGCAGGTATCACCAAGCTTCATGTGTTTAAGTTTCCTAGTCGGCTGTCAGGATGTACAGCAGCAAGAATTAGACTCATTTCAGAGATCCCATCATCTACTGACTCATGTTTTCCTGTACTCTCCTGAGCTTATGTGTTGGTCGTTCTCCTCTCTCTAAGGATTTGTTGTCAGAGGCAGCTTTAGAGAACAGACTTCTGTAAGAGAGAACTTTAAATGCATTTATGGACAGATCAAAGCTAAAATGTCTTCTTGCCTCTTTGTATATCACTGTATCTTGAACCTTCAATTTTGGCATCCCTTTTACAGTTACTTAATATTACCATAGTGGCCCAGGCTTTTATCACAGAAAAAACAAAATGTTACACATTAAATGTTCCTGAGGTGACCTGTTTTCTTTCTTCAACATTTGTTCTATGTAGGAAAGGAGAATAATCAAAACAAAAAATTAGCAAGCCCTGACCTATAATATCACAAAGTTGAGAAGATAATGAAATGGTAATTACTATTTATCTTTCTCTATAAATACTATATACATATTATGACTGTAACATTATAACATTACCTTTAGAGTTATAAGAGAAGGCCTAGTAAAATGCTACGTTTTTATTTCAGTAGCTAAAATATACAAGGAGTATTTATAATGTAACATGATATGGTGACCAAGACCTAGGGAAAAGGAAGAAAGAAGCAAAGGGTATATAATCTGGATCATCCCCGGAGAGCGGCTGGAACAATTTCATTTGCTTTTACTCTTAAAACGCCATAGTTTTACCTAACACATTTTGTTAGCAGCCCGTCTTCCCCAGCTCATGTGATGGGCATGCTCTTTGTCCAAGAATCCCACAGCTCTGTGACATCTCTCCTTTGTGTCAGACCTGAAAGTCCGGCAGGAAATTACCACCTGTGTGTCTCCTTGCGTTGTCTGCAAGTTAGCAAGCACGGTTCTGGAGTTGAATGGACTTAAGTATTTCCCTGCTGAGCGTGCTGCCCATAGGGTGACTTAGCCCAGTCTCTGGGAGACCCTTCTCACGATGAGACCAAAGTGCATGTGCAGCCCTTTGGGGGACAGGCATTTGGTCTTTCTGTCAAGTACACGTCACACTGACTGACAGGTAGCAGCCATCAGTGCTCACCAAATAAGAGGTGCTGGGGCAGCCAAGGGGCAGCTGCAATTAGAAACGTTTCTCTACTCAGGAGCACACATCAGAACCACCCTTATCATAATTAACACCATCAATGTCACTTTCTTTTAAGTTGTATTTTTCCTCATCTCATTTCTTTTGAAGGATTTCCAAGTGACATGCTTTCACTCCTGTCCACCAGCAAAATCTCTGTAGGTGCCTCGCACCCTGAAGGCCTGTGATTCGGGACAGTTTCTATGTCGTTCCGGCCTCTGTGAGTGGTCCTGCAGCTGTTCTCCTCCCTTGGGACGCAAGCCCTTGCTTGCAACACCTCCTCCCACTTCCCTAGGAAAGTGCCTCTATCCTGTCAGATCTGTGAGCGGGACTGTGACGTCTCCTGTTCAGCTGCGTGGTCACACAGTCATCTGAACTAACGTACCCTAATGGGATCCATAACACACCAATGCAGCTAAACGGAGCGCATGTCTGCACCTGGTCCTTAAGGGGTCAGCCCAGGGCAGCAATTTCCAGGGCTTAGAGTAGATAATGGAGGAAATAGATTTAGTCAGTAATCGTTGTGAGCAGAGCCGCTGACGCAGACCACTGTGGAGTTTTGTTGCCTCCATTGTGCAAACGGGAATGCTAGCCATTATTCAAATGCAGGAAGCACAAATGTCTCAAACGCCATCATTCTTAGACCTAGAACATTCTTTCTTTCCTTCCCACATCCCACTTTCAATATTGAAAGACCCGCACTGTTGCTGTCACCCCTCACTTAGCAATCAGACACTTCATTTAATGTCTGACAAAACCTCCTAACCCTACAATGCGAACAATCCTAATAGCAGATACAACTGTAGGAAAACGTATTGAGCACCTACTATGTGCTGCCTCCAAGTCCTATTATATGCATTTCGTCAGATAATCCTCACAAATATACTGTCTGTGAAGTATGAATTATTACAAACCCAATTGATAGATATTTTACAGATGAAGGAACTGAAACACGGGTTAATTCTGCTATTTAACGAGCAACCTACCTATTTAATGATTATGCAAACAGAACTGGGTTCCAGGAAACACAGCTCAAAACCATGCCTTCCCCTGCACAATACTGCTGGTTTGTGGCAGAATCATCATGACTCCAACATTTGGGAGGAGTCAAATCGGATCGGTTATTGAGATGCCGTTCCTGGGATAGGCCCTGTATTCTTAGGAGTCTGCACGTCTCCTACTAACAGTGACACTTTTCCAAGTGCACTGTCATTGGCCCTTCACTTTCTCAGCCCGCATTAGCTTGCGCTGGCTTCCCCACCTTTACTAAAAGTGCTAGGTCTACGGCTTCACCTTCACCTTCACTCTAACATGACAAAGACCTTGCTTGGTTCTTGGGTCTTTATTCCTGATCAATGTCTCTCTCCGTTTCCTCAGGGGTTACACAACCTTCCCAGTTTCCTCAGGAGTCCTTACCCCGTCCTCCTTCTCCTCCCAGTGGATAACGTGTCATCTCACAGATACTGCAAACGCTCTCCGGTATGAATAGCCTTCACTTCTCCTCCTCTCTGTTCCCCAATAAACGTCTCCATCATGCATTTTTATCACTGATCTCAGGAAGAAGCAATCCTCTTCCCCAACCAAGAATAAGCTTCCAGCCTGCCCCCTTGAACCCAGGCTCTTCTCGTGACCTCAGCATGTTCAGTTTTACTCTCTCGAGCCCTATTCAGAGTCTCCCTCGCTGCCATGTTTTTCTTCCCTGCCGATGCACACAGTAAGCCATAAAGGAAAGATTCCCACTGTCCCATATCACCAGTAGACTGTCCTCGGCTTTAGCCAGGCACCTTGAAATTGTGACCACGTTACTCTGTCTACTGCCTTGCCTCCAGAAACCACTTAACACATGGAAAGTTTGGCTTCTGACCTCACCATTTATGGGAACTGCTTTTACTAAGATTGATATAATCTTCTGATTGCTAAAGCCACTGGTTTCTTTTTAGCTTCTGCCTACTTGACATCTCTGCTGAATTTGATTATTGAGAAATCTGTTCTTGAAATTCTTCTCTGTTATTTTCTCAGTCGACATAAATATAACGCTCATATTTCTGAAACCTCTCACTAGATTATGTGAGTAGCTTCTCTTCCTTGGTTTACTCCTGAGAAACAGCATTTCCTTGTTCCATCGTTAACTTTCCTCACTCCAGCAGTGTCCTTGAATTGAATTGATCATCTCAATACCTACGCTGATTATTCCCAAAAACTGTTTGTGTGAAAAACTTATCTATCAAACCTATTTTAGGTATCTGAACCTGCATATCCCAGTGCTCTTCCCATGTTTATAATACCTCTATGTGTTTCCTATATATTATACTATCCCACCTTCCACATTAGGAAAAATAAAGGCAAAACAAAAGCCTACCCGGCACTGTACTTGATGCACTATAGGGCGGTACTGCCTGAAATTTATATGATTTATCACGCCTTTAGCGGCATCCATCTGCCACGCTTCTGCCTGATTGCAGCGCCTGCTGTTCCAGGTAGAGGCCATGCTCTTTCATGAGCGAGTTTTACTCATTCCATTTACGACTCTGCTTGACTTTCACATGTTTCATGGAACCTGAGTTAGTTTTCTACTGCTGCCATAACAATTACCATGAAATTAGTGGTTTAACGATGCAGGTTTATCAGTTAACAGTCCTATAGGTCAGAAACCTGACGCTGGTCTCCCTGAGTGACATTCAAGGTGTTGGAGGCTGAATTTCCTCTCGGAGGTTCTAAGAAAGACCTGTTTTCTTGCTCATTTGAGTCGTTGGTAGAATTAATTTCCATGCAGTCATAGGGGTGAGCCCTCCATTTCCCTTTTGGCTGTCACCCGAGGGCTGTGAACAGCTCCTGGAGACCTCTCTCCAGTCCCTGCACAATGTCCCTGTCTCAGAAACAGCACTGAGTCATCCAGTCCTTCTCCTATCTATGATCTATCTCATCTCTGATGGCCCAGAAGGGTTCTTCACATGTAAGAACTCACGTGATTAGGTTGGGTGCACCCTGACAATCAGGGAAATCTTCTCAATGTTCTAAGCTTAATCATATTGCATGTTCTCTTTCCATGTGACATGTTCCCATTTTCCCATGTGTAACATATTCACAGATGCCACGCTTAGGGCAAGGACATCTTGGGGATCCATTATTCTGACTACACTCTGGCCCCCAAGGCTTTGCACCACCTCAAATATATTTACCTCATCCCAAAATCACCTAAACTCTCAACCCATTACATCATCCACTCAAGGTCCAAAATCTTCTCTAGTCTCATCTGCCCAAAAGCCCCAAATCTCATCATGTATATCATATAATTTAGGTGTAGGTGAGGCTCTGGTTATAACTAGGCACACTAAACCTTCATCTCTGGACCTGTGACACGGAAAAAACAAGTTATCTGCTCCCAAGTGATGAGACAGGCATAGAATAACTTCCCATTTCTACAAAGGAGAGCTGGAAAGGAAAAAGGAGTTATGGTCCCAAGCAATTCCAAAATATATTCAAGCACGCTCCACTGGGTGTCAAGGCCTGGGAGTCACTTTATATGGTTCTGGCTCTGCCCTGTGGGCTCACAGTTCCACCCTGTGAGCCATTATTACTTTAGCATGAAACATGCCACGTATTTTTGGCTCTTTTTTATCACCCTGTCTCCTGTTTTGGAATTCTGAGGTTCCTGACACCCTCCTCTCTGTAAATCATCTCTCTCAGTGTACCTGCCGATGTAACACTCTCAGGAACTTGGTGGGTTTCCTGTGTGTGTGACATGGATCCACTCTGTAGTCTAGAGGCTGCTCCAGAAAGTCAGCAGAAAGGCAAACGAACGATCTGAAGAGCAGTCAACTACTGCTCCCCAAATAGAAGATGCCAGACACTGTTCCCGACACACCAGTGGGATTCACTTTCAACGGCAGACACGACGAACACGGACAGAACAGTAAAAGGAACCACATGTGGTAGCAGATATTTTTCCAAACCATCATCTGCTTACTCATCTTATTTCTAGCAAGAAAAATGTACTGTTAGAATTTGGAAGTCTGGAAGGTTTATATAAGTGAGTGTGTTGTACCAGATATTGAAAAAAATCAATCCAAAAAGCAAGAAATTAAGTAAGAGGAACTGAATTAGTCACATACAGCTTAGTGAGGGAATGTGTAAATACCTTTAAGGGTCAAATGGCCACGGTTGGGACTCTCGTGGCAGCAGACCTGTTGGATAAGAGCAGTCAATGTCAATGACCCTAGTCAATGTCCCCCAGCCTGGGGACAATTGCAGGTGAGAGCCAGGTCCCCGGAAGCCACATTTCCCAGTAATGTTTAGTCATCACAGCCGTGGACACATACTGCGTTCCCATGGGCAAGCAAGGGTGTGAGAACAGAAATGCCCTGGAAACTCCGATGAAAGGCGCTTCCTGTCACATACCACGGCTACCTGCATTTTCACCGTCTCAGGATGCCTGGGCTCTCCTCGGAGACCTGACTGACCTTTTCCATCAGCAGTTGTGTGTATTCGAATCTAAATTTTCCCAAATAACTTTTTGCAAGAGATGTCTTCGGAGATACAAGAAACAATTCTGAGCAATATACATGTTGAAACTGAGTGGTAAGTTTTATCCTTCTCATGCCACCAGTATTCCCCCCTCTATTACCCTTGGTCCCTGAGAAGATGGAAGCTAATCTAATCAAGCATGGTTTCACATGCTCTCCAATTACCACTAGTACTTCTTCCCTCTGGATTTCCCTCATTGTACCCCAAACCCTCTGGTTTTGAACAAACTCTTATATATCCTCAGGTTCTAAATAAATTAGTTCTTTCATGTTTCGCCGCCACCAAGACCCAGGCGTCTCATGAGTGCGTCAGCCTGGAGAGAGGAGATGCCTCTGTGTCCCACTCTGCATGCCGCGGGCCCAGAGACACTGTACACGTGGCACTAGGTCGACACCGTTTTCCTTCATGTCAAAAGCATCCCTTTACTAGGATACACGGAACACAGCTTTGGTGAATCCTAAAACTCTCTTTACCATCATGACTGGTCTTCTCAGGACTTTGTCTCGCATGTTAGGGAGAGAAGTGAGCCTCCGCCTACAGACCTACAGGCAGCAGTCGCTATGATCAGTCCCACACCCACATGGGAGACAGGCCCACCGTCCTAACTGGGAGACCACTCCGTCTCCTGGCCACACCCACACTCCGCTTCAACAGCCCCCTTCAGGTACCACCTAAAACCGACAGCCCCTGGGGATTCCTTCATCTTTTCCCTCTTAATCTCTAAAATCAAAAATAGATCTATTTCTCCAGCTAACTTCTCAAATCATGACTGCAGCTGAGTACTGCTCGATAGCTTGCAGACCGGCGACAGCACAAATCCATCATCTCTGACCAAGCTTAGCCATCACTGTCCCCAACCCGGGGTGATCAGACACTTTGAGATTCTGGCTAGCTTTCGCGCTCACTTTCCAACATATTTATTCCAAACCTTCTCACACCCCCAATCTCTCTAGTCAACTGTCCTACTTCTCCCTCTTAACATAAAATTGTACGGAAAAACAGATACCGTCAGGAGTGAAAATTACTCAATTTTCTAAAGCGAGAAGCCTCAGAAAAGGGATTCGACAAGAATTCCAGGAATGCCTACCTGAGGACACGCTGGCCGGTGCACAGGGCTTTGGGAGGACGTGGTGATGGGGAATGACACGGAATGATGCCTGGCCAGTGTCGCTCCTTCTGGCTGAGACGAGGCTGGAAGGCTAGAGAGGCAAACAGAGGGGACGTCAACCTGATGTTCCCACCTCGGACGCCTTTCATAGAGACACGCCTTACCTCCTGTCCACCTGTCACGTAAGGTCACACAGACCCAAAGAATGTTGG
Organism: Rhinolophus hipposideros; assembly: GCF_964194185.1. NCBI lineage: Eukaryota > Metazoa > Chordata > Mammalia > Chiroptera > Rhinolophidae > Rhinolophus > Rhinolophus hipposideros. The sequence continues at coordinate 74,895,707 of NC_138059.1, forward strand.
ATTAACCACAGGACACGTCAGGGATAGGGAGCTTTGGGGGCATCAGCAAAAATGACCAGTTACCAAGAGAAAGAAGGAAAAAGGAGGTAAATTGACACTTTTGCTATTTGAGGCCATTTCAGAGTACTTGTTTATTTAAAAGACCAGTTCGCCGACTTACTTTGTAACTGGAGCTAATTAGGAAAATGAGAGGCTGAGAGGAGGCTGCACCCTGGACAGGAGCCTGGGGTTCCGGCCAGCGAGCCCGACAGAAGGAACAGATGGGCTCGGCGGGGAATTTTCACCTGTTACAGGTAGCGGAGCAGGTGAACAGGTCGCTGGGGAACAAAGCTTCCTGGGCAGCTCCTCCTGGGGCTTCCTACTTCTCCTCGTTAACGCCCTGTCACCACGCCTATCTGCTGTTTAGTCGTGCCTTTCGATAAGGCTTCTCAGAGCCTCTTTTAAATTATGCTCCATTGGAAATGGAAGTAACTGCTGACGTACAAGAACTAGGAAATACAGCGTGAGACCATGTGTTTAAGTACAATCAGCATGTTCCTTTTCTGCTTTCCAATTGGACTACTTCCTGTTAAGAAATGAAAGAAACTAAGAGTGACAGAAAGGCAATAAGTTACCCGGCATGTTCAGTGTGGTACCTAACAACCACTTTGCAATGCTGTAACCCTTGGTGAAGGACCGAATGCCGTGCAGGGTGATGTGTGCCCAGAGACCTGTATCCGGGGCCCGCGTGTGGTGTCTTAGGAGCCGATAGAATGTGGTTTGTTTACCTGAGGACATTTTAACTCAGTGGCACCCGCTAGATTTGCAAAGGTGTGTCCTGTCTCTGTCTCTGCCTGTGGCAAGGGTGTGATGTCTCAGAAAGCTTGGCCTAGGTCACTGCCCTGATTTTTCACGGAGTTCAGGAGTAGACACCCAGGATTCTGCCTGCCCCGCCCTGTCTCATCTTCCTCCTGCGAAGCGCATAATGTTTTCTCCGGAGGCTCCAGACCTCAGCCATCATTAGTCATGAGGTCTAGGTGACACTGGCTGTAGGGATGGTCCCAGCATCCAGGCCTGGCTAAGTCAGAGCATTTCATTCCTTTAGCCGCAGATTGCGTCAGACACGCGTGGGAAATGGCATCACCTGATCCAGAATCCACGCTTTTAAGAGTCCAGAGTGCTAACCATTACACGATGGCACCTCAGAATCCACGCTTTTCCATTCTACCTGTGGCCTGACAGGGCATGAGCAGCAAGGTCCAGCCACGTCTGAATTAAAATGCTTTGCTTCAGGCAATCTGAGCGGAGTCGTCCTTTCAGAAAGAAAGTGGCTGAACCAGTGCAGATGAGGTCACAGACCCATCCCTGAGCTGTGCTGCTGCCTTGACCTCCCCCATTCTCCAAGGGGGGCAGGCCCCTCCCTCTCTCCTCCTTCTTGGTTCTGACCATAGGAGAAGGTTTAGGGTGATGGTTACTCCCTTTTTGTAATCTACTTTTTATAATCCCTTTTCATAATCTATGAAGTTGAGTAAGATTTATAAGTAAAAAGATAATATCTCAACCAAAGTGCTGTTGATTCTAAAACTGATCACTTGGTGCAATTATTCTAATTTTTGAATCTATCCTCTTCTCCCACTCAAACTTGATTTTCTTCACTTATTCACCAATGTGATTTAAAATATAATCAAGGCTTTCAAGAGCAATTACACCAGATGCAAGACGCATGACACTGTAGCATTTACCGAATCATTCCTGAGATTACATTAAATGAAGTATAGAAAGGCTCTTTGCTCGTGATGGAGCTGTAAAAAACATCAGTCTGTGAAACGTAATATAGAACTAGTTACAGAATCAAACTCTGGTCAATCTCTTAGTACAGGCAAAGAAATTAAACAAAGAAACGAAAGAACAAACAAGACTGTCACATCTATAAAATATTTGAGCGTAGAGCCCAGTATTATCGACCTGAGTCATCAGATGGCTTCACCCTAACGAGATATCTGAAATGGATCTTAAATACCCCAGTATCACAGTGAGTAATGACGGAGGAGAACCGGAGGGTGCAGGCCCACAGGAAACTGACCCAAAACACCGGAGAATTTCTTAGTCTACTCTGAAACCTCTTTGATAAACAAGAAGAAAGGGAAATTGATCCCCTCTTCTAATAAAGCTTGTTCTTCAGACAAGGATTGAATGATTTTCCACAGGATATAAAGTGGTGAAAGGAAACCTTTTTTAAAAGACTACTCAGCCTGTACTTCATCTTCTTCCAAGGGTCGGGGAGGGAGCTGGCACTGCCTTCCCATTGAAACGTACGTGACAGACAGTGAGCTCCCTGCTTAGTACTTTAATTAGCAAGGGGGCTTTTGAGCTCGGACCTCGTGTCCTCCTGCCAGAGTGACACACACATCCTTCTCCCTCAGGACCTCTACCATCATCATCGGTGATAAAATTTAATTATAGAGCACTTGCTAATATTAAGTCCTATTAAATGTGACTTTCTCCTTGTTCGAGTCTATTAAATTATACTATAAATGTATTAGCATGGTGTCTATTACTATGTGGGCATAAAGTAAATATCAGCTACTACTATTATTATTTTTACTTTCCTGGCCTTTTATGATAGTGCAGTCAAGTAAACATAGTGTAAATGCTTTAGCAGAAAAGGGACCCGGCAGAGACTGAGAGCGTGGGAGTCTGACTCAGGACTGGAGCCTGGCTGTAACTTGGGGCAAATCACTTGACTCTTACTCATAATCTTATTTTCCTCAACTGCAAAACGGAAACAATACATATTATTAGTATTTACCTGGTTTTGACATAATCCATCCAAAGAATTTAGCAAAAGGTCTGATTTTAGTAAGCATTAATAATAACAAAAATAATATTTTGGGCTATTTTGATGGATATAAAATAGTTGTACTGATTTGACAGGTTGACTTTGAGCCTAGCTCTTTTTGTTTTCTTCAGGAATCTAACCTCAGCCATGGCGGAAGTTCATCTGTCTACATAAGAGAAGTATGAGGTAGACACTGTCATCTCCTCAGAGAGGAAAAGGTTTTCTGGGAAGGGAGGTAACCAAATGCTCCCCGTAGTGTTAGAAAGCTGTACAAATGTTGGTTGGTTTACAGTCTTGGGTGAGCAATTTACTGGAGAGTGAAGGGAGATAACTGAGATAAGATTTGCCATGGGTTATAATGGGCGGACCTAAACGCAAAGAGTCTGTGTCATTAATACTTACGAGCTGTTGACTACTGAATTCGTCACTGACATAATTTCATGTTTCTTTACAATGTTTGCATATGGTATTATGGTTGCACGTGATAACACTTGCAATGGTGTTTAGAGCGTGAGGTGTCTTTCATTATGTGTGGACTTGCCTACCCAGTCTGCCCTGAGTTTCAATATATTCTTGAGGACTGGAAGTGTGGTTTCTCTTACTGCCTTTTTTTCGTCCTGTAAGCATCTTTATTATTATTTTTTATACCAGCTTTAATAAGATACAATCTACATACCATAAAATCCAGCCATTTAAGTTCTACAATTTAGTGTATTCACAGTGTTGGCAATTGTCACCACTCTCATCTGAGAGTATTGTCATTGTCCCGGAAGGGAAGTCGAGCAGTCTCTCCCTGCCGCCCCCTGCCCTCAGCTTTTGGCAACCACTGGGCCACCTCCTGCATCTACCAATCTTCTCGTTCCGGTCATTTCATAGAACTGGAATAACACCATATGTGTTTTTGGTGATTTGCTTCTTTCATTCAACATAATGTTTTCAAGGTTTCTCTGTGTTGCAGCATACATTTGTATTTCATTCCTTGTTATGGCCAAAGGACATTCCCCTGTATGGGGAGGCCATTTTGGGTTTACCCATGTATCAGATGGTGGACATGTGGGTTGTTTCAACTTTTTGGCTACCATGAATTATGCTAGTATAAATTCTCATGCACATGTTTTTGTGTAGACATTGGTTCTGATTCCCCGTGGGCACACACCTAGGAGTGGATTTGCTGAGTTGTATAGTAAATCTATGTTTAACACGTTGCAGAGCTTCCAGAAAGAGGCTGCACCGTTTTACATCGACCAGCCAGGTGCTGCTTCCCCGACACTCCACCAACCCTTACTGTATTCTGTGTCCTTAATTGTTGCCACCCTAGTGTGGATGAAGGGGGTCACCTGGTGGTTTTGGTTTCCATTTCCCTGATGACTGAAATTGTCACTCATCTTTTCATGTGCTTATTGGCCTTTGACATATCTTCTCTGGAGAAATATCCATTCATATGATTTGCCCATTTTAAAATTGCATTATTTGTTGTTTTATTGTTGAGTTATAACTCAACAATGAGTTACAACAATGAGTTACAAAGAACAGTAACTGTTCTTTATATATTTTGGATACAAGTTCCTTATTTGAAATTTGATTTGAGGCTACTTTCCCCACTTTTGTAGGTGCCCCTAGCAGTTGAAACTAAGCACACAACATATCTGCAGTCATTATATTTTCAATTGCTATTCAATACATCCCCTGTGCAGCAAGGAATTTACAAGCTGGGGTAAACCCCAGGGCACCCAAGGCATGATGTTTATTTGTCTCCCAAGTGTCATTCTGTTTTCTTCTCCAAAATTCTATGTGTTCTTCTCCTAAAAATTTTAGTGGGCATATTACTGCCCTTCTGAAAAATAAATATTTTCAGCTTCCCTTGCCAGAACTAATTGGCTAAGTTACTGTCGTTAAGATATGAAATATCTGTGTAAGAATTTAAGGGACCTTAAAAACGACATGGTGTACTATCTCCCATCCTGCTGCCTGGAATGCAGTTGAGATAGCTGGGACTCTAGCAGCCCCCTTGTGCCATAAGGCTCAAAGCCACAGTCCGGGGTTCACAGGGAGCTGACCTTGAGGGAAGCCTGGTCCCTGACGTCTCCTTGGAAATACCACCCATCTGTACAGCTCACTAATATGCTTCTTCCACCAAAGAAAGAAAGAAATCCAGTCATATTTAAGCCACTGTTTGTTTGGGGTGGAGGAGAGGGTCTTTGCTATCTGAGTCAGCATCTGAGAAAGTGTATCCAGTACTCTTATTTCTAATAAAATGAGCTTTGGGCGAGCTAACAGGTGAAGTGAAAAAAGGGCAGATTTCACTGATTTTACTCAAAGCCCAGGACTTCTCATACCCTTCTTTGTTCAGTCCTGATGGGTAGCAGCACGACTTGTCAGCCTGGTATTGATTCTTCTGTGCCTGGCGTGAAGCCTTGTCTGTTAAAAACCAGAGAAGTGGTGGGGGAGCATAGATGGAGAGAAAGAGGAAGCTTTCATCGGCTCAATTAAGACAAAAGGAAGCCCAATTTTCTTATCTGAAAAGGTCTCCCAAAATAAAAAGTGGTCTCTGACAGTAAGTTTTACTTTAACAAGATACAAAAATCAATATCATATGAGTTTGAAAATTGGGGCAACGTGAAGGATGAGCTCCTTCCTCACTGTTAATGTCCCGAGGTTTGCTTGTGCCCCTCCCATAGCGTGCACACGAAACCTGCTCTTACACGCTTACTGCACACTGCACTTCGGTTACTCCGAGAATTAGGAGTTCAGTGTGTTGCACTAATCCGTGGGTCATTGCAACACTGTCAGGTTCATCGGCCACACATCCATTGCAGGTTAGAAATGGACTGTAAATATGAGCATTCTGAACATGCTAAGTGTGTGTTAGTTGTTGGAATGAATTTAAAGATACATTGTCTGCCTTTAACACTGATAGACTTTCTGTAAATAATTAAGGACCATGTTTACATGCCAGTGGGCACTGGGCACCGTGCCAGCAGCAAAGACACCAGACTTATTGTCAGCCTAGAGACGACACATGCTGCCTCTCGAGCGAAGTTTTAAGCTTTACATTTGGCAATAACTACGGATTCTCAGGACGTTACCAGGCCACACACTGGAAGGTCCCGTGTCCCCTTCACCAGCCCCCCACCCCCTCACCGATGCTACCTCCATGCCCAGCTGTAGTACAGTGTCAGAGCCACAACACAGACCCGGGTAAAACCTGCAGAACGCATGCACACGTCACCAGTTACACACACACTGACTCATGTGCATGTGAGTACGCCGGTGTGTGTGTGCACGGGCAGGACGTTCATGTCCCCTCCACATGCCTGTGTGGAAACCTAGTCCCCACTGTGGGGAGGCGGGGTCTCTGGAGGTGGCGAGGTCACGAGGCTGTGTCCTCATGACGGGACTGGTGGAAACCTCACAGAGCTCTCTCGTCCCTTCCAGCAAAGGGGCGGAAAGACAGTGTCTGTGAACTAGGAAATGAGCTCCCACCCAACCCTGAACCTGCTGGCACCTTGATCGTGGACTTCCGGCCTCCAGAAGTGTGACAGACCTGTGTGTGTAAGCCTCCCGGTCTATGACATGTGCTTTGTAGTGACCCGAAGGGCCAAGCCCGAAGGTGACTTCCAGCAATAGCCATGCCCACGGCCTCTATCCTGACCCCTGGCAACCACCAGCCTGCTTCCCATTTCCGTAACTTTGTCACTTCAGGACTACTAACTGAATGGGATCATAAGTGTGCGGCCACTTGAGACTGGCTTTTCCACCCAGCACAGCTGCCCTCAGGCTCATCTAGGCTGTTTTTATAGTGAGAGCGTAATAATGCTGGAACACAGGCTGTCCTAGTCTGCTGAGTCTGCACTGTGTGCCAGGGACTGCCGAGTGCTTATAAAATAATTTCAGCAAGTGCCCACTTCCTCAGACCCCTCTCTGAAGGGTCCAGACTGTCACTCAGAAGGCTGATTAGTGTACAGCTTGTAAATGCAAACTCAAACCAAGACAATTTGATTCTAGAGCCAGTACGGTTAAGAGGATGTTGAAAGGTGAAGGTTGCGGGTTAATGACTAGAAAACATATAACTGCAAGATCAAAAACAACAAAAAACATCTCAATGCCTTTCTTCCGCGTTTAAGCAGTTTCTGTTTCTAAATGAAGGTTGCCCAAAGAGAAACATCAAATCTGTTTTCTGAATATAAAATCATATTCAGGATGAAACAAAAATTGGTAGCTTTTTATAGGAAGTAGGAAAAATGCTCGAGACAAAAAATTCAAACCAGAAATGAGAAAGGTAACAGATACATAACCTTCCAGGGAAACTAAAAGAAATGTTTAAGACTAAGAAAAATTAAGGAAGGGACAGGCATATGTAGAACTTGAAGAGATGGCAAAAAATTAGGAAGAATCTTTCCGGGGAGAAGAAAAAAGGCTATGTTCCTGCCTACCAGCAGCGCACAAGTAAAATTTGAAATTAAAACCCCAATACTATTTACATTAGCACCTCCCAAAATGAAATAGGCATAAATCTAACAAAATATGAACAAGACCCATATGAGGAAAACTATAAAACTCGAACAAAATCAAAGAAGACTTAAATAAACGGAGAGATATCCCGTGTACGGAGATAGAAAGACTCCATATTGTCAAGCTATCCGTTCTTCCCCCCCTTGATCCACAGATTCAGTGAAATCCCAGTAAAACCCCAGAAACCCATTCTGTGGACATCGACCGACGGATTCTAAATGTATATGGACAGGCAAAAAATCCATACTCGTCAACTCAGTATCAAAGGAGAAAAACAAACTTTGAACGCCAACACTTCCTGACTTCAAGACTTAATATAAAACTAGTCATCAAGACAGTGTGGTGTTGGTGAAAGAACAAACAGACCAATGGAACAGAACAGAGAGCCCAGAAAGAGACGCACATAATACAGTTCCCTGACCTTTGACAAGGGAACACATCTTTTCATCCAGTGGCACTGGAACAACTGGACATCCACACGCAGGAAAATGAATCTGGACAGAGACCTTACATCCTTCATAAAAATGAACTCAAAATGGGTCACAGACCTAAATGCAAAATGCAAAACTATAAAACTCCCTAGAAGATAATAGGAGTAAATCTAGATGACCTTGGCTATGGCAGTGACTTTTTAGATAAAACCCCACAGGCACAATTTATGAAAGAAATAATTGATAAGCTGTACTTCATTAATATTAAAAACTTCTGCTCTCGCTACAAAAGACAACACTGAAAGTCTGAGAAGACAAGCCATAGACTAGGGGCAATACATGCAAAGGACACAGCAGATAAAGGACTATTAGCCAAAATACATGAAGACTTTTAAAACTCAACAATATGAAGATAAACAACCTGATTAAAAAATGGCCCAACGACCTTCACAGACACCTCACTAAGGAAGAGATACAGGCAGCAAATAAGCACATGCAGATATGCTCACATGATGTCATCAGGGGCTGCAAACGGACACAAACCACGGCACACCTGTCAGAGGGTTACCCCCCAGACACTGACACCACCTAATGCCGGGAGGACATGGGGCCACCGGAACCCGCACTCAGTGCTGGTGGGAGTCAAATGGTGCAGCCACCTTAGAGGACATTTCGGTGGTCTCTTACAGAACAAAATATGCTCATGCCATGCAATCCAGCCATCGTGCTCCAGGCATTTATTCAAAGGAGGTGAAAACTTTTCCACACAAAAACCTGCATAAGATGTTTATGGAAGCTTTAAGACTGACAGCCCAAACTTAGTTGTAACCAAGACGTCCTTCACAAGGTGATGGGTACATAAACTGGGGTCCATCCAGACAGCGCATGCCATTCAGCACTAGACAGAAACGAGCTATCAGGCCACGATAAGACACGGAGGAAACTTAGGTGCGTGTGACTAAGTGAGAGAAGCCAATCCGAACAGTCTGCACACTGCATGCTTCCGACTCTGTGCCATCCCGGAAAAGGCAGAGCTGTGGGGACAGTAAAGAGATCAGTGGTTGTCAGGGATTGGGGGTCTGGGGGGGACTGAACAGGGGAGCACAGAGGATGTGTGGGCAGAGAGACAGCTCTGTGTGACGCCATAATGGTGGACCCATGTCACTACACATCTGTCCAAACCCACAGAACGTACGACACCAAGAGGGACCCCAGTGGAAACCGTGGACTCTGGGGCATGATGATGTGTCATTATTGTAACACACGTACTCCTGGGGGGGTGATGATAATGGGGAGACAGTGCATGGGTGGGGGCAGGGCTGCTTGGGGATCTCTGTATCCTCCTCTCAGTTTTGCTGTGAACCTAAAACTGCTCTAAAAGATTAGTCTTAATATGTATTTTTAAAAAATTAACTACGTAAAACTTGAATATGTACTGACAATGAAAAATAAGAAGATTCAAAAATAGTGTCTCCTAAAAAGACGGAAACTGAAAGAAGTCTCAAAGGAAAATGTCAGCAGCAGCAGCAGCAGCACTGCCGCATGGCAGAGTCTGAGGGCTGTCCTGAGGCGGCCTGATCGACAGCTCTGAGCACCCGGACAAGTAACGCGGTGGAGGGTTTAGGTTTCACCACGAGAATATCGTTAAGTAATTCTAAGGGGAAATAAATCCCCAGTTATCTGTACAGTAACAAAAGAAAACATGCAATGTCCAGAAAAGAAAGGTGTCTTTGCTGTTAGGGAAAGACACACATTAGTTTGGAAATCTCCAAAAAGAATATTATGGGAATTACATATAGTAAAATACTGAAGGAAGAGCCAAATGTGATTGTGGGTTAAACTAGGAGCTCGTAACAACAACAGGAAAGATGGGGAGACAGAAACACTGCTACGTCACTCGGATGAGCTGGTCACTAATGCCTGTTGAAAGCCTGAGTCAAACCCACTGTGAGCTAACACCAGTGGACTACGGCTCATTCAAATCTAGAAGACAGAGGAAGAGCATCAACTAACTTCGCCTTGTGCCCTTGTGGAGAACTAGTGGCGTTTCAAACAGAAAGTGAGCGGAGGCTCAAGACAAACAGTCGCCACACACCCTAGGTCTGGGCGCTAAATGAAAGGATTTAAGTGGAAAGATGATTCTTTATTCTGGGGAGCTAGGTGGTTATATAGCGATACGGCAGGAAATAGGAGACCGATCGGTGTGAGGCGTTCTGTGTCACATGTCATGCCGCGTGTCTGGCCTGGGGTCCTTCTGTGCTTTTCATATCCGTTAAGTGTTTATATGAAGGCTCAGGATGCATAAAGTTTGGAGCTGGTGGGAACCACACGATGTGGTTTTGCTGTGCTCCTGTGCCTTGTCATTTCTGAGAACCTGTCCATGAGGATAAACGTGTCTGACTTCCCCGGGGCACTGTCCTTTGAGTGAGGGGCAGGCACCTGGGTTCTGGCAATGAGACTGTACACTTAGAAGAAGTTGTCATCAGTGCGGGACGAGCACACGAGTTGTGTAGGTGACTCAACTTCCCAATTTCTCCTCTACAGTCCTTTTAGATCTGGCACCTTCCATCACATCAGACCTACTTGAAGTCACATCTGTCCTCTCCACTTGCACAGGGATGTCACGACGGCACAATAAAAGACGAAAGAGTCCTCACGAAGGAGGACTTCCAGAATTGCCTCGGAAGGTGGCAGGAACGACGGGACAAGTGTTGAAGCGCGGGGGAGTGTTTGGAGGGGGTTAATGGCCACGTGTCTTCACTGTGATAAGTGTTGTTATTTAAACGTTCACGGTAGGTGGTGGTCACACCTCGTACTTGGCATGCAGTGCGGTACCAGTTTCGCGTGTACAGCGCAGCAATCAGACATTGGACCCTCTGATGTGATCACCCACTACGTCCCGTCCCCGTCTGGCACCGCGCAAACACCTTGTACTCCCTGATAGTTTAGTGACTCGGGCAGTTTGAGTTGCCACAGCCAATGGGAAATACCTTACTTGACAAGCTACCTCCACTGATACTGCCTCTTTCTTGAAGACTGTTTCCTGTCTTGGCTCTATGGTCACATACTGCAAGGGTTAAAGTGAGGTAGCCGGTCAGAGAAAATGGGCCACACTGAGCTTCTCGAGCTGCCCAGCTGGGGGCCTGGCACAGGTGCCCCGGGTGACGGCTCTGCAAGCACGATGGGGCAGAAGTGAGCTCCTGAGTGAAGCCGCACTGTGAGCATCTGCTTAGATGTCCCCTTGACACGATGCCCCTGGTCAGACACTAGAGATGACCCTACACACCACCCTCTGCCTCCCTCGCCTCAAGGGAGCGACCCCCAAACCTCCCCCCTGCCCCCAACCCCTGTGTCCCTTCCACCCCACTGCCTCAGCCTCACTGGGTCTCAGAAGCCTGCTTGCAACTTGCCATTTGAAAAAAGACACGATTGCATTAATTGTGCAGAATTGAGGAGTGCCTGTCTTCAGGGTCATGAGTGATGAGATTCAAATGCCACGTCCAACTTGACTTTGAAATAGAGGCCGTCAGATAGAGTGATTGTGGCTGAGGTGGTTGCCACGTCTTGTACTGTATTAAAAACACAATGGTTGATAATCAAAGTTCATTAAGTGTTAAACCCCACATTCACAAATTGACACTCCAGATATCCTATGGTATTTTATGGACAATGCAGGGTGGGTGTTCTTCCATTATGTTTCATCAATAACTTCCACGGTTCACTTTAATGGTTAGCAATTAAACAAGGGTGAAGTAGAAAACGATAAATAATGCATGATGTAAATTTACAGCATCGTGAAAGGATGTGCAACAGTTAGAAGAATAGTTAATCGGGTTACTGTAGTTTGAGAGCAGCTGTACTGGTTAGTTGAATTATTTATGTGAGTTTAGCATAAGAAATGGTCTTTAATGAATTCACATTTCTAGTTCCTCTATTTCAACACGTCCCATACAAATGAAGTCAGTGACCCATGTGTCCTTGGGAAGTCTTACTCATGTAGGATATGGTTTGTTAAGATTGCTTTTCCTATTATGGAAACTTACATATTTTAAAGGTCACCTTTACTGAAAGCATGAGAAGAAAAGGTCGCATAAAATCTACCAAAGGGAGAGTTTTCTGTGAGCAGGAAAGCATTAGCATAAGGCTAAGAAAGGAAGTTATCTTACGAGAAATGTCCAGGAGGAAGAACCCCACTGCGGGAAGAAAGCAGTCTTGCTACTGCACCGTGTAAATTTAAAATACTGTAAAATGAATGCACAGGTGCTGACCAGCATTTTGGACATAAACAACGGGAGAAGGAACTGATGCCACAGAACCTGAAATTCCATCTCTAAGTAACAACAACAAAAGTCCTTTGTTTCCTGTGCCTTTGCAGCACCGCCACGGTTAATTGTTTTAATATAAAATGAGGTTCCTTTACAGGATGGCGAAGGAGATATTTCCAAAATGGAAAACACAGCTGTTAATGTATCTGGCTGGTGAGTCACCAGCCCTGGAAACCACATGAACCCTTGTCAGTGGACCATTTGCCACCAGCACCACTAAGGGGACAAGCAAAGACCAGCCACGTTGCCAGAGCCTGGAAGCCTGCATGGCAATTAGTCAGGAAGCCAGGTGGGGGGAACGGGGCGAATGTCAGCAGTTGAGTGGTCAGGCTGTGTCTCGATGGCTTCATGTGGCCCTTCCCAAACTGCTGGGAACACCTTTCTTGCAATTCCTTATTAGACGCCACGCCCTTTTTGAGCATTGTATTAGCCGATCTCCTTTAATAACCACAGCCGCTTAATGGAGTAGGTACAATTATTATTCCCATTTCACTGATAAGAAAAACGAGGGTTAGCTTCCACCCAGGTTACCGACGACAAAGTCGTGTTCTTAACCGCAGCACTACACTGTTGTACGTCCCCGTGTCAGCTGTCAGGTGTGACAAACACTGGCTGTGACACCGCAGCCTTAGCTTTCAGGAGGAAGTAAAGCCTCTGCTTGTCAGGCATTTCCTCACACTGATCCAATCCCGTGTGTAAACCATGAATATCTGAGGGTGTTTGGTGAGCTCATAAACGTGAGTGACACAGAAAGCCTGGGGACACTCACCCACTAGGGAGGTGCTATTATCATCCTAGTTTTGCAAATAATTAAAATGCGACTGAGAGGTTAAAGGGTTTACTTAGGTCACAAAGCGAGCACAGGTGGGGCCCCTGCACAAGCGCTTTGCCTAAGGCCCTGGTGTCTCCCACACCCGATTTCCTGGGATTGGGAAAGTTTGGGAATGAAACAAATGGAACATGACACTAAATACGAGCCTAAATGTGACACTAAGCACCAGTGTTTTGACAAAATTATGTTTCCAATTTTTGTACAAATATTATTTTCCCAGTTTCCTGAGAACTTCCAATACTTGTCCTGGACTGGGCATGCAGACCCCACACTGCCTCTTGGTGTTCACGTGCCCACGATTTCTACAGAAACTCTGTCTGTTTCCACGGACGTTTACAGCCTGGGGGCCCAGTACAAACTGGCACCTTAGACGCCGTGGCCCAAATATAATCTGTCTGGACGTGTCCAGGACAAAATTGTAGTTTCTCCCCATATGTGTATCACATCGCACACAGACTCGTCACTAAAGGCCATTTGGAAACTTGGAATAGCATCGAGGAGATTATTTTGTGATTCCAGTGTCGCCCGTCCTGATAAACAGGACAGTTTTGTTACTGTTCTGTTAGGGGACAAAGTGAGTTTCTAAGCCTTGAAAATACACCAGTTAACTTTTCTATGCTCTACACTAGCGCAAAATAATTTCTTTTTTGGGGGGGAGGGGATGAATAAAATTGATTTTCATCTCATTCCATAAGGTCGAGTCCTTGAAAACTGATCAATCAGAGAGTATAGTACAAAGGTGTGTTTTGTCTGTGAATTCCTAAAGCTGAGTTTTTTTCTCTCCTGCTGACAGTCGTATTTGACTCCTTTGAAGATGAAAAAAAAATCAGATAATCACGTGACATGTTTGGCAACAATTTTACTTTTTTAAAAAAAAAAATCATCAATTGCCCAGGCCTTATGGAGAATAATTTTTTTTGTCTATTTTTATCTCTCTTTGTCCAGCTTTCCTTTACTTTAATCCTGAATCTTTCCATGCTTCCTGATTTTTGGCCTATAGCCAATCTTATGGATAATGCGATTAAGGAAGAAAAAATGAAAGAGAGGATAATGGTGCTATTCTGTTCTGTCTCATAGTTACAGTGGTCTCCAGGCCATATAATCCTAGGATAAGTAATATCAAGTAACAATCACAATGATAAAAGGACAGTAATACTTCGACTACCAATATGAATTTTTCTAGAGAAATCTGGAAAATCTGTAAGGCATCATATGTTTCTCATGTAGTCTCTTTTCTTTGTCTGTTTTATTGAGATGTAATTGAGATACAGCAGTGTGTAAGTGAAAGGCCCATGCAGTAATTCCACTTACATACCATGAAATAATTACTGCAATCATTTAGTCAACATCCATTTTTCCATGTAAATACACAATTTGTAAAGAAGGAAAACGGTTTTCTCCTTGTGACGAGAACACTTAGGATTTACTTCCCTGACAACGTTCCTGTCCATCCTGCAGTGTCACTGGCTGCAGTCACCAGGCTGCCTGTGACAGTCCCAGGACTGACCGCTCCGGTAATGGGACTTTGGGACTTCCGCCCACCTCCATCCCACCCTCTCCAGCTCCACCTCCCGTGACTGTAAATCTGATCTCTTTTACCTGTTGTTGTTTTTTTTTTGAGGTCCCGCCTATAAGTGAGGTCATACAGTCTGTCTTTCCCTGACTCTCACTCAGCATAAGGCCCTCCAGGTGCCTCCATGTGGTCACAAGTGTCACAATGTCTCCGATCCTTAGAGCTGAGTCCTGTCCCACTGTGTATAGTACCACGTCTTCTCTATCCGGTCATCCTCCAATGGGCCCCAGGTTGTTTCCCTGCCTTGACTACTGTAAACAACGCTGCAGGGAACAGGGTGTGCAGATGTTTTAGGAGTTGGTGTTTTTGTTTCCTTCGAATACATCCCTGAGAGTGGAATTGCTGGGTCACATGATGGTTGCCTTTCGTAATGCAGTCTGTCTTGGTTTCCATGTTTCAGGGGGGGCTTCAGCCTCTCCTGGGGTGTCTTGTCCATGAATAGTTGTCAGTTGTTCTTGTGGGAGGAGTGAAATCAGGAATGACCCATTTGCCCTCTGGTGATATCACCCCCCCCCCATGATGTAATTCTAATAAATATCTCTTGGAATCCTGTGGTTCCTGTTGGGGTTTCAGAAGCATACCCAAATGGAATTGTGTGAAATGGTGTTTGCTGAGCCAGCAGATCAGGAGAGAGAGCTTTTGTTAATACAGATTTCTCCTTCTTTTGTATCTTTGGAAGATCTGAAAGCTTTTACTTCAACTAAATTTGCATTTTATCATCAATACATTGAATCCCCACTCAGTGATTTTTTTTTCCATGCTGCATTCCATTTTGTGACCAAATATTGAGCCATGATTTCAACACTAAAATTTCTGCTCTCAATTTGATATGTAGTTACTTTATAATTTTTGAATTTTTCTTATTTTCATATATATATATATATATGGCTTTTTGAAGGGTGGGTGCTTTGTGTCATGAGACCGTAAAAGCCCACAGGAAAATGAGGGTACCAACTAAGACCCTGCAAGAAACCACCTTTCCGCACAGAAATTTTGTGTTTCCCTGCTTATGTTTCTTGCCCCCTAATAATATACTGCTTATGAACTATGGGATGTTGTGGAATTGGAAAGGGAAAGCTGAGTGTCGAAGGCATAGGGCAAATGGCAGCATGACGTTCCCCACACCGTGCTCTGTACTGAGAATGAGACAGTCTGTTGTCTGCTCCTATGACGCAGGTCAGTATGGTTTCCTCGTGACCTGAGAGCCACAGCAGTGTCTGCATTCCCTTCATTAGCTCACCATCCTTGTGAAGTCAGAGTTAGGTCTCAACATGGGTGAGATAATAGGGGTATGTGCTTGAGTGCAGTGATCCCAGAGGCAACACATTTTTCCTTCTCTTTTTTTTCAACTAGGCAAAGAACTTTATTAACCTTTGCTTCAAACTTTATTCCCAAGCTTCTTCACCTTAATTAGCTGCAAAGAATGATTTGTGTGTTAGCAAAAACTGAAAAGAGCTGCAGTGTCCAAGGGGCTTGGGCTTAAAAATATGAGAGATTGAGATTTTATCAGATCCATGAACAAAGTTTAAAAAGCAGTCATAATATGAAATAGCAGCTCCCAGTAACTTCTTCAAGTTTTATCTGCTTCAGAAGTTGACTCAATTCAGTTTGCTTCATTCTTGGAAGGCTCATCAACATTCTCCACAAGATCTGGGACTTCATCATCATCATCCTCTCCGGGAGCAAGCGGTGCTTTTCCATCCACAGATGATTTGGGCAAAGCTTCAGCCAGTCTCCTTAAAGTAGTCAGACTGTCTGCACCGAGCTGGTGTAAGATGCCGGGTATCATTTCTGTCAGCTGCTTGGTCTCCGCGTGGCCTGGGATGGTGAAAGTATTCGCTGCCAAAGAGGCTTGAGCTTTAGGGTTGTTAAAGTGGTTCACTGTTCCTTGGTTTGTGAACATAGTCACCTCTTGAATACCAGAGATATTGTTTACTCCTAACTTCTTTAAGGAGAACCGAAGTTTTTTATCATCTGCTGTAGCTGTTCTGTGAACCACCTTCTTCTTTCTGCGAGCAGTTCCTTTCCCACCAATGCGCACTTGTGCCTGCAGTTTGGCGAGTATGTCTCCTGGTTCATGCTAGTTTCTTTCCTCTTGTTGGAGAGGACACGGGACCGCACAGGGGACTGGGGTTGGCGCTCAGGGGGTCTTGGGCAGACCAGCTGAGAATAAACGCACACATATGCGGGCTCCTTCTCCTTCTCTGTCCCTCTTTTGTGATGTCTCCTGCCCCCAACAGCACAACCAAAGGCTCTGACATCATCATATGTTCTGAAAAACTCATGGGACACATGAAAACAGAACCTCTTCTAGAAAAATTTGGCAGAGCCATTATTCTGCGATTGCCAGATACAACGACAACAAAACTGACACCTCCGATGTCTGAGGGAAGTTTACTGAGGGGTCAGGCTTAACTCCTAGGCTTGCACTGAGACAGCTGACTGCCATTGCCAACACCATCCAAACTCCCTCAGTATCTTCTTTTCAGATGAGGAAACGACCTTAGAAAACGGGAAGAGCTTGCCACTGATCCCGTGTCTCAGTGTCCACACCAGCTCCAGGTCCTCTTGCCCCGCTTTGGACTGACTCCAGGTTCCCAGATGCCACATTTTGAGTCCATAACTGCCTGTGTTTTTAAGAATCGCCTACAATTTGTTTTTGCACCGGTTACCCAATCTCCCTGCCCCACCGCCCCAACTGTAAATGAGCTGCAGACAGAACTAGACCGATGGCTCCTGGACATGGAACCTGCACCCATCGTGTTCAGAGTTTCACCCCTTTCGTCCACAACTGCCAGCCATGGCGAACGTGTAGCTCTGCTGGCTCCATATCCTGGGCTTAAATTTATAAAAGAGATGTCGGTCAGCAAGACAGAGCTTGGTGGCTGCTTTCTCACTAGAAAGACTCTCTCCTGACTGCCCATCCGTGTGTCCCAGAAGACAATGTCCTATGTCCCTGCATGCATGGCACGTGCCTTCCACTGCAAACGCTTACTAACCTGAGTCAGTGACATTCCCCCCAAAACAGCCTTGTATCGATTTTTCATGACATGACTACCGATTCGGAATAGCCAAGCTGTGTGGGAAATCACTTCCAAGAATGTCAGGATGTCTGCTCCATTAAAACAGTATTTCCTGGACATACAGATGGCCAACAGGCATATGCAAAATGCTCAATGTCACTAATCGCTAGAGAAATGCAAATAAAAACCACAGCGAAATACCACCTCACACCTGTTAGAATGTCCATCATCAGTAAATCAATAGACAACAAGTGCTGGTGAGGATGTGGAGAAAAGGGAACCCTTGTGCACTGCTGGTGGGATTGCAGATTGGTGCAGCCTCTATGGAAAACAGTATGGAGGTATCTCAGAAAACTGAAAATGGAACTACCTTGTGACCCAGTAATGCCACTCCTATGTATCTATCCAAAGAAATCCAAGACGCTAATTCAAAAAAATATGTGCACCTCTATGTTTATTGCAGCACTATACACAATAGCCAAGACATGGAAACAACCGAAATGCCCATCGGTAGATGACTGGGTTAAGAAACTGTGGTACATTTATACAATGGAGTATTACGCAGCCATAAAGAAGAAGGAAATCTTACCATTTGCAACTATCTGGATGGACCTAGAGAATATTTTGTTAAGTGAAATAAGTCAGACAGAGAAAGACACATACCATATGATCTCACTTATATGTGGAATCTAAAGAAAAGAATAAGTGAATGAACTAATCAGAAACAGTTTTGGAGACAAAGAGGAAAAACTGAGGGTTGTTAGATGGGAGGGGGGTGGGGATAAGGGGGAAGGTGAGGGGATTAGAAAACACAATCGGTAACCACAAGATGGCCACGGGGATATGAAAGTCAACATGGGGAATGTAATCAATAATGTTGTACAGATTTTGTAGGGTATCTGATGGACACTTGTCTCATTAGGGAGACCACCTCAGGGATGTTGTAGATGCCTGATCACTGCACTGTACACCTGAAGCTGAACAATAATGAATGCCAACTACAAGTTTATATATATATATATATATATATATATATATATATATATATATATATATATATATAGTCACAGGATGTGGAGCATAGCATAAGGAATAAAGTCAATGGAATTATAAAACCTATATAAGATGATAAGATGTCAGAGGGGTAGTAGATTGGGGGAGAGGAGTTATCACTTTGTGAGGGGTGTAATGTCTATAGCATTGTTTTGTACACATAAAACTAATTAAAAAATAATAAAGTAACAAAGAAGACTGAGTTAAAAAAAATAAAACACATTATTTATCAGGAAGCATGTCAGATAGGCTTCTTGGGTGCTGAAAGAAGTTTCTAGGACAGAGCCCGGATAAAGTTGCATTTCTGAATATCATTTGCAATTGTAGGAACACCCGAAATTAAACTAAAGAAGATATTAACTTACCTTCCTAGGTTCTCAACTGTAAAGGGAACAGAGACAACAGTCTCCAAAGGCACACAAAAGAAATGCATCTAGCTTGGTTGGCTCACTGAAACATTGCAAATTCTTCATTTCAATTAAAATTTATAATTAAGAAATTTCAACTGTGCTTAACCACTAACGTATTCATATGACCTCTAAATAAAGTAAGCCTTTAGTCAGAGGTAATGAACTTGAATATTAACAAGATTCTGATCAAAAGATATGGAAATTTATTTAAATTGAAATTATGTTGACATTATGTTAATGCAAAATGGAATCTCATCTAGTTTGAGGCTGTTTTAATCAGTATATTAAAGTGCATTTTAACATTTCACCACTCTAAATCCACACAAATAGGAATCCTAAACTTTAATTTGGTAACATTTAAAATAATATTTTAATACATAATTTTTTTAACTTGTGGTCTTCTTTGCCATTCACAGCACCCAGAACAAAGATTCACCGGCTTTAAGCCATGTTTTTTAATGTGTGACATTAATGCACGTTTGTAAGTTTCATCTATAATGTATCACCGTGACCCACCTCTGACCGAGGTATGGCATACCTTCCCATAGGCTGAACTTTCTCCCTGGTACCTTGAGTCCATTTCTTACCTCATTCATTCACTCATGCATTCATTCACCAATCATTAATGGCCATCACTTAAAGAATTCAGTCCTGGAAGTGGACAACTGGACAAAGCACACTGCGGTTACAGTCTGAGGAGCGAGCTAGCCCCACGCCTCCCTTCCCTGTGCGCTACCCACCCCATACGCAGGGTGGGCCGGGCCTTACTGGAGCCAGGTCTTACTGGACAGACACCCTTACTCGCCGCTGCTGAGGACAACTGCCTCCGGATGTCCCAGAAGACGCACTCAAGCACTCAACTGGCGCTCCGTAAACAGTCTTGATTGAATTTTCAAGTTACTACTTTGGAGTGATTTTTATTGCAAAAGCAAAACGTAAATTGTGTCATGGTATTAATATATTCCTCAGCTGTGTGAAGCTCACTGATACTCTATTTCAGACACAGAATGTGCTTTTTGAATCATTTTTTAAAACCACACATTTCCCCCTCTGACCCGACATTTACCTTAAGTATCATTTCTCTTGCCCATCAGTTAAACTCACAATATTAGAGAATACTCAACATCTCACATGGAGATTCCTTTTTAGTGGAGACCATACTCTTCCTTTGATAAATAGCCTTTCTTCCTGAAACGCTGTTGACGAGTGCTGCAAGAGAACACAGCCCCAGATTGCTGCGTGTTTATCGACAAAGCATGTTGTTTGGATTCAGGCTAAGCCACTTTAGATTTCCCACTGTGCTTGTCTGCCAGTCAATGCTGAGCCTCAGATGACTCACCAGGAGAAATGAAACACTCATCTCAGGGTTTCCTGTAAGGAGCACACCAGGCTACGTGTCGAATGGCACCGACCACTGCCCAGCGCATGACAGTCTCAGGAAATGAAAATGTCTTTCCTCCCGCCACAGTCTCTACGTTCCTGGCACATTTGTTCAGCATTGTTTTCTCCGAGTCCTGTTAGATACCCAGCTGACACCTTTGCCCTCGGTTTCCTCACCTACTACAATAAGTAAGAAATTGGATCGGATACATTCTACGTTTCCTTCTGTCTCAAATACTTTTTTAAAAACAGGGATGTGAAGAAGATCCACATTAGAGAAGGAATAGAAGGAATGTCCTAGAATAAGAGAGTCTGGATTTGCATACGAAACCCATCAGCAACCGTGAGACTTTGGATCAGTGGCTGATTTCACAAAGCGTCAAGGGATAATAACATTCACTATCTTACAAGTTTCTCTAGGAGACTCAATGGTATAATACTAGGAGTCAGGGGCTTTGCCATAAAAAATAATAATTATTGTAATGTTATGATAATACTACAGTTACTATCACTAACCATGTTACCGTTTTCATTACTTTAGCACCTTACTTTAGAATGGAGAGGCTTGACACATAATTAAGTTTAGTAGAATGATTATCTAACGTTTTGTGCATTTAAATTCCGCAGAACTCTGACCCAGAAAGGAAACACGTGTTTTCTCCTATTTAATTCAGGGCAGAATTTATCTAAAATATACTTAACACTGTCGTGTATTCCAGAAGAAATACTGAGCACCTAGAACTTTCCAGCCCGGGCCCCAGCGCCGGGAAGCCTCCCACGTGGAGGGAGCAGCCGCGGGACCGCGTGGCACAGGCCCTGGGCGGCTGTTCTAACACAGGGAGCGGCATCCTCGTGGGGGGCCTGGGGGCTGCGCTGGCCGGCCAGGGTCCGTCGTGGCGCAAGGCGGTGGCCTCGGGCTCCCACGGACCAGCCCCTGCGGCAGAAACACGCACGTCTCCGCTCGCACCCGCTTGGTAATGGGCCTGTTGGCTCTAACGAGTCCTGTGGGTGCACCCAGAGCCAGCGTGGGGGCGACCTCTCCATCCACGCAAGTCCCCTAACATGACACCTCAAGGCTGGGCCTCCAGGAGAAGACAGGAAAATGGGCTGAATCAGGCCTGAGCACAGAGGACACCTGGCAGCCCGGGTCAGAGGTCGGAGGTCGGATGAGACACAGCAGCACCTTCCCAGGGCGCAGGGGTCCAGCGTCACCGGGGTGTCAGGTGGCAGCTGGAGCACAAGGACAGGAAAGCTCCCAAACGGGGACAGGCAGTCGAGGGACGGGGGAGCTTGATGAGGACCCACGAGGCTCTTCTGAGTCAAGACTGAGACTGAATCAGGAGATTAAAGGCCAGGGATGGGGAAACCTGAGGGTCTGGGCTTTATTCTGGAGCCTGGTGTAAGAGGCAAACTTGTGAAATTAAAACTCGCACAGTAGCTTTCTGAGGACACGCCCGATGGGTTCCCGCGCGCCATAACCAGCTGTGCGCCACAGACACCGCTACAAAAGACCAAATGGAGTTGTCCTGACTTTGCTGGGCTCTTAGGGACCTAAGTGAAGACGCCTCATGACCAACGACAAGCGAGACCTACAGTATTTCTTCCACCCAGGGAAGCACGGCCTCCCCTCCTCGGCAGTCCTAGGAGTTCAAGTTGGCCCTCATGGACTAGCCAGTGACTTCCTCCTATTTCGTGTGCACTTGACTCCGACAGGACCTCAGCTTAGATTTGCAATGTTTTCATAGCTCTGAGAGCCTAATCCGATTAGTCTGGTGGCTTCTGCAGGTGCTTAGGGTGCATGTGGGCCGTGCAGGGAGGCCCAGAGCATTCGGAGCTCTAACCACAGCCCAGAGTTAGTATTGATTTAAAAGGTAGCTTTTATAAAATAGACGCCTCTTAGGATCCAGCAAACGTTCTATAGAGTGAGATAGTTCACGTACCAGCCAAGTACCAATCCCCATTACGAATCTCTACCTTTAGACATAGATTTCCAAAGATTATCATTTTACCTGACAGTCGAGTGTAGATGACTCATCTCTGAATGGATCATGGCTGCCGAGCCTTCCCTTCTGCCCATGAGCTGTCTCCTGCCCCACGTGAATAAGTGATTTCCAATTTTACAGCCCGAATGTGACATTTACGGGAGTCTCACGCCCTGCCTCTGACTTCAGCAGATGAAAACTTTGGGAACAAGTCTATGGTACAAGCCATAAGCATCATGATCTTAAAGGTCGTTACCGCCATCTCAGCCTTCCTCCTCCCAGCTGAGACGTCTCATTTGCAGTCCGTCATCACCCAGCCTCCCCGCGCCCTTGACCCACACCAGGAAGGTTGAGCTTCACTTTCTAAACCAGGACCTGAAGAAACGCGATAAGAGACAGCGGAGGCAGGATCATAAATCACTGTCATGCACGAAAGACCGAGGGAAGGATCAGGAAATGCAGCATTGGAATGCGAGACCGTTTTTCCCTTCAGTTTTCTTTCTTTGTGCAAAATTTGAACAACATAGGTTAAGAGAATTAAGTTAAAAAAATCTTGAGTCACTAAAGAAGGTTATGATGAAAATTTGTGTTCGAAATGATAGGTTTTCAAAATCGTACCAAATTTTTTTATAATGTATTCATGAACTTGGGGTTTGGTTATGTCTCTTCAGGCATAATAGACTCACACAGACTTGAAAATCTGGAATTTTCTTATGTTCCTTCACATCCCTCATATCGCTCCCTCTCTCCGCCTCCCAGCCACCAAAAAGCATGTCATCAGCCATCAGACTGTGTCTAGTGTCTGTGTGACGTTTCTTGTACCTGGTTAGGACCCCAGGGAGAAACTCGGACAGGCTCCCTCTCATACATGTTGTGTGTGAGGTAAAGAAAGGGTTAGAGAGTCTGTGCAAGCTGGCTGGGACAAGACGCGGCTGGGGAGAAAGAAAGGAGGGAGCGAGAGTGTGCATGTGCATGTGTGCATGTGTGTGTGTGTGTGTGTGTGTGTGTGTCAGAGAAAGCGCACGGAGGATAACAGAAGAGATAAAAAGCAGGCGACATGTACACGTTGGTAGCTTTCTGCTCTCACTTGTAAGTGCAGGCAGTTTTACCAGAGAGGAGGCACTCGGACAGGGTGCAGGTCCAGGAGCTCTTGTCTCTTTGCAGATGATGCCGCCTGCCCTTTCTCCATCAGACTTGTGGGAAAGCCCTAACACAGCCCTTCCGACAGCTGCTTGTCTTCTGACTGCGCATCTTAGGTCTGGGGTTCATTTTGAACCCACAGGATGGGACTTGAACACTTCCGCTGTGCAGGGTGTGCTCCACCATGGTTCATTGCATTATTTTAGGAATACAATTAGATTATATTGATAAATATTGCGAACTTATATACGGTAAATAAATGGAAACTGAAAATAGACTTAAACTGCTACGTGATTATCAGACTCTGCAAAACACCTTCTCTTAAGTGGAGGAAAATACTCCTGAGGCCTAAAGTGGGGAGAGACTTCAGAAATAAGATTTTAAAAGGACAGGTTTATAAGGCTAAAAGTGGATGAATCTGACCACGTCATAAGTAAGGATATCTATTGAACAAAAAATACCAGAGGCAGATTTGACAGATTATGGCAGAAAAAGACATTGGCAGTGTCTAAAACGAACAAGGTATTCATACGTAGACTATAAAAAGATCCTGGGTCATCAGAAAGAAAGGCAGTCCCACAGGAAGTGCACCCAGTAGGGGACAGCTCAGACACAGGGCCGGCTGGTGGCTAAGGAACTACCAGACTTGCTCCTTCTCATCAGACGCACAGCATAGAACTGGAGAAACGCAGCCAGCAAGTGAAACACCACGCAGCTGACTTCATAGTGTGATAAACACGGGAAACACGAGTGACACTTAGAACTCTCGGGGCTGTGGGCAGGTGGGGTCCCTAAGAGGGAAGTCAGGACCCAATGGACTGAAATCACAGCTGGTCTCCCGAGGCCCAACGTTCGCTCAGGGACGTCCCCGCGTTTCTGTGGCACGGGTGCTGCGGGAGCTGGGAGACCTGGGCCTCTTTCACTAGAGCCATGTAGCAACCAGTGCTGGGCCGTGATTGTGAATACTCAGCAGCAGGAACAAGCAGAAACCCGATTCGTCACAGAGCAATGTGAACCTCAAAAACTTTGTCACATGCTAACAGCAGGTAACAGAAGCGATTTATAAAACACGTATTTAAAGCCATGCTTCCTCTTCCCGCAGCACTGCATATATTACAGGATGTGTTCCCATGTAAATATGTCAGAGTGGGTCCCTCTGGGGAAGGAGATGGAAGTGGGGTGCAGGGAAGGAGGAGGAAAAACGATACTGTGAATCTAATAAAGTGAAACAAAAGAGGTGTCTTTCATGGGCCTCTGACATAATGTGCTGCAAACAGAGGGACATGGTGAGAGCAATGGTCTCTGCAGGACCAACCACATAACTGAGCTTCACAGAGTATTTTCCTTACTAATTGCCCAAACCTGGATAAATACATAAATCGTGAACAGATCAATTACACAGTTTATCTTCAAGTGTGTTAGAGACTGTACGGGACTTAAGGAAACAAACGAGGTGGTATTTTCTTATGCTCTCGTTGAAACCTGCTTTGTTTTCCTCCTGCGACTGAACTTTCTCATTAACATTCAACAGCTGATGCCGAAACAATGTTTTAAATCACAGTCCATTTAGGAATGGATAGATTAGCAAATGTCATTGCTGACAAAGCATAATGACAAGTGGCTCTCACTTAGGTGCCTATCACACTTAAGTTAGAACTAGAGGAACAAGGATGCCTCGTATCACACCACCCGGAGCGAGTGCCGACACCTGTGTGATTTCTACCTGACCTGTGGGAGTATATGCTCCCCATTTCCCTCGCCCCTTTTGGAAATAAGACACTGAAAGTTCGCAGGCATTTGCTAGGGCTGCAATCAATATTTATTGTTCTCCTATTTTGTTTCTAAACCTTCCAAGGATTCCCTACAACGAGGTTTTAAGTAGCTGCCTGAGGCAATACGGATTTGTCACAAATAAAGCAGCTACGGTACACAGACGCGCCAGGCGGCCGTTCGTCGCCTTACCCTGAACTGAGTCTCTGCCATTACATTTTGCGGCAACTTGCGGGATTGTTGTGATTGTGTGTTTTCTGTCTCTGGTATTTAAGAGTTCATATTTTTGAATTAGTTATTTACCCCGTTTCCCCCTCCAAGCCAGTCTAATACAGTTTCGATAGTAGATTACGCTTTATTATTGCCCTAAACAACTACTTTCCGATAAAACGATCAGAGTTTTTGCCTAAACAGGACTTCAACATGGTCAAGATACACCTGAAATCTTTGGCTGGTTCCTTACTTCATTTTGCTTGTTCACTCGAGTATGTAAGAGGGTCAGTTAGTGAGAAATTCCCTAGGTCCACACTCTCCCTCCTCCCAAACTCCACTGGCTGCCTCTTGCTACTCCGTGCAGCTCTCACATGGGGCCGCCCTTTTGGAAACTGTCGAAGTGCATCACTGCCCAGGGCACACAGCCCAGAGCCGCCTGGCACTGAGGTCACATCAGCGTGTCCGCTTTGCTGGGACAGGACATCGGAGGGGACCTTCCCTGTGCTAAGCTCCGGCCGCACCAACAGGAGCTATGGTTTGGGGTATCCCACTAACAGCCGCCAAAAATGTGGTGACTTTTATATTAACCTTGGAACTTGGAAGGCACTTGAGCCATCTGGATCGAGACTTACTTCTACTTTCAAACTATTGTTTAGGTTGATTGAAGGTATCCATGGCCGTTGTCAATTTGATACAGATCCCTAGTAGATTCAAATTTAGAAGGTAACGTCCTTTGATTCCGCTATGAAGTTAAGAAAATGAGACGGTGACTAATGCCATCATAACTGTTTCATATTGTCCTAGCAGTTTTACCTAATGCAGTAAAACAGGAAATACGGGTCAGAATTAAGACCTTTGGTGACAAGAGAACAGGCATCTTTACTTGAGGATGTTGCGATGTCCTGAACAGAACACTAGAACGGAGTAACATGAAAAGCCATTTGAAGACAACGAAGAGTTCATCCTTTGTTCAGCACACGCATACTGAAACACCACCCCCTTCTATTAGGTTGGTGCAAAAGTAATTGTGGTTTTTGCAATTAACCTTTTAAACCTCAATTATTTTTGCACCAACCTAATGTATACCAACAGTGATCCATTGGAAATCTAATGGAAACAAGACTTCTTTCATGAGAGTAATGAAACTCCTGAGAAGTCACTTTTGAAGTATTAGGAGAAAGAGGTGATGGAGTAACCTCGGGGGCAGATAGTACTGCCCAGTGAGAAGCAGGACTGTCAGGGGTCAGCTCTCTCCCCTGTGAGGTCCAAATGTTTGTGTTTTGGATTCAAATTTAATCCACCACCTTTTAGGGATTTTGAAACGATTGTTGGATCCCATGTCCAAACCAGCTGCCATGGCATGCTGTGTGCTCACAGCAAGGAGCATGAAAGGGCCCGTCCCCAGGCCGGGTACGAGGGGACAGTTAACTAAATGGTCTTAATCGAAGCAGCTGACGATGCTTGTTCTCAGTTAGGGTTAAGGGAGCACTTAATATGTCTTGGCATAGGTACATTTTATTTCCTTCATGAGTATACATTCTGTGATCTTATTAATACCTTGCAGTTCTGCGCCCCTTACAGTGTCACCATATTTCATCTGATTTATCTTGATGAGAGGAATGTATCATCCTGTGGTTATCAGTGAGGAAATTTAGGAGCAGAGAAATTAAAAGGACTGTTTCTGGTGACAGTCTGCTGGTGACTGTTCGGTTCCCAGCCCAGGGCTCATTCGATCGCCCATGTGACATCTTCACGCTCGGGCTGTAACAGGTGCGGTGGGTGACATTCTCGGGAGGACCACTGGAAACGGGCCCCAAGCCTCCGGTCGCCCTCGCTCTGAGTCAGACCTCTCAGGCAGAGCCATGGCATCTCTGCTCCATCCCTGCAGTCTCCGCAGACTCTGCGTGGATTTCTCCTCCTCTCCCTCGGCCTCTGCCGGCTTCTTCTTCCCCACAGCTGCTGCTGCTGTTGGGCCTGTGTCTCAGGGTCTTTGCTGCTGCCCCCTTGTCCCCTCAGCCCTTTCCCGAGCCAGTGAGCTTCTCCGAGGGCCTCCCTGGAGACCAGACCTCACCGCCTTCCCCTGATGGCACCTCCTCACTGGTCCCACATGACAGCTGTGTTACCCTTGATTTTCCTTATGTCCAGGTGGAAAGCTGGAGTCCCAGAAAGCCCAACCATCCTGCTCACCGGCCTTAAGACAGAAAGCGGCTGAATGAGTCCTGAATCTTTAAAGCCGATTTAACTTAGACAATAATATTCCAGAGCACACGGACCATCTCACATAATCTCTCTCTCTCTCCTCCTTCCCTCCCTCCCTCTCCCCTCTGTGGACTCCTTGCAGGCAGAAATAATTATGTCTTACTCATCTTTGCATCCTAAATTCTAGCAAAGCGTCTGCACACAGCAGATGTCCTCTAAAAGTCTGGACAGTGAATGACCAAAATAATTCCAGGACCAATATTTTTAGGTCTGCAGTGAAATAGTACGATTGCAAAAATACCAATTAACTTCTTTGATTCCCTACTCACTGCCCCCATTATTTTGTCCAGCTTCTTCCAAGAAGACACGGTATAGTTTCCTTTCTAGAGTAAAACAAAGCAGCTGGGACATGGCTGCTCTGAGGTGCAGCCCGTTAGGGTCACAGTCCACCCCTTAGCTGCAGCTGGCCTGTGAGCGTCTTACGAGGCCGGGTTCCCTGTGACACAGCTACGTACCAGGGGGCCACTCACGCTGTACCCAGAGGGACAAACTGCACAAGGCCCCTACCGAGAGGACAGTGCCCAACTCCAGGCTCCCTCGTGGTTCCAATCGCATTGAGTTCGGGGCACTTTGGAGACAAAACAGAGCTCAGCGCATGTGCCTTCTGGTCTTCGACCTTGTCCGGTCACACCAGGATGACCTTGGTTGCGCCACTTCCCTCCTCTCCTCACACACGTCCTGTCCTAAAGCGCTGACTCCTCTGCAAATTCCGGGATCCTGCAGCAATGTTCTGCAAGTCCAGTGCAGCTGGGTAACGTCGCCACTTTTCCAAAAGTGCCTCCTAACTATGATCCGTCAGCAATCTGTCCCTTTGGCTCACCTGTCCCCACGTCTGGAACCGGTCGCGCCGGGTTCCTTAGCACCACTTATGTGCAGTGGCAGTATTACTCCATAGGTAAAACGTAAACCATGGACGTTTCCACCAGCTACAGCAGGTTTGAAGTGACGTCTTTTTGAAAAATGCGAGTGTGAGGCTTTACTTTTTTTACATCCCGTTCAGTACACAGTCTCCTTTGGCAAGTGTTTTCGTTTACTAACAAAACACTAAAAGGGAAATCACAATATCTACCAATGAGAAGGAGCAGGTGTGAGATGAATTCAGCAGGATTTCTCCTTATGAATTTTGAGGTTAGCTCTAATGAAGCTTGATTTTCACCTGTTGACCAGGATGTGACAATGAAAGCGTTGAGCATAACGTATCTTATTCTAATGTTATCGTGTCAATTGCTCAAGCTACCGACACACGTACCTTTTATTTTCGAGCAGACCAAGTGCACCCCAGTTTATGGAAATCACTCCATTTATCTCACTTATAAACTTTCGTGAATGCCCCCTTCCTCTCCGCGGGCTGTCTCCCCTGGCTGCTGAAGCTCCCACCTGTCCAAAGCCCAGTCCGGGGGGGTACTACCTGTTCTCACATGTCTCCTGACTTCTACAAGACTCTGGGTTGTCAATTTTATCTTTTCAGAAAACAAAGTCTTAATTTTGTTGATTTCTCACCCTTATTTTCTATTTTTTATTTCTGTTCTAATCAATGTTATTTCCTTCTTTTTGCTAACTTGGGATTTAGTTTGTTCTTTTTCTTCCTTTTTGAGGTGTTAAGTTAGCTTTATTTGATACCTTTCTTATCCGTAATGTGGGTGTTTATCAATATCAACATCCCTGTTAGTATTGCTTTTGCTGCATCCCATAGATTTGGTATGTTTATTGTTTGTCTTGAGTTATTTTCTGTTTTTCCTTTGATTTCTTCTTTGACCCATTGATGGTTCAGGGGTGTGTTGTTTAATTTTCACATATCTGTGAAATTTCCAGTTTTCATTCTGTTATATTGATTTCTAATTTCATACTATTATATTCAGAAAAGATACTTGATTAAGCTGTTTCTTCTTTTCTGTTTCATACGTATTTGTTTTTATGTCACTTATTGGGCTGACTAGGATTTCCTGATTTTATATGGAATGTTCTTAATGTTTCCCCACTGAATCTGATTTTTCAAATTCCTCCTCAGGTCAAATAAGTTTCTATCTATTTCTGATTTGCTAAGAATTTTATCATAAATGCTGCTTTGCCTTTTAAAAATTATTTTCTTCACTAATTAGGATAATCATATGGGTCATTTTCCCTTTTGTTATATGCATATCTAATTTCGAAAAAAAATCTTTTATTGATGAAGTAAATCCAATATGTCATGATATTTTAATTTTTTATAATGTACTACTTGATTTGATTTTTAATAATTTGCTCAGCACATGTTATCCATGTTTAGTAAATTTGGATTTTGATTTTCCTTTGAATTACTAACCTTTTCTGGTCTCAGTTTAAAAACAATAACATCTTGAAATAAGAGTATAGCAGCATACTTTCTTTTTTTCTTTGGAGATACTTAGGGAACTTTGATATTATTTGTTCCATGAATATTTTCCAGAAGAGTAATTAAAATTATTTACTTCTATTGTTTTATTTGATGTGGAGGGATGTGTTTTTTAAAAAATCTACTTATTTCATTTCTTTCTTTGTGATAGGACCATTGAGTTCTCCAATTTTTCTTGAGTTAGTTTATTTTAATAAATTTTGAGAAACTTATCGTTTTCACTTCAGTTTTTCCATGTCTGTTTCTATACATTTTTTCCCCCTAGTAATCCTTATACCTGGTAGCTTAATTGTTTATTTTTAGCGATTTTGTTGTTGTTCGATTTGTTTTTGGTGAAGTTATGTTAGTCGTTGTGAACTTTGTAGACATTCTCTGAAGGTTGTCTAGGGGTGTTTTCCCAGAGATGTTTTACCTTCTGACTCCCACCCCGAGTAAATGTAAAGCTGGGGCAGTTGAAGAGGGAAATACAATACTTGGCGGGAACCCTCCTTAGAGACCCACGTAAACACCAGCCAGCACACAGATCTCAGGCGTACACTCCCAGCTCTAGCATCAAGTCAAAATTCTTGTTGGTTTATTTACTGGCATTTTATGGCTTCTGAAGGATTTCTTTATTTTCCAATAAATCCAGACATGAACTAAAATATATCTGGAATTATCTGGTGTGGAGAGGAGCCAAAGATGGTGGGGGTGGTGGGGACTGGAACCAGAACCCAGGGTGAATGCCTCCTAAAGCCTCTGAGGAGGGAGGCCGACATGACCTCATGGCACTCAGTGACTGTCACCGCGGCAGGAGGATGACGCAGCATGCCCACATCCAGCGTGGGCTCAGCGTAGGTGATAGCGTCAGAAATGAAGGCGCTTTCTCCTGGGTGTTCAGTTCTCTCTTTATTTTGCTGCATCCCATAATGAGTCTGTTTACAAAAAAGTGCATGGATTCCTTTGCCATTTTCCCCATAATACTTTGTTTCGTGTTATCTCCATTGTTGTTATAATTAGTCTGGAGTGTATAAAATGTGACAGCATTATCTGGGATAGCAGAAGGAGTACATTAAAAAAACAACAACTTTATTTATTCATTCTAAATCTTGCTAACAGCAATCACATTTCTCTAGGGAAAGTCAAGCTCTTTTACGAGATGTACTGCACATTGGCTTCTGATATGGGTAAAAATAACATAAAATCCACACATCACTATCTTACCTTGATTGAGACGTGTGAAGGGGTTATATATCTAACTCTGTTTAGACAGCTTTATTTTGATGTTTAAGTAGCTTAAGAACATTTTCCCAACGTGCGTCATGATTCACATACGGGGTGAATCCTGAGGGAGGTGCAATAATAATCCTGCAAATGGTACGAAATCCTTTCCTGAAAAGCACAAATCACTTAGCTGTTGACCCAATAGTATTAACAAAATTCTCTCAAGCAATTATTTGTTTGAGATGGTTAATTTTATGTGTCAACTTGAATGGGCCATTTGTTACTCAGACGTTTAGTCGTGTGTTAGTCTGGGTGTTTCTGTGAAGCTGTTTTTGGATGAGAGTAACATGAAATCAGGCAGGCTGAAGGAAGATGACCTCCCAAAGCGTGGTGGGCCTCGTCTAATCAGCTGAAGGCTTGTATAGCACACAAGGCTGACCTTCCCCCCCCCCCAAGGGAGACCACTCCTTCCTGACAGCCTCTGAACTTCCTGGCTCTACAGTCGCCTTCTGACCTTTGAACTCAACCTGGAACATTTGCTCTGAAAATTTTGGACTTGTCAGTCTCTGTAATCATGCATGTGCCGATATCCTATAATACCTCTCCATAGATGTATATTGATTTCTCATCAGAAATCCACTATAATTCTTCTTCTTGTCCCTCTATACATGAATGCATAAAAAATCTACATGAACAGATTGTATGTGTCTATAAACTGCTGTTTCTAGAAACCTCAAAAACTTAAGGAACGTGCTGATTCAATGATGAATGGCTCCTGGGTGATGAGAATCTAAAGTTTTCTTAAACAGTCATGTATGACTGAAAACACAGATATTGTCTGCACTGGAAAAATGTTTTAAAAAGATATGAACTATGTAAAACAGAAGAAATTTGTAGGATAGAACAATCAGAATGTAACAGTTTATAGCCATTTTTTTTTCTTTACATAAGCCCAGAATATCACTTTTTATGTCTCTTCTTAATTCCTCGAAAGTAAGTCACTCTTTATGGGTTGAAAAAAAGTGGACAACAGATACTGAAATCTCAGCACTATCACCATTCCTGAGGCTGAAATTGTGGACGTTGTGATTGCGTTCACCTCTGGTAGATGGACTGGTTTTCCTTTTCCAAATCATTTCCAGTTGAATATGAAAAAGCAAATAGATTCAAATCGTGTGACTATGAGAGACACATGCTGGATTTCTCTGGTGGTTTTGTGTTATTAGGTTACTGTTTCTTTCTTCCCTTTTTCTTTTGCTCTTGTTCTGTCCTCGTTGGTTTTAATGGAGCATTTTATAGAATTCATTTTCCTGCCGTTTTAGCATATTAATTACACTTCTTTTAAAAACTGCAGTGCACTGCCTTCAATTCTGCCACATGCACTTACAGCGCACCTGAGTTCACTCTGAGATGACATAGGGCGTCACACACAGCTACGGGAGCTGCCCATGGAGAAGCCCAATCCCTACCCTTCTAATGTTGCTTCTATCCATTTCACTTGTACATTTTAACCACCCAGTAGTGTTATTATTGCTCGAACAGTTATCTCCTAGGTCAATTCAGAACAGCAGGATTGTACTTGCCCTTCATTTGTTTCTTCTCGGACAGACTCCGTTCTCTCTGTGGATCTGAGTTTCTGACTTGTTTTGTTTACCTCCTCCCTCAAGAACTTTGAACATTTCTTTCAAGTCAGGTCTGTGGGCAATGAACGTCCTCAGGTTTTGTGTAACAAAGTCCTTACTTTTCCTTACTTCCGAAGGATGATTTCACTGGATACAGAATTGTAGGTTTGTTTCTTCACCATTTCAATCATTGTACTGCACTCACTTCTCGCCTGCATGATTTCTGATGAGAAATCCACTAAAATTCTTACCTCTACATATAAAGTGATTGTTTTTCTCTAGCTTCTTTCAAGAATTTTTTCTGCCTTGGTTTTCTGCAGTTTGAGTATTATGTACCTAGGTATACATTTTTTGGTATGTATCTTTGTGTTCTCCAAGTTTGGGGGGTTTGTGGTTGGTGTGTGTCATTAATATTGAAAAATTCCTGGCCATTGTTACTTCAAATGTTTTTCTACTCTCTTCTCCATCCTTCTCATCGTGGTATTTCAATTATGCCTGTGTTACACCTTTTGAAATTATACCTCAGTTCCTTGATAGTCAGTTCTGTTATTTACATTCTGCTTTCTCTTTGCTTTTCAATTTGAGATGTTTCTACGAGCTCACTGATTTGTTCCTGAGCTGTATCCAGTGGCTGATGAGCCCAGCAGAGCCATTCTCCATTTCTGTCAGTGTTTGTGATTTCTAGCATTTCCTTTTGTTCTTAGAGTTTCCATCTTGCTTACATTGCTCATCTGTTCTGACATGTTGCTACTGTTTCCATTAGAGCCCTTAAAATTTGGGTCATGATTATTAAAATTCCGTCTGATAATTCTGTATCTGTGTCTCATTCGGACGCTTCCTTTGTCTCTTCAGACTGTTTTTGCTTGCCTGTTAGCATGCCTTGTGATTTCTTGTTGAAAGTCCGGTACACGTAAGAGGCAAAAGGAAAGGTGGCAAGTGGGCTGTAGAGAGAAGTCCCGTGTTGAGCTGACCAGGAGTTGTCTAACGTTTGCTGCAGCTTCAGGCATCCATTTCCTCCAGTGTCCTTATTTTCCCCTAGTGGTTTGGAGTTTCCCTAAAAAGCTGCTTCTTAATTGGAATCTGTACCTTGGAGCTCCAGCTTCGTAAGCCACGTTGTTATCCTGGAGCCCCCACTCCTCCCGAAAGGAATGGGGAGCTCTATCCTGTGATTAATATCAGCCCTGTCACGGTCTGGGGTCTGACTGCGACCTTCAGCAGACTTTCTCAGCTTTCATTCCTCCCTCAGGGGCGACAGGAGTTGGGTAACTCTCCCTCCCTGTTTTGGGTGAGATGATGCCAAGGTTTGTTCCCTGAGCAGGCCTTTATTTGGGAGAACATTCTGAGATCATTTCTAAAAAATGACTTTCCCCCTCTCTCTGCCAAGACTTGAGGTTATCTGTTAATTTTCCATGTTGAGAACCGGTGGGCAGTCCTGGAATTGGAACCCACAAAAGCCCGGGGGTCCCACTGACACTGCGGCCCCAGATTTCTCCATCTTGAGCTGATTCGTTCTGCCTCACGTAGGTCATCGCAGTTCAATTCAAGCACCCACCAGTCCCATACCTGGTCCTCCAGGGAAGCTGCTACCGGGGCACCATACCCACTGGTCTCTACAGCTCCACGGTAGGGCTCTCTGATGGGCCCAGCAAAGTCCCCGCTCTCTAGTTTGTCTGGTTGTCACCTGAGGGTGCAACTGATGGCTTGCCGCCTTTTCCTGTGGCAGAGCTGAGGCTGGGAGTCGGTCACAAGCTGCGTTTCTGAATTCTTGATTTGTGTATGTCTTTTAGGCAGCTGAATTTTGTCATCGGGTGTTTTGGGATTTTTTGGTTTTTGTTTTTTTTTCTTTTTTTAAGTAGGGTTTATTAGTAGTATGACCATAAAATTTATTATCCAAATCAGGACATGTTTAAAAATGGAAAAGGGAACTCTTGACACTAATATAGAACCAGAGGCATAAGTGGGTTGTGACCTAGGGTTGCCCATATTTTACCTGAGTTCTTGCATATTTGAGATGAGCTGTCTGCTATTTTTTTATGTATAAATGATTTTCTTGATCACATTCCATGACATACAGAAATTTTTGTACAAAGTCTGACTTTAGTTTTGACATTGAATTTTGGACTCTGAAAAGTCTGAAACATTGTTTTCTTGATGTTTCCTCTGAGTAGGTGACTTCTTTTCCATAGGATTCTTTAATTATAGTTGAGGTTTAGTAACTGTATCAACATATGTGTAAGTAGTGAGTTGTTTTGTATCAGTTTTCCCCAGGACACAGCTCGTTTTATTCTGTAGTATCAGTTATTTATTTACATATGTGTGTAAATAAATATGTGTGTGTGAGGTGGGATCTCACTGTGGTTCTGATTTGCATTTCCCTGGTGATTAGTGAAGTTGAGCATCTTTTCATGACCCTTGGCCATCTGTATGTCCTCTTTGAAGAAATGTCTATTCAAGTCCTCTGCCTATTTTGTAATTGGGTTGTTTTTTGATCCTGAGTTGTATAAATTATTTTTATAGTTGTATATTAACCCTTTATCAGGTATATCATCAGCAAATATTATCTTTCGTTCAATAAGCTAGCTACCTTTTCATTTTGTTGATGGTTTCCTTCACTGTAGAAAAGCTTTTTAGTTTGTAGTCCCATTTTTTTGTTTTCTTTTGTTTTGTTTAGTTTTGTTTGTTTTTTTTGTTTCCCTTGCCCAACAGACATATCCAAAAACATATTTCTAAGATTGATGACAGAGTTTACTGCCTATATTTTCTTCTGGGAGTCTTATGTGGTTTCAGATCTTGCATTTGGGTCTTTAATCCATTTGGAGTTAATTCTTATATACGGTGTAAGAAGGTGGTCCAAATTCATTATTTTGCATGGATCTTTCTAGTTTTCCCAACACCCTTTATTGAAGAGACTGTCTTTATCCCACTGTACATTCTTACCTCCTTTGTCGTAGACCAATTGACCAGTAAGTGTGGGTTTACTTCTGGGCTGTCTGTTCTGTCCCATGGACCTATGTGTCCAATTTTATGCCTGCGCCAGGCTGTTCTATGATAGTTTTGTACTATTTCTCTTTAAATGGGACAGACACATCCCAGCCAACACTCTGTACAGAACCGAGAGGGGGATGAAGGGAGAGGTGTGAGCTGGAAGCTTTAGTTTGCAGGCTTTTTCTGACAACAATCCCAGGAATCTGATGCCCCCATTTTCTGGAGTCAGCCCCGTTTAGGCAGCGAGAGGGTGTGGCTCAGGGTGAGTCCCTGCGTGGCCTGCAGACATGGGATGGTTTGTCCACGCAGGTTAGCACAGTACCTGTTTCCTTCACTTCCTGTGGTCCTGAGTGGAGGCCACGGAAGAATATTTATTCCTGCCTGGGGGCTTCTTCCCTCGTGCAGGTGTACGTTTGCTCTAAATGCACATTTGAAGAGCCTTTCAAGACTTTATAAAAACTCGTGCCTGCCTGCGGCCAAGGAGTCCTGCGCAGCAGCCCATGTAAACATCTGGACTTCGGTATAATTGTCATTTTCTTGGTTGGACAGTGTTTCTTGATTGTGATTTGCAGTTGAGATCATGTTCTTCTCTATTTTCCTTCTATTTGATGACCGGTGATTGTTAAGGGAGGGGATTAAAGTAAAAATTCCTCCGCCACTCTTGTAGCATCAAGGGAGAGCCGGAGCAAGGACTCTGAACACCCCACAATACGGCCACGTCCACACCCCGAATTAACAAGCGACTGGGCAACTACAGGGAGCTCCGCCGGCTCTCAGCTTTCCGGCCCCCACCAGGCTGCCCTGCCCTCTGTTCCAAGGCACTTGCTTCTTGTTCCAAGAGGCCCTGACGTGCCCTTCAGAGGACCAGGGCATTTGTGAGCTTATAATACACAACATAACTAATTAATACTCTTTATGTATATTTCTCGAAAGTACAAAGAATACGTCTGGGGTACTTGCACGGGGTAAAAGAAAGAAGACACAAGAATATCCCTGCACGCTGGTGCCCACTCTCATTCGTGTTGCGTCTCGTGCTTACTACACTTGGAGAGCCTTTCACAGCAGCACGTTGCTTTCATCGTGTCCCGACTGGCCCATTGCACAGTCATCCCTGAACCCATGCTTCATCGGCGTGCATTTAGCTCATCTTAAATAGTGCGGTATCACCGACCTGGTTCTTTTGGCTTCTCTTGATTAGCAATAATCTTGCAATCAGGTATTTCTGCAGGATAATGTTTACAACGTCACCACAGAGTTGTCAAACTTGTTATTTTCAAAACCTTATCTATAAATACCCAAGTACGAAAACGATTTTAGAACTTTGCAATTTGTGAATTGTGGGGCAAATACTTTAGGGGTGGGGGGGGAACAGAGAGAAGAAATGACCCACTGAAGTAGCCTACGTCACACTTAGCGGTGAAAATGAAAGATGCATCTAATTCTAAAGACACTAAAAACATGTGTAATGGCTGCTTTAAACCCCATCAAAGAAATTGCCACTGTCAAGACACTTTGGAGTCCCAGCTGACTGCCATTTGCAACAAACTCAGAAATGCCATGAATAATTAGGGTGCAACCAGGGAGTAACTTAAATTCATTTAAAAAGTGAAGAAGAAAAAAAAAAGCAGCTCTGGGCTTTCTGGGGCGTCATCTGAGATGACAGGCAGTCACTCAAGCTTCCACAAATGCCAGGCCAGCAGCAGACAGTCCCATCAGAAGACTCAATCTAACAACGACTCATTTTTTAAAACAGTTCTCCTCTATGACAGTCACAGACCGTGGGAGTTGGAGTCGACTGCCAGTTTAATTGATGGAAATTGCTCCCCTGCAAAGAGAGAAATGTAAAATAGTTCAGGAAAACTAGCAGAGGCCGTACCTTTTTGACCACGTTTCAAGGGCAGGTAACAGTGTTTTAGGTCAGGAAGTCACAGCTTTCAGCACTTCTGCCCCTGGCGGCTGGGGTTTGGGGTAAAGGTTAGGCTGGGTAACGCTTACGTGCAGCGGCCCCCACTAGGGGACGCGGCCCTGAGTGGCCACGCAGCACGTGCCCGAGAAGAAGCAAACGTCCGAGACGCGGGGGAGGGTGGGGGCGTCTCTGGCTCCACGCGGCCTGGACGGCAGACTGCCCGGCAGAGCTTTCAGGGCGCAGACACACGCGGCCCAGCGCCCACGCGCGCCCAGCGCCCACGCGCGCCCAGCCCCCTCGAGGGCCCCGGGCGGCACACGGTCTGCACGAGCTCTTTTCCCGGAGGGAACGGGGAGGCAGCGTGTCACCACTACGTGGGGGCCTCCGTGGGAGGCGGGTAGCGTCACAGACGGCGGGCGCCCACGCCGCGGTGCCTGTGTCGGGGTGCGGGCTGCGACACGTGTTGCCCGCTGTCTGAGCAGCGCCCTGGGGGGACCTGCCAAGTCCCCCCAACTGTCCCAGTCCCCTGGGACCCAGCTCCGCGGCGTCCGTGGGCGGCGGACACACGTGGGAGAGACCAGCCTCCGCAGGAGATGGAGGGGACGGCGGGGGGCGTGAGGGTGGTGGGGGGGCGTGAGGACGGCCCGCAGCCTGTCTCCGGGGGGCGCCCCGGGTGCGGTTACACCCCCCCTGCCCCCCAGGTGCGGTTACACCCCCCGCCCCCCAGGTGCGGTTACACCCCCCCGCCCCCCAGGTGCGGTTACACCCCCCGCCCCCCAGGTGCGGTTACACCCCCCCGCCCCCCAGGTGCGGTTACACCCCCCGCCCCCCAGGTGCGGTTACACCCCCCCTGCCCCCGGGCGGACGCTGTAAGGCGAGCAAACCCGCGGCCTCCACGAAGTCTGCACTGGAGCGGGGCGTGGGGAGGCCGAGCCCGCACCGCCCCCGTCGGAGCCCTGGCCTGGGGGCTCCCCTTACAAGTCGGGGTGCCGGACGCGGGGGCGTGAGCGCTGCGCCCCTGGGGACACCCGGGGCTCGTGTCCCCAGCGGTCGTGGCCGCCTCCCCCGCGGCCCGCGGGGTTTCCTCCCTGACGTGACGCGTGGGACGCGCTTCCGACCTCACCTCCTGGGGCTTCTCAGAGCGCGCGGTGCACGCGTGTCTGTGGGAGCGGCTGAGTGCTGGGCCTTTCTGCGTCACCACGTTTCACCAGCCCTCACAGTTCATTGTCACCCATCTTTTCATACTTTCAATTGTCTTCAGCCGAGGGCAGGATTTATAATAATTGTAGCGCCTTCAAAGGGCGTGGGTTCACCAAGTAGGACTCCTTGTTACCGGGTATCAGTAGATGTTTCCTCAGTGGGATACAGTCTCCTTGGAGGCTGAGCAGCTGTCTGTCACGGTGGCCGGTCTGCAGGGGTGCCGGCCAGTGCCGGGGGGACAGCTCGGAGCCGCCGGCCTCTGGCCCTGCCCCACTCGGCAGAGGCCCTGGGCAGGGGGTGGGCAGACCCTGCAGTCCGTGGGGTCACTCAGTGGGTGGCAGTCGGGGTTGGGGCAGAGTCCCTCCCAATCCGCCCATCAGCTTGCTGAGCGGACACTGGGGGTGGGCCTTGTCCTGTGCTGGAGGGTCCCTGCTTGGCGAGGCCCTTGAGGACTGTTCCCGGGACACAGGCGCAGCCTCACACTCCGGGTGTTAGGGGTCCAACCTCCTCTGCCTCCCTGGGGCCAGTTCTCCCATCTGTGCCTTCCAGGCCGCTGACCACTGACCAGACAGTTAGCCACTGCTCTTGGATTGTGACTGGTTGGTACCTCCATGCCCTTTTCCCTGTGGGCACAGCACACAGCTCCATCTAAAATCGGAAGGCTCCCCATTTCCCAGTCACCTCTGGGCCTCATGTCATGTGAGCATAAAATACCACACGACGGAACCCCCTACGGCAGGTGCCAGCACAGCGTGTGTGATGTGTGTTAACCAGCTTCAGGGGCCCACAGGGCTTCTTGTCATGAAGAGGTGATGGGCAGCAGATCCGGGGGCACATGGAGCGGGAGCCACCACTTCTAGCAGCTCACCGGGGCCTTCCCGGCTGCTCTCGTCCAGCTCACACACATGCTCATGCGTGTTCTCCCAGCAGACGCTGAAATGCCGCCGAGG
The DNA here is from genome assembly GCF_964194185.1 of Rhinolophus hipposideros. Classification (NCBI taxonomy): domain Eukaryota; kingdom Metazoa; phylum Chordata; class Mammalia; order Chiroptera; family Rhinolophidae; genus Rhinolophus; species Rhinolophus hipposideros. The sequence goes on from NC_138059.1 coordinate 74,935,665, forward strand.
ACCCCATGACAGATGTGGCTGATTGGCACAGGCACACCTCGTTTCATGCACGTCACACATATGTGCTTTTTTGCAAATCGAAGGCCAGACTCTCCAGCAGCAAAACGATTACAACTTGCTTTTGCTGCACCCCCCTGGTCGTCGGCAGACCCGCAGCGCCCCTGAGACGTCTGTGTTCAGTGGCAGCTCTGGTCACTTCTTCCGGTCAGTCATGGCGCAGCAGCAAAGTAGGAGTGGTCCCTCCCGAGGAATCTGCCAGGGGACAGTCTTTTGCTTTGACATGATATGGGCCTGATTCTTCTGCAGGAGTTAAACAAGCTCCACAGATCATCCTGACCCACAATGTGGGGTCCTGCCCCACACCCCACACGTGCGCCTGGGTCGTCTGGGCCATCAGGGACTCTGTGCATGAGGGCTGGACAAGGTAGAGAATCTTCTCTGGCTCTGGGACAGACGCAAAGGTGACAGCCTCTCCCGTCATTCCCTTCACAACACCCCAAACGTGTAGCGAGGCCTCCCAAGAACCAGCCGTTTCCATTCGGGGGCAGACGGGCGCTGTGAGCCACAACTTGTTTTTCGTGTTGAGAGAATGTCACAGATGCTCCTGACTGGACTCTGGACACGTCTGTGCGGTGGCACCTGACTGAGGCTCATCCCTTGTCTACGGCGGCTGCACAGGCCTACGAGCTGACGTCGTCAGTCTGGTGTCCGCGGGACACTGGCTGCTGTGGGTCCTGCCACTCCTGCCAGTTCAGGAGGGTCAGGCAGAACTGATGCAGTCATGTTTACAAAGGCGACACGGCCATGTGAGCTCACAGTGGAGCAGCAGTGTCTTCATAACAGAACAGTGGAGGACCCACAGTGCGTGGGTCCTGAGGGAGCTTCTGTTTGAAATAGTTCAGAACTAACAGCCACTCAGGGGCTGTTGGAATAATTCACGATGGCCCCGGCACAAGAGCGCAGCTGCTGTTGAAGGAGATGCCAGGCTCTTCGGCGTGGGGAGGAAGCACTCCTTGTGCTGCTGGAATGGTCGGCGCTTCAGACCTGGGTCGGCTCCCCGCGCTGACTGCATCTGTTGTGAAGAGCAAAGCTGGTACAGAGCCGCAGTGATGAAGCTGACAAAGGTGTGCTTTTTATGTGTGAATCCTCCGGCTGATATTTCTGTTGGCTCGCTCAGGGGACCAGCCCCGACTCCCTTATTCCAGAGCTCCCTGCGTCCTGGAGACTACAAGTCTGAAGCCCCTGTCCACCCTCCCAGCCCCTCCCCCCAGTTACACACGTCTGAGCTAGTGCCAGGCTCAGACAACTTCTCGAGATGGGCCAGGTGGAGCGGACACAGAGGTCTCCATTTTCATTTATGAGCACTATCCTGGGTGCGTGTGCATTTCAGAGCAGCCACAGTGGGTGTCGGATGTGAACTTTATTGTCCAGGCCAAGACTGAGAAACCGGGATCCCAGTGGAGCTGGAACGAGGGTGGGTGCCACCTCTGTCCTCCTATCTTTGGGACTGAAGCAGAGAGAAGATTTTCCTTGGAAGGCGAGCTCTGTGATGCGTTCTGGGACTCAATCCAAAAAGCCGAGTGTGGAGTCTTCATCCCCAGCCATTCCAAAGTGTTTATAAGAATCTAATTATCTCTATGAAATCTTTGCTCTTCTATTAGGATGAGTGGTTGCTAATATTCGTAAACAAACTCTGCTAGAGCTCCTCAGGTTACCCGCCACTGCCGGAAACGATGTGGCATGACTCGCCACACCAGTCTCTTGCTGCCCTGTGCCAAGTAAATAATTGTATTCAGTTTCACTTCTAACCCTTTTAGAGAAATTGGTACGCATGGTACCTACGTTACATCTTTTAAACAATCGAATCCTCTCATCAACAGGAACCATGATACGTTTTCCACCAGGTACAACAGTCCACCTCGTCAACACCTTACAGGTGTCTCCAACAAGGCCACCAGGAGAGAAGCACCTGTGGGGAAGCACGTTGGCAAAGGCTTGCTAGCAGGTGGCCCCCGGAACGCTTGCAGGAACATTCATGTGTTCAGACAGCCAAAAACAAACGTGTGTCTCATCCTAGTGGTTGAAACAAACATTTTAATTTAGGTAGTGTTTGACACCAAAACAAGTGTCTTCAAATAAAATAATATTTAGGAAAGTGAGACTCCTGCAAATATGTTTCTTTGCGAGGCAAACACATTATTGGGTTTTGCCAGTACAGGTGTTACCGTGCATGTTGGCTAAGGGGCGGGTGTCAGCCTTCACGTAGAATGAGGGGTGCGACGTGGCCCTTTCCGGAGCTTTACCCTTACAAAGCAGAAAAATAATGTTTATTATCCACCTTTATTAAAATGCCGTTGTTAACTACAGCAAGGAAACATAAACTTATTCCAAGTAATGTTGGGTGGCAAAGGACTTTTGGATTGTGTGGAATAGAACATTTACAACTATGCTAACAACTTGTGTTCTGCTTCCAAACCCATGCATCTGGTTAAATAAAATATGTCCATGTAAGTAATTTCAGCGGAGGGCACGTTTCCCGAGTAGAGCTGATGGAAACTGCCTCCTTGGGTCTGGATGCGTGGCCGAGTCCTGTGGGACCTGTGGGGGTGGGGGACGGAAGCCCTGCCAGGGCTGGGGCAGGGCGAAGGCCGTGAGTGCACCCCCTGTCTCGTCTACACCCCGCCCTGCCCACGGGTCATGCTGGGTCCAAGGGCACCTTTTGGGCAGGGAAAGTGGGGAGAGAATGTGATCTCCTGGTCCAGAGCAGCTCCATTAAGGACCAAACAATAGACATCAGGACATTTCTTAGACAGGGAGCCTGCAAACCCGCCAGAGAAGGGAGGTCAGGAAACGTCCACGTGGTCGCCCTGCAGGCTGTGCCTGAGGCAGATGGCTAAGATCACGTCCAGTCAAGAAGCCGCGGTACTCACGCTTCAAACTGCCCCCCAGCCCCCCGTCTTAGGATAAGTAAGTAAATAAATACCTAGAGCCTCTGAAAATAAATGAACATCTCTATTCAACAGATGCTCTGAACACGGACAGTTTCAGGTCTCGGAACTCATGGAAGGGACGCTACGATGCGCCCTGCAGTTCAGACTGCGGCAGAGAGCCCCCTGCCCCACAGCTGCTGGGGTGTCCTGCTGGGGCGTCCCGCTAGCTCATGGCCACCCTGGTGCCCCATGTCCCTTAGCTCCTAGTCCTGCGTGTGCTCTTAGGGACAGTGACACAGTCCTTTGCAGGCCAGTGAGCCTGTGGAGAAGGTTGGCCTGGGTCTGCAGAAAGGACAAGCTCAGAGACTTGAACCTTTGAGGGCACATGCTATGGACAGCAAAGGATCAGCTCTCCGGACCGGGCCTGGCTTGGCAGGACTGAGAGAAGCCCACCAGTATAGGAATTTGCCAGAAGATGGAACAGGAAGTGCCTCCATAGGAAAGGTCTGAGAAATTCTCAGAGTCCCTAAGCAGACTGACGGGGGAAGGTTTTCTCTCCCAAAGCTGGTCAGTAAAGACTGGAGGCGGTGACTGCTTCTTCACCTGTCAATACAGCCATGCCAGCCACTGATAAATATGAAAAGTCAAGCAAATGACACCACCCGAACCACCCAGTAATGTCCTAGTGCCGGCCTCAGACATGGAGCGCCAGGAATCACCTGACGAAGAACGCATAAAAGTGTTGTAACGCAGCTCAGCGAACAACAAGAGAACACAGACAATGCAAGGAAATCAGGAAAATACAGGAGCCAAATGAGAGCGTCAACAGAAATCACAAAAAAGAACCCACCAGAAATCCTTGAGCTGAAGAACACAGTGAAGGAAATAAAAACTGCAATAGAAAGCGTTAACGGCAGACTTCGTCAAGCAGAAAAGAGCCGTAAACTGGAAGACCAGTAATTTGAGGCTCTGAGCAAATACATGCCCACGCTGGAGACTGTTCTCTGACACAGAGAGAGGCCCGTGGCCCCCAGGGCGGAGCCAGAGCTTGTCCCCTCCGTCCTCGCTGTCACTTCTGGCACATCCCATGAGGGAGCCTGACAGGGACCCACCAGGCAGAGCGGGCGTGCAGCTCTGTCCCGGGTACGTGACTCAGCAAGACCAGGACACTGTGTGACCAGACCACACGCATGAGGTGACCTCATCACCAGCACAGGAAGCATCAGAGGGGCAGAAAATGACAGCCATGGATGACAGCTGTGGGAGAGCATGAGGACACACAGAGCAGGCTTCCTCCTGCAGGAGGGGCCATGGCGCCACCAACCAGGCCTGGAAGCCATTTCAAATGTCCCTATGATGCTGGAAAGGGGCACAGCTGTCACTGCAGTGTCATCCTGAGTGTGTGCCTGACATTCAGCGTGTGCACAGGTCGATTCACACAGGGATATATGGCGCTTTTTTCATCATGGAAAAAAAAGAAATATAGTCTACATGACCATAAATAAGTGAAGGAATAAATAATTACAGTTGCTAATATGTAGTACCTTAAGAGGATAGAAAATTATAAACTAATACATATATATGTATAGGCAAATTTTAAATGTATAAATTCCTTAGGACCTTGGAACTATGGATTTAACTCATTCCATTTAAGAAAATGCTACCCCATCACTAATAGGCCAGGCCATTTCTCAGCATGAGAATAGTTGAGGAAATCAGGCTTCCTCTCTGTTTATTCAAATAAGCACGTTCAAGAGTCAGCGTGAGGGTCATCGCACTTCTGAGGAAGGGAGGGACGTACAGACGGACAGAGAGACCCACGTACAGGCTGGGAGGACGAGGAGCCTGGTTGTGAAGGTAAGCAAGCCTCGGGTGACAAACAGGCCGCCAACCCTGAACACAGCGACACAAAGTATGAGCAAGAACACGGGAAATAAAATCTCTCAGTTAACTTCCTTTTAAGTGTGGAAACTTCTGGTGAAGTAGCCAAGACCACAGTGTTTGGGCCCTTGCACCCATTTTACAGAGAAACCATTTTCTTCTGCAGACGGACTGTCATTTTTGCATTCACGCCACGACACACGCAGTGAAGTTCACGGGACTGCACTCAGCCAGCTGTCACAATATTTAAACTTTCTGTTCCTCTGTGTCCTGTTCTGAAGCTGAATGATTTCCTCAGAAAGTGAACTGAAGAAACACACCCATCCTAGTTCACTACTTAGCAAAAGATTGATTGCAGCGAACACTGAGTCTTAGAAACAACAAGCCAGTAAACCAAATATCCCTCCAGTTATTTCAAGATCAACAGCACCCAAGTTTCATATGCAAACGAGGCCTGAGAGAAACTTGTGCTGCTCACACTTTGGGAGACTTAGAAACCATCACCCCTGAACCCCTGCATGGCGGGCAGCAGCAGCACCTTTTAAAAGGCTGTGCCAGCACACGCTGCACACTTTTCATGCACACGCTGCACCCTTTTCATGCACACGCTGCACCCTTTTCGTAACATCATCTAGTGATTAATATGCCCTACGCGACAATTCATTTGAAATATTTTTGAGAACCAAAAAATGAAAACTTCTAAGGTTGTAAAATGTGTTAGGGAAGAGCTGAATGATGAGATAAATCTAATCAGCGATTACTATACGTAAGGGACACTACTAAATCATAGGGGTTCAACGGGAAATGACATGCAAGCCCACACAGATCATGGCTGCTATCTATAAAGTGCATACTATGCGCAAGACATCTTCACTGCCTCGCATTTCTCTCTCATACACAGGGTGCTGACATCTGCGCAAGCCACATAGCTCGTCCCGGACAGAAGCGGGATGTGAACCCTGGGTTTGCACCAGTGTGTCACGGCGCCTGTCACCCTACAGAGAGAAAGCTGAGCACTACGCTCTCTGTAGATGAAAACCGAACTCCCCAGTAGGTTAGCAGAATCAGGAGCAAGGATATCAGAAGGTGCCATTGGCTGCAACTGGTAACTATGAGTGCATTCGAAATGGTTCTTACTGTAACTGTTCAAAAGTCAAACAGAGAATTATGAGAAATACTGGTGCAGTATAATGGCAGGAAAGGCCGAATCCATATACCCGAAACTTTGTTTCTTAAACCTTTTTGATTTTTGAAACTCTTCAATTATTTTATGTTAAATTTCCTACAGTGCCTCCTATTAGAAATAGCAAATGGGATTCTGGCCGGCAGGCATGTCATTGACACAAATGTCACTGAAGCTGCAAAGACTCATTTACTGTAACTCACAGTCACTTCCTAATACCCGGGACAATGACTCACTTTCAAGGCCTCTGCCTGCGCAGTACAACTGCTTATTCAGAAACTGAAGACAGTGGAGGGTAAGACGACCGAACATTTCTATTTCAACATTGGTTTGAATATTGTAACTGAGGGTTAGTATTTTTACTAAAATTTTACAAGTTCCAAATAATAGTGATGTGAGATATATATATATATATATATATATATATATATATATATATATATATATATATATATATGGAATGGTTTGGGAAAAAGAGCTAAGAACTGAATTTTTAGTAAAGATGATATAAGTGGTAAATACATGTTTTTATTTTCCAACAAAAACATAAAGCAACGACAGGTAAAATATTAGAGAACATTCAAAGGTCACTGACATAACCACACGCAACACCTAGATAAGGATTTCCATTAAAAGTTGAATACTGTGGAGTCTAATCTAATCGTGGAATGGAACTCTAGAGGCAATGGGAATGGACGTTGACCTGCCATTCTCGAGCGCACACACACACCCTGAAAGCAGGGGGTGGCTGGAACCACGCTCCATGTGTAACTTGGGAGCTTTCCCAATTACTTAGGCTCATGGGTGGGAGGGAGCAAACGTATCTTTGAAGCCAGACCTGAGCTAAGCCAGTTCTGGGCCTCTGCACACCTCACTATAACCAATTGCACCTTTACAGAAGCGAAGGACTGGCAGTGTGAACGGCTCGCTGGCTGAAGTCTGGCCTTGGCCATGGGCACTGAGGTGGGGTGGGGTGGGGTGGGTGCCTGGGGAGACTCCTGTAAAAACGCTGCAAAGGGAGGGTGGAGCTTTGCAGTGAAATTCTCAAGCAAATGACTGATCCCCCATTTACATGCACTGCAAATCTGTTCCACTATGTGGCTTTTTTATTATACCATCAAATTCTGATTTTGATACAGTCCAATTTTCCAATCACTTTCTTACAATTTGTGCCTTTTGAGGTTTTTTTTCAGAAGTCTTTCCCCACCCTACTGCAAGAGATTTTACATGTAGAAACAAACCAACCCAGCATTCCACATAAACTCTCTACAGGAAATAATTATGTTGTAGTGGGGAGGGGACAAGGCGATCTCAGATGTTTTCAGGGGTCAGCGATTAGGTAATCACCGAGGGAACAACTGAGACTCGACTGAACATTTGACAGGTTTTACAGAATGGAAGGTACTCTCTTCAAGAAACAGCTGGCTGGCCGGAAGGACATGGAAAGCACACGGTTCTATCAACCTTTTGTAGAATTTACCTTTGGGAATAATGTCGGCCTCGGTCCTGTTTTCCAGTCTGAAAACTCCCCCATAAACTAGAATCACTACTGTGTACTTTATAAAAGCAGCACCGGCCCAGAGGTGTGCAGGGTTATTTTAAAAGATGCTGTTTGTCGCACTGTTTCTGCTAGTTTCCAAATGTTGGCTCCAGACATAAAGTGGCATTCAGAGACTGAACTTATTTCTTGTTCTTTCTTTTTGGTTAATATGATTGAACAAACAGAGAATGAACTTTGAAATTCTATAAATGCTCTGTAGCTAGTACAAGAAAACGTGTTTTGAAGCAATGGTATTTGTACCAAGTAAGCCTGGAATTTAAGAAAAAAATCGTTGTAAATTTTGCCTATTGAGTGAAACTGCGTGCACACTTTAAGAAATAGTTAAGTTGCTAAAACCCACATCTTAATTACAGGAATGTTCAAAGGAGCTTTCAAACTATTTTACGGAGGTTAGTTCCTAATCAGATAGCTGTTTCCCTGCTCCTCATAAGGAAATGCTCAACACTTTTACTCCCATTCCTTTTATATTTTGTGCCCTTTTTAAAAATTGCATGCAATGGGCCATCTCTTATGTACAGTGTTCTGTGAATATCAGTAAGCAGTCATCACAAGAATAAGCTAAAATGCATATCCATGTGTGGGCTGATCCTACCAGGTTAGATTCTGAGTGTGATAACCTTCTCCAATGGCATGAAGTCACCGTAAAATGCTTCTGCACAGCAAAGGAAACCAACAAAACAAAGAGACAACTAACCGAATTGGAGAAGATATTTGCAAACAACACCTTCCATAAGGGGCTAATATCCAAAATACATAAGGAACTCATACAACTCAACAAAAAAACCCACAAACAATCCAATTAAAAAATGGGCAGAGGACCTGAACAGATACTTCTCCCAAGAAGACATACAAACGGCCAACAGATAGATTCATATGAAAAAAATGCTCAACTTCACCAGCTATTAGGGAAATGCAAATCAAAACCACAATGAGACACCACCTGATACCTGTTAGAATGGCTATCATCAACAAGATAATAAATGAGTGTTGAGGAGGCTGTGGAGGAAAAGGAACCCTCATATCCTGCTGGTGGGAATGCAGACTGGTGCAGCCGCTATGGAAAACAGTATGGGGGTTACTCAAAAAAGTAATAATAGAATTACCATATAGCAATCCCTCTTCTGGATATCTACCCGAAATCTGAAAACACTTATCTGTAAAGATATATGTGCTCTGATGTTCACTGCAGCTTTATTCACGGTGGCCAAGACATGGAAACAAGCAAAGTGTCCTTCGATAGATGATTAGGTAACGAAGATGTGGTACATATACACAATGGAATACTATTCTGCCATAAGAAAAGAGGAAATACTGCCATTTGCAACAACGTGGATGGATCTTGAGATTATTGTGTTAAGAGAAATAAGTCAGACAGAAAAAGTCGAGAACCATATGACTTCACTCATATGTGGGATATAAAACTGGAAGCAAGAAAGGAATAAGACAAATAAACAAGCAAAAACTCACAGACAACAGTTTAGTGGTTATCAGAGGGTAGGGGGTGGAGGGTACATAGAAATGGGACAAGGGGGTCACATATATGGTGATGGAAGGAGAACTGACTGGATGGTGAGCACAGAATGTGATATACAGATGATGTATTACAGAATTGTACACTTGAAACCTGTGTAATTTTACTGACCAATGTGACCCCAATGAATTTGATAAATAAAAATAAATTTAATGAATAAAAATACACAATTTAATAAACACACACAAAAATTCAGGTTATCAAAAAAAACACATATAGGCATTTCTTCCTTCTGAATAAGTTACCCATACAACAGTGTTACAAAATCAAACCTTTCCATCCCGAAACAATTCCAGTTGGACCGTACTGCACTCAGATGCAACCAGCACGAAGGAGAATTATGCCAACGTGCCCACAGAGGAGGTAAACATTACATCCCAGGCTCACAGTACTTCCAAGACAGCCCTCTTCAGACATGGGGAGATGAGGGAACACAGGCAAATGGGGCGAGGAGCAAAGAGCAGGACGTGCCTAAGCAGGACCTAAGCGGAAGTGCCCCGAGAGGCGGGCTGGGCTGCCCAGCTCACACCATCGCAGACGCTGCACCCAGACCCCCCTCTCGGGGCCCTCACAGACCCTAGGATTTGTGTTACTTATGAAATATTGTAAACCGCAAAACAACAGGAAATATTTCAACAAATATTCATGTTCCTACTTCCCAGCTTTGACAAATATTGTCATATTTATTTGAAATCTTTTGGGGTCAAAATTCCATAGTTTCTTACCCTGTCATGGGTTTAGGAAAAGTTGTGCTCTCATAAATACTTGGTGTTTTTTTTTATATAAATTAGGGTGAGAATAATGCCCTTTCCAGATGTGTATATGCCAGGTTGGAGCCACAAGTCCCCGCAACTTAAGTGTTGTTTCTTTTCCAGTGCTGATAAAACGCTACCAAGAGTCAGCTTCCCCACTTAGTACACACACCTGTCATCTGCAGTCACGTCAGTTCTTTAAATGCCAACCAGCAACATTAAGGATTCAAGCGGATTTTCTCCCTTCAGAAGTTACCCAAGTCCCAAAGCAGCTTGACTTGAAAACCTGAAACGTGGTTTCGTATGTCGGGGTACGTGATAGGCGTTCTCTTGGACTTGGGATTGAAGGCACATCACACTTTGTTTCCTTAAGTGGATCTTCAGAAAAGGCAGCTCAGTCCGATGGCCAGCAGGATGAGGAGCGTGTGTCTGTGTCTCTGCGGAGAGGTATTTTCTTCCTTTCTTCCCAAATAACAGCTGATGGGTGTTCCCCTCCAGCCTCAAGGAGACTTAGTACAGTTGTTTCTGTTATGGAAACTTATGTTATCACTCAGCTTCACAGTGGTTCTTAAAGATAAGAATGACTTTAAATCTTCTATATGTTAATAAGAACAAAACATGTTTTACAAATCAGTCATTAATTTCCCTTGGTATGCAATTAGATTAATAGTGCTATCGCAGTAACCCTTGTGTTACGACATTATTAGTTGTAATGAAAACACATTCGTTTCAGAGGACTAATACTTGCTGCAGCATCTTAACATTTGCCACTAGCCCAGCTCACGGGGGATTTGGGCCGCTCAGACACGCGTCCTGTGGAACTCAACTCCGTCAGCCATTACAGATGTGGAATTAGAAGCGAAACCCCAAGACTGAGATGAGCTTCCCATCATTTCCGTCTGCCACTTTCTCTGGAAACCAAATTAGGGAGACAGAGGGCTTATTTCTAAATGTTTGGGTAAGGACGTGCTGCGCGGTGGCAGTCAGCAGGCTCAGATGACACCTTCCGGAATCTGGTTCGTCATTGTTCCTGTGTGGGCAGTGAACACAAAAACAGAAGCTCTTATGGTAAGGAGCTGCTGGAAAATTCAGGGGGCTTTGTGACGTGACAGTTATCAAAGAACTTATTTCTCTACAGCAGTCAGATGTTCTTCAAGTACGAAGTTCAAAAGGAGTTAGAAAGCTGACTAGAGTAAATGGATGAGCACATTACAACCAGAATTTTGGTTTAAAATAATAGTATCACTCTTTTACATGTACTTCTAGCTTTAACAACCTAATTTTATTTCTACTTTTTGTTTCCCAAGTCACCATCAACTGGTATTAATTGCACTTTTCTAAAGCCACCTACATTGCAAAGTTAATTAATGAGATTAGTATATCACTTCATTTGTATAACTAATGGAGACCGAGAAAATAGTCATTCATGGTTCATTTTCTTCAGGAAATTACAACCTACAAGACGGGCAGACACTTCTGGAACTAGCTGCCAACGAGAGAGACGACTGTTGATCAGATATGTGCCGAGTGCTTTTCCTCTCCTTCCTCACAATCCAGAGGAAGAAATGAAAGTAACATGAAGAAATGACCTGAGTGAGATCACTTCTGAGTGAAACCAGATATGCTGAGAGATGACTTTTTTTGGAGGCGGCGAGGGGAAGAGAAAAGTTTTAGAATCTGACAGACCAAATTCAAATCTGAATTTGAATCCTGGCTCTGAGATTTACTTGCTGTAGAATCTTATAGTTTGCTCATGTATAAAATTATCAAAACATTACACAGGCTGTTTTTAAGACTAAATTAGATAATGTGTAAAGTCCAGTGCTGTGACCCATTAAAAGTTCGTCCCTCGCCCTCAGTCCTTTACTGTAAGCATGATTATATCCAAACAAAGAGGAGATGGCAGATGGACATGAGGAAAAGGGACTAGCAAATATTTATAAATAGGTAAGGTTTGGATTTTTCTTACAAGACAGGTAGGTTGTTGATTAATAAAAGAGAAAACCTGAGCACTCCAGGTCTGTGGGCAAAGCACTAAGAAAAATCCAAGTGGTTATTACTAAGGAAAGATTGTTATTTTTAAATTTTCCAAATGGTATTTTGAGGTGATACCTGGTTTCAGCTCTGACATGTAAAGAGCTGACGTGTTGGTACTCCATCCTTTCAGAAAGAAAAAGCTGAACAAACTAAAAACCAGTGATTTTTCTTGGCTGCCTCAGAGACATGGGTTTGCAGGGCGAGCTGGCACCCCAGATCTGGAGACACCCCAGCATCTCCAGACGCAGCGTCTGCCACAAACGGGCTGGACCGAGAGAAAGAAACTCCCGAGGCTGAGTCTTAAGAGGTATCATTTTCTGTTCTTTACCTGCAGGGATCCCACCTGTTTTCAAGGTGAAGCTCCAGGAAGCATATAGCTCATGGGCTACCATGGGAGGACCAGCGTGAGCCCTGGAAATGCACGCAGGGCCTACTCTCTGGGGAGAAGACCACCTCGTCGCAGAAAAGGGCACCCCTCCCGCACAGAGAACTCCGCTGGACCTTCACCCAGAACATGCTGGGGTCCCTGCAGGTAAAACCCGGCAGGTAAAACCCAGATACACACAGCTGGTGGACTTCTCAGAGAAGTTTAAACAACTGTGATTCAGATACAAAGGGCTGTAACGGAAAAAGGAAGCAAAATGCAAAAACAGATGGGTAATATAAAATAAAAAACAGATAAAAACTCTCAGGAAGACTCACAAGGAAATGCTAGAAATGAAAATTATTGTAACAGAAATACAGGATGGCTTAATGGCTTATGAGTGTTCTGGGCAGGAACCAGGAAGGAGTCAGTGAGCTTCCAGATGGATCCACAGAAACCTTCCAGTCAGAAACCTTCCAGTAAGAGGTGGGGGAGGCACAAAGAGCCCATGGGCCGTTGGCATATCATATGCTTGATGGTTAAAGGGGCTACAGGTCCTTCGGATTCCTCCTCTCAGAGGGGAGGCCCTGTACTCTCCCTTCGAATATTGGAGACTTCTGTGACAACCTGATTAACTGAATAAGATAGAAGTTATGCTTTGCCAGTGTTTGGGCCCAGACATTAATAGAGATAAGAAGCTTCTATGGATTGTCTCTTGGAAGTTTACTCTTAAAATCCAGCTGCCATTATGTGAGGAAGCTCAAGCAAGCCCATAACGCAGGCCCAGGTAGAGAGGAGCCAAAGCCCCAGATCGTGACCCAGGCCTAGGCAGAGAAGAGCCAAACCCCCGGCCCGTGACCCAGGCCCAGGCAGAGAGGAGCCAAAGCCCCAGACCGTGACCCAGGCCCAGGCAGAGAAGAGCCAAAGCCCCAGACCGTGACCCAGGCCCAGGCAGAGAGGAGCCAAAGCCCCAGACCATGACTTAGGCTGAGTTCCCAAGCAACTGCCAGGATCAGCTCACCAGGCACAGACCTGAGCCTTTCTGGGAGTGGGAGCCCCAGCCTGCGTTCAGTGCACCCAACCTATGCCACCTGAGGCAGAGACAGGACACTACATTTTAAGGTGGTTTGTTCCACAGAGATCGACATAAGAAGACTGGCATATGTGCACTGTCCACAGCACAGGGTTATGGGTCACGCAAGAGATGCTCTGCAAGCCATTTTCCAGCTGGGACAAGGAGACGCCTAAGACGTAGCCAGAAGAACTGGTGGAAGAGAGTTTCAGGCAGGAAGACGGGCGCGCTAGATTCAAAAGTGCAGAGAGAAATGGAAGACCTCATTTTCATTAGATAATAGGATATGACGAGGAAAATGGTCAGAGCTAAGTCTAGAGAGAGACCAGAGTATAACACATCTTCTTTTGTTTGTCTGAACAAGGCACTAGGAATTTATCATGAAGGCATCAAAAATATGGTAGTGGATTAAAGTTTTATAGAATGTGAACGCCTCAAACAGAGACATACTGGGGACTCGTGGCTGACTTCTGTTCTACTTGATGGGACTAAATTATTGAAACGCAGAGTTTGGGGAGAGAATGAGAATGTGGGGATAATGATTTTCAAATCTCCTTCCCTCGATATACCAATAGCCAAGACTCGTGTAGCTGATCACAGATCTGACCCAGAGAATATCCTACGCTGAAACAAAGAAGGACCCAAAAGCTCTGTCACATCTTGGCCTCAGGACAGAGAAAAATGAGAGATCAGTTAAATGAGTTTTCTTCCTCAGCTTTGCCCCCCAACCCTACTCAAGTTTGTTCTCCAAAGTAAATGAGGCGTGGTAAACGCACATATATAGTGGGATACAGTGAGGCAGATATACTGGGACTCAGAGATTAAAAATGAGACTAATGATATGCTCCATGAGATATAAAAAAGGAAGATATGATCTTATGGGAGAAACACTGAAAACCAGCACCTTTAATATGTGAAGAAGTAACCGAGTGGCAGCAGTCATGTCAGGGAGCTGTCAGATGAGGTGGGGAAATGACTCTTGTATGCCTTATTTCCTGTACCCTACACAAGGCACAGTAAGACTCCAGAAATTCAGTTGTGCACCAAAAGTCCTTAGAGGTCTTGAACACTGTGTGAGAAAACTGACCTGAAACTTGGAAGGAAGTCAAAAGATGACTGCATGCCTTTGTAAGTCATACTGAAGTATCCAAAGATGAACACGTCCACCCAATGATTATTTAATTTGCAAAGGGTATGCCATTTCTGTTACATGACTAACTCTCGATCAGAATCCAGATTCTGTGTGAAGTCATATGCTCAACTGTAGACTTCTCTTCGGTAGCAAAGATAATCTCAAAGTTATGACCTCACTGCTTAGAAATATGACGAAGAACTTTTATCAGAAAAGTCCTTTCAGCATTTTTTCAGTTAATGTCTATATAACTCCTCATCCCTTGAATTCTCCTTTCGACAAGCTTTACCACCCTGATGTTTGCTTCATTTAGTAACCTAAAGACATTGTAAACACATATTTAGCACATATTTGTGGTACAAGCTGAGAATCATATTTGTAACTCATTGAAAATTATACTTTGGTGGCACCGATGGAGGGCTTAGAACACAATGACGAAGCTGAAATGAGTGACGACGAACGGATGGAGACCAACATGAGAAACAGAGATTACAGTTGTGGATTCTAGCTCATTTCCTGCCCCCAGACCAGGTAAGACCAGGTTAGACTGGTCAGTAGGCCAAGGAGAAGACCAGATTATTTCCTCTACAGCAGAGGCCTGTGTGGTC
This sequence comes from Rhinolophus hipposideros, assembly GCF_964194185.1. Lineage (NCBI taxonomy): Eukaryota > Metazoa > Chordata > Mammalia > Chiroptera > Rhinolophidae > Rhinolophus > Rhinolophus hipposideros. The sequence continues at coordinate 74,950,716 of NC_138059.1, forward strand.
ATATTGCCATGAAGTCTGGAAAGCCAAAGCCCCACCAGATGTCCCCACAAAATACTATCTTGAAAATAAGCCCACAGTAAAATCTCCAAGACTTAAAAATTGGCGGAACCATACAAGTAATTCTGGGTTATCAAAACAACTAATTAAATTACAGAATTAGACTAAGTTAACTGAATTGGAACAGATTTAATTTTCTTGAGTTATACAGGTGAGTGGGTAGTTATGATAAATATCCGATCAGTTATATAAAAATTAAAGTCTTATTTTCTTTGTATATCTGAATAATGAATGATTTTGTGATACAACTCACTACAACAGAGAAAGCAAAGGGGAAAACAAAGTCTCAACTAACCATTAGTTAATTCAAATAAAAAATATTGAGCACATACAGTAGGTAGAACACTGGGCATTGTGTGGTAATACAGCGATGAATGAGACCTCCTGCTTTCCACTAAGGAAATCTCTTATAGGAAATGTTCTTGTAAACAAAGAAATCACCACGTGGTCACTAACAGTTACATGTAAAGCTCGGGACATGCGGAGTGCCGACTCCATCACAGTGCAGTGACAAGAGAAGGCTTCTCAGCAGGTGATGCAGAGGTGAATTTTATAACCTAGGACAGAGTAGGGAGGGTGTCACCAACGCTAGGATCCATTCCTCCAAAGACTACTGCTCCTACAGGACATGGGCACCTAAAGGGAACAGAGGACTTCTGGTTCACGGCATCTTAGACTTTTTATAAGTTACACAATATCCACTGTAGTGATTAGTCTTTGGGGCCAGACCGTGCCACAACGCAAGTCTGACTTGGCGAGAAAAACTTCCACAGAAAGGCTGTGTTACCTTTGGGACGGTCCACTCAGTTCTCCCACCTCTCATCCTGGAAAGAGCCCTTCAGAAAGGACAAGAGGTTCTCCGTGAATGGCACGTCCAGTTCCCGTAACAGTTCATGATTTCTGTCATCAGCACATTCCAGGTAATACTTTGAATATTAATATACCTACATTATATGTATCAGTGTGGTTCCATTACTACAAAAAGGGACATCTGGCATTTGTCCAAACCCATAGGACATACACCAAGAGTGAAACTGAATGTAAACTGGGGACTCTGGGTGATGATGAGGTGTCACTGCAGGGTCATCAGTTGTGACAAATGCCCCACAAATGCTGGTGGGGGTGCTGACAGCGGGGGGCGGGGGGTGCTTTGCGGAGATAGCAGACATGTGGAAACTATTTTCCACTCAGTTTTGCTGTGAACTTAAAACTGCTCTAAAATATAATATATATATATTTTTAATTTATTGGGACAATTGTTAGTAAAATTACATAGATTTCAGGTGTACAATTCTGTATTACATCGTCTATAAATCCCACGTGTGTTCACCACCCAGAGTCAGTTCTCCTTCCATCACCATATATTTGATCCCCTTTACCCTCATCTCCCAACCCCCACCTACCCCTTACCCTCTGGTAACCACTAAACTATTGTCTGTGTCTATGAGTTTTTGTTTCTCATTTGTTTGTCTTGTTCTTTTGTTGTTTTTGGTTTATATTTTTTTAAAAAAATCATAAAATGAGACAGAAGTGAAAAAATGGAAGAAAAATAGCAGGGCATTTACAGGGATTGAGAACCATGAGAACACAACTGTAGAATTGTAACTGGAGAAAGGAACGATTCAATGCAGATAATGAAGCCCTGTCACCTGACCCCGCCTGTGGGACACAGATAAGAAGGAAAGCCCCTTGGGCCAGCAGATGAGATTTCCCAGCCATCTCCTCGTCCTTCTACACTGTGCCCATGTGACCGCAGACCCCAGCACAGCCCTGCTCCTGTACTCAGCCTCACTTGCCCTCTTGAGGGTCCCCGCGCCTGAAGCCCCAGCCCTGTCCCTGTGCCCTGCAGTGCCTGGGGCTCAGACTGCGTGAAGGGAGGGAGAAGACACTAGAAGAAGAGCGTTGTGAGGCCTTCTCATCCCATCCCAAGCCCCGTCTCCTACTCTGTGGGTCCGTTGGAACGTCGTCATGAGGTTCGGGAATACCCGTGGATTCCTCGACTCCTTCCTGTTGGCTCTTGTTCTTTCAGAGGAAAGAAAAAGAAACAGACCCAGGAAGGTACATGTCCTCCCCCAGCACCCGGACAACCTGCCTCACTGCCCTTCACACCTCCTTTGCCCTCGGCTCCAGGCCATTCGCTTTGGCTTTCCCAGGACGAGGGTCACTGTGCCACAGCCACGTGGGAACATCAACAGAAAGACAGTCCCCTGAGTCAAGCCCGTGACATGCCACCCCATGAACGGGGCACCTCTGGCCAAACAGTGGCCTTCGCCTTAACATCTCAGAGCCAATGATGGGCGGGAAATGAAGCCCTGAGCTTCTCAGACCAGCGCTGGAGGGGACAGACATAAGTCGCGTGGCTGCCCCTCAGGAAGCATCCTGTCCTTTAAGCATATGTCACATTACCCCAATGTGACATGCTAAATGTATGCAGCCTGTTTAACTGGAAACTTGAAATGTCTTTAGGCTACAATTTGACTAAATTTTACTTTGGCTCTTAATAAAAAGCCAACATACAAAACCTTGCTGTATTATTCACAATTTCATTAAACAGTTACCCAGTTTATAAATCTTCGTTTCGATAATCTTAATTTGCAGGACTGTTTCTTCACATTTTTTCCAGTAATTTCTGTGCCCAAACCACGAGGCCAAATAAATTCTAGGAATGAGAATTCCTAAAATCCCAGTGGCTGCGGCACACTTCCTCCTGTTTATAGAAGAGAGGAGGTGGTGTTCCACAGGCAGACATATATTCCTCTAATGTGTAAGGCGCACAGGTCCCAGATGTAGCAACTTTTAACTCACTCCGTCAGCACAAGCTATCGCAGCCCTCGTCAGTATTTCTGATGAGGATGGAAATTCGGACTCACATACCATATCTACATTAGTGACCGAAGGTTGGAAACTGCATTAAAATTTCAGAGCATACATTCAGTATTGAAGTACAAGACTATCTCTCTCCAGATATTCCTTCTGAAAATAATGTGATGCTGTAATGCGTTTGATGCCTCAGGAAAAGGAACGCGTTGCCTTAGAAACACCGGATTTGCTCGGGCTCCACAGCATCCTTGGAGAGCACAGGCTTGGATGCATCCAGGCTTCTAATCCGGGGCACACGCCGCAGTCCTGGGTGGTGACACAGAGCTGGCACACTCACCCTCGTCCTGTGACCTCCTCAGATGTGGAAGTGAGAGGGCCTGGAATGCAATGCTGGGGAGCAAACTGTTTTTAGCGAGCATAGGGAACATTTTTTAGCTCCCTTACTCAGTTCAAAACAATAAATAATGCAACTTAGTTTGTCATCTTCTGAGGAAATTGTGTAGCTTTCAAGATTTTCTCAGACATTTAATTCACAGCTTAGAAGGAAGAAATATTTGCTCAAATATTTTCATATTTTATTACTTTTTATTTTAGGACATGGGTCTAATCATTTTTTTGCAGAAGGTTACTGCTCATCCAATTTCATGGGGTTATTGGTTCATATCACAGATGTAAAACTTCAAGTATTAGTTATTTCATCTTTTCTAAAAATACAAACCACTGGAGGTCAGAGAAATGGCATTGGCTTATCTCTCAAACACAAATAGAACTCGGGGACCACTGACGCATTTAAGGAAAGAGGCTCCAGTTCCCTGTGTAAAATCTTGAAGTGATTACTGCCTTCTTTCTGCCGCATCTCCTCTAAACAAGGTGTTACCAACAGTCACCAGTGCTGTGCTTTAAATTAAAAAGTGCAGGTGGGACTTCTTATGCTCCATACCTTTAAAGATTATTCATTCACAAATAAAGGTGGTACTTAAAACTGCATAAACCCTCCCACATCATGTTTTGTTAAGGACCAAATTATTTTACTAATAATCTCTACGGAACAGACTGAAGGTTACTATGTAATTGCTGAGAATGTGGCATGCATACGACACTTGCACCAATAAATAAAACTTCATGTAAAGTACAGCACAGGGAATACAGTCAATAATGTCATGTAAGTAGGTGTGGTGCCACGTGGGGACTGGACTTATTTGGGGGAATCACCTCGTAAGGTGCACGAATGTCTAATCACCACGTTGTACACCTGAAACCAACGTGACACTGTGTGCCAACTGTACTTGGAAAGTAGACTGACATAAAAACTGAAGGTACTGATGATGTAATTTACAGCGCTGGCTGCCTTCCCGAGACGCGTGGTTTCCGCCCGTCAGCAGAGTGGGTTTACGCTGCCTGAGTGTAGAGGGCGTTGGTCACGCGCAGTGACCACCCTGCGCTGTTGCTGTGCGTTCCTGTGTCTGGACTTGACCTTCCCACCCCCTGACTTGGGCTCAGCTATTGGACGCGCTTTGGCTGGTTGGATGTAAGCAGACATGACAACACGCTGTCCCAGCAGAAGCGTTTGAAGGCGTCTGTGTGTTTTTCCTCTAACTCTGGCCCCCATTCTCCACCATGAGGGCATCACAGCCTGGGTTGTGACGCCCACTCACTGAGCCTGGCTTCTGAAGGGAGAGGACGAGCGAGCCCAACAGAGGGACAGCCCTCACCTACACTGGCCTCCAAATAAATGCTTGTTGCCTTAGGTTTCTGGTGTTTAGAGTGACTGTTGCTCAAGGAAGGGCCAAGTCACAGAGAAATTTACACCAGAAGCTGATGATACAACAAAAATATGTGAAACGTGTCTCTGGACTTGGCTGGAGCATGGAGGTGAGTGGTGTATATGGCTGGTAAAACGGCAATAATGTGAACGATAGAAAGTAGACCACATGGAACCACGGCCTTGGACCTAGAATTCTCCTTACAAATGTTAGTTACTAGCTGAACTTGATACACTCTACAAACGAGAGATCGGTGAGAAAAGAATTGGTTTGTGTACAAGCAGGAGTAGAAACACTCACAAAAAATCTAGAATGTAGGGACTTCTCAGACTTGGAAGGTGTAGTGATTTCCCTCCCCCACTGGCAGAGCCATTCAGTGACACAGTCTGAGGACAAAAGTCCCAACCGTGGTCCTACCAGGGTGACAGGGCGTCAGCCAAGGAGTGACCCCCTTATTATGGTCTGTGATTGGGTTACTGTGGCGCCAGAACATGCTCTCAGGGTGAGCAAACACCGATGGCGTCTCACCCAAGCCTTCCAGAGACGTGCTCTGTCACAGCAGCATGAAACTGCTGGTGTGGCTCCTGGTGCACAGAAGTGATGAATCAACCAGGTCAGAGTCACGAAACCGCCTCAGTGCTGCCGGCTAGGATTGAGGAGGGAGTGTGCCGAGATTTAAAACAACCCTTGAACATCCGACTTCTGAAGGGCGGGACGCAGGCTGGACAGAAGGGCTGCTTGGTGACTGAGAGGGGACGGTCTCCAGAGATCTCTTCAGAGGAGGACAGAGCTGCCGTAAAGGGGGAAGGACCTCCTGAGGCAGGCCGGGGCCGTGGGACAGGACTGGGAGCTAGCGCCAGAGCAGCAGGCAGGGCTCACTCGGACCCCGAGCCCCTGAACCCGGGGTTCCAGAATCCCTGAGCACCAGTGTCCCCTCCCTCTCCCAGGGGGCATCCCGCTGTCCTCAGTGTGGCTGTCAGACGACAGCATGTGGGTGCAGAGGGCGCCATGACTTACGAGTCTCAGGTCCATCAGCACCTGGGCTTCGAGGCTGAAGCACTGTGAAGAGCGGTGGAGGGAGACTGTGGAGGGGTGGATGTGTGTGTGTGTCTGTGCGTGTGTGTGCACGCACATGTGTGTGTGTGTGCGCGTGTGTACGTGTGCACATGTGTGTACATGTGTGCACATGTGTGCTTTTGTGCATGTGTATGTTTGTGTGTGTGCACGTGTGTGCATGTGTGCGTCTGTATGTGTGCACGTGTGTGCTTTTGTGTGCTTTGTGTGTACATGTGTGTACGTATGTGTGCGCGTGTGTACATGTGTACGTGTGTGCACGTGTGCGCATTTGTGTGTGCATGCGTGTGCTTTGTGTGTACGTGTGTTACATGTGTATACGTGCGTGCGCACGTGTGTGCATGTGCGCGTCTGTATGTGTGCACGTGTGTGCTTTTGTGTGCTTTGTGTGTGCATGTGTGTACGTATGTGTGCGCGTGTTTACATGTGTGCGTGTGTGCACGTGTGCGCATTTGTGTGTGTGCTTTGTGTGTGCATGTGTGCACGTGTGTGTACGTGTGTGCGCGCGTGTGTGCACACGTGTGTGCACACGTGTGTGCGTGTGTGTGGCGGGGGTAAAGGAGTGCAGCCTGCGGTAGGATTTACGATGAGTTAACAATGGTCTCATCCTTCGCTACCCGTGCGGGCTTCCGTGGGCGGCCGCCCGGACCGCGGGCTGTGGCCAGGTGCCTTGCTCCGGCCACCACTGGGAGCAGTGAGGACGGGGCCACCTGGCAGCCATGGGTGCGGTGACTCGCTCCCCTTCCCTCCCCGCACCTTGCGCAAAAGACCGCCCACGGCTGCGCGCTCAGCCGGGGCCCCACGAGGAGGAACAGAGGCCTCCACGCCACTGTCATTGCAGAGGCGCCGGCGTGCCCCGCTCACTCACGGACAGACCGACGGCTGGACCTGCGACCGCGCAGCGCTGTGAGTGGCCGCGCCGGCCGAGGCCGAGGGAGAAGCAGCGGCGAGACGCCCAGGGTCTCCGGCTGCCCCCGGGCAGCAACGAGGCTCACAGCCGGTCGCGAGCAACTGCGAGTCCTCCCTCGTCGGGGAGGCCGGGCTGCCCCTCCGGCCGCCACGCGGCTGTTTCTAGTCTTCTGGGGGACAGCAGCACTTTTCTTCCTCCTGAAACTCGGTCCAAGTGGCGCCCCATCGCGCTGCCTTCCGAAGAACACGCAGCCCTTCTCCAGGCACCGGGCAGCCCCTCCCACTGGCGACGCCTGGCAGCACACCCGCGGAAGGACACCGGATTGCCGCCCACGTGGAAAAGCGCACGGGCCCCATCGCCAGATGTGTCTAAGGACACGGGTCTGTTCAGTGACGCACGCGAGGCAGCGGTCACCGCCTGGCTCCTTGGTGACCTTCCTCCAGGTGACACAGACGGCACCAACCCTCAGTAAGACCAGAACCGAGAAGGGCCATCAGCATAGTGGCCTCAAGGGGCCCAGCGCGTCAAGGGGCACGCCCTTCACAGAGGACACGGAGGACAGTGCCCCGCGTGGGGCAGGGCGGCCACAGGAGCAGAGGGTGCGACTGCTCCTTCCGTGCAGAGCCCCCAGAGCTGAGTGGATCTGACAGCGGTCCCACATCAGGGCCTTCTGCAGCTCTGCCTGCGGAACCGCTGAGGCTGCATGGCGCTCTGCCAGCTGGAACACGAACGTCACAGACACAGACTGGCTGACAGGGTCCGTTCTGCAGACAGGGGCTTGGCAACGGGAAGGAAGAGCAGGGATTTAAAACACTGGCTCTCAGCGCCAGGGGTCACTGAGCGGGCAGCAGGAGAAGGTAACAGGATGATGCCCAGAGCCTTTCTGACTTAGGCTGACCAGACATCAGAATTCTGGGCGACAACATGCTCTTCTGCCTCACGTCATCTTCACTGGGCACCAGGCTAGCAATCTCGAAAATGAAGGTAAACAATCTTTGAATACTGATCATAGCTGAGAATAGCTGACTCTTTTGCTGGGTCATAAATGTATGACTTTGACTCATTGGATGATTCGGAAAAGGTACGGTCACTGACCAAGAAAGAGGAAACACAGATGGGACGAGTGACTGTAGTCACAGGGGAGAAAAACTAGGCACTAATTAATTTACGATTTCCTTTCCATATGATGTCACATGGCCAATCTCTGACAGGGCCCTATGGCTTTTGTGCAGTTTGATGACATCAGACTTGGTTTTTCAGAAAAGTGCGTGAGAGTAGGGCATGCCGCTTTCAGCATAAGCACCTAATTTATGGAACTCATTATGGCTCCAAATATAAATATATTCACATTTATCCTGAGGTGACATCCTAGAATATGGGTCACCCTATAGAGTCCCTTAGCTCCTAACTTGGCGTTCTTCAAGGGCCACATGTCATCCCTCCATCAGTGTCCTATCTGAGTACAGTCACACGCAATGGCAGTTTGATCCATCCTCACTTTCACTTCTGTCATTTGCACGTCCACGCCTGGATTTGCACGCGTTCACTAGGATAGCTTGCCACAGCACGCCCAGCCCAAGGGGGCACACCTGTGACACTCTAAGGGGGTAATCACGATGACAAAGACCATGGTGACGATGATGATGATGACCACACAATCCTCAGTGGAAAAGAAGAATAAAGTCTGAAGACTCCATTCCCTGACTTTGTAATTGACTGCAAGGCTGTAATACTTATAGCAGTGTGGCTCTGGCATGAGGACAGACACAGAACAATGGAACAGGACAGAGAGCCCAGAAAGAAACTTGCGCATACACGGTCCGTTGACTTTCCACAAGGTTGCCAAGACCATTCAGTGAAGGGAAGGGCAGTCTTTTCAACAAATGCTGTGGGGACGCTGGGTATCCACATGCAAAAGAGTGAAGTTGGGCCCTTAATTTACACCAGACACAAAAGTTAACTCAAAGGCCTAAACTTAAGAGCTAAAGGTATAAAAATCTGAGAAGAAAACATTGGGGGAAATTTCCTGTCATTGAATTTGGCAATAATTTCATGGACATGACACCAAAAATACAGGCAAGGAAAGAAAAAAACTGGATAAATTGGACTTCAACAAAATTAAAATCTTTTATACATCGAAGGACACTTTTGAGATAGTGAAAAGACAACCTGCAGAATGAGAATATATTTAAATACTATAACTGATAGGAGATGAACATCTAGAATATACAAACAACATCTACAACTCATCAACAACAATAATGCAAAAATGAGCAAAGGAGTTGAATAGATCTTTCTCCAAAGACCATGAAAAGATGCTTAATGTCATTATTATTAGGGAAATGCAAATCAAAACCCAGTAGGATAACACTTCACACTAGAAAGGTTATTACATATTTTTTAAAATAACAAACTAACATTGGCAAGAATGGGAAGAGATTGGAACCCCTGGGCATTGCTGGTGGAAATGTAAAATGGTGCAGCCACTGTAGGAAACAGTTTTATGGCTTCTCAAAAACTTAAGCATAGAAGTATCATATGACCCAGAAAATCCACTACTGGGTATGTATCCAAAATAGTTGAAAGCAGGGAACAGATGTCCATATAACAATGTTCATAAATGCATTATTCACAGTAGCTGAAAGGCTGAAGCAACCTGACTGGCCATCAACAATTAAGTGCAAAAACCAAATGTGCTCTATATACCCATGTATGCAATGGACTACTAATCGGCCATAAAAGAAGAATGAAAATGTGATACATGCTACAACATGGATGGACCTTTAAAACACTATGTAAAATAAGCCAGACAGAGGATAAACGTTCAATGACTCCATATATGTGAGGTAAGCAGAACAGGCAAATTCATAGACAGAGAGCAGACTGGAGGTTACCATGGTCTAACGTGGGGGGAGGGGCGGTGGGTCCCTGTTTAACGGTGCAGAGTTCATGTTGGGGGTGATTAAAAGGTTTTGGGTATAGATAGTGGTGATGGTACACCGTGCATGTATTTAATCCACGGAAGAGCATACTTACATGTGGTTGCTAATTCAGAGATCATGTCATGTATAATTTAATACAATGCAGAAAGCTCGGGCACAGCTGCATGAACCAGAAGAGCTCCCAACTCGCTCAATACTGTTCTGTGGATGGAGTCCGGGCTTGTGTCCACTTCATCCTTGCCCTCGCGGAGCATGGAGTCCGGTGGGGAGAACACTTGGTACGGGGAAACAGTGCCTTGGGCTTCTTTTCTGAACCCAGTAATTCTAGGCTCGCCTTCTCTACTGTCACGCCAGTCAGTCTCTGCGTCTTTCCCTCACTCCCCTTCCTTGCTGACAAACAGGTAAGAGTAGGAAATGGGATATGGACTTTGCGCCTTTGTGTATCAGACTTAAGCTCGTCCCTATTCTGACTGCCTTTTCCCACCAAATCTTTCATTGGAGATAACCATTGATCTCGGTGTATTTCCCTACCATTATCTTTTTCATGTCTAATCAAAACCCATCACACTGAAAGAAAAGACATTTAACTACATGTTATACCCAAAGTTAAGACTTCTTGTCCTGTCAGAAAAATCGTTCAAGAAAGGCGACAGTCACTGAATTACTGATCTTCCTGTCAACGGCCCAGCACCTTGCTCAGGTAACACAATCTGGAACCCCATGTTACCACTTTCATTTGAGGCACATGCTTTAGCAGTGGGGACGAGCGAGTTTTACACCCCTCACAGATTTGGTGTGAGGGATAAGCACCGTTCTTGCAGAATAGGGGTGAGGATCGAACGTGGTAATCCATGTAAAAGGTTGAGAATGCTCCTGGGTGTATAGTAAGTACGTGTCAGTGTGTGGTCATGTTATTTTAATGTGACTTGAAATGAAACCACAAGTATGGTTCTCTGAAGTCACCCTACTTAGTCCATTGGGAGAGAGACATGTGGGAGAATATCAAGTGCTTAGGACTGCCAAGTGGGGAGGGACCCCCAGGGGAGGGACCCAGAATACAAAGCACCTGCTCGCCTCACCCCAGAACACACGTCCTCACTGCAGGAGCCGCCTCCTGTCCTGCAGACATAAGCCCCACTCCTGCTTCTCAGTCATACGCCCCAGCGGGCTACTGTTCTGCCTACATAGTGATTTACAGATATAACAATTAAGAATAAACATTTCAGTATAACCATCACAAAGAAAGTGAGACACCAAACACAATAAACAGAAAACCAATCCATCCAGAGAAACAATGGAGAAAACAATCATTTTTAATGTGTGACCGTGAAAAAGAAACACAAACAAATCTTAAGAAAAAACAGTAAAGGACAGCAAAAGTTTTGAATAGCAAAAGTTATGTAATATAATGAACAGCTTCAAGAATTCCAACTATACCACAATGAGATATCGCCTCACCCCAGTCAGAATGGCTATCATCAACAAGACAAATAGTAACAAGTGTTGGAGAGGCTGTGGAGAAAAAGGAACCCTCATACACTGTTGGTGGGAATGCAGACTGGTGCAGCCGCTATGGAAGGCAGTGTGGAGGTTCCTCAAAAAATTACAAATAGAATTACCATATGACCCCACAATCCCTCTTCTGGGTATCTACCCAAAAAATCTGAAAACATTTATACATATAGACACGTGTGCTCCAGTGTTCATTGCAGCTTTGTTTACGGTGGCCAAGACATGGAAACAACCAAAATGTCCTTCGATAGATGAATGGATAAAGAAGTTGTGGTATATATACACAATGGAATACTATTCAGCAGTAAGAAAAGGTGATATAGGAACATTTGTGACAACATGGATGGATCTTGAGAGTATAATGCTAAGTGAAATAAGTCAGACAGAAAAAGCAGAGAATCCTATGATTTCACTGATATGTGGTATATAAACCAAAAACAACAAAAGAACAAGACAAACAAATGAGAAACAAAAACTCATAGACACAGACAATAGTTTAGTGGTTACCAGACGGTAAGGGGGGTGGGGCGTGGGAGATGAGGGTAAGGGGGATCAAATATATGGTGATGGAAGGAGAACTGACTCTGGGTGGTGAACACACAAGGGATTTATAGATGATGTAATACAGAATTGTACACCTGAAATCTATCTAACTTTACTAACAATTGTCACCCCAATAAACTTTAATTTAAAAAAAAAGAATTCCAATATTCTGTAATAACAAAAGAGAATGGATGGAGAAACTCCCCAGTCTAATAAAACAAAAACTTCCAGAATGAAAGCTCAAGTCTTTGTACTGAAAAGTGTCACTGAGTGGCATTCTGGATTAATGAAAGAAGCACAGTATTCATGGAGACCTGTCCTACTGTAACTGTAACAATACGATACATACCACAACACTAACAAGTCTCCTAAATTCTTCTGAGAGAAATGGGAGCGTTTATGAATAAAGCCAAGACTCAGCCGAGAAGTGTGGCCCACAGGCTGCGGGTTTGTGCTGGTTTGGGGACAGGGACACACTGCTCATTTGCATACTGGCCCAGTCCACTGGCACTCTGTGACAGAGTTGAGGAGCTGCGACACTGGGCCATCAGGCACAGGGCCTCACAGAGCTGGGCCTGACTCTGGGAAAGGAACGAGGAAGGGCCGGCTGGAGACTGGTACCCGGCCACAGCAGGAGGGCCTCGAAGTTCACTGGAAGCTTGAAACTAATCCCAGATCAATCCATCTGGCAGAACTTTGAAATCTGTAGGAAGAACCGACAGCTCCATAGTCAACTGGACAATGTGCATACATATCCTCCAGGCATTAAAGGAAGTCACCGGGAGGACAGGTAAACACAACATGCTTTGAAACCGAGGAAAACCCGAACCACAGATCAATCCACAAAACCAAAGCTCTCTTTGAAGAGTATCTAATAGCTGGTCCTCTTGAAGGATCAAAGAATCCGCAGAAATATCAACCGCTCAGCACCTAATCATTAAGCCCTGCTGGAAAGTTCTGTGAGGTGCTGTGCAGGTACGGCCATATTCCGGCTGCATCCCATCGGATCACCTTTGTAACAGCTCCTAGATTTCCCTTCTGGGAATTTCCTTTCCTTTGTGCAGTGAAGATTTGCCAGAGGTGGAGCAGACCTCCTTCTACACAAACAGACATCACATCCTGATGTTGAAGGGGAAATAAGATTTTAGGCTCGGAGACTAATTGGGGTGGAAAGTCACAGCAGCCGCTGTTGATGGAGTCACCACTCTGCAAACAGGAGAAGCTCCCATGCAGCGAGGGAGCCCTGGGGACAGATCACTGTCTGCTTTCTCTCAGCAACACCCTGACACTGTCCCTTGGTTCTCTGGGGTTGGTTCTATCACCCCCCAAAGCACTGACATTGCGAGAATGAAGCTGGGACAGGACCTCAGCCGTCTGGCCCAAGCCTGCTCCCTTCTCTTCTCCTGCCAAGCCATGTCCAGGAAACCCACCTTGTCTTCTGTCGCCACTGTCATGCTTGGCAACGTTCCCGAACGGAATGCCTTTTCATGACTCTAATAATGCTTTGGCCTCTGCAGATAAGCAGTCTGCTCTGCTCCCACCAGGACACACGGCCATGTGCCCTGCCCATTCCCGGGACCAATGAGCTTGGGCAGGCGCATAGATGGCTCGAACGCTCCCAGTACCCCCCGAGTGTCCCCTTAGCTCCAGTCCCCAAGGCTGCTCCTTTCCCTCAGCCCCTGCTGCCCTGGGCTTTGTCCCCCAGAGATACCAGCACACCAAAGGCTGATGTCACAACATGCTGTGCTCTCATGCCAGTCCTGTCTTTGCTGAACGCCAGTCTTAACGGAAAATTATAGGGAAAGCAGTGGACGGCCATGTCTGTACAGATCGCCTCTACTCTTTGAATCAAATGCTTTGTCTTACAAGAAGAGGTGGTGTATATACACATGCAACAGGATGGTACTCAGCCATAAGAAGAAGGAAATCCTGCCATTTGAGAAAACATGGATGGAGCTAGAGGGCATCATGCAGACAGAGAAAGAAAAATACCATGTAATTCACTTGTATGTGGAATCCAAAAAAGAAAACTAACAAACAAAAAGACTCACAGATACGGAGAACAAAACTCTTTCAAGGTTTATCACCCAGGTTATTTTACTAATGACATGCATGCTACTGGTCTAGAATATTGAGCCGCTTTCATACCTTAGGACACGCTCACCCCTTCCACATTTTCTTGTCCTTACGCTACTCCTTCACCTCGGAAACCCCCCTTCTTTTTTGGGGTGTGCATTTCTAACCATCTTTCACTATCTCAATCTCAGAAAGGACACATTCCTTGATCTTTGGGCAACAATTCCTTCACTAGCTGCCACTTCTTGTGGGAACCTCTCTCGTTGGCATTAATATTGCAGTTCTTGCTTATTCATCTTTTTCCAAAACGCAGTGTGAGACCATAAGGACAAGATTCTCGTTTTTTTCTTCTACCTTCTATTCTCATTACTTAGGACAGTGCTTGGTCTGTGGCACATTTATTAACTGAAAAGATGAATCAAAACGGTACCCACCATAACTATAATAATGGGAATGTCTACTTTCATCTCTGGATCACAGAAGAGTGTTTTTATGGCAAAACATTATTCCCCGATGAAGTTGGCCAGAGGCAAAAGGCAACTCTAAGTTAACTAACACATTAAATGACATTCAATAATATAATTCACTCATAGAGACATTAGCACCAAGTTCACGAATAAGATGAAAGTGACTCTGGTAGCGGAGGTTGGAGATAATGAGGCAAATTGAGCAAAAATTAAGCTTAGGTACAAGAAGAAGAAAAATAAACCTGTGTTATGATTCTCAGATTTGGCGAATAGAATGCAGAACGCTCGGTTAAATTTGAATTTTAGATAAGCAATGAATAATTTTTTTGGTATAAGTATTTTCATGTATTATTCAGGACCTACCTACCTATATTTTTGAAATCATTTCATAAATCTGAAATTCAAATGTAACTGGGATTCCTGTATTTTATGTGGCACACCTGACCTACATGCCAAATCAAGCTTGAATTCTAAAACAGAGCCCACGGAGGGCGTAGGAGATGCACTTGAAGTTGGCCATCAGCAGAGACCAAGGAAGTGCAACTACAAAGTCTCTTTCTCTGTCTTACTTAAAAACACAAACAAAAAGAGCTTCCCAGAATCCCAGAATGGCTCTAGAATTTTCAGGATCTCCTTTTTCTCGGAATTCCTGTCTTTGTTGAACTCTGTTCTCTGCATTGTGTTTACAACAGTTCTTTTATTTCTCTTCCAACAACTGGCGGAGCTCACTACCAAGAGTGCTCAGACAGTCGCATGTAAGTGTAGCACAGACAGCCACACATTTCAGTTTGTGTCGTATCATTTCCCTGCATGTTTAGGGAAAGCGAAGGGGGTTAAACTTTTAACTCTTGACATCACCAAGTAATGATTTAAATACCTGTTTTTAAACATATTTTGGTTATTTCCTTTTATCGCTTGACTATCTCTTGCTGTACTTTGGGGCACTTTCAAAGCAGGAGAAAAAATAATTTTCAGATGCACAGCTGAAAGGCCTTTCCATGCCCTACCCCCAAATCAGCCGGGACCATCCTTTGCAGTTCTGAAGACTCTGCTGATGTGAATATTATTGCTCATTTTGTCTGCAGACGAAATAAAACATTCAATAGTATCTTATAAATGCGTAGACAAAAAGCCTTCTACCTGCCAGCAAGGGTTTGTGTGGGGGGTGGGCTGTCCTTCCTCCAGTAGCAGACTCATCTGAATTGTGAACAGCCTCCCCCCATATACTGACAAGGAGCACCCCCATCCTGGCCCCAGGTCTTAGAAGACCTTCCTAGAAAAATGTCACACCCCCCCCTTGAATGACTCACACCCAGCCACTCCGGGAGTGTCTCCCACCGAGCCTGGTCCTTTCCTCCCTCCGTGGTGTCCAACCCGCCCTGTGAGCAACGGGCCAGAGGCTTTGAGGATGCCCTGATTTGCGGGCACTTGTCCCTCCAGTACCTTTGGCCCAGGTCCAGAGTGTCAGCCTCGCAAAAACATTCCTCCGGGTTCTTCCATCTCCCCAAATCCTCTCCTGGAGGGCAGACCTGCTGCCATGATTTAGCTAAAAGGAGAGAGCACGGAAGTGGAGGAGTCCTCGGGCCGTCCAAGACCATTTCAGATCTTCTGCAGTGTGACATGGAGATTTTCAAGGCTAGTGAGATGTTGGAAGCCTCTGGAGTAGGACTAGAACGGTGCTGTGTTTAGATTCATGTCAGATTCTTAGAGCGCAGATAGAAATTCTAATTGTGTTCACTCGTCCACACTTCGAACAGAGGAGAGAATAAATGGGTAAGTGGTGGGAAGGGGGCAATAAATCATTACTATCTAAGAGCTACACATATCAAAACTGGTTTTGGAGATTTGGGGAAGGACGCCAGTTACTGTTGTGCGTTTTGGGGGCCGCTGAGGCTATGGGAAGGGTAGCTGTTTGCAAGACAATGCCCCAGCCTTGCCCCACTCACACGGTCTCTGACATCACAGGACCCAGAGGTGACTCAGGACCGCCAGACTCCGCCCGCCCTTTCCAGCGTTTTCCTTCCTGGACACACGCACACACACACACATTCTCCCAACGCCCCCACCATGACCCCCAGCAAAGTTCAGCCACAGAAGGCACACTCACGCCCGAGCCCTTCTCTCATGGATGACACCCTGAGAGCTTCAGGAGAATTAGACGGGTTGTATCCACTGAGTACTGGCTTCTGGAGGAGGTTTTTGATGTCCCTTTAAAACAAAGCTTCACGTTTCTTTACTTTTCCATTCATCTGAATTCAAATATCCAGGAGGTCTCATTTGATCTGCCGTATATCAAAAATTAACTTTAAAATAGCCTAGTAGCTAGAATGGAATTCTTTCCCAAGGCCCCCTCTGTGTCACAGATGCCTCTCTGAGACCTGAGCACATACGCAGAATACAACCCAAATGTGGGAAGTGGCTGAGGACGGATTATTGTAATCGCTCCTGACTGGGGCTGCCGAGCCGCCTCACAGATCAGGAGGCTCACACTCACTTAATAAAAAGCCATATTTTATAAGCCATAAAGGTTACACTGGACTCTCGTTCTCTGGATTCTTAATTCAGCGCATTTGTTTGCTTACCAGCCTCCCTGTAATGCTACAGAATGAAACCTGACTGGGCTAGTTCTGCTGGTGATTTCATAATAAAAAAGTGTTTCGTTTGTCATTTTCCACTAGACGAAGAAATAGTTCTGTGTTTTCATTTGTCCACATTATGATTTCATCATGTTACTAGAAGCTGTCAAAGACTGCTGGAGAAAAACCATTATTTTTTCTTATTACCATAATCACCAAGAAGTTTTATACTTTTAACATAGTAAAGTAGGAAAAATAGTTCATAAAGGTCTTACAAGCATAAACATAAAAAAAAATAGATATTCTATTAGGAAAGACCTTGTGTGTGAGCTACAAAAAGAACTCAATGATGAATCCACAGTTCGCTGTGGCACACTCCCTGGAGTTTAGACCACGTTACGTGCCTGTTTGTTCCTGCCACAGCTGAAGGAAGAGGATGATGCCTCACCCCTCCTCCCGAGGTGCTGTTGTCTAATAGTTGTTCAATGCGGTTTACAGATGTTAAAGGCCCTGAACTTGGCTGCACTCCCCAGCGCAGCCCATGTAGAAGACGCAGCTCTCAGTTTTATATGCAGAGGTTTATGTGGCATTCGGGACCCACTCTCATTTCTCTCTGTTAGTCTCCCTCAGGTGGTGCCAGGAATTCCTCTGCTGGGGCTCAAAGTCTTCTGTGATAAAGCACTTCTCCCCAGGAGAGTGACACATTCACTTGTCAATGCATCAGCCCAGAGTGGAGCAGAGGGGAGGGGAGGGCTGCTGTGGGTGAAGCGATTGTGAGAACTGGACCGCAGTGTGTGTGCCGGGCTGTGCACTGACAGTGCGAGCAGCCGCTTTGCCAGCCCCCTGACCGTCCTAATCTCCCCCGCGGTCACTCTCCTCCTCACTGCTTGTGAGATTCACATAAACGGTGGCACCCGTATCCATAATGCACTTAGGGGCCTCTGACAAAGCCTTTCAGCTGTTGAGAGCACGGCCGGTTTGGATTTCCACACACTGAATGGCTGCCACTCACTAATGGGTAACCCACATTAGCTTACTTAGCTTGGCAGACGTGACATTTGAATTTCACTGAACCACTTTTGCGAAGGGCCAAAGCTGCTTTTGAGGCATACACGTGAAACCAGGTCAGGGCAAAACAGTGCTCTTCTGCGTGACAGCAGTAGTTTGACATTTGCTCTCCTTCTCTCTTTCTTTCAAGGACCTCTGATATGATCTTAAATTATTTCCTTTTGATGTACCTTTTCACACTTGACGTCTAAACACAGTAGTCCCCCCTTATCCACAGCATCAGCTACCCTCGGTTAACCATGGCTGAAATTGTTAAATGGAAAATCCCCAAAATAAACACTTCATAAGTTTTGAAGTCTGTGCTGTTCTGAGTAGCGGGATGAACTCTCACGCCATCCTGCTCTGTCCTGCTCAGAGCGTCACTTGTCCCTTTGCCCAGCATCTCCACACTGTGGACGCTTCCCGCCCATGAGTCACTTAGTAACTGAGTATCAGATGGACTGTCGAGCTGTCACAGTGTTTGTGCCTAGGTCACCCTTATTCTACTTAATAATGACCCCAGAGCACAAGAGTAGTAATGCTGGCAATTCAGACATACCAAAGAGAAGTGGGACAGGGCTTCCTTTAAATGGAAAGGTGAGTATGGACAGGAAAAAGCATAGTCTGCGTAGGGTTTGGTGCCATCATGGTTTCAGGCATCCACCAGGGTACTGGAATATGTCTCCTGTGGAGAAGGGGTGTCACCTGTGTGAATCTTCTTTGTGTGTGTATTGCACGTTCCTGGTGTTGGACAGGCATTGGCCGTCCTATAAGCAGACCACAAAGTATCCTTTCACAAGGACGTGTAGGGAAACACAGGAGATCACCTTCAATGGGCCGTTGTCGCTACTTTTACAGAGTTGAGCCTAATGAGCTTCCCTGAGGTTGAGACACTCAGGGACTCCTTTAAAGAGGAAGAATGTCGGCACACTTTTCCTGACCATCTCTATGGAGTTTCTTTTGCAGATGAAAGTTGCAGCCCCGTCTGGGACTGCAGGAAGCTGCCTCCCCACCCCCAGGGAACCCTGGAGCAGCGTCCCCTTGTCACCGACAATCCATGAGGAGAAGGTCCTTTGAGAGGACCACGTGCTAGCTGTAGAGCCACTCTCCCTCTGTGATGGCACACGGTGACCTCAGTGTCCTCTGTGGCCTGTGCTGCACCTTTCCCTGCCGTGCGCTTTGTCAAACAGAAGACGACACAAACATCACTCCCGTCAGTGTCTGGGGCGACATGAGCAGAGTTTAAGTGACTTGTCGGGGCCACAGCGCTTGGGCTTGGTTTGCCAGTCTGCTTAAAGAACCAAACAAACATGGTTCCAAGTCTGTGCCCATAAATTCACAGTGTAGCCCGGTAACTGCAGCGTCAGCCGTCTGGAAATTTATGGAAAGGCTCCTAGGCTTGGCAAACACCCTTCCTCTCCGCATATCCGTGGTGACTGGTGGTCCCAGTAACGGCATGTTCCCAGGAACTTCTCCCGCCGACTGCTCTGCCTGAGTCTGAATCCTGTTCCTGAACCTGGAGGAGCCGGTGCCGATTCGGGCCTCGGGGACTGTGGCACTGTCCCTTCCACACCGTCTCATGGCAGACCATTCTGTCCCCCGTCACCTCACGTCACTCACCTTGCAGGGCCCAACAGCTGACTGCCGGCTGCTCCATTCCTCCCTGAGGCCCGCCCGCCACCCCACGCCCAGGTGTGCAGGCTCCCAGGGCCACTCACTGGGGGTGTTTCTGAGCCAGCAAACCTCCCAGCTCAGGTGGACAGGAGGTGCAGGGAGGCAGGGCCAGGCGCCCCCTTGCTCCCAGCCCCACCTCCACGCGCATCAGTGCTGCTGAATGTACTGAACATCACATCACGCGTGTGCACGCACCAAGAGGACGTGCTCACCAGACCATGCTTTCCCCTGAATCTCAGAACTCGTAGGACTCGCGTTTCCTGTCTTTACCCAAGGATTAGGGAGTTTGAGCGAATATTGAATTAGCTTGTTAGCTGGTTTAAGAGAAAAGAAAGGCAAAGAGAACAAAAGGTCAGCAGACGCTTCCAGGGGGACACCAGCCTGGTAGGTGGATTCACTTGCTCTCTTCTGCTGCGTGCGTGTCCGTGCGTGTTGCTGAGTGTATGTCCACGCGTGTGCCTGAACACAGACCTGTGGCTGTTCCTTACACAGTGCGGGCTCTGTGGTCAAGACGTGCAGGAAAAAATGCTCAAAACTCTTCTTTGTAGAAAACTCATTGGTTGCCATGAAAATATTCCTCCAGCATAGATTTTCATAAAACTGCTGGAATGCTGTCTTATTTCTTATGGAGTACAGCATTCGCTGCAATAAGTTGTTACTTGTTAGGTATGATAAAACAGCAAGGCACAGTCAGAACATCGTCATGTCATACTTTTGTTGCCTGGAACATTGCTAGAAACACAAACTATAACTATAGACGTGTATATATGTGTGTGCATGTACATATATGCATGCATGAGTATGTATGCTGTTAAATTACATACACATTGTTAAACAGATGTATTGATTTTCAAGGTCTCACTCCATAGGAGCTAGACTAAATCTCAATGCCAAAAAAAGCAATTTCAAAAAGTAGACACAGGAAATTCTTTAGCTTTCTAGAAATTTTAAGAAAATACTACATAATCCTTGAATGCTTAAACCCCAGAAAAATTGGCTGTGTGGCTCCCTGAGACAGTTTTAGCTATTTTGCAGAGAGCAAACTGAGGCCGTAAAGAACCATAATGGGCGATACCATTTTGGTTCTTCTCTGAAATTCTTTACCTACAGTGAGACCTTCTCAATTTCACACCCTGAACTCCTGGCTGTGAGATGAGCTCGAGAAGGGACATGTTCTGTCACAAGTGTTCTGTACCTACTTAAACAGTGGGGCCAAATTTCTAAGAATGACGTTGTGGGAGGGAATATAGGGCCTGGGGGAGGAAAGGAGCTGCCGAAGACCCACGGGCGCCGCTGGAAAATGACCTGATTCTCTTCTGTCTGCAACGGGGAGCAGCGCAGGACGGCGCCGCCATCCCCTGCGGACCGCGCCCTCCTGAGGACACACTGTGTGTGTATGCAAGAGTGTCGCAGAGGCATGTTCTTTAACGACAGTCTTAAGTTTCCTATCCTCACAATGTCTGTTTCTAACATTATTTTAGAAGAGCATCCATACATTGAAAGTACTCTTCAGCTTCCCCCTAAGAATGAAAACTGTACGTCTGGGAAAATTACCTAGTATTTTGAAAGACACTGCATGCACATAGCTAGACGTTTAAACCTAACTCGCGTTCAACAGGAGACGACCTTTCCCATTTGTCAGCTTCATTTTGCAGTTGATAACACCTGAAGTCATCATTTTGGCCCGATTTTTATATAGGAAGCAAGCCTTGATGAGAATTCCAGAGATTGTAAATTGTTAACCACATGTATTGATTTTCAAGGTCTCACTCCACAGGAACTAGACTCAATTTCAATGCCAAGAGAAAGCGAGTTGAAAAGTAGAATTAGGAAATTCTTTTGCTTCCTACAAACTTTAAGAAAATACTAACTAATCCTTGAGTGCTTAAACCCAAGAAAAGCATGGCTATGTGGCTCCCTAAGACTTATTTCCTTCATCTCTGAGGCAGGGACAGGGAGTCCCAACCTGTTAGGGACATGGTGACAGTCATGTGGGGCGTGTGCATTCAAAGAGCTTAGAGGAGGCCCTGCCAAGTATGTAATAAATAAATGGTGGCTATTTTATTGTAGATCAGGAAGCTTTGCTCTCCTCCTGCTTCTCACTTATGACTCTGAATGTAACCCCGCTTGCTTACATCCAGTTAGAGACCCCATTTTAAGATGAATTTTGACACCTTACATACCTCTGTGTCCCCACCATCACCACCACAATAAAGCATTTCTACACCCGAACAAGTTCCTTTTGCTCCTTTCCACCTCAGGCATTCATTGATCTGCTTTTAAAACGTTTAGTTTGCTAAAGCCCACATTATTTTTCTCATCTGGTCCATGTTCGTGGGTGCTCCTATCTGAAAAACAGCAGCAGCCACCAAACAAAATGCCACAGAAGTTGCAGAGGGTTTGCCCGAGTTCCTTCAAGAATGACGTATTTCTAGAATTTACATTTGCTGGACCTCTGTGTCTTGTCTTATACCAATGCTGCATTCTGTTCAGTATGATAGTCTTATTAAATCTTGACGTAAAGGCCAAAGTTTGTTCTTAATTTTCAAAATTGTCATGGCTATTCCAGATTATAAACTTTACAGTCAACATGACAATTTCTACAAAAGCAAAGTAAAGCAAAAAAGCAAAACAAAACACACAAACAAAGTCTATGGGGACAGCCACATGCAAAAGAATGAAAGCAGGCTGTCTCACACCACACAGAAAAAATTAACTTAAAATAGATCAAAGACTTGAATGCAAGACCTGACACTATAAAACTCCCAGAAGGAAAATTATTTGCAAAGCATATATCTAATAAAGGATTATATCCAAAATACTCAAATAACTCATACTATTCCATAGCAAAAACAAACAAACCAACCCTCCAATTTGACTTAAAAATGGGCAAAGGACCCTAATAGACATTTTTCCAAATAAGACATAAATTTGGCAAACAGGTACATGAAAATATGCTCCACATCACTAATCATCAGGGAAATGCACATCATAACCACAATGAAATACCTGTCAGCTTGGCTGTTATCAATGAATCAACAAACAAGTGTTGGAGAGGCTGTGGAGAAAAGGGAACCCGCATGCACTATTGGTGGGAATGTAAATTGGTGCAGCCGCTATGGAAAAATTTTGAGGAAAATTTTTCCTCAAAAAATTAAAAATATAACTATCATATGACCCAACAATTCTACTTCTGGGCACCTATCTGAAGAAAACAAAAACACTAGTTTGAAAAGATCTCTGCACCCCTATGTTCATTGGTGTGCTATGCACAATAGCCAAGATATGGAAACAACTGGAGTGTCTACCAATGGATAAATACACAAAATGTGATGTGTTTATAATACATACACACACACACAATGAAACGTTATTCAGCCATAAAGAAAGGATGGAATCCTGCCATTTACAACAGCATGGGTGGACCCCGAGGACATTATGCTGAGAGAAGTAAGTCAGACAGAGGAAGACGGATACTGTGTGATCTGACTTACCTGTAGAACGTAAAACATAAATAAATAAATAAACAGAAACCAAGCTTGTAGATACAGAGACCAGATTAAATATTGCAAGCAACTGGGTGAATGGTGGGCAAAATGGATGAAAGGAGTGCAAGCGCACAAAATAAATGCCACGGGGACGTACTGCGCAGCATGGCGACTATAGTTAATAAGACTGCACTGCATATTTGAAAGTTGCTAAGAGAATACATTTTAAAAGTTTTCATCACAAGAAAAAACTTAACTGTATCGTCACAGATGTTAGTAACACTCACTGGAGTGATCACTTTGCAACGTACACAAATATTCAATCATCACATTGTACATCTGAAACTAGTACATCAATGACACCGCGATAGGTGTAGAGAAATTTTAAAAAACAAACAAACAAAAATTACAGGTATTTTGACTGACACCGTGTTGACTCTTTGGACCCATGTGATAGGATGAAAAGTATAGTAGGAATGTGTTTTCTAATTTATAAACTTAATAAATTAATTCACGCATTCTTCAGTTTCCAACAGAAGGATCTTTTGTGCTTCGTTACACGGGTCTTACACGCATTTTGCTAAGTTCATTCTCTATGTATTTCTTATTTTCAATGACATTTAAAAATTTCATTTTCTCTTGTTCCCTGCCAACAAAGAAATATAACTGACTTACGTGTGTTGACCTGGTAGTTTGCAACCTTAGTAAAAATTGTGTGTCATTTTAATGGTTTTTTGGAATTTTATCCAAAGACTATCATGTCACCTGTAAAAACAATTATTTTTTTCTTTCCAAGCTCTATGACTTCCTTTCCTTTTTGCTGTATTGCCCTGATAGAAACCTCCACTTAACCACTAACTAGAGGTTGTGAATGCAAACTCCCTGGCCTTTTTTCTGATTTCTCCAGTAAGTATGATCTTAGCTGCAGGTTTCCCATAGGTACTCTTTAGCAGCTTGAAGAAATTCCTTCTATCACTGTGTTTCTGGCAGTTTTATCGTGAATACGTGATGAGTTTCGTGACATGCTTTTCCAGCCTCTATGTAGAGGTGGATACGGTTTTCTTCATTATGACTTCAATATGCGTAATATGTGGGGAATGACTTGGACAGGGTCCCAGTAGAAACTGTCACAAGCACGGAGACCCTTACTGTGGTGAGAAGTGACTTCAGCATCGTAGGACTGATTGCAGGTCTATTTGTAGGTAGACACGCCACGACTTCCTGAATCTGAACGTGACGGGCAAAGAACTGTTAACAGAGACTTCCGAGTTCTCAGCTGGTTCTAGGGTGATTTCCAGGTCCTGGGCTGAATGGAGACTCACTTACTGAGATGAAGAAGACCTAGAGCCCATTTCATTTTTTTCAGACATTGCAAATCCTCCATATGGATGAGGACCCAGGAGGAACAGTCGGCTTGGAATTGAGAGAAGAGGTCTGAACTTGATATTTACATTTGAGAACTGTAAAGTACAGCCGGGACTTGAAACCAAGCATTTTCTAAGTTGGGGTTTTAGCATGTTTTCATTGCTACCCACTGTTTTACAAATTCTACCTTCATTTCCTTCGCCTATCTCACTCCCACTTAAGCTCTAACTTAGCTAAGTATTTTCTCCACAGGACATCCCTTCCTAAACCCTCTTTCTACACTGTAACATCTAGCTGACGTACAAAGCCAAGGAAAGAGCCCACGGTGAGAGGACAGAGAACGGGAAGGGTAGGGTCTGGGCCCAGCCCGACAGACACGAGCAGTCAGGAGGCAGGTCCAAGACAAGCGCCCATCAGAGGAGACTGAGGTTTCTCAGGCGCCATGAGAAGGAACTGTTTCCCAAAGGCAACCTGCAGTCCACTGTGTGGACGCTTCTGAGAAGGCAAGCAGGAACAGGATCAGAAAGTTTCCAAACTCTTTTAATTAGCGCTCTCAAACCGTACCTTTTGCAAAAGTAGTTGAAGAGCCTCTGGCATGTAATAGTTCACATCCAGGGCATGTGAAAGAGGCAGGCTCACTTTAATTTCCCTTGTGGACGATTCAAATATCCGGTGTAGCACCGTTTGGGCTGACAGGGACACATCCATGCGAGCTTCAGAATGGCCAGGGAAGGGAAGGAGACACCCACCATTGCACAGAAAACTTTCTAAAGGCAAAGCCAATCTGCTTACTGCTTAAAAGATATTTTCTGGGTGAAATTCAAACTAAAGATTTATGTAACTCTTTCCTTCTAGGAAGGAATTAAACGTGTGATAGAAAAAATACTTATGTACACACACACACACACACACACACACACACAACCACTTAATAAGATAATTTCAGGGAAGTGAAATGATGTAAGTAAAAGATTGAAGACTTCATATATTTATGATTTCTTTTATTGTGGGAAACTGAAATATTGTTTTCCTTCTGTGATAAAGGCATTTTTAATTAGTTATCAAGATCCAAAGAACAGTCAATACGAATAAACACATGCCACCGTGTAGGAGAGTGATGTATAGTATAAATGAATCTTTGGGTATTCTGCTCCATATTCCAAATACTCAGACAGCCTGGAGCCATCACCTCAAACTCCCCAGGGCTGACTCAGCTTCGTACCTTTTCAAAGATGGATACAGGGGACTAGCATTTTTCATGTCCGGAGGCCAGTGTCTGGAAGCTTAGCTGTTCTGTAATATTTAATTTACTTAAAGATGGATCGGCAGTCATTTTTACTAGGATTTGAAATGACCTCAGTGTTTCTATTTCAAAAATAAAAGGCTTTAGCATCTCGTAAACTGTGTCCCAGTGTCTGTCTTTGCCAATGTCTGATGTGTCATATGAAGCAGAATTAGCCAATAAATGCTTTAGAATATTTTTTCCTGAAAAGAAAAGGTTCACGCTAATTTCTTATTTCTTTCTGTATACTTGTGTTATTAATTTAATGGTCTCTATTTAAAATCTATAACTACCCTCTTAGTTCCTGGTGGGGCAACCCTGAATATCTTAGGCAGTAATATTTGACACATACTGGAAACTTTGGATAGACTATGAAACAGAGTACTTTGTAGCAGCCCCTTCAGCAATGATGCTGTAGCTGGGTTTTCCATAGGCTCCACCTTCCCATCACAGCCCCTAACTGACAAGCCCGCTCCCCACCACAGGTGGAGACCAGCAGGCTTGGTGCTGGGAGTATCCCAAAGGAAGACCACCCACTTCTCCTGCCCTCTGCCTGGGACACGAGATTCCCCCATGTGCTATGCTGGGGGTGTGTTTTTAGTTTTAATGTTTTTGGTGCTGTTTTTAGCTCTTCCAGGAAATTAAACTTCCCTGGCTTCAAGGTCCAGATTTGGTGCCTATCTGAACATAGTTGATTGTTTTCTAAAACCCAAGTCATACTGTCTCACCCACTGCAGCCCAGGTTTGGCAGGCACACAGCCCTGCACTCTGACAAAGAACACCTGTGCTTTTTATGGACCTGCTTTTCCCGGGAGGCATCTGACACCCACCCATAAACCGCGAAACAGGATGGCCAGACACACAGTGCGGACAAGGAGATATCAGATAATGAATTATTAAGGTAGTTGGTTATTCAGATAGCAGGTCCTGTGAGAGACTTGAATTCTCCTGAGTGTGCTGGTGGTTACAAGGGGCTCGCACGAACAGCCCCGTCTCAGGAGGCAGAGCTCACTGGCCCCGTCTAGATGGTCACTCTCACTGCCCTCTCCTGCGTGTGTTTCCAGGAATTTCTGAAGCTGCTTCAGAAAGTGCTCAAGTTAAGGCTGCCTCCTCAGTGACGTCCCTTAGCGGTTTACCATTCCATCATCCATTTATTGGCAAATATGCATTGGGTATCAGGTCCAGTTTTTAATCATCTCCTGTGCAGTGGTGTTGAGCTTACATCTGACGGTGACCCCACTTTGCTCCTTGTGCAGCACATCAAGCAGAGAAGCCAAAGTTACTGAAAGAGATAAAATTAGATTCTCGCTTTTCCATCTCCCTATATGTTCTGTCCATATCTAGCTCAAGTGCTTTTCCTTGCAAATGGGGAGTTTGTTTTAAATGCCATATTTTTAGAAGTAAGTGTCCAGTTAAGCCTAAAGTGAAGTTCACAGGTCAGCTGTGTCTGAACTGCTGGCTTCAGCTCCCCCCATGGCCATGGCCGTCGGGCTGAATGGGAAGAGTCTTTGAAAACAGTGGCATGTGCACAGATGTGGCACAGAGAATGCCGCTTCCATTCCTGGGCCCTTCGCTAGCCCTGAGCGTCAGAGGGAAGCTGCAGGCTGTCATTTAACAGTACGTACACAGACAGAATTCTTTAAGACACAGGTACAGAGAAAACTAAGCTTCAGTCCCGCACAGACGCAGAATAAGGGGGAACGCTGCCACATGGCTGCTGGTCGGCTGGAATAGCCTCAGCAAAGTGGCACAAAAGGAGACGAAGGGGAGGGAAGTGACAAAACCTCGAGGAAGACAAGTGCACACAGAGGTGTGTAAATTGCCTGCTTAGGCTCCTTCACAAGGGGTGGTGTTTAGATTTTAAATAGACGTCCTTCAACAGCAAGATTAACAAACTAGAAACACAGCTGACTGCATCCAGCATGCCACTCACAGTGCACAACCTGGGTTAACGTGGATCCTAGAAAACGCTCAGCAGACCAGCAGGGGGCTGAAGTGACACCAGATGAGGGGACAACTGAAAAGCCCAGATGGAGGCACAGGTTTGAGTGACACTTCAGCCAACACACCGAGGCTGGAGTGCATGGCGGAAATGGGCCCTGACTGCAGGTCACTCAGCACTGAGGACAAGGGCTCTTCTCACAACTCACGATGCCTGTCTCGGGTAACTGAGTGAGTTGAGGGTGGGTACAGGGGTTCCGACGGAGGAGACCCCGTGCTGGGCACAGACGTTTCACGCGTCTGGTAGTCACGTGGGTGGTTCCACAGGAAATGAGAAGCACCACGTGGTACGTGGGAAGAAAGTCCATACTAAAGGGACCGACCTGGGAGACAGCATCTGAAGCTGTGGGTGTAAAGGCTCCACCATCAGAACACACGGGAAGGAGAAAACCAGGGCAGAAATCCCAAGGATGCCACAGATCAGTTGGTGGGTGACAGGAAAGAACCCAGGAAGGAGGCCAAGAAGAAAGGGCTAGAAACCTGGAAAGACAACAGCACAAGGTGCCATCATGGAAGCCAAGAGACCTTCAAGAAACATGGTGTCACACGTCACTAAGCATAAGATCAGAAAGACGTCACAGTTATCAGTCATATCCATTTCAGGCTGGGATGGAAGAGGGCACTAAAGAGCTAATGAGGGTGAAAGTCTGAGCGCAGATATAAAAATATACATAACTCGAAATCATGATTGTGACTGAAAGGAGAGTGTTAAGAGGAGACTTAAAACGTCAATAATGGCTCAGAAGTAAGGAGTGTCTACAGCTTGTCAATTCTAAGGAATTTCTATCTATAAATGACGTATGTGTACTCAGGCAACCCTTATAAGGAATAGCAACTGAGAATACAGTTTCATTCATAACTCATAGGAACTAACAAATAACTGGGTGATACAGTTTCAAAAACAGAGATACAGAAAGGTTCAGAATCGCCCAAGGTCACTGGTAATTGATAAGAGCACGGATATCCCTTATGAGCAAAGCCACAATATTCCCTACAAAATACTAGCAAACCAAATCAAGTAACAAAAAGGAGCTGATACTATGAGCAAGTGTGCCTTACCCCAGAAATGCAAGGTTGGCTCAATGTGTGACCATGTCACCAGCTGCAGAAGAAGCACGTCAAACCCATTTCAACCTGTGTCACATTTCTCTGAAGGATTCCATATTTCTTGGAGTATATGTCTGCTGGTTATAATGCTTTTCAGTTTTATTAGGCTCGAAAATGTATTCAACCTACATCTTACAATTATATTTTGTATTGCTTAAGAATTCTTGATTGACCATTTTCTTCCCTATACCTTAAAGGTGTTTCTTCACTGTGCTCTGTGTGGACTATCTCCATGAGATGTCATCATCGTTCTTGTATTTGTTCCTGTTATGAAACGAGTCTCTTCATCTCTGACTGCTTTCTTAAAGTTTCTCTTTTTTAGTGCAATTGTTCAATTAATTCTACAGTTTAGTTACAATGTGCCCTGGTGTAATTCTCTTCATTTTCTTTTGTGTGGGATCACTAAGCTTGTTGGATGTGTTGGTTTATAGTTTTACCCAACTTGAATATATCTGGCCATTATCTCATCACATCTGGTTTTCTTGCCCCCACCCCTGACCCCCCATTCTACAGTGTCTGTCTGCCCCACATTTCACTCAGGCTTTATTACCCTGAGATGAAGATGATAAGTAATATTGAGCTCATGAGAACACAGCACTTGGTAAGTCGCACATAAACAACAGCCACTAGTACATAAGGGAATGAAGAAAACTGTCAGGTAAATAACTATGAAAAAGTCAGAAATGTAATTTCAAGGACTCTGTAGTATGTTTCCTGAGCATATAGTCAAGAGTTGCATTCAGAAAGAAAGTCCTTTGTTTAATGAAGGAAACATTTTTTTGTTTTTTTCTTTTTGTTTTTCACTACTTACTACTTCTGATTGCTAAGTTGTCTGGATTTTAATATTTATAAGTTGTCAAATGTCAAGAAGAGCCTGTGTCCAACCATCCAAAATCTCTAACCCCATAATTAATAGCATGTGCAATACATTGGAGAGCTCGTTAGAGTCAATTTCCAACTTAGCATTGTAAAGCGTTTTTAAAGTTCTTTACCATAATTTCATGTGATTCTTAATTTTGTTTAAAGCATTAATTGTCTTCTTAGCATAAGAATAATGACACTGGATAAAAGCCTTCTACAGATTTCCACAAACTGGTTAAATGATATTTTTGAAAGGCCATGTTCCAGATGGAGGGTTTCAGTTTGCATCAGAGAAAAGTTCCACATATTTTGGGAATTTAGTGATTAAAAATAGAATAAAGTAGAACTTAGAAAATATTTTTCAGGGTTATAATAAGAGTCTAATCTTGTCACCACAAATTTAAAAGCAGGTTCTTCACAATGTGTTAATAAAATATAAAAGATAAGGAAATTGTAATGGAAAAACAGGAGATTTTTCTCAAAATAAAACCTGTGATTGGTCTTTACTTTCAAGCTATGTTCTCAGATAAGACAGACCACAAGTAAAAATAAGAGTAGTCTTCATCACACCTACATAACAATGAAGAGAACTTAGAATTAAGCTGCATTAAAAGAAAATCACTAGCATATGCTCATCTCTCATGAAAAATGCATTCTATCCAATTTTTAAAAAAATGAATACTGCAGGCTTTGCAAAGAAAATTATTCATCGATGCCATCTTTCCATACACACTGAGGCAAACGTTTCCTCCTCCAGAGAATTTGATAAATGAGAATTCCTTCAACCTGGAGCACAATGTGAAATCATAGGGAAGAACAAGCCATCACACCAGCTGGGTGGGCACTGCCCGCGGCCTGCCCGGTGGCGACGGCTGACGTTCCGAGTTATTCTGACCCTGCCCTTCAGAAGCACCTTGGGGCCCCGGGCCAGTGCCTTCCGTAGGGTTGCTACCTTGCTCCAGAATGTATTCACCATGTTTCTAGTCACCCAGGGAGCTTTCACTGCCGGTGAGTATTGTTTCAGGAGCTTCTCCCAAAGCCTCAGGGCCCATCAAATACCAGCATCCTTTGTCAAGGCTCAATGGAAGGCCGCACTGAATCCACGGAGATAGTCCCGGTATGTCAACAGGACAATGCAGCCCACTGAGGGACGGAAGCAGGGGTCCAAAAGACTGGGTGACAAAGCCTTATAAATGCATTTATACCAAATTTTTTTTCCTAAACTTAATTTTCACTCAGAAATTTCCCTAATAAAATAAAAACCTCTCCTGTTTTGTACTTAACAGTATTGGACAAAGCTATGCCTTAACTTTTCTGATTCGTAAGTTAGGTGAAAGCAAATATCGAAAGCAAGCGAAATGCACAGAGTCCTGAATTTGAGAGATGAATAACATCAAAACTATTAGTTTACTTTTGTATGGAATTTTTAAGACCATCCACTCAATAATGTGTCACGATGATCATAAACATTGGCTTGGTCGAGTCGGTGCTCATTTCAGCAGAGAAAACAGGTTCGGCTTCTTCTTCTGCCATCCTTTTTAAAGATTTTACAAACACATTTAGTTAGGTCACTTGGAATTTGAAACTAACCTGGGTTTTCCTTACTGTGATAGCAGCTAAAAGTAAAGCGTGTTCCCTCTGTTTTCTCTCCCACATCCGTGTCAGCCCTGCTCTCTTACTACAATACTTTAATGGGTGTTTACTTCACTCATCCTTCCAATACACTTCTAGAAGACAGCTTGTGGCGACAGCAAGCCCTTGACAACCCTACCTCTTTTCTGATGCCACTTCTGAAACCCGTGCTGTGAGTCCTGTACCATCCACAGGGCAGCTGTAATCATTATTGTTTTCATTTGTACGTGGCCCAGAAACAGCTGGCCCATCAATGCTCATTCACGTATTTCAAGTCACACGTAAAATTAGGGGAAACTGTGAAACAACAGATAGTTTGGTTACTTTGAGGAGTCATAACTACACCAACAATTGTTTCCTCCAGCATTCACCACAGAATCCAAGAGTACAATTTGCTTTTGCATTTGGCTCCCGTTCAGAAATATTGCGTGCCTCTGTGTCTTCCCTAAATATTAATATGCTGTGTCATTATATAGATACCAGCATACTGTAAGTCAGCGTACTTATTTTCAGTATTTCTTTTTTTTTTTTTAATTCTACCGTAACTGGGATAGATTGGGTTAGATTCAAATCCTATTGCTCGCAAAGCACTTCAGAGTTGTATTTTGATCCCTTGGCTGAAACGAAAGCAAAACCTTCCTGGCATTTATTTTAAACCATCTGATAGATAAACACCAGGTCAAGTTCTGCCAAAATTGAGGATGAGCACACTGGGAAACGAGCTGCATCCAGCTGTCTGCCCGTAACAAAAATCTCTGGTGTTTCTGATCTAGAACAATCTGCCCTTCAATCAGTCACTGAAACTTGGACCTGGGTGTTTTTTCTCAGTAACGTGCCTGTTATTTGCCTCCAAATCATTCCAGAAGTATCCTTTTTATAGAAAAAGATAAATGTGAAACACAGACACTAGACAAACAGTATAATTTCCTTCTGCAAAAGTGTGACGGTGCTTGGAGACTATTCTGGAAACTATTGCGTGTCCACGAGAAAAACCTGCTGCAGGGTTTTGAGTGCAAAGGGGATGATGATAACCTGCTGTCCACAGGAAGAGCATCATTTCCTTGGTTTGGGAAGGAAGAGTCCTCAGTAATGCTATTCCTCCAGGACGATTCTGCAGTCGTCCCGAAGTGATTATTTGGATGGACAAGTGCTCCTGGTCATCTGCACCGACCCTTGGTCTATAGCCCAAGACTTGTCGAGACCAGAGGCCGGGCTGTCTCTCCTGGCTTCACGGCCCTCGTATTGTCAGTGAGCAGTGCCAGGCTCTGTCACACCCGTAGGTGACTTCATCTGATCTTCCCATTACTCCCCAGTCGTCCCCTGCCGTCAGCCACCACACCCACTACTCTGGTGGGCAGGGCACTGAACCCAGCGCTGTGGATGAGCGGAGCCCATTCTGACCAGCGAGCTGATTACCACGACGAGTGCACACTATGGCCACTTCTCTGAATATCCTTCTTAAGGCAGAGAAACAGTTAGTTCATGGTGCCTTAGGATGTGGCAATAGGAGCAAATGCAGAAAATAAACCTAGAACATTCCATTAGAAAGAAGAAGTTTATACATTTGGATTCCGTGTTTTCATTTGGTCAAACTTTATATTTTACTATAGATGTTTAACATTATGTAAAGTAAGGATGAGGATGCATTTCCTTTTTTTCATTTACTCAAAATGTTAAAAACACTGTCAATAGTGGTTGAGATTTATGTTCTCAGTCAGACATTCAATGTATTCTAGGCTTCCTTTTTATTCTACAAAGTATCGAATAAGTAGAGTTAAACCTGAACGCCATTCCCAATTTGTTGGTGCTCCTGATAGTACATTAAATACTTTCTTTCTTAGTATATTATTACATTAACATATACCTTTGAGCACCCACTGTGTGTCAGGCAGTGTGTTATGCTCTGTGAATACAGCGCTAAACAAGGTAGACCAGTTGCTGCCCCCACCAAGCTGGTGCACAGAGGAGAACCCAGACACAGGTAACTACAGTTGTGGCAGTGCTATCTGAAGGACAAGACGGGGTGTCAGTGTTTGATAGGAGGAGGCCAAATGTAAAATGAGTGATTTTTTATCCTAGGAAGTCCAACAACCCAAGAGACTCTCACTGACTATTAAAACTAAGACTAGAGTTCACTGAAGTGTTAAGATACGTCAGTGACAATGATATGAACAGAACACTGATAGAAAAATATTCATGGCAACGATACTTAAAACTAAGATTTAATTTCCTTCAGAAGCACAGGGCTATTTGGGTTATGTAATTTTTATTCTACATGTGTTGAGAACCACTGTAAAATCTATACAAAGAGGAAACAATACAGATAAATCAAAATAGATTCTAAAATATGGTCTAGATAAACATAGTCTAAAATATGCCCAAAGAAGGGCAGGAAAAAAATGTATCAAAAATGAAAAAGAAAAGAAATACCAAACAGAAAACCGAAAATAAAATAGAAAATTTAAGCCATAACATACAAATAATTATATGAACCAATTAAAAGACAGAGATTTACAGAGTGGATTTTAAAAAAATCATGAACCAACCATATGCATATTCTGTTTACAAGAAAACAATTTCCAATTCAATGACATGGATAGGCTGAAAGTAAAAGGACAGGAAAAGATATACCATGCAACATTAATTTCAGAAAAATTCGGGATGGCTGTATTTATATTACACAATATAGACTCCAAAGCAAAGAAAAAAGAAAGGAACATTATATAGTGATGAAAGGTCAATAAATCCAGAAAAACAGAAATTCCAAACGCACGTCCACCAAACAACAGAATGGCAAAGTACGTGAAGCAAAATCTAAGAAAACAACAAAAGGGGAAACACAAAAATCAACAGTTACAGTTGGAGACTGCAACGTTCCTCTCTCCACAGTGGATAAAACAGGCAGAGTCAGGAGCACTCAGAAGACCTCGTTACACCATTAACGACAGCACTGACTCAGGCGGTGAACACAGTGCAACATACAGATGATGGATTATAGAATCGCACACTTAAAACCCATGGAACTTTACTAACCAATGTCACCCCAGTACATTTAATAAATCTTTTTTTAAAAGAAACTTATAGAACACTCTACTCAACAATGGCACAACTGTTATTCTTTTTTTAAGCACTCAAGGAAGATACAAGGTGGACCATACCTGATATCGTAAAATAAACCTCATTTTTTTTAAAATTTAAATCTTATGTTTGTCCTCTGACCATAGGGAATCAACCTAGAAATCTAAAAAATAACAGGATATTTCCTAAACAGTTGGAAAGTAAACAACACAATTCTTAATGACTCACAGTTGAAAGAGGAAGTCCCAAAGGAAAATTTAAAAATATGCATAATGAATGAAATGAAAACACAACACATCAGAATATGTGGGTTACAGCTGAAGTAGTAATGAGAGACAGCTACAGTACTAAAGGCTTGCTTAGAAACGAGGGAAAACCTCAACTCCACAATCTGTGTTTCTGCATCCAGAAACTGAAAAAGAAAAAAAGCAAAATAAACCCCGGAAAAGCAGAAGGAAGATGAAGAGCAAACACCCGTGAAATTTAAAATAAAATAGAAATAATCGTTGAAAGAAAGAACTGGTTCTTTGAACCAGGTCAACGAAACGGACCAGCCTAGAGCGAGACTGACAGAGACAGGAGAGAAGGCCTCAATCGCGAGCACCGGGAGTCGCGTGGCAGGTTCTGTAACCCCGGCCGAGGCTTTAAGATGTCCCCGCGTCCTGTTTCTTCATCCCCCACCCACCCCACCCCGCTGGCGGGCTGGACGCCATCTGGGCAGGGGATTCTTGGGGCCCAGCGACCGTTGGGGCTGAGGGGGTGGCCCTGGCCTCCGCAGCGTCTCCCGGGGACAGGCGGCCGCCGCCTCCAGGCCGGCGAGCAGGTAGGTGCCCAGGGTCTGGCTCTGAGGAAGGAGCCCCAGGAGGGTTCCAGCGAGGCCTGCGCACCCCGCCCAGTGGGAGGTGACAGGACCAGCGACAGCCCGCGGGGCAGCTGCGCGCAGCCAAGAAGTGACAGCCACACCGGGCAGTGCGGAGCCAGCTTCCCTCAGGCCCCGAAAGCAAACTAGTCACCATCTCCCTGACACAGTGACACGCCTCTTTCACGGCCCTCGAGTGTGGACACCGTCACCTACATAACCTGACCTGTGGCCACACGGTGTCTATTTAAGGAATGACGGCTACGCTTACATTAACGATTTGGGGACCACATTATTTTACAATCGTACACCCATTGCATCATTTATTCACTTAACAGACATGCCCTGAGCTGCTGTGAAGTATAGGCTTTGTGCTGGGCCGTCAGGAAACAGCGCCGAAAACACTGAAGGTGTCCTCACATTAAAAACTTACAAAGTAGTGAGAAAAGCGAATAAAAAACATTTTTAATTACTAATAACTTTTAGTATTTGCTATGTTCCAGGAGCAGTTTGACTGTTCCTGAAA
The DNA here is from genome assembly GCF_964194185.1 of Rhinolophus hipposideros. NCBI lineage: Eukaryota > Metazoa > Chordata > Mammalia > Chiroptera > Rhinolophidae > Rhinolophus > Rhinolophus hipposideros. The sequence continues at coordinate 74,986,376 of NC_138059.1, forward strand.
TGGCCAACAAAATGTTTTAAGAATGAAAAATGCACAGGACACTGACAGGACATGACAGGCGGTGATGGCCGAGATGGTGGGGGGCACTTTATATGGGGCCTCAGAATAGGGCCTTGGAGGGGTGATGTTTAGTGAAGGAAAGGTGGGGAAAGCTCACCATTAAAAGCAGTAACAAGAGTGTTCTTGTCATAGAAAACTTACAATCCCAGGGGCATACCTGATAAACAAAAGCTATCAGAATATATACCAAGGAGGAAGAATGTCATGGCAAAGGTATTCTCAGAGCCTTAATTTCCACAGGCCTTGCTGAAGAAGACAGACTGGCCTGACCAGGATAGGAAGGAGGGCTGGGGCTCGAGGGAGCATGAAGGATGGTGCTTAGCATGTGCTCAGCATGTGCTTAGTGTGTGCTTAGTGTGTACTGGGCGTGATAGCACAGTATGTCATTAAGCATTATGGCCACCGTCTGCATGACCACATGTAAGACCAGGTGTGTGAGAATCCCAGGTGCCGTGTGACACGCTACCCGCCCCAGGGGGCCTGTGTGAGTGCAGACAGTGGCTGCCATGCTTTTACCACTGCAACCTGCTGGCTTACGGCCTAAGTGTTGCTGACAACCTGAGTTTCAGAATTCTCTCGAATGACTCCACTGGAGAGCCTTCCCATATTTCTAATGTTATAAACTTTATGTCAGAGACAAATTGTTGGGATTAGTTAGGGAAGGTCTGGAAAAACTTGGCTCTGGCGACAAATATGAAAAAGAAAATGAGAAGTTAGAAAATTTTATATACTGAGGTTGGTTTCCTTTCCCGAGGAAGAGCTTCCTTCCAGCAAAAACCTAACAGCAGCTCCTACTGTTTAATTGTGGACGTGGGGATATGTCTCTATTTATCCACTAACACAACCTACAGAGCATTTTCTGCAGTTTTCAAAGTAAAAAAAAAAAAAAAAAAAAAAGCCTTATTTTTCTAGCAGAAATCTTAGTTATCTTGAATCCAAAGTCCTCTAAATCTTTATACAGATGTAAGAAAACCTGTGTAAACCTTTTGGAGTGTGAACAGGTGGTGTGCATGTAGAAGTAAATAATTGCCATGTATCCATTTTTTTCAAGTCAAAAACCACAGGACCATGACAGGAGTTATTTCTGACTTCAATAATTACTAGGGTTTTTTAATTCTTACTATTCTGATTCACAGATAAAACAGCTTTCCATAAGCTTCAGAGTTTGAGAAAGCTTACCTCACTGAATTAAACATTAGACATGTTTGATGCATGTGTGTTTTCTCCTCTCAATCTTAGAAAGAGCCTGTGCTTCAATATTTAAGCTGCAGTAGAGTGTCTCAAGTCAAAAAGGGATAGCTTGTAAATCAAACTTGAAAATACTCAATCGAAGCTTAGGCATGCAGGTGGATGAAGGCACAGGGGCTCCTGCCAGCGGGCTCGGCAGATTAGAGACGTAGCAACACAGGTCCCTTCACTGGGGCTGCGCAGTGGGCACAGGCAATGCAGACCCACTGTCTTCTCGGGCTTGTGGCACCTCCGCCAGCAGTCACAGCGCAGATGGGGGAGAACCAGGCTTCCTGACGTAGCAGGAGCACACTTCTGAGGTCGTGCAGGGGACAGGGACTTGGACCTGTCCCCAATCTTGGTACATGAGGTAACAGGTGACGTGCTGCCCAGACACTCACCTTTCCATCCCACCCACCTCGCTAGCTGCCCCTCTCACAGACTCCCCTACTTCAGATTCCTGACGTTAACTCACCCTCCTCCCTTCTAAATAGTTGGTCTCCACCTTTTCTTTTTCCATGAATGTACCAAACTGGAACATCTGAAGACACATTTGCATTCCTCTCCTTTACCACACCAAGATCTCTCATCACGGCTCGTTTTCTTCCTGGAAAACAAAGTGCTGATTTCCACATTCAGGCCCACTCTCGCCACCACCAGACTCCTGTCACCTAGCACTGTGTCACTAGAATACCCTGTTTCTGTTTTCTAAATGAGCCCCACACACGTGCGAGGTAACTCGCTTCACGGGGTGCTGTGTGAGTGCTTTATAAAGCAGGGGGGAGCCAGGCTGACGTTCCGCATCCTTGGAAAGCTTCCTCTTCTCACTGCTCCAGCCTGTACTGAAACCGTCTCCTCTGAAGTAATATTTAAGACATCCATTCACTCAGCGAGCTCCTTCACACCTCCTTCCTGGCAGCCAGGGCTGCGTGAGTCACCAGGGACACAGACACCTGTCACAGTGCAGCACTTAGCCCAGCACCACAGGCCTGAGAGGCCAGTATACATGTGCCGCAATAATGAACGGATGAACAGCAAGACCTCCGTGACAGGAGCCGGACAGACGGTATGGGGGACTGCACAGGCGGTTTTCCCTGGACACGGGACACAGGCTTCGTCACTCGATATTGAAACTTGTCTCAAAGAATGACAGAGCTAAGGGCACTTCAGGCCCAGGGAATAGACATAAAATTCCAGAGTCTGGAGAGCCTGAGAGCATTCAGACATTGGGTGGGCTTCAGAGAGTGTGACAGGCAGGCGATGACAGGTGGGGATGGAGAGGGGTCCGAGCCTGCCTAGGAGATGGCTGGAGAGCAGCGACAAGAGAAGAGCTCACTTAAAAAGACTAAGAATGCAGGCAGCCCTCGGAGGCAGAGGGGCCAGTAAGGGACCTGTGCGCGCACCAGTAAGACCTGGTGGGGACACGGCACTGGTGCCAGAGGAAATGGAACCATCACCGGGTTCACAGGGCACCAGGGAAGGAGTGGGGCTGCAGGCTCCATCGCAGCTTCCCGCTGGGCAACTCGGTGAGGGCTGACGACCTGACACATCGGGGCGGCTGCACACAAAACTGCGTTTACAGCATTTGCTGTGGAACTGCGCCCTCCCCCTGCATTGTAAATGGAACACAGGTGAAAACTAAACATTGCTGTATTTCACGGGGATAAACTTACACTGACGCCACCTCGAGACCCTGTCACTACACCGTGGCACAGACAGGTTGCCGACTCGGAGAGAAGTCACAGGCTGAGAATGTGAACAACATGGGGGTGCTTAGAGAAACAAGCTTAAGCGTCAGGAGACCGAGATTCAATTCCAGTCTCACCATTTACAATATGTGACCTGAGACAACGTACTTAAGTTTTGATTTCTTCATCTTTAAATTGCTAGTAAGAATAGTCACTGCCCACTAAGATATTTGGGTGGATCAAATGAGAAAATGGAAGAAGTAAAATTAGTTGGCACTCAAAATAGTATCTAATATTAGTAGTAATTTGTATTAATACTTATAGTAGTTTGGTTATTAGTATTTATATCAGTAATAATAATGTATAGCAAAAATATTATGGCATTATGCATTTTTTAAACATACGGATTTTAACATTTCCTTTTAAATAGAAAATTATTACTAAAGGGTTATTATGCTTAATAATTTGAATACTTTTTCTATATATTAGAAATATTAATTAAGCATTTTAAGAAACTAAGACATATCCTTAATATTTTTCCCAAAATTGTAGTTTCTCAAACATACTCTTAGAAGGAAATATTTACTTATAAAATAAAAGAGTTGCTTATTCACGTGCTCAGTAGAATATTTCAAAATAATTGTCTTCATGGCACTTTTATCCACTGTGAACTCTTAATTATGACTGAAATTTTATTTATTACTGCAAATACAGATTCTGAAACCACGCTAGGGACCCAGGAGGCATTTTAGTAGTTTGGAGGATGAATGAACAAATGAATGGCAGGAAGCTGAAGTAGATCACTCCACTATTATTTCCAGTGCAGGTACAAAGGCAGATGTTTTACTTACACCTGAAATGTCTATTCTGGAAAGACAAACCTCAAACAAGAATGTCCATATTATCTAAACAAATCATGATTCAGTTATGAAAAACAAAACAAAACCTAGTCTGTCTCTTCAAAGTCTAGTAGTCTAAAACTTGACAAGAAATCCAATTATTTTCAACCTTTATTTCCTACATCATCAGAATGAAGATATAACTGAAGACATAGCATTGTGTGGCTACAGGGAACAAATCAAGCAAGAATCATACTGGGATGGGGAGAAAACAAGCCTATACCAGGGATTAATCAAGAAAACGTCCAGTCTTCAAGGAGCAAACATTAATTAAGCTCTAAAAACTTATCTACACGATTACAGAAAACAATTCCTTTTTAAAATGTGCTAATAGAAAAGTCTAGGGTGACAAACATAGCTAATGATTTAAAGCTAATTCGATTCTAACGGCTAATGGAAACATATCTTACAGCTCAAAAGCCGTTTTTTCACGTTGTCTGATATTTTGATTAATACAAGCTACGTAGCATAGGTTTGCCCCATGTTCATTAACCTGTCCTTTTAGATGACTTCTGGTAAAGAGAAAAGCACAGGCCCAGGACGGCGTCACTCACGAGGAGGCCCAGGACACCAGCCCTAGATTTAATCCCTCACTGCTGCTTCAGCCTCTTCCAGAAACATGGTCTAATCAGCCAGCCTGGGATTTTCTGGCCAAGGATCAGGAGGTCGCCTGTCGCATGGGTCCTCTCCATCCACCTGTGAATAAAACCCTGGCCATGCGCTCCCCGCAAGAGAAGGCATCCTGGTCTGGAAATAGCCCTTTCTTCTCCCTTCTTAGTGGCGGCCTTGCGCTGCCTTCTCCCCACAAAACCTCCTGTGCTCTGCAACCCTCGGAGCCTCTTCTGGCTGCAGGATGGGATGCTCCCAGGTTACGGGTCACTCAGGAAAGCCGCTTTAATGTCCAAATGGACTCGGCTGAACTGTTTTTAACTCCCTGTCACTGTGACGTCTTATAGGATGGGACCTACGGTTGGTAAGTGTTCACTGGGTGGGCGCAGACAGTCGGACGGAAACTGGAACACTGCTTCTCCTTACTCACTAAGAAAGGCTGACATCCCCCCTCGGGCAGTGCATCTGCTCCAGTCCTCGCCAAGTGGTAGCACTGTGCCCCCTTGAAGGAGAAGGGCACGGCACTGACTGACAGACCTCGGATACATGATGGAGCCATCCGAACCGGGGACTTTTCTGGAAAAAGAGAAGGATACCCATCGCTCCATACGATTTCTCTGATGTCTAGTAATCATTTGGGAAGGCACTTAGCATGGTGGCACCCACTAACATAGCCAAATCCCACCCTTTCTCTTCTCTAACATTATTAATAGGACAGTTATACTCATTCATTCATTCATTCATTCATTCCTTCATTCAAAACATGCAGTGTTGCCTGGCAGAGGAAGGCAGGTAAGACCCCGTCCTTGCTACTCGGAGTCGTGAAGTCTGCAAGGAGAGAGACACACAGAAGCAATGACACACAGAGGCTGAGTTGCTGCTGGTAGTGTTTGGAGAGGGCACGGTGAGCTCCAGCAGGGAAGGGAAGGAGCAGAGTTCCAACAAAGATTTACTGAAGATGTGACGTACGGGGAGTTCTGGACCGGAAACGTGGTGAACAGAGTGATGGGCCTGTGTGTGGTTCTGTCCAGTTGGAATGAAAAGTTTGGGGGATAGGACAGCACGGGAAAGCTGCGATAGAAGGGATTTCTACAGAAATGAAATCGTGGAGAACAGTCAGTCTTATGGAGAATAAGCTCGGTGTCGTCGGCGAAAGGGAAGACAAAAAAGATACAAATGAGATGTCAACAGGAATAGGCATGCGTGAGAAGGAGGAAGTGCCGCTGCTGCGCAGAGCCCCGGGGTGCCAATCGTCTCATGCCTATCAGAGACATGGGTCTTCTCTAAGATGAGGGTCCTGATGGAGGGACCCGGGTCCTTACGTGTACAAAGCCGTCAGGTCAACTAGTGGTGGGGCTGAAACATTCTTAGTCAGCAGTAGAGGGTGTGTATTAGAAAAGGAGAGATTCTGTGAAAAAATCAAGCGAGAAAAAAGACAGTTTGGGAGGTGATAATGAACAGATAAAAGCTACGGTAGTGAAATAGAATAGGATTTTATCACCAACTGAAAGTCGGAGAAAGAGAAAATGGTGCCAGAACATTCGCAGGTAATTTTGCTGCTTCTCACCGGTGATTTGGGGAGAGAGGCAGAGGTAGCTGCCGATGGTATTTCCTGAGAAAGGCAGACAGGACCAGAAAGATTCAGCTGTTCATTCTGGGTAGGGCGGAGGGGAAGAGAAAGATAATGGGGTGACTTTTATTCTAATTTTCACAGGCCTTTTGAGAATCTGGCGGGAAATTTCCAGTATGCCTTGATTTAGATGTTTCTCTATGGCCCTGAAATGTTTAAGAAAGTGGCTGGACATAGGGACAGATCAGGACAGGCGTGAGTGTGGGGGTAACAGCTGACTGAGGGGACACCAGGGAACATGTGGACGAGGAAGACATTGAGTCTAGTGGGACGAGAATCAGGACCCCATGATATAATGCAGAGGAAGAGCTGCCAAGGAGCCAAGGAAATGGTGAGAAAGGAGTCGGCTGGCTGCCCTGACTCTCCAACAGGCAGTCAGCAGACAAGGCCTGTCCCATACGAAGCCAGTGTCACAGGGTCCCAAGCTGCACTGAGCAGCTGGACTCGGGCCACTGGACGTGGGGACCAAGGGAATGATGGTGACTTTTGCTGCAGTTGTTCCCCTAGAGTTTGGGGGTGAAGACCTGATAAGAGGGAACACAGGGTTAAGGGGTAACATCTTTTGGCCAGTGTTCTCGTGTCATTGTTAGTCATTTTCCCACTTAGTGTGAAATGCAGTGGTAATTTCCCACTGGAGATCTCCTGCCATAAACTCCATTCTCTGCTCTCTCCCCTTCTGTCCACCAGGAGGACGCAATAAGCAAGAATACCCAAGTGGTGACCTGTTACACTGATACAAACCACGCATCTGACTCAAATTAAGTCCAAAAAAGATCCCAACTGACTGTAATTCCAACATTCAAGGGTTTAGTCATGTTTAAAGAATAGGAGACGTGTCAAGTGAGACTTAGATTATTCTTCTGACTGGAATTAGTAATGAAGGATAGGGAAATGCAAGCTGATCTATTTTCCACTCTTTTAATCCATGGTTTAGACAGGCAAACAAAAGGGAGAATTTAATACAATCCATCACATTAAATCAAAAGCTTCCTTTAAATCTCCATGCGAACCAAACACATTCAGAAATTGTGCTATTGTCTTGCAAATGAAATGCAGAGGGGCCTGAAACTGCAAGTGAGGGGGTAGTAGTTTAGACTGCTATGTTTTTAAGGTTACAACTCGAGTTGCTGATTTTCTACTCTCCTGATTATTTTGTCTCTTGCTTTTCCACCCCAGAGAAGGAATTTCTGAAGCGGCAGACTTAAACAGAGACATTAAGGGCCATGCAATTTATATCAGATTACCTATTGGCCAGGACCTAGACATGCAATTTTCTACCTCTGAATATTTGAAAAACACAAAGGTATCACTTCCCTGTTGGAAGTCATGAATGTAAATGACTTGTTAAAAAATATATATAATATGTATTTTTTAGCATTAGTTTCAGGGGGTTATTTCAAAGCAGCAAATTAATAAGTGTCAAGTAACCTGAAATCGGGGAGGACAGAATGCTCTGTGCCTGCTGCTAAATATATTTTCTCTGCTGACTTTTGTTTCTGGAAAGATCTTCCACCAATCGAGCCCCCAGATACTGGGTTCTAATTGTTAAAGAATGCTGGATGATGGTAAACAAAATGATGATGATGATGGGAAGAACGATGGCTTGTGCTTTTGTAGCACTGCCAAGGGTCAGGCCAGGGGTCCGGTACTGACCCCGACCTGTCTGGAGAATCTTAAAGCACCAGTGTTGGCCCGTTCTGAACTCTGCATTCAGGTTTGCCAGGAAAACAAATCCCTCTGGCTCATTTACAAGTTCAACACTTGACTCTACTTATTGTTTTTTTCTTTACATACAATAGATACACCCGTTATTTTGGGTGTATCGTTTTATGACAAGACAAAGAACATGTCATCATCTGCAAATACAGTGCCCTGTGCTACTACTTTGAAGGCAGAACACAAGCCTCTCTTGGTCCTGTCTCCTCCATCCAGGGATGTGCAGGTTCTTGTTTATCCTGATATCAGAGCCATGTGTGCACGTGTGTTCACATAATTTATTATAAGCTTTCGTGAGACAAGGAGTGTATGCTGCACACTTTATAAACAATACAAAATTGTACCATGTTTCCCCCAAAATAAGACCGGGTCTTATATTAATTTTTGCTCCAAAAGACATATTAGGGTTTATGTTCAGGGGATGTCATCCTGAAAATTCATGGTAGGGCCTATTTTCCGGTTAGGTCTTATTTTCAGGGAAACACGGTATTACTCTTCACGACAAATTTCACATAGCCAACTGAGTCTCAGAAACGCTTCTGCTGATGTCTGCCAAGCTCCTGTACCTGAAGTTACACTGTGTGTTAATTTCTGACATGACAACCAACCTATTGGTATTTTCACTGGTTAATGAGTGAGATGAAGACGAACCCACAAAGATCTATGTCTTAAATGACATTTAAGCATTCCATACGTGGTGTGTTGTGGCTGCCATCTTTGGGTGGCATGGCTTTAACTTTCAGCTGTGTTGCGGTGTCTACTAGCACTCCACTTTTCCTCATTGCTGGAGAGTACTGTATGGTATGTATCCAACATGTTTACCAGTCAGCAGCTGATGAGCATTGGAGCTATTTCCATGCTAAATATGTGTGTGAGTTAAGGCTTATGAGACAGTAAGACTAAAGGCAAAATGTCCATTGTATGCTTACAGGGTAATTCCATCTTGTGAGGCTTCTTGGGAGAGGGTCAAACTGCCTTCCCCAGACAATTCTTAGCACTAAAATGTAGAAAGGAGTGCTTTCCCCTCAGAGCTTCTCCACTATTCAGGTCTGTGGGACTCCAGTTTAGTCCAATATGTCATATGATGTATTTGAATGTCTCCAGAGATCGACTCTGTCTAGTAATTTACCATCACATACAGAAACAAATCCAATTGAAATCTGTTCATTTTAATAAAACCCTTTATAACTTTAATTATACATTGATGGTAATCCCCAAAATATAAATAAATTCTATTTCTTCATGAAGATACTTGTTAAAATGATGCAGAGTCCTTAATTATGCTTCTTATTTCAAAGGAAATGGAGAAAGATGGATTTCTGAAAATAAAATGAGCCCCGCTCAGAGATAATAAATGAAACTGAATCTAAAATACTACTTAATAATTACTTCTGAGCTTTTAAAATCTGAAAATAATGTTGATCACCACATAGATTACTTCATTTAAAATGCTCAACACTGAGTGGTAGCATTGATAAATCTTTATTTGGAAAAGATGCTTTCTAGTAATGCTATCATTTTCCAATCCCTAAGTCTTTTGCTGTGAGACTGAGCACACACAAGAGACGTATAAGCTAGATGTTTGATTAGGAGCCTAATTAGGGACAGAGTTTTTGGAGTCATAATTTAGCTCACCATTTTCTTTCGGATGCAGACATCAAGAAATTTAGCCTAAGTCTCATGGGGCATGAGCTTTTTGAGAACGATGTAGATTTCGTGCTTAAAAATAATTGACATTTCATAATCATAAAACTTTCTGTAAAATTTCAGTATCAGTTTTACTGGAAGACATAGAATTCTTTTAGTGACAATATAGTCATTTTCCCCCCACGTTCAATTATATGGCACGTATGCTTGTGAGAAGGTTCGACTTAAAGAGAGCTGACTGTGGGTCTCTCTCAGATTTTTGAACAGCATCCTGGTTTATCCCAGAAAGCTATATTTTTGGATTTTGCAGCTCAAAGAGCTATACACTTTATTTCTAGATTAATAGGCCATACATTTCAAATGCTTTCAACATTGATTTCATTCCTTTTAAAAATCCTGCCTCTTCCTCCACAAACAACAAACACTCCTCCGTGCTGAGGTATGAGTCGACATGTCATTAAAACTGCACAATGGATCTCATGAGAAAAGCAAATTTGGGGAAGACGGTGGCCATGAGGACAACATGTACCCCGTCCCTTTCAATCTTCTCTACAAAGCAGGGCAGCAGGCACAGTGGAATGGCCAAGAGAGCAGGGTGGATTGGACTCAGTGACTCGCTAGGCACGAATGGCCCAGGGTGGAAGTGACGCTCCCCACTTCCTTCTGTCCCCAGACTGGGTCCTAACAGGGCTGGCTGGTGTCGTGGACACGTCCCTCCTACCGCCGCCCATCACGCTCTCATAAAGCCAGTTTCAGGTCCTGAGCAGACCTGTGGAAAGGCCCACGTGGCAAGAAAATCAGGCAGATATTACTGAGGAAGTGAGGTCTCTCAAAAACGAGTCAGTCTGGGAGTGGGCAACCCACCCCTCGTCAGTGCTGGTAGAGGCTACAGCCCAAGCAGACAGTCTAAGCGAGTCAAAGCCGTCTGGCAGAACCACACGTTATTCCCAGCTCTTGGGAATTGTGGGAGACAGTAAGTGTCTGATGCTTTTATGCTGCTAAATTTCGGGGCAACAGAAACATCATACAGACCCTGTCAGGGTCCCTGAAGCGAGAACAGACCACGACCTTTCTTCTCAGCTGGGAAGCAGGTGGTAAAACCAGATAACAGGGTGAGGATTCTGAGTCCCTTGAGAAGTGGGCAGTAGAACCCTGAGGATCTTCTCACAGAGACAGCAAACACCCCAACCACGTCATCCAGAACGGGTTTCCTGGACGGAGAGAGATCCCAGGGGCACCAGAGGTCAGCATGTCCCTCCCTCGGAAGCTACAAAGTGCTGCTGAAGAGGGGTTGTCCCTGCACAGTAGACTGGACCAGAGACCCCATGGAAGGCCCGACCATTTATTTATCTTGTGATGGTTAACAGAGGCAAGAGGCAAATAAAGTACCAACGCAGCAAAGTGGACGAGGCAGCAAGTGGTACCTTAACTTAGAGGAGCTCCCAGCAGCTCTGTGAATGAGGAAAACAGTCTCAAGGGACAAGGCAACCACCAGGGGGACCCTCCGACGGATACAGATGCAGGGACTGCCTGACAGAGGCCGTAAGTTAACTATGACCAATATGTTAAAGGACCTATTGGGAAAGTTGGGCGATATGCACACTAAGGGGAATAACAACAGCAGAGACATGAAAATGCCGGAAAAGAAAGACACAGTAACAGAGACCATAAGTGCCTCAGTGGGCTCATAAACACCTTCAACACAGGTAAGAATGGAATCAATGACCTGGAATCGTGGTCAATTCAAATGCCCAACTTAAACACGTTTTAAAAAGTGGTTAAAAATTGTACGGAGCATCTAAGAGTTGTGAGACGATATGAAACATTTCCAAAAATACATGACCAGAGGAAGACAGAGAATGGAGAACACTAGAAAAATAATAGCTAAAATGTTTTCAAAATTAACGACAGACACCAAACCACAGATTCAGTAAGTGCCACCAACTTCAAGCATGAATAAACACACACGACACACACATAGGCATGATCGCAAGTTCTCTGCAAATCACATGAAGATACTCAAAGACAAAATGAAAATTCTTGAACGCATCCAGAAATAAAATGGTTTATTTTATAGAAAGGGGAAAATAAGAATAAAAGTATACTTATTGTAAAAAAAAAAAAAAAGCATGGCATTCAGAAGATAATGGACTAACATGTTTAAAGTGCTGAAAAACAATTATGAGACACGATATGATATACATGGAAAACATATTTCAAAAATTAAGTAGAAATACTAATTTTTATATAAACAAATACAGAGAGAATTATTTGCTAGTAGCTAATCTTAAAAATATGTTTAAAAAATTACATCAGGGAGAAGGAACATGATACCAACAGAAAGTTGGATTGAAATAAAGATATGAGCCCTAGAAACGAAATAGAGGTAAAATAAAATTCATTTTTTCTGTTTTCTAATTGTGCTAAAGGAACAGTGGCTGTCTAAATCCAAATAGTAACAATATATTGTGTACTTATAGTTTATATGAATATAAAATACGTGACAAAAATAGCTGAAGGGATGGGGAAAATTGAGAATACACTGTTGAAAGGTCCTTTCATTAAATGGGATGTAGAATAATACTATTTGAAGGTAAATTCTGATTAAAGATGTACATTGCAAAACATTGAATTTCCTAAAGGTAATAAATAATAACATGATAGAGGAGAGAAAATAACATTGGAAAAACCCCTCAAATAACCTAAGAGAAACCAGAGTAAAAAGAAAAAAATGACACAAGGACAAAACAAATGAAAAACAGCTCGCAAGATGGTATCACCAGCTACCCTGTCCACACCATCAATAATCACTGTAACTGTGAAAGGCCCCGATACAGTGTTTCAGCAGCAGAGATTATCAGATCAGTTTTATAAAACAAAAAGACACAACTAAATATGTATGTGTGTGTGTGTATACCTCATTTCCCCGAAAATAATACCTACCCAGAAAACAAGCATTAGTATGATTTTTTAGGATGCTTGTAATATAAAATAAGCCCTAAATCTATCTTTTGGAGCACAAATTAATATAAGACCCAGTCTTATTTTCAGGGAAATATGGTAGAGCTTATTTTATATTACAAGCATCCTGAAAAATCATGGTAGGGCTTATTTTCCGGGTAGGTCTTGTTTTCGGGGAAACATGGTATATACAGAGGGTGCCACAAAAAAAGTATACCCATTTTATGAAAGGAAAACTGTATTAAAATTTTAATGTTCAATATATACCGATAACAAAGATGAATACAAATCACATTTGACTTCTGCAATTACAAGAGGTGCTCAAAGTGGTTCCCATCAGCATCCAGACACTTCTGAGTACAGCGAACTACTGCTTGAGCAACATTGACAAAAATGTCCACTTACATACATTTTTTTAGCACCCTCGATATATATACACACATATATAACAAACACATATAACAAAAGGATAGGAAAACATTTTAAATCATGCAAACACTAGTCAAAATATAACTGAAGCAGGGTCATTAACACGAGATAAAGTAGACATCAGAGCAAGGAATATTGTCAGCATGGAAAAGGGACATTACGTAACAACACGGTCATTTCTGCTAGAGGATGAAACAACCTCAAATATGTAACCACCAAACGACAGAGCTCCACATGCATGAGGAAACCGCTGACAGGAGGGAAAGAAGGAAAAGAAAACTTCTTACTTAGAATGAAGGAGCCCACCGGTCATTTATCACTCACTGGTAGAATAAGTAAATAGGAAACCAGGAAGGATATATGAGAGCTCAAAACCAATATCAACTGACTACTACACTTGAGGTATGATTTTAAAACACATCACTAACAACAGCAGAGTTAATATATGTATATATTATTTACAGTGTCCATGAAGCTTTAAGCAAGACAGATTGTATTCTAGGCCATAAACCGAGTTCAACAAATTTGGAAGAATAGAAGTCATGCAAGGGACGTTCTATTTCCATCATGGAATTAAACTTCATTGTCCTGGACAACAAAGGTCTGAGAGCGTGGACAGAAGAAACATGCTGAAACACCAAGCATACGTTCAAGGAGACAGAAACAATGTGAGGAAAAGGAGGAAACAACTGGCCAATAATCATGTGAAGAGATGCTCACCCGCATTAATTCAGGGAAATATAAACACTACTGGAGATACCTTTTTAAGCTGATTCAGTGGGCAAAAATTGAGAAATCCGACAATATCAAGAGTTGGAAAATAGGGGATAGTTGGGATCTTTATAAATGGCTGGGGGAAAGGTCAATTGCTCTAACCACTTGGAAAATCTTATTATTCACATTCCCTGTAACTACCAAGTTTATTCCTAGCTGTGTATCCAAGAAACACTGCAGCACACGTGCACGGAGAACGCTCCTACCAGCAGGGTGAGCAGCGCAGAGGTCAAGACTTGGAATAAAGGAAAGGCCTGTAAGTAGGAGATTGGGGAAAAGGTAGTAAACTGTTTACATGAAGAAAATATGACGTAATAGTGAAAATATGTCCACTATGCTGGGGAATAGCCTTAATATTCTCAACGAAGCAGAAATGAAATGACTGAGCTGAAGTGCCTGGAACATTTTTCAGCCTTTTTTGCTGTTTTTGTTGCACAGGCAAGATCGAGATTGTTGAGTCAGAAAATTCTCCGAGAATAGCAACGTGCTGGTAAACTGAAATTTTTTAAGGATTACAAGTATTTTTTTAAAGATTTTAAATGTTTCAGGGGTGGAAAAAATTAAGTCACTCACAAGCATGTTAAACCCGTACTAACTAACCCATGGCAGTGGCAAAATAACTGAAATCGCGCAGCATATAATAATTTCTAACCATTTGAATTAAATGAATCAAAATCTCTCTCTCTCTCTCTCTCTCTCTCTCTCTCTCTCTCTCTCTCTCTCTCTCTCACACACACACACACACACACACACACACACACACACACTCATCATTTGTTTTTAAAGAAGGCCTTAGCTGTTATTCATGGGACCAGCTGGTAAGTGGCCTGGCTGAGACTCGGGGAAGGCCTCCCCTGCACGTGCAAACCTCAAGTGGGCTGTGATTCTTCACGTGACAAAGGAGACGCCAGGTACTGAGCTGGAGGGACCAAAACCACCTCTAAAGCGTAGTATCAGCAAAACACACATGCATTGTGTGCCTAGATGGCCTTTACGTTCGCAGCCAAACAACTGTTTATTGGTGACGTTAATTTTTCCACCTTAAGGACGTCACCTAATATTTCACGTTTATCTGTTGGTCTCATCACCAGCTGGTGGGTAAAATCGTACAACGCGTTCCGTGTTCCTTCCGACCTTGTTCTGTACCATCTGAGCCGTGTCTGTGAAGATTGCTGCATGCCAGGAATTTTGTCACCACCAGTGAAACATCTGCTCCAGCCAGCTAGTGTCATGTGGCATTTAGTTTTATGCAAATCAGCATAAAGCGGGCGTCCCGCGTTTCTGAAAACGTATCTCCGGGGGTGAACACGAGTGCCTCGTAAGCGACCTCCGCCGGACCGCGGAGCCCCGCGGAGGCGTGTGAGCCGGTCACGGGAAGGCCCGTCCGGGAGGCGACAGTCACGGGGCCCACGGTGGGCGCGCAGGGCCCCGCGGAGGCCTGTGAGCCGGTCACGGGAAGGCCCGTCCGGGAGGCGACAGTCACGGGGCCCACGGTGGGCGCGCAGGGCCCCGCGGAGGCCTGTGAGCCGGTCACGGGAAGGCCCGTCCGGGAGGCGACAGTCACGGGGCCCACGGTGGGCGCGCAGGGCCCCGCGGAGGCGTGTGAGCCGGTCTCGGGAAGGCCCGTCCGGGGAGGCGACAGTCACGGGCCCACGGTGGACGCGCAGGGCCCCGCGGAGGCGTGTGAGCCGATCACGGGAAGGCCCGTCCGGGGAGGCGACAGTCACGGGCCCACGGTGGGCGCGCAGGGCCCCGCGGAGGCGTGTGAGCCGGTCTCGGGAAGGCCCGTCCGGGGAGGCGACAGTCACGGGCCCACGGTGGACGCGCAGGGCCCCGCGGAGGCCTGTGAGCCGATCACGGGAAGGCCCGTCCGGGGAGGCGACAGTCACGGGCCCACGGTGGACGCGCAGGGCCCCGCGGAGGCCTGTGAGCCGATCACGGGAAGGCCCGTCCGGGGAGGCGACAGTCACGGGCCCACGGTGGGCGCGCAGGGCCCCGCGGAGGCCTGTGAGCCGATCACGGGAAGGCCCGTCCGGGGAGGCGACAGTCACGGGCCCACGGTGGACGCGCAGGGCCCCGCGGAGGCCTGTGAGCCGATCACGGGAAGGCCCGTCCGGGGAGGCGACAGTCACGGGGCCCACGGTGGACGCGCAGGGCCCCGCGGAGGCCTGTGAGCCGATCACGGGAAGGCCCGTCCAGGGAGGCGACAGTCACGGGGCCCACGGTGGACGCGCAGGGCCCCGCGGAGGCCTGTGAGCCGATCACGGGAAGGCCCGTCCGGGAGGCGACAGTCACGGGGCCCACGGTGGGCGCGCAGGGCCCCGCGGAGGCGTGTGAGCCGGTCTCGGGAAGGCCCGTCCGGGGAGGCGACAGTCACGGGCCCACGGTGGGCGCGCAGGGCCCCGCGGAGGCGTGTGAGCCGGTCTCGGGAAGGCCCGTCCGGGAGGCGACAGTCACGGGCCCACGGTGGGCACGCGGGGCCCCGCGGAGGCGTGTGAGCCGGTCTCGGGAAGGCCCGTCCGGGAGGCGACAGTCACGGGCCCACGGTGGGCGCGCGGGGCCCGGGCAGCCCGCGGTCACCACGCCGCACAGCTGTGCCCACGCAGCAGTGAGGAAGGCGGGAATTCACGTTCAGGTGTCGAAAATTACGCCTTCTCTCCTGAATGTGTTTAGACAGCGCTTCACGGCTTCAATACTTCCTCCGGGTCCACGTGGATATTTAATGCCCTCCCCATGTTTATCAGCGGAAAGGTCATGGGCAGAATAGGACCCAAAGCTGCTGCTCTTTGCCCCACATCACAGCGGAAGAACGGAAAGAAGGTTCCCGTTAAGTGTAGAGCTGGAAACAGGCGATCCACTGGTCCTGACGAAAGATTAGATGTCCTTGATCTGGGAAGGTCGCAGTTTTAATGGGTACCAACGTAGTGACATTTAGAAAAAGGTGACGCCTGCCTGTATACCACGCGAGCTCCAACTGACCAATGGAAAACAGGTGCCAGACATGCTCCCTCTTACACCGGGGCAATTGGTAAATGAGTGCAGACAGGTGAGCAAATATATTAATGATTTTATCACCTGGAGAAGCAGAGCTGGGGCATCTGAAATTATGTATCTCAATAAAATCCATGGAACACTGACAAAGTGTGCAAGATTGGAGTGGAAATAAATGCAAAACAATAGAGCAAATCAATGAAACCGAAAGCTTCTTATATGAAAAGATCGATAAAATTATCCGACCTTTACCTAGACGGACTGAAAAGGGGAATTGATGTGCAATTGCATACCAACTATTTAAACCACCACGATGAAATTAAGAAATTCCTGGAAAGACACACACCACTGAAATGGACTCAAGAAGAAATCGAAAATTGGTAAGACCTGTAACAAGCGAAGAGACTGGTTAGTAATAAAAAATTCCCGCAGATAAAAGCTCAGGCTTAGATAGATAGTCTCTCTGAGTTTAACCAAACATTTAAAGAATGAACAATTCTAAGAAAATTGAGAAGAGGGAACACTGCCCAACTCATTGTCTGAGCCCATATCACCCTGACACCAAAGCTGGATGAAGGCATCACGGGTCACAAGACAAGTGACGACAGGCCAGTGTCCCTTACAAATCCAGGTGTCGAGTTCCCAACAGAACAGCGGCCAACGCAATCCGGCAGCATTTGAACAGAATCACACACCAGGACCAAGTGGGCTTTCCGACTGCCACGTGAGTTTCACTCCAAGTTGGAAAATCACTCGATGTACCATACCATATTAATAGAACACGACACTCTCAGCAGGCACAGAAAAAGCATTTGAAAAAAGGCAGCACTTTCCTTGACAGAACCCACGAGAATTAGGCGAATGGTTGCATGTGTGACCTGCAGCCCACAGGCCCCAGTGACAAGCTCAGAACACTGCACAGCACTCACATTTCATTCCATTGTAAACACATCCTCCCACAGCATTTAATAGACATTTCTTTGAAATGTTAGATTTAATTGCTATCAATGTTTCTAAAGGTCCTATTTTTAACATGATCTCTTTTTTTTTGGGGGGGGGGGGAGGAATGCCCTTTATATCTCATATCCAAAGGACAACAGAGCCATCAGTGGAGTGGGAAATGTTTTGAAAATAATAGACTAATGGATTGTCTGATTTCTCTCCTTAAATTCATAAATATCTGTTCGTCTGAAGTCATTCTATAACTGTGGCCTGAGAAAATAATGAAACCAAATGCAGTTTAGGGATGAAGGAGGGCATTCCTTTGAAGAGATTGGTGCCAGAGAAGGAAAAAACTATCACCCCGCTTCCCGGGGGATGACAGGTCTGGTGGAGGGAGGGTGGTGAACGGAGGGCACAAGTGGGGGAGGTGCTACCGCACGACCACAGGTCTCAGTCAGTGATGTGGCATCTGGAACCCCAGTGGAGACGGCCCAATAACAGCACAGCAGGCCCCTCACCCACGGTCTCAGTTACCCACAGTCTACCGTGGTCAACGCACCGCAGTCTGAAAATGCTAAGTAGGACTTTCCAGAAATAAACAATTCACAAGTGTTAAACTGCACACTCTTCTGAGTAGTGTGATGAAATCTCGAGCTATCCTGCCCTGTCCCACCCAGGATGTGACTCGTCCTTTTGCCCAGTGTCTCCACACTGTGGACACAACCTGCCTCTCAGCCACTTATCTGCCATCTCGGTTACAGAGGGACCATCTCGGTTTGCAGTGCTGTGTTCCACTCACCCTGATTCTACTTCAGAAAGGCCCCAAAGACATTCACGTAACTTGTGTCACAGTATATTTTTATAACTGTTCTATCTTATTAGCTATTGCTGTTAGTCGCTTATTGAGCCTAATTTATAACAAGCTTTCTCATAGGAATGTATATATAGGAAAAAAACATAGTATATACAGGGTTCGGTACTCTGCGAGGTTTTAGGCATCCATGGGGGTCCTAGGACGTGTCCCCCTTGAATAAGGGGCAACAGCTGTCATCAGAGGGTTGCAGAGTCAAACTGTGGATCTGGAGCAGCATGGCCAGGTCTTCCTTCTCTCTGTTTGGAAAGGCTCCAGGTGGTCCCTTTATTGCACCGTAAGGATATGTGCAGTGACGAGGCTCAGGCTGTGGACACTGCATCCCCTTCTATGTGCCGACACCCGGTGCAGTGGTGGCTGACACTCAGAACAACTCTGAATCAGTGTCGATCATCAGACTCATCAGGGACACCAGCTCCCTGCACTCGGAAGCTCCCAAAGTTACAACTCATCCAAAAGGAATTATTTGCTGTCCTTCTTCTCAGCCTGCTGACAAAGGCAAAAACCCTGCGCAAAACTGTCTACGTTTGTATAAGAAAAAGCATTGCAGTCGTTTTTTCCTTTCCTATTCATACCCTGGAAATATGGAGATGACAGTCCTTTATCTCCTGGGTCCAGAAGCCAGTAAATTTCAAGTACCAGAGAAATGGAAAAAACTATATAGAAATGTGAAATTTGGAAAACTTGAATGTCATTTCCTTCTCTGAAAGAAAGGAGACATTTTCTAAGCCTGTTCAAATTTTGTACAATAAACATGATAAAAATCTATTTTTGACTGAAATAGAATTTACCTTAATTGAATATGGTGCCACCTTCAGTCTAAACACAATCAGGATAAAATCTACTGCCATTGTGCCAAACAAAAATTGAAAAATGAGACTAATAACTTTGAGATATACTGGGGAGCCAAAAGCATGTATACAAATGGACACTTTGGTCAACATTGCTCAAGGAGTATGTCGCAGTCATCAGAAGTGTCTGGATGCTGATGGGAACCACTTTGAGCACCTCTTGTCATTACAGAGGTCAAATGTGACTTGTATTCATTCATCTTTTGTTATCGGTACATATTGAGTATAACAATTTTAATACAGTTTTCCTTTCTTAAAATGGGTATACATTTTTTGCACCCTCTGTACATACACACACATTTTGTGAAATGGTATTGTCTCTAGAAAAATTTGTTGACCATGATGCTTTAAAACACATTGACATTGATTAATATCTCCTTCCTTCTACCCTAAAACAATTTATCTGAAATTATATATGTGTGTGTGTGTGTGTGTGTGTGTGTGTGTGTATATATATATATATATATATATATATATATAAACCACGACATTACAAAAGCTTTTATTTCACATCTAAAGCAGAATTTTTCCTAAACATACCTGTTATCATTTCTAGAGGATTAAAGCTATTTGACAAAAAGGAAGAAATGACAAGTACTTCTAACCTACACCTGTTTCAGGTTCTCCAACTCCTAGCATTTTTATCAAAAACTGGAAACTTTGGCTACATTCAGTTGTGTCTTTTACTGGGCTGAGAGTGCTCTAGGATAACATAGTTGGTAAATGGAAAATATATCACAGGAATGGCATAAAAATATGGTCATGTATACTGTATTTTAATTTTCAAGAAAATTACCCATAATTTTGACAAAACAAAAAACTATATTTTTGTTATTTTTTGTCATGCAACAAAAACTTTTGTTATGCAACAAAAACTTGCATTTTTGTTATTCATTCAAAAGTGAAGTATTTAAAAAGTGTACAATGGGGCATTTTCCTCTCGACTACACACTTTTTCATCCATTTAGCAAATACTTCTAAAATCAGAGAGCTTCAAGTCATCTAACATCAATTTAATCAAAAGCTTTCTTGGCACTCACTGGTAGTTTCATATAAAATTTTCTTAGATTTTTTTTCAAAAGCATAAATTAAGCCAAGTCATCTGTAGATGGTGCTGGCTGCACTCACGTTTTTAATAATGCTTGTCTGGCTTTTGTGTAAACGTGGAGAATGAATTGCAAGAAAAAGAGACAGTGCACCGAGCTTGGTCTGTCTGTCCAGGTAGACAAGTAATATTGGCTCGAAGGGGATACCTGACTTGAGCTCATGTTCATATTATAAACCACAATAATCCCCCTAGTTTTAATTTTGTCAGAGGGCATCGTTTTCCTGTAGAGCCATGATATAAGCCAAACAGAGATCGGGGCAACATTTTCTTGTCATCATTATTGCTGTGTATCTGATCCATGAAAGGGCTGGATGGAGACCAAATTAAGAAATAACTTCTGAGTTTGAAACTTTTTCCTAATAAAGGAAGGAATATTTCTAATGAGCGAAATTTCTTTAATTACTGGAAAGGGGCAGTTACTTAGGGTGCACAGACAATCACTCCAGTCAAATCATGAATTTTTGACGTTGGATGTTTAATGACTAAGCTATCACCTTAATGTCCTCATCCTCAGATTACCCCAAATGTAATAACAGGAACATCAAAATTTCTGAAGGTCTAATAGTTCTCTAAAATGGTTATAAAAAGAAACAAGAGAGCTTAATATGGGACAAACTAAAAGGCCTATTTGATACGCCATTGGTGTTCACTTGAAGTTACTAAACCTCGTGTTTGCAGGGAAATCTTTCTGCCTGTCTGCTCACTTATAGTCACAACGAAACCAGGCCCAAGTGATGTTAGGCATAAATTATCCAAACATTCATGCGGGGTGTCCACTCTGATTCTCTGTGTACATCTGGGACAAATATAGACAGTCACTTCCACCCAACCCTGCATCTCCTAAACAGGGCAGACTGGAAAACGGGGGGCCCGGGGGTCCTCATCTCCAACTTCACATGTGCGCAGGGGGAGGGCATCTCTGAAAATGAATTCTGAGTAGATAGGTCTTCGGATAAAACATGTTCCTTTCAGGATCTACCACCACAGCTAAATTCGTTTGGCAAAGCTATCATTAATGAACCGAAGAGACGAAGCCACGGAAAGGAGTCAGCAGGCGTGAGCGGTGCTTTTCTCTTACACATCATGTTTTTGTTTCCTTCAGTCTTCCATTAGAAATATTACCTTCAAAAAAAATCTGATTACCTGTACTGTGTATTACCTCATTTGTCTTCAAAGAGGATTTTGCTCTAAATGTGGAATTGTGTGTTCTAGACTTGACTTCCTGTCAATCTCAGGTTTGATGGTTCAGAGACTGACGCTCCATAACTGCTAGTCTTGCCCCCTGAACCTGTGGGCCGGGCCAGGCAAGCAAGACAACCGGCAGGTGTGCACGGCCTGTGTGACGCCGGCAGGTGTCCCAGCCCTTCCCTGGCACGTCTGTGATGGAATTTAGATGCGTGTGGAGCAAAATCGATTAAGTGGACTAACACAATTTTAAAATATATTTTTTCTGTTAATCATTCCTAGAAATCATGAACTGTATCATGTTCCTCGTGGTAATTTTTAAATAGTGCTTTTTTGTATCATAGGATATCCACGACACAGCTCTTTACAATCTCATAAATGACAGAGTTCTGCTATATAGAATCTTTTTTCAAAGGGCAGTATTTTTTCACAAAGCAAATGAGGAAAATGAAAAAAGTGATTTCATCAAATACTGTTTAAAACAATGTTATAGAAAAAGCATAGTTTTTCTTTTCCGGCTGAAAAATAAATTATGAAAGCAGGAACTAGTTTGGAGTTTACATCTTCAGCGGCTAGATAGTTATAGAATCGATTCCCTGGTTTGGACAGAGGTCAGTCACTGAGTTGAATGGTACTCGTGGCTCCCAAACTGCAATGACCAGTGTTTAATTTCTGGATCTGCTATCCCGAATTTAGGTGAGTTATTTAATGTCTCTAAATTTCAGTGTCCTTATTCTGGAAATGAAGAGGACTTAGAATTGTCAGCATCTTTGAACAAAGAAAAATGTTGGAGGGCTTGCACAATCTAATTTTAAAACATAGTAAAGCTACTGTAAGCAAGACATTACGACATTAATGTCAGGATAAAAATATAGATCAGTGGCATAGAATACTTGAAAAATAGACCCTCATATAAATACAGCTAATTGATTGTCAAAAGAGGTACAAAATATTTCAATGGGGAAATTTAATCTTCTCAAAACATTTCTGCAACAATTGGATATACAAAAAGAAAACCCTCAATGCTTAAAGCATATCATGTACGAAAATAAAAGTGAAGTGGTTCATAGACCAATATATTAGAGTGCACGTATAAAACCTCTAGGTGAGTAAAACATAAATTGTCGGTGACCTTGAATTAGCCATTTCTTTTAATACAGGGTAGAAAAAGAATAAATCAGAAAAAAACGACACATAGGACCTCATCATTAATTAATGCTTTTTCATGCTAGGAACACTCAACAAACTAACAGTAGGATTAAAAATACTAAAAGAAGAAATACAACACAAACCATGTATGAAAAACCCACAGTGAACATCATCTGTGTGGGTGAAAGACCGAGTCTGAGCCCACGCTCTGTGGCCAGGCCCCAGGCGAGGTGCCACTCGCATCCCTTCTGCTCAGTATAGTGCTGAAGTCCTAGCCGGAGCACTCAGACAAGGAAAAGACAGAAAAGGCATCTTGTTTGGGAAAGAAAGCAGAAGTAAAATTACCTCTGTTCAGAGATGACATGATCTTATATATGGTAATCCCTACAGAATCCACAAAAAAAACGTGGTTAAAACTAATAAACAAACTCAGTAAAGTAACAAGATACAATGTCAACACACAAAAATCAGTTGTGTTTCCATATGCTAATAATAAACAATCCACAAAACATATTAAGATAACTTCATTTCCAATAGCTTCAAAAGAGTAAAATACTTAGAAAATAACAATCAGGGAGGTGAAAGACTAGTGCCATGAAATTTACAAAACATTGCTGATGGAAATTTACAAAGACATAAATAAGTGGAAGGCATCTCATGTTCATAAACTGGACGACTTAACATTGTGAAGATGCCAATATACCCAAGTGATCGACAGATTTAATGCAATCCCTATCAAAATCCCAATGACATATTTGCAGAAATACAAAAACTCATCCTAAAATTCATATGAAATCTCAAGAAATCTCAAATAGCCAAGAAAAAAAACAATCATTTAGAAAAAGAACAAAGCTGGAAGGCTCATACTTCCTGATTTCAAAATGCACTACAAAGCTACAGTTATGGGGGGGAACCGCCAAAAACAAAACAGAAAAACAGTGTAGGACTGGCATAAACACGACATAGAGACCAATGGAATAGAGTCCAGAAATAAACCATCACATAGATTTTCTAATGATTTTTGACAAGGTTGCCGAGACAATTCTTTGAAGAATAAACAGCCTTTTCAACAAATGGTTCTGGGAAAATGGGATCCCCAGAAGTAAAAGAATGCAGTTGGCTGCTTACCTAACACCATATTCAAAAATGAACTCAAAACAAATCCATGACCTATTTTGACATTTAATACTGTAAAACTCTTAGAAGAAAATATAGGACCAATGCTTCATGACACTGTTTTTGGCAATAATTTCTTAGATGTAATACCTAAGGTACACGCAATAAAAGGAAAAATAAGTAAACTAAACTTCATAAAAATCTAAAATATGTGTGCATCAAAAGATCCTATCAACAGAGTGAAAAGTTATCCCACAGAACGAGTGAAAATAATTTCAAATCACATACCTAATAAGAGATTAAGATCCAAAATCTAGGGAACTTCTAAAACTCCAAAACAAAAAATCAACCCAATTCAAAAATGAGCAAAGGAATTGAACAACATTTCTCCAAAGCAGACATACAAATGGTCAACAGGCACCTGAGAAGATGCTCAGTGTCATTAATCGTTAGGAAAACACAAACCAAAACCACAGGAGATATTGCCTCCGATCCATTTAACAAACCAATAAAGACACAAACACACACACTCACACACACACATTTACACTCACACACACAGGAAATACCAAATGCTGCTGAGCACGTGGAGAAACTGGCATGTTGTGTACCACTTTTGGTTGGAATGTAAAATGGTGCAGACTGTGGAAAACAGTCTCGTTTTCATCCTACTTGTCACAAAATACTGAATACCTGAAGAGGGTTTAAAATGCTTCGTGGCAAATAAATCTGTATTTGTGAACACGAGGCTGCCACAAACCCAAGAGGACGTACTAGGATTTCATGTGGCACGAGGACACGAAACTGCGAGGAGGTTGCTTTGGAAACATTAGGACCCCATCAAAAGAAATAGGAAGAGGAAACAGCCACACACCCTAGCTTTGCCTATGAAAAGAATAGAAAATACTCTTGAAACTTACCCAGGTGTGTCACTTTATGAGCAATGCTTCAGTTCTTCAGGTTTGGGAAATGAGAAGATTCAATATGGTAATTCTAAGGGGCCTTTACTAGAATGTGGTACTTGTCCATAAATGTTTGTGGAATGAACCTTATATTGATAACAGTGGTTAAAATTAGCATTTAGAATTCCTCAAATATTACAAACAATATAGTGCTGCTTAATACTTTAGTAGGACACACGCCTCCTTTGGACAGTCAACTCAAGCTTCGTACAAATGGTGTGCGGCTGTGCCGACGGTGCCATCTGTCTCGAAAGCTATAAAACCATGGTCCTCACTACTTATGGTCATAAATAATGCAGGGCACTTCTTCTTCTAATGGAGAAAAAGTACTTTAAAACATGTCTGAGAGAGTCAGGTGCACGGGAATAATGGTGATAAAGTTGCCTTTCTTGAAGTAGCTTAGGGACGTAAAGTTGTTTTTTTTAATAACTTCTTTTTATCTTAAGGGTTAGTGGAAAAAAAAACAACTAAATTTATTTAGCACTTATGGGTTGGAGTCAATATTTGCTACTAATTCCATCTACAAACTGGCGATGGTTGTGCCTATTCTGTCTACTTCACAGGACTATTTTAAAGAAACAGATGAGAGCAAAATGATGTGTTTTATAAATTTTAAAGTGCAATATGTATTGTAATTGAACTGTGACCATGTTTACTTCTGGGTTCAATGGAAATGGCAAAATATTTTCTCCTTTTAGCTATGTGGATAACAAATATCTCTTCTTCTCTGAAACACCACATCAAATCTTTATAGATCTTACATTCCACTTATTATTATAAAGTTGGATTTGTATAGGAATCAGTATAAGTCTGTTTATCCCCTCTCCATTGCAAGCATTTTGAGATCGGGGATCATACTTATCCATCTCTGTAGGATGGACAGTTTTATACAAATAACAAGATGTTTTATAAATACGTGTTCAATGTGTTTTGGCTAAAATGTATTATCTAAGGAAGCCAAAACCATAACAAAGAGAAGACATTTTTATTAAGTTTCTTAAAAACATTTGAAAGAGCCAGGTAAAGAGTGTGGCGTGTGAACATGCTACATCATTTTTTATTAAGTGGTATTTCCATCCTGAACAAACTACAGATGTACCTCAAGGGCAAACGGAGCGGAGAGCCGAGTGTGTGCTCCGTGTGAACGGCAGTCACCACGCTTCTGTTCCCACACGCTTAAACACGAAGGCTCGGTGAAAGTACGTGCTTTGGGATGTTTGGCTCTACCTGAATTTTATCGTTTGATCAAGGCATTAAAAAAATACTGCATAATGAAGAATTTTGAAGATATTTGGCTCTTAATCACTGATCATTAAAAGTTTTTAAAATAATAGAGGATATTGAGCCCATTAGCAATCGCTGCTTGATGAAATTATCAATTTTAAGTACAGCGATGGCAAATAATTTCATTAACCATTTCCAAATCAATGTGTCTTTCACTTTAAGTGACTGTTTTAAGTACCACTTTTTTCCTAACAGCATAAGGAAAAATAAATGACATTAACATTTCAGATAATTTTACTCTCTAAATCTGTTTATATGTGACTACTTAAACATGCACACAAAGTTTATGACTGAAATGTGTAGATACCGATATTTAATAAAAATTCATTCTTATTCCTGCGATTGACTTAATTACTGTAATTTGCAATCTCCAAACAACTTATTTTAAAAAGCAGTTCTTAAGATGGTAATTCAAATTATTTGAATTCCGATTCTGACTTTACCAGTGACCCACAATACAGAGAAATGCACACTTTGTCGGTCTTGAGTGCATTTTTGAAGTATAATACTAATGGTAAAGGGTGAGCTTTAAGCAAAGGAGCAAGAAATATACAGGAGGCATATTGTGTGACCGGGGAGAGGTGGTCACCTGCCACTAGGACTCATCTGCTCCGTTCGGCTTGAATGAATGTTAAGCTGGAAGGCTCTTCAGGGCAGCCGGACTTCCCAGGAAATGTCATAACAGCGTATTATTCTTTAAAATGACAATCTCTTTGGAGATGCCGCAGGGCAGGCCATGTGAAATTCCAAAGAAACTACTGTGAATCTATCACGGGAAACACAATGCACTGTTTCTATAAGTATTTTGATGAATTTTAGAATTATCTATTCATGTCGTTAACGTTAGGGATTTTTAGGGTGAGTTAGAATTTTTCTTTATTGACAATTTTTCTAAGAACATGGAGTTGGGTGTATGTGTTAATAAAACATATAAAAATAAACCAGTTCTATAATCCTATACTTTATTATTTTTATTAAGGTAAAATCTATACAATTATTTTGGAAATCTATGTACATTTTCTTGACAAACGCTAGGTTTTACACAATTCAAAGCTTATGGATGGCGGCACTTTGATTCTCTCTCTCTCCTACTGTGTGTGTGTGTGTGTGTTCTATACGTATCTGTACATATGACTATACACATGTGTACATGAGTGTGAACACACACGGCCCCAAAGCTGGGGTACGTCCTTTACAAACGTTTCCCTAGGTACGTTGTGACTCCGGGTGGCTTACCCTGGAAGGCCCCCAAGTCCAGGCACCTTCCCCCCACGTCCCGGAGAAGGACTGGGAGGAGGCGAGGCTTGGCGGGTGGCATCCCGGGGCGGCCCCCGCGCCTCCCCCCACGCGCGAAGCCGCAGCCCCGGCTCACACCGGGCCAGGTGAACCCCCGCGGGTCCCTGCAGCGGTGGCAGGCCTGCCAGTTCTCCCTGCTGACTGCGGGGTGGGAGCCGGACACCCCCAGGCTCTGCCAGGCCCTCCCGCCGTGGCGCCCTCTGTGCTGCAGCCACGCAGGGCCCCACCCAGGGCATCAGATCCACCTCCACGGGCCCTCCGCGTGCGCAGGTGACAGCGCCACCGCCGTGGTGGCCCCAGCGCGGCCTCCCTGACCCTGCCAGCCGCAGGCGTCCCGGGCACACGGGCTTCGCGCCAGTAACTGCTTGTGATGGTCCATCAACTCCTCACGGCGGAAATAACCGCGCGAGCCCGGCACAGTGCCCACGGGCGGCCTGCCTGGTGTGGGCGGCGCCCGGCCCTGCTCAGTGACCCGCAGCGCGCTTCTCCGAGGGCGTCACAGGCGCGGTCACCGTCCGTCCGGTGGCGAGCGGCCCGCAGACTCCCGAGACCGTGCGTGAACCAGGCTCCCGCGGCCGTGGGACCGCGGCGGGAGCTTCGTGGAATCTGGCCCGAGCAAAGCACCGGTGATCTTCCAAACCAGTGAATAAGGCCCGCCAGCGGTGGCGTGGCTGTCCCCGCCGTGTGTCTCGCACGCGCGTGTGAGCCGGTCCCGGAGGCGCCTTCCTCACACCCAGGACTCGGCCACTCCATGTCCCGGAGGCTCCCGTCCTCCTCGGGCGAGAATTCGTCCCTTCCGCCCCACAGGCCCGTCACCCGCTGCAGGAGCAGGAAAGCGCGGAGGCCCTGGCCACCCTCCCACGAAGCACGACGGTCCGCGGGGGTCCACACGCATCGCCGGTTTCGGTGCCCAGGTCGCTGGGAAGCCAGCTGTGCCCGGTGAGCTTATGGAGCGGAAACAGGTGGGTGGCTTACGCTGTACACAGGAGAAAGCTTGTTTGTCGTTCTGCCTGGGACTTGGGAACACAATCTCCTAACACTTGTCTTCATAAGACTTACGTCGCATCTGTAACACTCCAGGCCTTGTGCCCCAGGGTTTTACCAAGTTACCAGAAGCAATCTTCTTTGCCAGGAGGTCTCAGAACTGTCCTGCAAGGCCGAGCCGGGGTCAGTGCAGTCGTTTGTGACACCGTGTGACACACCGCACACAGGCAGATGCCCAGGAAAAGGCCGTGCAGACGTGAAACCGCCCCCAGCAGCCGCATATTTCTGTGACCTGCCTGCCACATGTACCTGAGAACTTCCTAAGGAACGGAGATTTTTACGGGCAATAAAAACGCACAACACCAGCTCAACTTTACAGTCTGTTTTAACCGGCACTGAGCTCCAAGGCTGTTTCAGCTGCTTTGCTCTTGGCCTCAAAATAAATTTAATAAAAGGCAACTTTACAACTGAGTAGGCACTATTTTTCTTTTTAATAGAACTTACGAAAAGTGGTCTTCCTGAGTCTTTTTCAAGTACCTTGAGGAGCACCTGTTTATGACATTTGTTATCCGCACCCCCGGATGTGGGCATGGATCTGTAAGAAATATTCTCCCATCTTCCCAGACACCACAGATGCATTAAAAAAGAAATAGGTAATACAGTCGTCGCCTGGTATCCACAGGATGGTTCCAGAACCTCACAGATACAAAACCCACGGGTGCTCACGTCCCTTGTGTAAGATGGGTGGTATGTGTCCTCCCTGTACTTCACATCATGTCGAGATTGCTTCCAATACCTAATGCAGTGTTAAAGGATGCCAAAGACTGGAATAGACTGAGAGAGGAAAAATACATCCAGGTCGGTGCCCTCACGTATCAGACTGCACAGGTGGAAAGGGATTACAACACTCTCCTTTCTTAAATGGGTTTTCACTACTGACAGTATATTAATACTTATTAGCACGTTTGGGCCTCACCTGAGGGAGGGCACAAGTGCATATGTATCTACATATGTGCATAGGTATGTATATGTCCATTCATGTCCATACATACCTATCAGATGAACATATTTATTCATTTTCACATATCCATATGCCGTATCACATATAACACATTCATTTTGTAGGTACATTTTCAAGGTAGTAGGAAGCAGTGAAGAGGTAATATTCCAAAGACAGAATATGCCCTTTGATCTGCTTTGCTGTTTCCTGATTCTCCCTCCCTGGGCACATGCTGCTCATCCCTTGGCATCACTTTTATCATTTGTAAAACGTACGTAGTAATAACTAAATGAATTCGTGACGGGATCAAACTCAAGTCTAAGAAAAGCACGAACCGAGATGACCTCCAACCTCTGTGTTCTGTGGCCTCAAGTCATAGACTTAGAATTGGAAAGCTGGGACCAGAATTCCAGTGTTAGTTTGCGATGAGGCGAAAAGCCCCGTTTGCACTGGTCGGGCTGTGAGCTCCTTGGAGGAAGGGATCAGCAGGTGTCCCTCCACCTGCAGGGTCAGCACTGTGTCCGGATGGTCAGTCTAATTAGTGTTGCTAAGATAGTGATGGCCAAGTGATAACAAGCTATCATCTCTAACATAATTCTGCGTCAGTGAAAGGGAGCGGCATTCCGCTACAGAAGACTGAATTCTGCTACAGTTTTCCATTGAAAACAGAGCCCTCCTGAATACACGATGGTCACCTGTGGTTTGTGGTAACTGGCTTTCATGTCCTTATCCTGTGATTCAGTAGAAAGCACCTGAGTGAGTAACAGAACTTGCTTTTTTATCACCAAAGAGCTTCCGTTTCTCCTTCGAAGGTCTTCAGAAGAAAACCACTGGAGTCTACCCACAGATTTGATGGTCACTGCCTTACTACAAAATGAAGTAGGGTTTGCGAAAGAGTACAATGTGCCTTTGATGCACAGACAAAAAAAACAGTAAGCAAACAACTGTGCCTGAATGGGGCAGTCAGATCCTTCCTGACGCACTCGCGTCAGGCACTCCCTTTGCCTGTAGTTTTCTGTGTGTCCCTAAAAGTAGGACGAGCACGTCCTTATCAATTAACTTGAAAAATCTGTACACATAGCACAACTCTTATCATCCATTTAAATCCTCCCCCATTTGTAGCTCCTGTTACTTAAACAATTTAGGTTGTAACTTCAAGTCTATTGATTGGTTTTTTCCCTCTGACAGAGCTCTTATAAACCAAAAATGATTCATCTCGTCACCGTGGAAATATTTCCATATTCACGACGCAATGCCATAGAAGACCCAGAAAATCAATAGAGCAATTCCTTTTGGGTGAAACTTCTTAATAAGAAACACGACTCAATTTTAAGTGTATGGTATTTACAGTCATTAACAGAAGCTTGATCACAGAAGTGTTATGATGCTTGTTGAGGACTGACACATGTCCTTGTTTAAAACTTCTTTTTAGAACATAATTGTCTGCACCTGATTGTCTCATAAGCATATATTATGTCCTTAAATACCATGTCTGCATGGGGGGGAGAGAAAGGGTAAGGAAAGAAAAGTCAATAATTATTGAATATTCTAGAAGTCGTATATACCTTTTATCAGTTACTCATAATAAAAAAGAATAGGAGGAGCAAGAGGCCAAGTAGTATTAGGTAAAGGTGGGATTAACCAAAAAACACCAAAAAATAAGTCTAAGAAATTGCACTTTCTGGATCATGGATATGTTCATACCAGATTGATGGGGCCCCAGAGAGAACAGTCAGGTTCGGGGTCTTCCTCCCTCCCAGAACCGGGAGGGGTGGGGACCGGGCTGTCAGAGCAGAGTGACAGCCCCGCCTGCTGAGGACTGGGTCACCTGGACCCCATTATCTTGAAAGTATGGTCTCCTTCATTTCCCAAGTATCTCTTTGGATGGACCACCTGCCAGATGAAAGGGTCTGCATTTCCACTGGCTCGGCCCTTTCGTGTCAGGATACCCCCCACGCCCCACGGTGGCCTCAGCCCAGCTCCTGGACCCCCGCACTCTGCACTGCCCTCTCCAAAGGGCGGTAGGCCCCTGGACCCTGCAGACCCAAAGGCTCACAGAAACACCAGCTGCTCTGCTCTCCCTTTGCTCTGAGGAACGGAAGAAGCGCTGACGTTTCCGTCTTTCCCTCCCCCGGACCCCACGTGCAATGGAGCCATAAAGGCGCCTGTGTCCTCGCGGTCTGAGTCCCCGCACCCCCACCGGAGCTCCGCAGGCGAGTCGTGCTGCACTTACCTGGAGTTGTCCATCATTTTAATTCTCTTTTCGCAAAGTTAGAGTGTTGTACAACGATAACCTATCA
Source organism: Rhinolophus hipposideros (assembly GCF_964194185.1). Classification (NCBI taxonomy): domain Eukaryota; kingdom Metazoa; phylum Chordata; class Mammalia; order Chiroptera; family Rhinolophidae; genus Rhinolophus; species Rhinolophus hipposideros. Next base: position 75,018,055 of record NC_138059.1, read on the forward strand.
CTCCCACAGTAGGTGTTGTTACTAGTACCGTGGAAACGGCCCCAGGACCCGCGCCACCCGGGAAGTGTGACCCCACGCAGGGTCTGCAGGCGGCAGTGAGCCCGCGGGGGAGGGGTCGGGGAGGGCGTCGGGGACGCGTCCTCCCGGGGCAGCCCGCCGTCCCTCCCCGCTCCGTCCTGCACCCTCCCTTCTGGTGGCAGCACCGTGGCCCCTTCCACAGCGCGTGTCCCCCAGGAGGCGGGGTTTCCTGACACCAGTGTCTCCCGGAGGACACGGCCTGCCGCCCGCGCGGGGCCGTGATGGGCACGCGGCCGCCCCGCGGAGGGACCGGGACACCCGGGCACAGACCCCCTGGGGACAGAGCCCCAGAAAGGGCTGGAGGGACACCCCCCAGGCGCAGGCGGGGCTCTGGTCACAGCCTTTAGAGAAAGAGCCCCAAACGGGGGGAAGTCAGGCCAGGCCTGGCTGGGGGTCCGACCTCGGGCCCTGTGAGGCCCGCCAGCCTCCTCCGGCGGTCGCATCCCCACGCCCCGAGTGGAAAGTGCGCGTGAGCCCCAGTGCAGCCGGGGGCAGGCACCTCCCCGCGCTTGCGGGTGGCAGCACCCCGCCGGGGGCCTGACGGCGTCCACGCGCCCCCAGCGCTGATGGTTCTGCAGGGGCCTTGGCGGTGAAACTCCGCGAGTGACCGCGAGTGAGCACGTGGGATCTGACAGGCGGCGTCACGCAGCTCCGCCCGGTTCGTAATCGTCCTTTACACACGAACGACATTCACGTTTTCTCCAGTGTAGGCACCTTAAATTTTTCTATACTTGCAATTTAGTTTCGTTGGTGCTATTTTTGATACTTATTTTTATTTGATTAAAGCAATATACGCCCAAGTATACAACTTCTCTCTTCATATTAAAAAAAAATCCATTCTACAAAGTTAAAAGACAACCTTTTATAGATTTTGTTTGAAAGTCTTAAACTTGTAAGTCGTTATGTGGAAAATTTACATATTTTATAGGATTTATCATCCTTTCGGGAAAGATAATTTTTTTATTTTACACTTATTAAAGTTTTGTGCATTTCTATACATATAAGCCTAGTATGTGTAGTGTTACTTTTTTGGTATTTTGTTTTATATGTTGCTACTGTAATGAAGTCTTTTTTCATTATGTTTTCCAAGTAGTTACTGGTGGCATACAGAAAAGCTATTTAATTTTATAGGGACTTCTTAATAGTCCATGTCACCATTACATTTATTTATAAAGTTTTTATTACTTTCTTGGCATTCTCAGTAGATAATCATATCAGATAGAGGGTCTTCTAATTCTATTTCTTTAATCACAATCCATATATCTCATTTATCTCATCCTATGTCACTGGCTAGACCTTCCCCAAAATTATTATACAATAGCAGTGATAAATGATATCATTGTTCTACGTTTACATTTAATAAGATTATTCCCACTTTACACAATTAAATATAATTGGAGATATAAAACATGAAAGATGTGATGCTGAATTTGGTTAAATTTTGTTAGAGATTATCAAGAAAACCGTGTTTCTCCATTCTGTGTGCTCACGTGACACAATATATGGACCAGTGCCTTAGGCAGAAACCATCAGTTATTATGGTTTTATTATTATGGTTATAATAATTATCTTAATTATTATATTTTATATATATTCTCGATCTTGTGTTGAACGTTTCATTTCAGAAATGCACACATATAACCTTGGAATGATTGATCTATTAGATCTATTTTTTGTACCATATACAAGTTTTAGGGTTATAATTATAGTAGATTCATAAAAGGAACTTAGAAGCTCTACATATTTTTATGTACTATAACAATTTACATAAAAAGTAATATATGCTCCTTGAACATTTAAATAAACTTGCCAATAAAATAACCCTGTCCTCGCACCTTTGTGGAGATAGTTTCTTCAAGGGCATTTAAAAATGTGTCTCATGTTATTGACTTGTTCAAAATTATTCTATTATCTCAAATCATTTTTCTGAAATTATATATTTTAAATGTCTATTTCTTCAATTTTTTAAATGCAGAAGCTTTTCTACCCCCAGGCTTTATGCCTCCAAATTCAAGTTTAACTTGGGCTGCAGAAGGCTGCACTTGCTTCCCAAGGTCACTGGGAATATCAGGAGACAGAGCTGTGAGTGGGCCCAGCAGGGGGCACGTTTTTCAACCCTCTGTCCTCCGCCCCAAATCTAGGAGACAAACCCCCCGAGTTTCTGGGAGGCGGATGGGACCCCCCCATTGTCCCCAGCACGTTTCTCACCCACGCTGATGTCACTTGGTCATGACAGTGAGGACTTGGCGAAGAGTGGAACCCGTGTAACTAAATTGCTAATCGACTAACTTAGCTGGAAATGCGTTTGGAACATTTCACTTTAAAGAGTGTGGACCTTGGTTACAAATCACTACGTATTAAAGTGCAATGAACACAAAAACTGTCCAATGAAGCCAATGACTTCAAAACTGCTAAAAGCATATAACCCTCCCTGGACAAGAATTGAGTAACCCTTTCCAAAGCCTCCACTATGGAAGCCAAGAGAAAAGCAATGGATCTGAGGGAAGCAGCCCTTTTCTCGCCCCTCCAGATAAGCTCGAGTTCTGTCCAGGCCACTGTCATGAGTCCACAGAACCAAGACCTTTCCATTCGCCCAGCGTTCCCAGCCACAAGGAAATAGGCACCGTTTCTCATCAAGACCCGACTGGGATCATTCTTCCCAGGGAGGTCACTCTGTCCCCTGGGGGACACCCCCGGCTCTCGTGGTCTTCTTCTCATGCCTCTACAAAATGTCTGGAATGGTTCAGTTAGACTGTGAATGGCTCTGAGGTGTGCCAAGCTCAGTCCGGGAGTTCCGACAATACACCTGTGTGTGCATTTGGTGGCACCTGTCACCTCCACTACCAGGTAATGAGCCAGGATCCCGGGACAGGGAAAAGGAAGGCACAGGGGTCAACTACTGGAGCCCTGCTCACACAGGCCTAGATCCTTCTACCAGGTTTGGGAATCCTGCTTCACTAGGCGTTCAAATCTTGGATGACTTCTCTTTCCTATAAGAGTGTATTTAATAGACTGTTACAGATTGAGGAAACTGCCATTATCCTTCTAGAAAGCCACATCTTTCCTCTAAAGATATTCCAGGCGTCACAGAAACAAAATGTCTCTCCCACGTAGTGTGCTAGCCCTGGTGGTACAAGCAGCCACTTGGTTTCAGCTACCCAGGCAGACGTCTGTACTGGGAGGGCTGCTGGGACAGGAAGACAGGGTCGAGGTGACATCAGCTAAACAGTGATGATCACAGCTCCAAAACACATAGTAAGATGTATTTGCACACGAAAGGGTAACTTTCCTCCGAGAAGCCGAACAGTCTGTCGTCTGGTCTGTGTTCAGCCACCTTGGGTGCCACACGGCTCTTCCAGAGCCCACGAGAGCTGTTTTCTGCGTGAGTTTCCTTCCTCGTTTCTAGTCCAGACACAAACGGGATCGATAACACAAGACACACGGACACATCGACCATTTACAAATTGGCTTCCCCTTTGTGTCTAGTCACATAATGGACACTGAAGTGCTTGGACAGGGTGACTACACATATATACCATCTAAATTCCCTCAGTCAAACCTAAAAACTGTTTTCAATTTTGAACAGATTGATTTCAAGTCTAAATGTTAATGGCCATGAAACACTTTACATTATATCCTTAAAACATGTGGTTACATTAAAATGTGCCCGTAGCCAATATTATCCTAATATAACCACACAACTTCCCAGTATGGAATCAATCAAGTACATATTAAAGGAAGATAATTTATCATAGTTAAAAAATTACTTAATACTTTCAACTAAGATATTGGCACTTGAAATTATGCTAACAAATAATCCTACATACTTTCTTATGGTGTTACATTGAGTTAAATGACAAGGAAATTATGGTGTGACAGGCCCAGGGACTTCGGTTTTATAGTCATGACTACAGTATGATTTTGTAACAGATTTATGATACCCGCAGTCTTTTACTGCGGGATGTTTGTTTTCTGCAAGGGAGATGGATATCATTTATGATGTGGCTCAGGATGAAATGGCCCCAGGGATCAATCATGAGATATGGAGTCTTTCATCTCAGTGTTTCCGTCCCAGCATCTCACACTTATGCTTGGAGTCTGTGTCGCTTGTGGCTTAGGAACTTGCTAAGGAATATGAATTTCAAGAGTTGAGGCGAGCCGCCTGCACCAACTTCCACCTGCTGGAAGATGCGTGTTCTGAGTAACCGGTAACCCTCCTGGCGAGGCGGCAAGGACAGCTCGGTTAGCTCGGCTCTGGGGGCTGTCTCTCCACAGGGACGCAGCCAAGAAGCCAGTCCGAGGACATCGGCCTGCGAGCTTCTGCTGGGCCACTAGCCTCTGGGGCCCCTGTCTGGCGCTGCTGGCTGCTGGCTGCACCACTGCTCAGGCCACCGTCATTGTGTCGCATGTGCCAGGTGAGGTCTGCTGAGTCTACAGCAGCGGCTCCCCAGTATATGCACAAGGTCACTGGGTCACATCCAGATTTTTGAGACAGGGTTTGTAATTCCCATTTGGTAGATGAGGAAACTGAAATTGAAAGAGACCATGAAGCTTTTCCAAAGCCAAAGAGCTACGAGGTGGTAAAGCAGGGTCCAAACTCAAAACCATTTGCTTCGACTGTACAGCGCTTGACCTGACTCGCTTTCCATTCACACGGAAAGCATCCAAGAGTCAAGGGTAACATGTCATACATTAGTTAGATTTACTCCCTCCACTCACCCCCCCCCCAAAAAAAACCAAAGAGAAAAGAATCATGGGACCATTTTCTTCTAGCGAGTATTTTAATTAAGTATATTCAAGTCATATGTTTTATTCTCATTACTCCCAGGTTCTAGATCCTAGGTGAGCATATTAGGACACTTATTAACACAATTTTAATCTTTAATATGCATATATATTTACAATCATAAATATATACAACTGAAATACACAATTTTAAGTGTATCTCACACCCACCGTGATAACTGCACGGCGATCTGCACTTTTAGCAGCCACACTACCATTCTGTGTGACAAACACACTGTATCAGCAATTTACTAAGTGGCATCTTAGTGACTTGTGGATGAGTATGGCCTAGAAAATGCACCAGTAGCAAAGCAATCAGCAGCATGCACAGTAAGAATAAGAGCTGAGACTCAGGAGAAATGTAAGTCAAGGGTTGCTTCTTGCAGAAAACAGAGTTTCGTTATTCTACTGTCCCCATTTCTCTCACCACCACCCCCAGGACCACACACATACATGCCGGTACGATGTCATCATACAAACAGAGTGCTATGAATGGCTTCAAAAGATTGCTTTGGAGAAAGAAATATTCTCTGGATAATATCCTAATGAAGATTTAGAAGGTCACTCCCTTTTAAAAAGAAAGCAATGTGTCAGTCATTTAATCCATTCACTCATTTAATAGATACTTTTGAATTCCTTCTCTTTTTTTTTTTTTTTTGCAAAAACTACTGCTACGAGCAGGGTATATTAATAAACAAATATTGAAAAGTGTTTGCATCATCATATTTATATCCCAGTTGGCAGTAAGAAGAGAAACGAACAAATCAAGATAATTTGAGAAGAATTAGTGTAATAAAGGAAATATACCAGCAATTTAAAAATATTTCTCATACAGATTCTCTTGTACTGATATGATAAAACACATGAATATATATATATATATATATATATATATATATATATATATATATATATACTCAACATACCTGGTAGAATAACTGCAATTTACAAGGTGCTGAGAACCCCTTCCTGCAGAGGAGATGATAAGAAGCCTCCTAGGTGCACGCATAGTTTCAAACCCTCTGGTCACTTGTCCTCAGTAAACGAGACACCCAAACATTTCTCAGCCTAGTTATACCCACATCTTTAATTTTCCTGTTATGGTCCCAAGTGAGTCAGATGAACCATGAGTCAGACCACATGACATTGACCGTTGACATCTGTGATTCATGATTCCCCCAAAGAGAGATATTATTTGTGGAAAAGAGCAATTCGTGTCTGTAAAATTTGAATCTACTGACACCGCAATGCACAGGATAAGTGTAAGGTAATGCAACTAATGCAGATTGTTGCATTGTGATTAAACATAGAAAAGTAACTTAGACCTGGTACTAAGACGCGTCATTTTTTATACTGCATATTAAAGGAAATACATTGTTGCTGCCACCAAGAAAACTCAAGAATCGAAACCAAGAAATGGGAAAGGGCGTACTCCCAGTCCATCACTGTCGCTCTCTTTCCACCCCGACGGTGAGGCAGGGACTCACAGAGGAAGCTGTGACAGTCACTGGGACGCAGTGAGGGGCCAGGGCCGCAGTGGGTAACGCAGACTGTGTTTTTAGGAAACCTTTTGATCCCATGGAGAGCCTATCTGACATGCTGCTATAAACCATAGATCACTGCGGCAAACGTGATTAGTGAGGAAAATCCCCATCATTCACAGTCTCTTTCAGGGCAAATGCCCTCCCTGCGTCTCTCTTACATGGGTTAGGAGAAACTGTGCTAATACTGCCATTTTCATGTACACATAACCTCAGAAGGAAATAACTTTGACATGTGATTCCTAGATTTCTCATGTAATAAGTAAATCTGATTCTTTTTTTTTAAGCTGCTGCATTTTATCCTAAAAAATCGAGAATTTGGTATCAGAATTTTTGGTGGCTTTTAGTCCCAAAACTCATCTGATGTTTACTCATTCAAAAGTGTTTATAGAGTACTAACAGTTTAAAATAACTTTGATTAAAAGGGGAAAAAAAAACAATCTTCCACTCTCAATGAGCTGACAAAGTAGCAGAGGACAGAAGAATATCAGGGAAGAACTAGTATATTGTGAGGCAATGTAATTGCCACAAGAAAATAAAGATATGAGTGAGAAGAGTGCTGAGATCAGACTCTCAGGGACCACGGCTCATGAGGTAATATGAAGGTGCCCAGCTCCTGTATGAATAGTGCAGAGAAAACAATATTATATATGTATGTATATATATATATATATATATACACACACACACATAGAGGGTGCCAAAAATATGTATGCACATAGTAAGAAAGGAAAAAGTATATTAAAATTGTAATACTCAATATATTCTGATAACAAAAAATGAATCCAAGACTTCTGCAATTACAAGAGGTGCTCAAAGTGGTTACCATCAGCATAATTTTAATACAGTTTTTCCTTTCTTAAAATGTATATACATTTTTTTGGCACCCTCTGTATATACTGTGTTTCCCTGAAAATAAGACCAGGTCTTATATTAATTTTTGCTCCAAAAGATGCATTAGGGCTTATGTTCAGGGGATGTCATCCTGAAAAATCACGCTACGGCTTATTTTCCAGTTAGGTCATATGTTCGGGGAAACACAGTACATGTGCTTGAATAGAATGGACATTTTCCAAATTGGATTGAAAGCAATACCTACAGTCCCAGGAAGCTCAGTGCAGCCCGAGTCCGAGTTCTCAGAAGAGAAGCCTAACCAGGCACATCATGGCCAAATTCCTGAAAACCAAAGAAAGAGAGGCTTAAGGGAAGACAGAGGAGAAAGACGCATCCCAGAAGGATGGGGATGAAAAGGAGCGCTGACGTCTCATCGAAACCGATGACAGGCAGAAGGCAGTGGAATCACGTCACTGAAGGTCTTTTTGAAACAAAGACTAGAAGCTAGAATTTTATATTCAGTGAAACTAGCCTTCAGAATGAATGTGAAATAAAAATTTTAAAAAACTTAGGCATCTGAAAACTGAGAGATTCTGTTACCAGCAGACCTACACTGCAAAAATACTAGAGAAATCCTTCAGGAGGAAGTGAGTGACCCCAGAGGGAAATTTGGGTCTACAGGAAGGAAGGGAATATACCAGAAACACGGGATGAGTAAATGTCAAAAACTTTTTTCTATGCTCTTAATGTTTTTAAAAGACAACTGATGGTGACTCTTAGTGTATGCAAATTATACCTCAATAAAGTTGGGGTTTTAAAAGATAATTAAAGCCACAATGATAAAATGGATTGCCGTGTTCCTAAGATAGCCGATGTAAATACTTAGCTCAGTAGCACAGAGACAGGGAGGAGAATGAAGGGGCGTGCATGGGCTCAGGACACACATTGCAGTCGCCAGAGAAACTGCTTAAAGTCTGTGTTTCAAGGTATATAAGTAAGTCGCTGTATTCTGAGTAAAGCCACCTAAAGATGGAAACCAAACGCTGGTTCCCAGGGATCTCTGGGAAGGCGGGCAGTGCTGGCAGAAACCGCTCTGAGCACCACTGCCCTTCAGTGTACCCCTTGCTAAGCTGCGTGTCACGCGAGGATGAGGGGAGGGCACGGACACACGTGTGGCTGTCCTGCAAGCCCCTGTCACCGCCTCTGCCAGCCCAGCTCACTGCTGGTGTCTACAGTCCTCTGCCTGCCCATGGGCACTCTGGTCTCGTGAGTGGGCGGTCACTGCACACGTGTGCCCTGGCCTGTCGCTTACCTGAGACAGGAGGCCGGCCCCCAGGAGCTCGGAATGACCTGCTCGGATGGGAACACACCCTCCAATGCGGTGGGCTCCCACCGCCTCACCAGCTCAGCTGACACTCAGCCATCCCACAATGAAGCCGTGGGTGTGTGGACCGGGCGGAGCTTCGGGGACAGTGATGCTTATCTCTGTGGACGAGGAGCCCCTGCTTATCTCAGCACGGGCAGGCAGGCCCTCACGTGCTGCTGCTCGGTGGCTGGTCTGCGGCTTTGGGGTACCATGTGCTCTTTGGGGTACAACATGCTTGTGAGAAACTCGGGAGAAGCGTGTTACAATGAAAAGAACACTGGGGCAGGAATCCCACCGTGCAGACATTTGTGTTCACTCTTCCAAGGCCGCTGGAAGCACCTCCCACATACATTTGTTTCACCCGTCACAGAGACATAGCCAGACGCCAACAAAACAAACACTCTGCGGTGACACAAAACAAATCACCTGACAGTAAACAATCCTACCGTACCATCAGTTATATTAGACGCAAAAAGTAGACAATCAATTGAAGAGGCAGATAGTGTCAAACTGGATTTTTAAAAAGCCCTAACTATATGAAGTTCACAAGAGAAGCACTTTAAATAGAAAGTCAATGTATAGGAAAATACAGAGAAAGTAAATATATGGAAAAACAACGCTCAAAAAAAACCACGCAAACTCAAATCATAAAAAAGTCGGTGCTCCTTGTAAAGTGTACTTTAACACAAGAAGGCATATCTCAAACCTATTAAAAGGCCAAGGCCAACTCTGTAAGACACAGCAGTCCAAAATACGTAAGAACTGAAAATTAGAAAGCCCAGATACACAGCTTGACCGAGTTAGAAATAGAATGAATCAACGATTATCGCTGGGAACTTTCCGGGCCCTCACTAACTCACAGACATTATAGCCAAAAGTGTCAGAAATTATACACAGATTGTAACAACCCTGTCAATTACCATTTTATTCCATCCACTCAGTGATTTATTGGGCCCGGTTAACGGTTAACGCTGACAATGTGTTAAGGACTGACTTGTAACAATGAATAAGTCGCAGCCTCTTTTTGAGAAGCTCAAATGTTCAATCATAAGACAGATGGGAACAGATACATTTCAATTAAATGTGCTGTCACATGTTTTAATAACTTCAGCACATTTAGGAGTTGCTGTTGGAGACATGTGAGCAGTTTCTATCAGAGCTCATTCTCATTAAGGAAATTAGAGGTTTTATTGGGAGATGATATTTGAGGGGAAAACTGAGAAAATATTTTTAAGGACAAGAGCGGTGAAAGGAGAAGATGGGCCATTCTGGTCAGAAGGAAGGATGTTTGCAAGGACCAGAGTTGCACAGGGGTCTGTAATACCTGGGAAATGCCACACTAGAGAGGAGACCTCTGGGATGAGGCTGTCACCGCAGACTGACAACAATTTGAAGGAGCGTAGATGCTAAGATAACAACTTTTTGTTTTAACCTATTGACCTAAAAATCCAACAGAAAGACACAATGGCATCAGCGTTTTCAGAATGGCTAGCCCGGCCACAAGAGAGGCTGGCCCGAGTGACCTCACATTGTGGGTAGAGACCCAGTGAGGAGACTGACTCCTAACGTGATGGTGACGTAACATGTTGGTCTGTTTCCAGAAGCCGCATGGTATGTCACGAATAATTTGTTACCAATAAAGTACTAAATGTACAAACTGTTTAGAGGAGACTCGAGTAGATCCATACGATAAAAATTCTCTTATCCGCTTACCTCATAATATGTGTTCTTGTGTGGGAGCAAATGGAGATTAGTAGGGCTAACAATCTCACAGAAACGGCACAGGAGCCTATGTGTGCCGACGTGACTAGAGGACACGCAGGTGTTGTCTCACCGTCAGTGGCACCACCGCACACCGGATGGGAAGGCCAGTGAGCTGAGCACGACTCTAGACCTTCCTCTCACCATCCACCTGTCAAACATGTGAAGGTCCTTCACCGGGACCCCTCACATGCTCACACCGCCGCTTCTCTTTTCACTGCTGCTGCTTTCACTCTTTCCATCATCATTTCTCATCTGAATACTGTACCGCCCTTTCCACAGTACGTCTGTACGTGGTTCTCAGAACACTGGGCAAATGGCGATTTCCTTGGTAACTCTTCCAAATGAGTCCCAGCATGGTCCATTTCTCAAGGATCAAATGCAGACTCAGTGTTCTGAATCTAACAGGCTCTCTCATGCTCCCTTCCTTCCTATTTATGTTTCACCCTCTCTTTGGGGTGTGGATTGAACGTCACTGATATTTTGCTGGAAAATTGGGGAATTCTCAAATCTGGCTTATGTCTTACACACAAAATTCCCAATGGAATTATAAACACTAGAAAAAAACATCAAATAGGAAATCAAACCATCACATTCTTGTAAAGTGAGTGGTAGTAACTCCTAAAACAAGAAACGGTGGGGAAGCTGGGTTGGGGCCTTAATTAGGCTCAAGACTGAGGCAACTTTCTCTTAATGGGAGAGGCTCCGGCTCTCCCGCGAACTGACCACTGTGGCTGAGAACTCCACGTTATACAAAAGAGAGAAAAGGGGGTGGCAGTGCTAAGCTCCATCTAATCACCCCACTCTCCTGAAAACCGCAGCCCAGTAAATGAGTATCCTGGAAGCGATGAACCCAATTAGCATAAGTGTGAAGTATTAGTGTGTGTGTGTGAGGGGGGGAGGCGGAGAACATTTGAAAAAATAATGGCCAATTTTTTTCAAATTCAACGATAACTATAAATCCACGGATCTAAGAAACTCCACAAATCCCAAGCACAAGAAACTTGAAGAAAATCTCATGAAACAATGTCATAATTTAATTGCTTAAAACAGGGATAAATAGAAAAATTTAACAGCAGCAAGGGAAAAGAATATAATTGTCTCATTTGATAAGTGTTGACACATACCAGAGAGACCATCACAGCAATCAAATGGTATGTATCAACACTTACCAAATTATACAGTTTAAATGTGTGCTATTTATTGCCTGTTACTTATTCAATAATGAGAGAAATGCATTGTTTAGACTAGTAAGTGAGTAAATATCCCAATAAGAACTGTGGACCAGCGGAGGTGAATGGATGAGAAAGCTACTGGTGGCTCACAGCACGGAGAACACGGAAGATGGACGTCAGCTCAGGGAGGAAGATGTGGATTAATGAAGAAAGGGATCAAAGAAAGGATGAGATGGGGTTTCACTCAGCAAGTGAAATGAAGGGAACCCAAACTGAAACACGCAACAGGTGTCAACACACACTGGATTTCTGCCCTAACCCCCCAAATTAAAAACTAATAAAACACATCATTAATACTTTTGTATTGGGTGTGGATTAAAGTAAGACCTAGATATGTTGGGTTAAATGAGGTATATCATTAAAATTAATCTCAACTTCTCTTTACATTGTTTAGTGTGGCTGCTGAAATGTTACATTTTACATGTGTGGCTGCACTGTATAGAGGGTGCCAAAAAAAATGTATACCCATTCCAAGAAAGGAAAACTGTATTAAAATTGTAATGTTCAATATTGACCAATACCAAAAGATGAATACAAGTCACGTTTGACTTCTGCAATGACAAGAGGTGCTCAGAGTGGTTCCCATCAGCGTCCAGACACTTCTGATTACAGCCAACTACCGCTTGAGCAACGCTGACCCAAGTGTCCACTTGTATGTGTTTTTTGGCACCCCAGTATTTATACAGGACAGTGCCATTACGGGGGGAGTTTCTACCAACAGGAACATCGATGATCCCAGTAAATACTGTCACAGTAAAGTTCAGCAAAGCGAACAATATTTCAGATACTCATGGAGTCATTTGAGACCATATGAGCCAGTATTTCACATTCCTGCATTTTCCTGAAATGGAAGAGGAGAAATTCATGAACAGTTTGTTACTACAAAATACAGAAACCTTATCAGATATTAATTCTCTCTAGCTTTCCGGATAAGCCATCTGGAAATTAACATTATAACAATAAAAATCACTACATTGGATAGGTATTTATCAGAAACTAAAAATATGTAAGTAATGTGCCCTGATTGCATATCTGCAAGGAGATATGAAAGTGGAACCCTGGTGTCCCTGGTCTTACCACCTTGGTTCCGGGTGAAGCCCAAATACTCTTAGAAACCAGAACCCCTGGGTCTCTGGCCTCACCTGACCGCACACTGCGCATCGCCACCGACAACAGCCAGGCTGGGCCCACGGAGACCCCCGCGCCCTGACGGCCAGCTGACCTCAGCGCGCCTCCCCAAGCAGCGCCTGCCCAGCCTCCAGAGTCTGCTCGAGTCCCTCCCGGTACACCTGGACTTGACTTTCATGTTTTCTGAAATAGTTGAGAAGAATCTTCCCCACTCTCTGCAGCGAGCCGGTCTCTCAGAAAAGCCTGTGAGCTTCCGTGCATTTGACAGAAAAGACGACCATTGGCCATGGGACACTGCAGCTACACCCAGGGCATGCGTGAGCTGATTTCAGGACCCAGGCGCGTGCCAACATCACACCGTTTCGCTGCAGGAATATTTATGCAGTTAGTTGGTGGACAGATTTTTAAAATTAATCTTAATGTTCCTTAAGGTTGTCACTTGGCAATTTGCTTCAGTGGAAGCTGCGACACTCATTCTGATGTATTAGTGGGCTGCAGAGTTTTCATTAGGCAGCCATATGTTATACCGTTCTAAAAACTTTTGGAAACCAATCCCCATTTTCTTATGTGAACATTTGAGGAGACTTGAAATCGCCTTTTGATGAAACTGCTGCTACAATTAGTCAGACAAGACAGGCTGTGCAGTGAATATTGTCAGCACAGACCACTCAAGGCCAAGTGCAACAAAGCTTTGTCACTCACACTACAAATCCGCACAAGTTGAAAAGTCATTTCACACCATCTCCTCATAGCGGTATCATCTCCACCCAAAAGAGAGGATGGCAGGTTTTATACAGCTGAGATTTATCGGGCATGGGAAGGAGGGATGAGGGAGAATTAGGTGTTTAGAAAACCTGCCCCATGTATAGCAGCACAATTAAAGCTTAAAGGTTTAAATTCCCTAAATCAAATGATAAGCATATTAGGAGAAGATGTAGGTGAATATCTGATATGAAGGTATAAACTATAAATGACAGATTACAAGAGTTAAATTTGAGAAATTTCAAAGATGATTTGACAGAGACGCTCATAAAATCAAGAGGAAAGCTGAAATAAAACCCGGGCGAAAATAGTATCAAAAATTGTGACAGAGATAATATCTTCAGTAAATAAAGACTTTTACCAACCAAGAAGAAGAAACCGATCACTTACGAACACCTAACACATACAAACAGCCAATACAAAAATTGTTCAACATCATAATAATCAAAAGATACAAGTTAAAACAATAGGAAGAAGTCTGAAGTATCAAATTGAGAAGCATTTAAAACGATAATTAATATGCAGTACCACAAAGGGTATGTAAAAACCGTCATTCTCACACTCTGCTTATAGAAATACATATTAGGAAACTCTTCAAAGCAACCTGGTTCTGTGCAACATTAGCTTTAAAAAAGCATGTGCCCTCTGCCCCAGGAACTCACTTCCGCATTTGCCACAGAACTGGTTCCCTTACAATGAAAGCCAACATGTGGAACCAAATTAAATGCCCACTAGAAGGGATTGGTCAAATAAATACGTGGATAGCTATGAAATGTGATATCATTCTGCTAGTAAATAATATAAATTCACATTAATCGACATGAAAAGCTCACAATATATACTCAAGTGGAATGAACTCATGAACTTAAAAACAGCTTTAATAAATAGTTTTATTTTCTAGCCTATTTTATAAAGGCTGTGTGTGTGTTTCATAACACACAAGGTCCCACCTGAAGTCTTTGAGTATAAACACAGTGTTTTGCTCTGTACCATCCAGGAAATGGATGGTACCTCCTATTGGAGAAGTGGGATGAGTTTAATTTTAAGATGTGCAGGGTAGCTGAGGCATCACCTTGGGGTGGGGGGCGACTGCCGGCCTTCGAGCGCCCCCTGCACACCTGGCTTCCTGCACAGTTCCTACCCTACAGTGCCAGCTCCACCCCGTGACTCACTTCACATGAGCCAGTGCAGAAGTGACGGCATGTCACATCAAAGATGAGGTCTGAAGGGACTGCGGCTTCTGTCCCAGTTCTCTCTTGCACGCACTCATTCTTGAACTGGGGGGAGCAACTGCCATGTTACCAGTAGTCGCATGGAAGGGGATGGCACGGTGGCACATGGCACAGTGAGGGGTGGAGGCCCTCAGTCCAACTGCCTGCGAGGAAATGAAGGTGCCCACAACCACGTGAGTGAACCTGGAAGATTTTTCAGCCCCACTTGGTTTTGAGGACTGACGCCTCATGAGAGACTCTGAGCCAGGGGCACCCAACTAAACCGGTCCTGGATTCCTGACTCACAGACATTGTGAGTTAAGAAGTTTTTATTTTTTGAAAAGAAATGCATGAAACTGTATAATTAAAAGAAGAAGAAGTTTTGATTGTTTCCTGATGCTAACAGGAATGGTCGTGATGGAGAAATTGGTCACTAATCCAAAGAGAGAATCTGCATGAAAGAAAGTGTCGTGGGGAGCAGGTCCCCTTGAGGGGAGCGGTGGCCAAGTACTGAGGGACAGACCCAGCCGGCCCAGGAGGAAATCAGAGGACCACGTAGCTCTCCTCACTGTGCTCCCTCCAGCTGCTCTCCTATGGGGGGAAGGCAGGCGCAGGACACAGAAAGGATGCAGTGGGGCGGACCCACGCAGGGCACAGTGACACGTTGTATAAATACTGTGTGTTCCGCGCTATCTGTACCATGCACCATCTGCTCTGGTCAGGGTATGCTGACACATTGTATTAGGTGGGTACAAAAGTCATGCGGTTTTTGCAATTATTTAGAACTTGTGAAACCGCAACTACTTTTGCACCAACCTAGTAGCACGCACCCCCTGTTCTGGGCAGGGCCCGGTGATACGTTGCATGTTATCTGCTAAGTAGTCTCTGTAAGGTGGTCTGGAAGGACACAGGACACAGGGGTGTTCATCTGTCTGTGGGGAGTGAGATTGTGGTTGTATCATTTTTTGTTGTTTCTCGTATTGTAATGAGAAACACAGTAACACTAGTGAGATGAGACGTGTTGAAGGACCTTGCTAAACTCCTCTGCTCTTCTTGACCAACGCAGCTGATGCACAATGTTGCGGCTAAGATTCCCCACATAGCACGCCAGGGGCACGTCCTGACGGCAAGTCTTCATTAAAATACTGTTGACCCGTGGACTCTGACCTTATCCCAGGTGGTTGTATTTTCATCTCTAAAGCCCACTGGACGATGGTTTGACTTTCATTGCTGTCGTTATCAGCCTTTAGGATCGCTGCTGTCTTTGGAAGACGTTTCATTCAATCCCTCTATTTAGGATCAGGTTTGTGTAATAAAATAAATATTCTTGGGAAGTTAAAGATAATTCCTCACATGGTTACAAATGCTTGCATTGACATTTTTAGTAGTTGATCATTTTCCATTTGCCTTTCCCTGAATTAGATTATTCAACTTCTTGATGTCTTGTTCCACTTTGATAGCTTGTATTTCTCTAAGAAATACAATAATTTGTATTTCTGAAATGGTAACCCATTTCAGTTGTTATAAAGCTACATTGTTTTTCAAAATAATTTCAAAATAGATTTGTATCGATTGCTATGTTTACTTTTATTTCTAAATGTTTTATTTGGTGTAATCTCCACAGGTTTGTTGTGTCAATGGTGAATTAATTATCTTGATGTTTTCCAAATAAACAATTAGATTTTATGCACTGGCTCTGTTTTTATCCCTCGTTTTTCAATCTAGATGTTTTTGCCTGTAAGTGTAATTCTTTTCCACATTTCTTGAATGTATTAAACTGTCCAGCGGTAGAGCTAATACATTTTCTTTATGTTAATTTTTCTTTCGATAAGTACCTATTCTGCTACTTCTAAATATTTCTAAACTCCTTTGATTGAAAAACACATAAATTATTAACACTGCACTGAAAATTTATAAATTTTAAGAGCTGGGGAAAAGGTGAAAGCTAGTATTTTTTTAATCTCAGGTTATATAATTCATTAGGGCAAGGGGAAACAATTTACAGCATCATGGAAATCATTTTTTTATATAAACAAATAAAGTAGAATAGAAAACAAAAATAAAGTGCATTACATATGACAAGTATAAATGCTATTTTGTGAGATGTTTATTTTGATTAGATAGTATTATCGTGCATGTTATGTGAGC
This sequence comes from Rhinolophus hipposideros, assembly GCF_964194185.1. Classification (NCBI taxonomy): domain Eukaryota; kingdom Metazoa; phylum Chordata; class Mammalia; order Chiroptera; family Rhinolophidae; genus Rhinolophus; species Rhinolophus hipposideros. The sequence goes on from NC_138059.1 coordinate 75,034,904, forward strand.
ATATGTGTGTGAACTTCTGTGTACAGAGTGACAGTTTTTTTTCTACTGTAGGTAGCCATCAGAAACGGTTTGAAAAACACTGCTATAGATAACCTGCCCCAGATGTGAGAAACGTGGGGTCCAGGTCATGAGTTTTCCTAAGGTCACGGGGACGAAGCTGACAGGAATCTGTAGTATTTCCAAAGAACTGCACTTTCCATGATAAGGCAACATAAGGGAATATTAAACATGGATTAATCAACTGATTAATTTAAATCACCTGGGAAATACCTTACTATTGTGTTTTCCATTGAAAATGATCACTTCTTTCAGTGTCTCACAGATGTTTTCAAAGGTCAGTGTGTTCAAAGCAGGACCCTAACAAGGTCCACACTGTGAACCTCCTACAGGGGTGGGGGAGCGGGGGGATGTGATGGGGGAGTCCAGGGGACCATGCTGGGGAGGACTTAGGGAGACGCTGCCCCTCACTGCCCCTGTGGGTGCACCCCCAGTGCCTGGCACTCTGCTCCCCCACCTTCCCCGCCAAACGTACACCCCAAGACCCCAGAAAGCAGACGGCACCCAGCCGTTGACTGCAGAGCACAGCTCCCTCAGCCTTTGCTGGGAATGGCCTCACAGCCCAGTGTGTGCAGCCTGTACTGGCCCAGGCCCAGCCGTCTCTCCGTCAATCCCCCAGCCACCTGCCCTGAGCCCCGGGTTCTGTGGGGTTCACCTCTGATACCCCGCAGCCATCTGCTCCTGCAAGGGCTGTGATGCCCATTCTGTGTCTCTGTTTCCAGGTCACCCCACCACAGCTGCTGTAAACCGCACACAAACCCTAAGGCACGATCGTCTGTCAGCCTCCCTCGTCTCTATTTTGCAGCACTTATCTATTGCATTTCAGCCTGATTCCAAGAATCCAGAGCAGCAGGCATCCCGTGGGGTGAGCACCGAGGACCAGACGCCTCCCAGGTGAAACAGGACATGCTGAATGTGCACTACACTGCCCACATCCTAGGCACCCAAGTACTAAGGAAAGAGGCAGATGTGTTTTCCACAGTCAAGTTGCGTTTCCTGAGCCTCTGCTTTTTGCTGTCCCCAGTTAGCACTCTGTCCCCCAACGCCACGGACATCCTGAGACACGTCAGGACATTGCTCCCTGAGGGACGAGACTCAGCAGTGTGAAGCGCAGGGAGGGAAAGTCTTCTGCCCAAAGGCCTGCCAATCCTGGCTGCATCCGGACACCACCACCCGGAATGTCTGTGACCTGGAGAAATGACCTCTTTCCCTGACAGAAGCTCCCTGGGCGCCACTGTGCAGAAGGACTCGGGAAGGAGTCACTGCTAAATGCCGCCAGGAGCTGCGTGAACTCGGTACTGTGGGAACGTCAGAAAGCCACTGGACTCAGTGTAATGTGAACCACGTCAAAACCGGGGCTTTCAGGCGTGGAAATGAAACACTGACGCTGTAGTAAATGCCTGCTGGAAACCAAGGCGGCCTTTCAGATGCGCAGTGACACCCCTACACGCGACCAGCCCCACGGACACGCGCTGGGCAGCGATGACCAGGCGGCTCCCTAGACGGGCGGGGCAGCACCCAACGGCCTCCCCAGGATCCCAGCTAAACTAGGACTCCTGTAGCCCTGAGCTGAGCGCTGTGGGTGGGTCCCCGGCCCATCCCCCATCCGCAGGCTTTCTCATCGCCCGGCTCATCTCTGCCTTTGCAGCGTGGGCCACCCACCCAGTCCTGTCCCAGGCTTCGCCACCCACGGTTCACCCCCCACGGGCCCCTCCCACACCCCCTCCCACCCCCCCTCCCACAGCCCCCACACCCCCCACGGCCCCCCTCCCACACCCCCTCCCACAGCCCCCCTCCCACAGCCCCCACACCCCCCCCAGGCTCCCCCCCACCCCCCACAGTCCCCCTCCCACAGCCCCCACACCCCCCCCCCAGGCTCCCCCCCACCCCCCACAGTCCCCCTCCCACAGCCCCCACACCCTCCAGGCTCCCCCCCACCTCCCAGGCTCCCCTCCCACACCCCCTCCCACAGCCCCCCTCCCACAGCCCCCCTCCCACAGCCCCCACACCCCCCAGGCTCCCCCCCACCCCCCAGGCTCCCCCCCACCCCCCACACCCCCCAGGCTCCCCCCCCCACACCCCCCAGGCTCCCCCCCACCCCCCACACCCCCCAGGCTCCCCCCCCCACACCCCCCAGGCTCCCCCCCACCCCCCACACCCCCCAGGCTCCCCCCCCCTCCCACACCCCCCAGGCTCCCCCCCACCCCCCACACCCCCCAGGCTCCCCCCCCCACACCCCCCAGGCTCCCCCCCACCCCCCACACCCCCCAGGCTCCCCCCCCCACACCCCCCAGGCTCCCCCCCACCCCCCACACCCCCCAGGCTCCCCCCCCCTCCCACACCCCCCAGGCTCCCCCCCACCCCCCACACCCCCCAGGCTCCCCCCCCCACACCCCCCAGGCTCCCCCCCACCCCCCACACCCCCCAGGCTCCCCCCCCCTCCCACACCCCCCAGGCTCCCCCACACCCCCCACACCCCCCACGGCTCCCCCCCCACCCACACCCCCCAGGCTCCCCCTACCCCCCACACCCCCCAGGCTCCCCCCCCTCCCACACCCCCCAGGCTCCCCCCCACCCCCCACACCCCCCACGGCTCCCCCCTCCCCCTCCAGGCACTGCTGAGCCCACCCGAGCTGCAGGCCGCAGGGAACGTCCGATTACTCAGGATCTGTGCTTCCCTGCTGCGCTCCTGTGCAAAGCCAGGGACCCGTGTCCAGTGCCCAAGGAGGTTGCACAATGAGGTAACACTTCCGTTCGTGGAAAATCACCACATACTGAAGGGTTGCATAGCGAAGACAAACTGCAGTGTCTCCTACGTTTATTTTCGTGTAGATATTTCTTTTCTACAGAAACGCAGCCCTAAAATCCCCGTCCTACACACAGTGGCATCTAAAGCAGGCGTGAGCGCGGGGAGTTTCCGCGTGGGTGCGGGCCCCTCCCCGCACAGCAGGCCTCCCCCTCGGAGGCTCCAGCCAAGGTGCTCAGGAGGGAAACCGAGTCAGAGACTCCGGCTCCCGAGTCAGCAAGGCTGCGGGACTCGGCTCCCACCCGCGCGCCCGCCTCGCGCTCCGTGGGTCGTGTGGGAACCCGGCGTCCCCACTCCATGTGTCTGTCCTGTGAGCTTTTCTCTACGCGGAGCTGCGGGTGGCCGACGGCTTGTTCTTCTTGCATCTAAAACGCATTTCCCTGCAATTCCACATTGACGCTCCACTGAGAGTTTCCACTCGAGGCGGAGTCTTGAGGGCCGTTTAAAGCGTTTTCAAAGACGTCACTTCAGATGCGCTGCTTGCTGACATCTGCGGAATTCACTCCCGCTGTATTTGCCAGAAAACGCGGTGACTTTTAATGCGGGAAACGGGGTTTGATTCCCACTCACTGGGGTTGAAGACCGCCCGCATCCACGCGCGTGGGTAAGGCGGCCCACAGCTGTGTCTTCCCCTGCCCCCACCTGCCGCCTCACGCCATCCTCCATCCAGCCCACCAACAGCCCTGCTGTGAAAGCGGCCTGAATAAAATGATTCCACGCTCCCCTAGGGGATAAGGCAAACCCCTGGGTGTCAGGCCGAGGCTCTGTCCCCAGCTCGCAGGCTACTGGCAGCTGGGTCGTGGACATCACAGCCCAGATGCCGACCTTCCAGAAGGTGAAAAGATGCCACCGACAGATGTCAAGCGGGAGAACTGCGGGAGAAGTGCGGGAGAAGGCACAGGCTCCAGGAAGACTTCCAGCCACGATGTGGAGAACGGGGAGAGGTGCTCAGGATGAGACAAGGAGTTGGGCTAAGAAGCCATCTCAATGTGATGGATGGGAGCGGAGGGAGAAGGTTCTAGTGACATGGGGGAGAAAGACCAGCAGGAGTGTGTGCTTCGCTGCGGTGTGCGGTGAATAACACAGAATCTGCTTTCTGAGGATTAAACAGCAAGCCCGTGCTCACGGTATTACTTATGATCTTAGTTCTATTTACACCATGATGTCCTGTCCTTCATCACAGGGATGGAATTTCTTGTAATTACATAAAACTGTCTAATTCCTTTTAGTCTCGTGTGGTTCCTAGTACATGCTTTATAAAGAATCTTCACTGTACGTATAGTTTGCTGAATTCCTACAATGGTGTCCATTAACGGCCTTTATCTAGGTATTACCGTCTGGCAGTGGCTTCTCCTTCTCTCTCTCTCCCTCTCTCTCTCTCTCTCTCTCTCTCTCTCTCTCCCCCCCCTTCTCCCTCTATCTCATTCTCTCCTTCTGTCTTCCCCTCTCTTCCTCTCCCCCTCATTACTTTCCATCTCCCAGATGGTGACAAGAGGTTTTATCTCAGTTGGATCCAAGCTGAGGCCAGGTCCCTCCTTTCACGAATTCTGGGCCCCGTTTCATACCAATAGTTTATCCACTCTGGTGTGTGTGGGGGGGTTATTTTGGAACCCTGGTATTACAGGCTACATACATACAGCAAGAGAAAAAGGTTTAAATGATATTGTTATGAAGAAATACAGCAATCCATATCCTATAAGCAAAAGTGCTGAAAGGAAGGGTTTCTTTCTCCCTCTGTCTTCTCCAAACCAGCGAAGCGGCTGTCCCGGCGTGGAGGGCACTCACAGAGCTCTTCTCAGCACAGGAGCCGGCTCCCCCATGGAGAACCAGCTTTGTTTCATCAGCTTTACGGAGTCAGTGGGAAAGTTGTAATTTGACATGGACTTTTAAATGCCCTCCCTTTCATTCTTTTAAAATCAGAATTTTCCGCCTCTCTGTTTTAAGTGTTAACCCACAAATTGAATACAGCCTGTGCTTGGCACATGAATATGAAATGCTTCTTCCTGGAAAATGTGTTTGCTCAAGAAGTTTGACAGTCAGTGCGTACGTGGTAAGTGTCGTCAGTGCCAAGAAGCCGCTGGCGGGGCTGCCAGCCCAGTCCATTATTCTAATTGCCTTTAACCTGTAACCAATATTCACTGCTTTCCATAGAAAGAGACTGCCCTGCTAAGAGCAGGAAGAGCGGGTTTCTTCTTCGGCACCTTAGCTCCTGCTTGTGGGCCTAAGAGATAACAGTAGCTGCTTCCCCGGGTTGCTTTCTTTATCAACACTGTTTCCGACCGCTTATCTTGTGAAACACTCACATGGGCCAAATCACGTCTATTTGAAATGAAGCTTTTGAATTCTAGGCTCAGTGACATCAAATTCTGCCCCACCGTCAAGTTATCTCCATCTTGTTGTTTTTGTCGTTGGAAGAAGGCTCTGAAGTTCGGTGGCATTTATTGAGGAAGGCATGCCTGCCTTCAGGCACAAAATCCGCAGGGTTGGCTCTGGGAGTTCAAAGAGCTGAGCCTGCAGGGGAAAACCAGGAGACCTTCCCTGGGAAGAGGAGGCAGCAGGTGGCCGTGGCTCGATATTTCAATCACGCAAACAACACGCAAGCTGGCAGTGGGGACCCAGGGCAGGTAACCGAAATGAGGGCAAGCATGCTACAGGTGGCGTTGTAAAGAGTCCTGAGGTGATGGGAGGAAACTGAAATGGCAGTCAGAGCAAGGGGCAGGTTTTAACAAACAAATACAGTAGTTAGAAGAAACACAGCAACGTTGTACATCAGGAATTCTGTGTATGGGTGTGCATGTGTGCCTGTGTGTGCACACATTGTGTGTGCACGTGTGTGCACATGTGTGCATGTGTGTGCGTGTGTGCATGTGTGTGTGCATGTGTGTGTATATACATGTGTGTGTGCTCGCAAGTACAGACCTCGGCACATGAGTCTTCATTGCAAATGTTTTACAAGAACAAATATTTGGATGGAGCTGGAATTGTTCAAACTCAGAGATTGGCAAACTAAACATGCTACAATTCAGTTTTATGAAGCCACTGAATTTGATTTTTAAGACATATTTAATGACATAAAATAATATTCATGGCACATTAAGTGAAAAGAGCATATGTATATGATATATTCCCGTCATATGCAAATAAACACATCTAGACGGAAACACTGAAATGTTATCTCAAATCACTAAGTTATCATTTGAATTCCCTCCTTTTATTCCGCTTCATTTTCTGAATCTCTGCAGTGAATGAGCATTGAACAGCACTGCCTGCAACTGCCCACACAGTCACAGATTACAACACTATGGGTGTCATAGTGACATTTGAGAGGAGGTCAAACATGTGGAAGTCAAGGTTACATGTAACTGGAATTTGATGACCTTGAATTCGCTTGGATTCCTCATAAATTTCAAGTAAGTGGCCACTGTCACAACCAGTGAAGCCCTACAAAGTATCGTTCCTCCAACAGTCACCTGATCCGTGAAGAAAGGTGGCAGCTCTGCGGTCACGGAGTCACCTGCACCCGGTGACTGCCATCTGCGTAGCCACTCGGTGCTGGTCACAGTTATACTGAACAATGGGTGTCACAAACCAGCAACCCAATGAAGTGCCAACTGTTAAGAAAAGAGTATCGTTTTCCAAACAAAAGTTTAAACTCCCTTGTACTAAAACAGAAAGTATTTTCAGCTGAAATGGACAATGAATTAAGTAAAACGTAGCATCAGACAACCGTCACATACACTTAGAAGAAATGATGGTTTTCATTCACAAACAACATGCACCAACCAGTGCTTATGACTGACTGAGAAAGTCTTTCTGCCACCTAGTATCTGTGTGCACAGCGCTCCAGGAAGCTCCACAGAGCTTAGACACGATGACATGCTCTATGATCGCAAGGAGGTAAGCGGGACCCGGATGGGCTGACAAAAGTCCTGACAGCCAGGAAGCCGGCAGGAGCAGCGGGCAGGTGACTGAGCTTCCCAGCAACGTGCTTCTCCCTTTTAGGAGGAGAGCTTGGAGATTTAGATGCTGACCCTGGCGTCACCTCTCTGGGTTCAAACCTTCTGTGGTGCTGGGGGCCCCATGTCGCCCACTTCCCGGGAGTGTGAATGAGCCAGGCAGTGCCTGCCCATGCAGTGGCCTCCGTGGAGGACAGAAGCTGAGCTCAGGGCAGGCGAGGGCTCCCCACCCGGCAGGAAGCCACTGCCCTTCCCCAAGACGACACGCCCTCCCTCCCACTGCGCAGTGACAGGCCTGCTTTGGCTCCACACAGAGACCCTGCAGCTGACCCTGAACACAGGAGACTGGCACCACCCCCACACAGCTGAAACCTGAGTACGACATTTGACTCCCCAGAAGCATAACTACTAACAGCCTGCTGTTGGCTGAAGCCTTTCCAATATCATAAACAGGTGATTAATATCATTTTGGATGTTAGACATGTATGTACTGTACTCTTAGCATAAGGAACAACACATATCTGCCATCTCCCTTTCACAAAAGACACATAAATCTTACAGAATAGCTCATTTAAAAAATAAAATATTAGTTACCTAAGATACTAGGTTTATGTCAATCTGTGGCCAATTTGGGATAGGTCCTATTCAATAAAGTTATCTTTAGACATTTCTTATTTCTCTCAACAATGTAATATAAAAATTTTCAAATACACAGGAAAATGAAAAGAACAATATAAGGAAAACCCATGTACCTTTCACTTAAATTAATAATTATTACTATTTTGCCATGTATCTTCTTTTTTCAGAACAATTTGAAAGTTATATACCGTGATTCCCCAAAAATAAGACCTAGCCGAACAATCAGCTCTAATGCATCTTTTGGAGCAAAAATTAATATAAAACCCGGTATTATATTATATGATAGCCAGTATTATATTATACCCTGTATTATATTATATTATATTATATTATATTACATTATCGATTCAGTCATATAGTAAAATAAGACCTGGTCTTACACTAATTTTTGTCCCAAAAGACGCATTAGAGCTGATGGTCCGGCTAGGTCTTATTTTCCAGGAAACACGGTATATAAGGACTTTACTCCTATATACTCCAATATTTGTTTTTCTCCTAAAATGAAAATTTTCAGTTCTCATTGAATTAAAATATTTACATTTTTATTCGTCTTACAACAAACACAGAATGCTTTTAAAATTACAATACTAAATTCCATGAAAAATAAACCTACTGCATAGAAATTCAAAATTTCTTTGCATTTCTTTTTGCACCTCAAAATACATCTTGCCACGTATATATAGTCAGAATATCATTCAAGAGTTACTTGTATGTTTTTTCTCTATGTACACGCAATATGAACTTAGTAAGTTCATAAATAAGTTTGATACATAGGTTCATAAATAAGCTACATAAATAAGTTTGTGATTTTTTTTATTTTGAGGGTTTTCTTTTTAACAATCCTATTTTATAACTTCATTTTAAATAATACACTACAGCAAATTATTGCCTCCATCTCTATTCCCTGCCTCCCATTTCCGCCGTCCCCTAGAGGTGATTTTGTCATTAGTGTCTGGTTAACCCTTCCCTTCTGGGTTACCCATCCTGCATTTCACTTTACAAAAATAAGCAAAAAGGGGGGGGAGGAGAGAAAATAGATGCTAGATGGATAGATAGATAGATGATGGATAGATAGGTTCAAATGGTTCTGTTTTTCTGGAGGACCCTGGCTACTATACATACATATAAGCATATGTATAAGTATACATATAAGTATATCCAAAACAATTAGAAAGGCTGTGAAAGTTATTCAGTACGATTATAATCATTAGACATCTCACTGGAAATCAATCACTTTACCAACTGATAATTAGCACAATCTGAGTCAGTCTTTTCTAGCTGCTTCTAGAAAACACTAACTGCATGTGCTGGTCCCTTGCCTATTTTTTTCCACATTCACCCTGTCCTTCTCATAATCTCATAATCTAACTGGCTCATAACCCCAACTGGCTCCTGGCTGTGATGATGAACCAGTGGGAGGTCTGGGCAGAAGGGCGGGGCCAGGTGACTTCCAGCTCCCCATCTCTGCTAGAAGAAGGATCCCAATGGTCTCTCCTGTAGCTACATGCTTTCACAGGGCAGACCCTCTCCTGCTAGCTCCTCAGGCCGAGCAGCCCAGGGACCGGGTTTGTCTGTGAGTCCAGATGCCACCTGTGTACCCATGATGCCCCCTCCTGGAGGTGGGGTCGCTTTCTGCTATTGCTTACCTCCCCGAATGCCTGACGGCCCATGTTAGCTTGGCAGCTTTCCTACCAGCTGTGCAAAAACTTATTTGTAGTTTATACCCTTCATTTGAAATACGTAAGGTGGTTTCTATTTTCCTAATTGGATTTGATTCACTAGGATAGAAATATATTAAAAGGTACTGATTTATTTAAAAAATTAATTGTCAAAAAAATTTCTTAGAAAGAGCTAGCTCAGCAAGAGTTTCTTGCCTGCAGAAATTCCCAAATCTCTTACTTAGCATGCTGGAGTACAGGATGGATTTTCAGGAGGAAAATGTGTGTGGCGTCTCCCTAACTTATTACTCCAAAGACACTTCTTTTTCTCATGGAACATCCATGGATCCCTCACAGGAGCTGTGGTGCCAGAAGAGAACCGGCGAAGGCTGACTGAGGCAAACTACTTAGAGTCTGGAAATTCTGTGTACATGAGACACAGGGAAGCACTTTGTATACGTTCCATCCACGGTCATCTGACCCACTGCTGGCTGCAAAAACCTACAAGTTCCTGGAAAATGAAAGGGGCAAGGCTTGGGCTCGGGCACACAAAACCAGCTCCCTCATTTTAAATCCATTTGCAGTATTAGACTCGGCCATCAGGTCACCTCATGCTGAAACTCCTCTGCAAACTTGGTAACTGGATCCATTTAGTGGCGTTTGGACCCTGGAAATGCCCCTGCGTCGTATTTATAACCAAACTGATGGAGTTTGAAATGATATTAAATGGGCCAGATTGGGGGGAAGTCCAAATGGATTCACAGAGCACGTTATTAACTTGAAAGCGGTTCAGCGAGCATTTGGCATTTCACTCTAGTGGATCTGATGTGCTGAGTAAGAACGACGAGCGTGAGATGGAGCCACAGGTTTTTGCCATTTTAACATTTATGCTCGTCACCTATGCACCTGGATGAGAACTAACTGCACTTCTGCTTCGCGGACTTGGACTGCATAACGTGGGAAGTTCCGTGATATCTCCTATTTCTCCTGTGCGTGGTCATTGTACACACAGGCTTTGCCATGTGAACACTTCGCAAAAACAAGAGTAAGGAAAGTGAGAGCTGTGAAAACGTGGCCGTCTGTAAAGAAACTTGGCCTTCCACATGTGACCCTTCAGCACCAAAGATCTGGGGGTTTGGACCTGAAGGCGCTTTGACCAAGGCAGAGCAAGTATGTCACGTGATGAAACAGACATTTTCACGAATGAGCTGGAGCGAAACAGAAAAGGGAAAGCAGGGAGAGATAACAGGATGGGGAGAAGTCTAGGACAGACTCGGATGCTAAAAAGCAGAAAGACTTCAATGAACAATGAACAAAGGGCCTCAGACACAGCAGATGACGCCTTAATAGTGGGTCCCCCACAACGACCAACAGGTGTGCTCCATAAACACAGTGTGTTCTCTCTGTGTCACATTTGCAGGAGTTAAAACTCTGACCTGGGGCTGCAGACATGGGGTGGCAGCACCCAGCTCTGAGTGGAACAGGCATGGACGGGGTTCGGGGCTACTTGCCCTACTCTGACAGGCACACAGCCAGGTCATGGGGACTGTCATGGCCTTTTATTACGGGTGGCAGGCGCACGGAGGACAGGAAGAAAAACACATATGTAGAGAAATCTCAGAATTAAAACAGGTCGACGGAATGCAAATGGCTGAGTGGTCTAGCTGAGTGGCCACTGACAGCTCCTGTGAGCTCAGCGTGGAAAGCGCCAGAAGGAGGGGACAGGGCGGGTTCCAGCAGCCAGGGTGGTAACCTCTAAGGTGTGTGGGGGGGTGAAGGGGAGGCAGCAGGAGTGTCCCACAGGTTTCACTACCGCCCAGAACTGTCTCTCCTCATTCACAAAGTGAGGTGTTTGGGGAAAAGCGATCTCAAGAACTCTTCCAGTCCTAAAAGCCTCTGATCTCTGTGATTAAGCTCAAATCTCACAAATACATCAGGAAGAACAAGAGGATAAACCAAGGAAATCATAAGATGATTAATGGGTGTCTGGGAGGGAGAACAAGAATTCACAGTGACTGTGGTTTTGAAGAACTGTCATCAAAACAGTGGTTGAACCATAAAGCAAAAATGTAATGAGAATGCAATGCGTTGCATATTAGCAACTGAAGCAAACCAGCTTTGCCGTAATTCTTTTCTTGGAATTGTTACATGTGATGCTATATTTGATTCACAAAAGACAAAGTTGTTTTCCCATCACAGTGCAAGCTATTTTGGTTCAAGTACTCAGTCATCTCTATCCCCTGACCTGCTGGGTAGAGATGGAGCGGCCATCAGCGGACACTGCAGAAGCTTCCGCTCCATCACGCCGGGCTGAGCGCGCTGTGGCGCTGGGGCTCTGGGGTGTTTTCTCACACAGATAAAGTGGCCTGTCTGTGGGCAGTGCCAGTACCTCAAGGCGACGGCCGCTGCAAGGTAGCGAGGAGAACGCCACGCAGGAGAAACCCGGCCACACGCTGCCAAGGCCCTTCACACTTGTCCCAAATCCAGACGCGGGCCAGGCCTTTCCATAACTGCCCACCACTCAGTGGGTGTAGGCTGGCCCAGCCCGAGGCCAAAACAGCAAGGCAGCTGCCCTCATTTACAGAAGGGGCAGCTCAGGGCGGCCCGCAGCCCACGCTCCTCGCCGCGGGGGATGGGCCGCGCGCGGGAAGGGCGCCCGCGCACCTGCGGCACCTGCGGCACCTGCGGCACCTGGCCGCTAGGGGCGCTGCCGCGCAGCACAGCGGGGGAGGCGCTGGCATCGCGGACCCGGGGGCCACCTGGGCGCCCAGCCGGGTTCCCGTCCGTCGTCAGCTGGCCCGAGGCACTGCCTGCTCTCCGAGGAGCGGTGCTGCGCATCCGAGAGCTCGGCGGAGACCAGCCTGCCCCTTTCCTGCACACGACGGGTGGAAAACCTCAGGTGGCGCTTTCGGATGTGTGCGCAGGCCGCCCCCAGGGGTATGGCCATCGTCCTTCCCACCCTGCAGTGGGGACGCTGGAACGCCTGGGGAGAGCCGGCGCGGGTCTGCCACAGGCATCGATGCAGAGGCGTCCTCAAGGCTCCTAGGACATCACATGTGACAAGCCCAAGAAAAGAATTACGGCAAAGCTAAGGTTTGCTTCAGTTGCTAATATGTAACGCATTGCATTTTCATTACATTTTTGCTTTATAGTTAAACCACTGTTTTGATGAGTTCTTCAAAACCACAGTTTCTACTGAATTCTTGTTTTCCCTCGTTGATATATATAAACCCATTTCCTCTCTGCCATAATCAAAATTATTAAAAGTTAACAAGGCACAGTTTCCAGGTAATTTTATTTTCAAATTTTGTTTGCGGGTTCCCAGAATATTGGCTGCTAAGAAGAAGAAGAAGAAGGAGAAGGAGGAGGAGGAGGAGGAGGAGGAGGAGGAGGAGGAGGAGGAGGAGGAGGAGGAGGAGAAGGAGAAGGAGAAGGAGAAGGAGAAGGAGAAGGAGAAGAAGAAGAAGAAGAAGAAGAAGAAGAAGGAGAACAACAACAACAACAACAACAACATCTTTAGTAAACATAGGTCAGAGCCAAAATTTGTCTTATTTGATTATTTCTCCAAAATATGTTTAAAATCAATGTTAAACCTCAACTATGAAAGCCTCAAAAGTATTGATTCTCAAGGTTAGAACGTTGCAGTCACACTGTTTTCCCCAATGTCGGTACTGTTACTGATGTGACAGAATGAAGTATAAAGAATAAGAAAAATCAAGTGCTTATGTTTTCAATGGCCAGATTCAGGATTAGTTTTGCAAGAGGATATGATCTAATAGTTAACAGCAGTTCAGTGCTTGCTTCCAAGCGGTTCTGCCGCCAGAAACCTTGGTGTCTTTTGCCTTTTCTCTCCCCCTCTCTCTCCCCCCAATACACACACTCATTTTGTTGAGCCTTTTTTCAGAATACATCCAGAATTCCATAATTTCTCTACTGCCTCTCTTCCAACATCAAGCCCAGCCAACGTGATCCTTTGCCTGAACTGTTGAGAATCTCCCTGACTGGTTCCTGTGCGGCCGTGTGTCCTCACACACCTCTTGTGTTACAGGTAACACAGCTTACTAAATACGTCAGTCTTCAAGGTCAGCTTCCCTGGACCTGGAGTGCTCTGACGTTAGGCAGCTGGGTGTGTGCAACCCTGTTTGTATCCCCACGGCCTCACTGTCATTGGTGCTCAACCAATGTTTGCAGAATCAGAGGTGAACATCCAGATACCTTTGTAATGAGCCTTTCCTTACAGGTTTAGCTAAACCTGACAACTGTTCTCACAGAAGGACAACAGAATAAGCCTATGTTTTGGCTTTACAGAGAGGAAGGTAATAAAATAAGATTATGATAATCACACGTGCGTAACTGAGCTGGACAATTAAAACAGTAATGGCAGAATGCTGCTTGATGTCCAGGACCCTTACGTAAAGGAAACAGAATGAACGGGAAACAGTCCCTCGACACAGACTGACTGTCAGGACAGCAACAAGCTGGCATTTTTCTGATGAACAGGAACTGGTCAGGAGAAAGTGACATGATAGTTTTAACTAGACAAAAGCTCATATTTGTGTAATTCTTACACAGTCACACATTCTCTACGCTTTTCATTTCAAAGGAAATTGTGATCATTATCTGAGGATATTGAATGAACAAAGAACATTTTATTTTTCTGACAAACCCGAAACAACATGGGTTTTAAAATCGTCTTTGATGAAAGTGCAAACAACCCTCCTTCAAATAGTCAAGGTACCAAAGAGGAAATTGAAGACGGCTGTGAGCCTTTATTCTCATTGTCAAATCTGCGTGCCAGAGATAACCATGGAGACGACGATAACCTTATAACTGACTTTAAAACATATGACGTTAGTTAAAAATATGACTTCAAATCAGGAGAACTCACATCACGTGTTACAGGACTGCAGACACCCGCTGCCCCCCAGGGAACAGAGCCTGGCCACCATCCCGCGTGTCTGGGGACGGTCCCCACTCACAGGTCCACACCGCATTGCGCCCACAGGCCCACAGCAATACCTGTCATGGCTGCGTGTCCCAGCACAGGTGCGCTCTTTGTGCTTTAACACTTCTGAACTGGAGATGCATGTGGAATCGGCAGACATCACAAAGCTTATTAAGTGGCGGAGCATAAGGTACAGCTCCCCAAACCCACAGACCTCAGTGACGGGAAGACATGCCCAGCGTCAGACTATTGTTTCATCATTAATCCAGGTTGGGATAAGTGAACTGAAAAGAAAGTGGCAGTTTTTTCTACTCTAGTACCACAGGATATATATTATTTCATCTCTTCTGGGCATACCAAGAAAAATGATCGGAGAAGGGAAGTAAGTTTTCCACCTAGAAGAAAACGTGAGTAAACCCTTCCATCTAAATGACTGATCCCTATTTCAATAAAGAGCTAATGGACATATATATAGTTTGATTCTTCAACAGGATATAAAAACCAGTAAACTTAGGAAAGGCCTAGTGAGTGTTTCCCTTGCACAGACACTACCCGCAGCTGCTGGGTGCAGTACACACAGAGAGGACCTCTTACCTTCACCCCAGAAAGACAGAGGGCTGTTTGCAAGCTCCCCTCCCACCCCACTGCTCAGGACCAGCAGCCACTTGCTGGGCTCCCCTCCCCGCTGTGGGTCTGCGGCTGCCCCTACAGCTCTCTTTCCTCCCACTCCTCCCCTCTCTGCCTCCAGTCACCAATCACAGCATGTCTGCACCCCAGGTTTGTGAACCCATCTAGATATTGTGGGTCCCATGACCCCCCAGTTCCGTTATTTTCCAACCAAATGATTCCAGCTTAGGGCCCCTCTCCACACCCCTGTACCCCGCCTTTGTCCTTCCCAGCAGGCATCTTGGTGCCTGTTTTGCATGTAACTTTACGGGCGGTTTTATAAATGCTTCATTTTCACACAGGAGCCAGTTCCAGCACAGACAAGTTTTCATGAGTGCTAAAGAATGTTCTGACTTTACCTATTTCTGCTTGATTAGATATTTGAGTTGTTTACATTGTGTCACTTAAAATATCTTGAATGCAATCTATCTTACTGCTTTAGAATTTTCTTCAGACAGAAATTTCCAAGAATGGGATACGTAAAAAGTAACCTAATGAGTCTAAAAGCTTTTGACACATGTTTCCAGATCGCTTTAAAAGGGACTAGAAACATAGCTTCCCAACAATAACTTACTATCCTAGCTTCAACACCATTCAATATTGAAATGTTCAAAAGCCTTTGATAATTTGACAGGCTTAAAATATACTTTTGCTTTTAATTAGTAAGACTTGATTTAAATTTGGTTTACAATATATCTTAATTATAAATATATCATTTATATTTATAAGGATATAATTAATCAGTTATAATTCCATTTCGTCAATAGCTTGATCTTATGCTTTAATCATTTATCCATTTAAATTTTACTATTTATATTAGAACTTATATAAACACATATTAACATAACATTTTGTCAGTTTTAAACATTTGTTTGATTTTTATTTTAGAGCACTTTCACATAAAAGGCTTACGTTTCTGTGATACATTTCTTAATTCTGTCATGATTTTCAGGCATTGAAAGTTCTAACACATGCTGATGAAAAACATCCAGCCTAAGAGAAAGCTTGTAAGAGCTAATTTGAGCCAAACTGATGACAATTGCCAGAAAGCAAAATCTCAACTGATTGAGAAAATGCTCCGCAAAATGGCGTTTGCAGCTTATTTTATACGTAGAATCAAAGGAGGAGAGTTACAAAAAATCCACTGGTGGTAGATTAAGGGGGTGGAAGAAAGCAAAGTAGGGAAATCTCTGGAATTGGATAAAAGTAAATTGGAGAGACAGGTACTTCTTTCACTTAGGTGGGTACACGGATAGTTAATAGTTCTCATAGAGATGGTAATCAAGGGACAAGAATAACAATGAGAGATTCCGTACTTTCCTGCTCTGGTCCAGAAAAAGGGATATTGACATTCCAAGGATGTCATTTTAGGTGCAGAAAGACAATAGACAGGCCCACTTACAGGCACAGATTAACTCTATGAAGGAAGATTTTGGCTAAAGATGTGACTTGTGGCCATGGCCCACCTTAGTTATGAATTTTTAAGCTCACACCATCTTATGTGGTTATTTTCAGTCTCCTGAGCTTGTCAGATTTAACCTGTGGCCCCTTTTCCATCCTCATACATCCACAGATACTGCAAAACTCCTATTTTACGCAGTATGGGCTTATTTGCTAATTTTAGCTCTAAAATTCACCTGAATTTTATTTTGTGAGTTATGGTCCTTTTCATAAAATTCTAACTACTTGCAGTTCAGTTAAAGATGTTAGATTTAATATAGATTCTCACGTCCCTTCAGACACCCTTCAAACCTGACAACAAAGGGATAAAAATAATATAAACCTACAATGACAAGGAGAGGAAAGGAGAAAACTAAATTTTGGAATCCAGAAAGCAGATAAAATTAGCTCTTTAAATTAGCAGATTGGAGAAGCTGAAACCCAGACATGCAACTAGGGAAGTTGAGATGTACCCTCACTTTAGTCTTCAAAACCCAAGGGAAGCTTCAGGATGGCAGCAGGACCCCAGATGAAGCAGCCACCAGGGCAGCGACAGAAACCAGGGAACAGCATTCCTGGACCTCAGACGCCTGCATTCCCCGGTCACCGTGTCATCGCTTTGGCAAAAGTGAGTCAGAGGGACTCTGTCCTGGGGCTTACATGGCAGAGCTGGTGACAGGTGTCAGGGAACATGGGGTTGCATTCATCAGGGTCTGCAGAGAAATGGGACTAAAGGGACAAATGGAGGTGCACACATGAGATTTACTGGGAGGGGCCGGCTCACGCAAGTCTGCAGACTGACCCATTTCAGACCCCAGTCCACAAGCTGAAGACCCTGGAGAGCTGGCGTTTTAGTTCCAGCCGAGCCCAGAAGTGGACCAGTGTCACAACTCAGACATCCAGGCAGAGAGAACACGTGCAAGCTCTCCACTTTTTTTCCATGCAGGCTTTCACCTGACTGGCCGAGGCCCACTCAGGTTGGGGAGGGCCATCTGCTGCACCCAGTCCCCCAGTGCAAATGGTCGTCACATGCAGAAGCACCCCACAGACATGCCAAGAAGGAGGTTTTAGCCAATATCTGGGCACCCCATGGCCCAGTCAAATTGATACATAAAAATAACCGCGTCAGTGTGGAAGGGCTTCTACATGTCACGCAGCAGGGCCTGGGCTCACTGGTACAGATTTCCCAGGATTCTGGCGTGCTTTCTGAAGTCTACGGGCAGGAAACAAAGCTTCCTGTGATGAGTGTGACCAGCCGAGGAGACCGAGACTGACAGACACTGAAGTAAGGATTCTCTCACAGGAACTATTGGATGACCCTACAGCAAACAGTACTAAAAACAAGCCCCACTCAGAGCTCTTCAGAAATCCATAGTCAAGAATCACGGGCGTTAGATACAAGGCCTCTCAAATTAAAGACAGGATCAAAGAGGAATTTTAAAGAAACATAGATGATGCAAGAGAAGTATCATTAAAAACCCACTATTGACATCAATCAAAATATAAGGTATTTTGAGAAGAGACTGAGAGAACTGTGGAAACTAAAAACATGGTAGTTAACTACAGTCACAACACTGTGAAGCTATCATGATATCACAAACCATTTTAATATTGTGCAAAATCACGGCTCCATCAGCATTCTTTCTAAATTCCCCAGCAATTCTATCTGACATTTCTTTGATGAGCCATTTTATCCAATAAAAATCGGTAAAATGGAATCAGTAAACCTAGTGATCATTCAGATGGGATCCTAGTATCCTCTGGTCTACAAACCCTTCGCACATCATTCTTTCTTGATTCTCCATGGGCAAGAAACCCATTTCCACCCATTTTCTCTGTTTCTGCACCCAGGTGTCTGCATTAAAAGTAAAAGTCACCCCAGTTCCATTGAGGGGTTAGACCCAGACGTGTGACAGTCAGTCTTAACTAGGGCTGCCGACTCAGGAGTCCAGCTTCTAATAAACTCCCCATATAACTGATTTCAATCATCTACTAACTTCTTCGTTCTCACCAACCGTATCTTGTCCGAACCACACTCACTGCTGATGAGACTGCCCCACATTCATCTGTTCTCTGAATGCGCACCCCTTCCCACTACTTTCTTATGTGTATTCTACTTTTTCTCAAACATTAAAACTTCCACTTTTCACTGTACTCTCCTGTAATTAATCCCAAGGAAGTTAAAAATATTGAAATACTAATGTACCTCTCTTTCCTACATAATTTATTTTAGATAATACACAACAAAAGTCTAATCTGTGCAAGCTGAGTCATAAATTCAATGTTTAGGAAAATAATTTGTCAGAGCGCTAAACAAGTTACGAAATTCTAATTCTGGCTTCAACAATTTCTGCATCGTCCGAACATTGGCGACGGGCAGGTGAGGGGCACACCTGCCTCCGCAGCATAAAGCAGATCAAGGGCGCAACCGAGGGCCTGAAATCACCTATTGGCAGGTGTGTGGAGACTGGATTCTGCACATGGCAGGTGATACAGAGCTGGGAAGGAGTGCATGAGACGCAAAGATTGGAGCTGACTGTGCAGCAGGGGAAATCATGGGTGTGTAGAAGTGAGGTGGCAGTGGGGTGAGTCCCAGTCATAGTAACAGTAACAACAGTTCTTGGCAGTACATCTGTGTCTTCCTTTAACCTGCAGTCTCTCTGCTCCCGTCAGCCCCATCATATACGTGCAGCCAAGTCTTGTCACTGAACGTGCAACGATGCAGCAAGCGTCCTGCTTTCACACTGCACTGGAATTCCAGCTCAGCAACACCGCGAACCTCAGGGCTCTTACAGAAACTAAGAGTGGCCCCCAGACAGCGGGTCGAGCACCAAGAGCACAAATCATACACACAGGTATTTAAATGCGGGCGTGAAAAACAACATGGGGCCTGAGGAGAGGCTTCTCGTCATTCTGATGGGAGGGCAGGTTCTCAGTGATGCTTCTGGGTAACTTATCGACGTCAGAAATGGTCATGTGACGCATTTCAACATGGACTTTAGTTTCCTTGCAAAGAGTTCAGGTACATTTTCAGAAAAGGAGAGAGTAAGATTAGAATAGAGTGGGACAACTTTCAGATACTTCGGACCGTACGTGCAGGCCTTTCTGTGGGTCTGTTATCAGAGCCGCCAGCTCAGTCATCTTACGTGAGAGTCTATGACATAAGCCTGAGCTCTTCCCACTGTTGATGTGTAAGATGCCTCTGCACCCAGAGTTGCCATTGCTCACCCCACTCACTCCATTTGTCGTCGGGAGAGGTCCACTGAGTCAGTGGCTCAGTCATTCTCGCTGAAGTAAAGCACGGAGCCTCTTAGATGTGGCTGTCACTACAGCCAGCCTGTGTGGAGCCGATTCGCGAAACACCAAACCTTCCCGGATGCATGGCTTTCAGAGCTACACCCAGGACAGTCCCACATAAAGTGGATATGGGTGCCCTAGTTACACATTTACTACCCGCACTTTATAGTCACAGCTCCCCTGGGACTCAAAGCTCACGCGTCACCAAATATTGTGACCCTCCGTGGGTTGTCCTCTACTTGTCAGCAGCCCTCAGGGCACACAAAGCCCCGCCCCCATGAAGCCTGCATCCCAGCGGGACGGGAGAGCAGGATTGGTTCCATTTTCCAGATGGGAAACATTTTGTTCAGAGAGGGGAAGCAATGCTAAACTTTCTACACTCAGCAAGTACACCGTGTCTCTCTGATGTCAGATGAAGGCTCTTATTTCCCCTGAATTAACCTGCTGCCTTTTCCAGAACAAACACCCTTCTCACACTTGCTACTAAAGAATTTTCTAGGACTCGATGCGTTGCTGGGAGCAAAATTAGGTATCCCTTTGGGTAACATCTAAAAACAAACACACAAGCCTGCTGACGCCAAAGTTCAAACTCCACGCTCGGCAGAGTCGTACTTACTGTTTGAAGACAGTCCTGTGTGGTGCCGACCTTGGTAACCTGACACAGACATCTGTGTCACCCAGCTCGAGCCCGGCAGCCGCTGTGATCCTCCGTGGTTATGGGAGTGTCCAGTCCGAGGGCACTAGAGTGACAAAGGTATTTCTCATCAGGTACAATGCATCTCTGCATTTGTGTAATTGCTTGTTACCTGTTGTGTAAAAGATGCTAACCAATACAGAAGGAGGGGGAAACACGGGGGACCCCGTGGGGTCCCCTTCATGGGGGGAAACCCACGTAAGTGAGCCTGGTCTGAAACCTGTTCTACACGTTTGGCACCTCGAGGTTCACGAGTGAATAGCAGGGCATCGGAACAACTGTTTGGATTTATAACACTAATGATACACGATTACTCTAAAAGCATTTCACTGAGGAAAAGAAAGCTCACGTGGATGACATCACAAAGTGGCGCACATCTGCTCAGAAAGTAGATTTTATCCCGTAATTCCAAACCCTTTCTGAACTGGAATTTCTTTAGAATGAGAGCGGGAACCAAAATTACTTCCTCTAGCCTCTCTCACTTTCTTAGCATTGCTGTTTAGTTGTATTTTAATACAACAGTTTACTATGAACTTCAGCTTAAATTATGAAATATGTATGGGAACATACAAGATTAAATTGTGAATGAAAGGAGGAAGAGGCCCAGTAAGAGGGAGGTCACATCTGACACTTAGGAGGCACAGAAGAGTGGCCCAGCGACCTAAGTACAGGTCACCATGCTCACCACTGGCCCCGAGGAGGGCACTGCCTTAGGGAAGCCCTGCCCATCTCACAACTGAACTCCATGGGCAGGAAAGGAAGCCATCTCCAGGTGAGTTTAAAGGAAGAGCAGTCTTCCTGCCAGAGCCAGCTCCAAAGCCTGCTCAGGTAACTTCCTCTCGGTGTGTAACTATCACACTTCATCAAACTCCAAGACGCACAAGTTTAAAAACCACCCCTGAAATCTGAATCTGCCCTACACGCAATGGTGGACCCACTACCCGCCGGTTGTCAGCGGCATGTCCACACGCGAACGTGGGTGCAGGTCTGGGAGCCGCCACTGGGCACCGCCACGCCCCAGTCTTCCAGCCCTGGGGGGCACTGAAGAGGGGACGCATGTGTGGCGTCCAGGTGACTGAAAACTGCCGCCTGACAGGTAAGGTCAGGACAGCGCTGGCATCACAACTTACACAACAGCCGTCAGCGATTGGACACACTTCCTGAGACAACAGTGTACCGTTGTTAAATGCAGGCTGTCACCAAGTCTTTTCAGGGCAGAGTGTGAAAAGGTGCAGGAAACAGCTATGAGTGACACCGATGCAGAAGGGACGTGTCCAGAATCCCTCACCCAATTTATTTCTCTTATACTTTCCTTTCCTGTTTTCAAGCTGTACTCTATGGTTTTTTAAAAAATCACTTTAAACTCTATAGCCTTTTCATTAAAGGAATACTGTAGCTAAGTGATAGGAAATTGCATACTAGTTAATTGGCAGCATTTAAAAATATGTCTTAGTTGTCCATTAAATAATATCATGGATTGATTTAATGAACTAATGACTTTAGCATCTAAATGATATCAGAGAAAGATTCCCCCTAAACCAGGGGTGTCCAAACTGCGGCCCGCAATCCATTGTTAACTGGCCCGCAGCAAATTCCAAAAATATATTTAGTTTACTTCAATAAACCAGGTGAGGCAATACATACTTCACCTCGAGTGAGTGGCCCGGCTGTTTGTGTATTTTACCACATATGGCACTTGGTGAAAAACATTGACAAAAGTTTGGACACCCCTGCCCTAAACACTACACTAGACTAGAAGGTTTTATGCAACATTTAAAGAAGGATAAACTGAGGGAGAGATAGTATCATGGGGCTCATAAAAAATTCTGAAGCATCATAAAAAGGGAGTAATTTTCTGAAAATGCAAACAACAAACATAATAGAGACAATAACTCAATACAGGAAACAGATATGCATTTCAAAAATCATTGTCTTTGTAGTTTCAACACAATTAAAAAACAAACCTAAGACATAAGAAGTACGATGTGTGATGGGATCTGAGACAAGTACAAGTTGAGATGGAAGGAAAATGTCAGCCAGGAAGCTTTGGAGGACACTGTGTGACAGAAGCGAAATCGGCCTGCCAGCACCCTGGAGAAGCCAGTCAGGAGTGTGGATGACACACCAGAGAAATTATTCTGGAATTCACCGGCTTGGAAGTGTTTTCCTTGTCTCCAGTGACACTGTTAGGCAACATCTATCCCATAACTGATGCTGTCTGTGCTCCAACAAGCAATGAATTCAACCGATGTCTTCCTGGGGATGGGGACAGCTCAGGCGAGCAATGTCCTGGGGACACCAGACAGCTGAACGGAAACTGTAAACTACAGCTGACGAGATGAAACCCTCCAGCCAGAGGAAGCAGAGCTGGAGAAGCAGCTACAGTGTGAGGCTCAGAACTGAGTCCTGAGGCCGGGCTCACAGCAAGCCCCTCACACCGAGTCTGGGCACCAAGTAGTTAGTTACTCTTTCTGCTTTTCTTTCTTCCTTCCTTTCTTCCTTCCTCCTTTTCTTTCTTTTCCTTTCCTTTCCTTTCCTTTCCTTCCTTCTTTCTTTTTCTGTCATTGTGGCACCATTTCTAAAAGAAAATAAACCAATGCAACAAAATTAACCCATCTAACTTAATCAGGTGCCAAAAGCAAACCAGAGAACCATCCCAAGAATGGCCCAAGTCTAAAAGAATACCAGGTAGTATTGTATTGACTAAATACTGAGTTCAATAAATACTCCACATTCATTTGGAACTCATATAACCTGATGTTACAAGTAATTTATTTTTATTTTGAAGTGCACAGCTCACAGTGGCCCATATGGGGATTGAACCAGCAACCTTGGTGTTATTAGCTCCACGCTCTAACCAACTGAGCTAACCAGCCACCCTGTTACAAGTAATTCTTAAGTTAGAATGTGCAATAACAATTATTTTTTTTTAGTTTTTCTGTGATAATGTGGATCTAAAATGCCTAATCAATACTACAAAAACCTGAGAAGTCAAAGGTTAAAGGACATTGAAAGATGACACCTTAATAGTTCTCTACGTATTTACTGGAGAGGCAGAGATGCCCTTTCAGTGATAACTTTCATAACTGAGAAGCCCCACTTTCACAGGGGGCACCCCAGGTCACAGTGAGAAGCAAGGACCCTCCTATGTTAGAATTCGGACGTCTGAGACAGTTTCTGTCACTGAGAATGCACTTTATGATAACGGCCAGCTGGAATCTGAGATTTTTTTGTCTTTAACACGAGGATTATTATCTCAGATGTACTGTGTTATCATGACATTAAGTGAAAGCATCTGGCTGATCATCAGAAGCTGTCCACACCTCTGAAAACACTTTTCAGGAATCAACAGCACTATAATAAATGGTGGTATCTAATATTGTCAACTAAAAAGGAGTAGTGAAAACGAAGTAGGGTGCAGTGAAAAAGAGGGAATATAAACATTATAGTATTATTTGGAATACACATTATTGTTTGGAAACATACATATTATTGTTTGGAAATATACACATTATATTATTGTTTGGAACAAATAAATAATGTGCAAAGGACTAAATGGAGTATTTAAAATTATTTAAAAATAATGCAAACCTTCCTAAACAGCAATATCTGAGAGCCTATATACCAATTTACAAAGCAGCAACTTCCGTAAAGAAAAAAAGAACTACAGGAAACGCAATTAAATTGAAATAGGAACCACAAACAGAAAAATTAATTCTTAAAAAATGTATCCAATAAAGCCACCAAAATTAATAAATCAGAAAACTGAGAAGCCCCACCTCTTCTTACACTGTGGAGTCAGGGGACAGGAATGTGCTTTGGGGTCCCACCTTATTGATCTGGGGTCTTAGGAGACAGAATCCAAATGCACAAACTTCCCCCAAAAGATGATTATAAAATATCACCTCATTGACTGGACATAATAAAAATAATGATCAGAGGAAAATTTATAACTGTATATACTTAGATCAGTAAACAAAATGAATAAAAGCTACTAATTAAAAATATAATTCAAAAAACAAAGGAAAGCAGGAAGAAAAATTAGCATTTAAATAATAAAAGTACATAATAAAAAGAGACGAGTACAAAGACAGAAAAGCACTAGGGCTAGCAAATAACCCCCAAATGGCAGTAACACATGTCGTGGACACGAGAAGCACAGGAGAGGGCACCGTGTCCCCAGTGCGACTGTCCTCCAGAGGTGGCTTCTGAACGGGGTGGTCAGTACTCCCTTGCAAAGCAAATGTCAAAAGAGTAAAGAAACAGCGGGTCTCATAAGTCAGCTGCCATTTCCTGGAGTGTCCCGGGCTGTGAGCATAAACGCCTCTTGTTTTCCTGCTACCATGCAGGCTGGACGAGCGAGGGCTGACCCCCTATGATAGCCACACTGGTGACTGACCACTAGGGGCCGAGCAAGGGCTGACCCCCAGCTGTGGGAGTCAACTGGTGACTCACCACTAGCTTTCCGTGTTCCCCACTCTCTATTTTTTTCCCACTCCAAGGTACTGCTTTGCTTTGAGAAACGATTTTGTGCTTTAACCATTTTCTGGACTACTTCCAACAGTGTCCTCTGTAGTCATTTGTCACGTGAGATTCCCAGGGAAAGGGTGTGTTACTTTGACCAGCACGGGTCACTCCCCGCACACTTCGCTTTCATATGGAATCGTGTCAGTGCGTCCAGCACCATCCCACATGCCTCCTGGAGGATCTTTCTCGTGTCAGGTGGGAAGACCTTAATGCAGTTTTCCCCTCTGCAGATGATACTGGAATAAAACCTCTACCGTCCCCATGCATAAAACTGCCCCTCCACCATCACTGCAAAAGTAGTGTGGCATGCCTGTAAGTGCAGGTGTGACGGTGGCCGTATCTGCAGGTGATTCCTGCTAACGAGTAACTGTCACTGTCAGTAATACCTCAGCAGTAAAAAAACGACTTCACACTGTTATAAAACAGCGCACAGCCTGTGAATTATGAGTTAACGGAAACATCCAGAAAACAGATATAAATATTAGCAAGTACCTAAAAATGAGCAGCTCACTTTGGTAAAACGTTATAGCACTTTTGCTCATATAAAAATGAAGTATGCATTAATTATTTAGACATTATCTAGCAAAAACTCTTTTTGTGTAGTTCATATGTTAAATAGAAGTAAACATTTAGTAGCCATATATTTTAAATGATTAGCCATTATATTATTTATCAACTAAATCTTGGCTTTTCTTCTGTACAACTAATAGAAACTGGAAACCTTATATATCATAACCTGAATAATATCCTGAATAACATACAGAGGTCCTGACTGAAGCACCAACACTATATTTTATCCAAAAAAAAAAGTGATAAGCTCTGTCTCAATGGCAAAACCAATAAGGCTTCACAAGACATTTTTTGAAGCTTCCCTTTCTCGTGTCCTCAGGAGCTGTGCCCACTGGGCATGTCCCTGTACTTCTCTGAGCTTCAGATGCACTGAGAAGTGGGGGTCCCCATACTACACGGAAGGGCCCACACAGATTAACCCAGCTGTCTGGCTGCCCACCCACCCAGGAGCACCTCCCTGGGAGACCCGCTGGAGGTGCAGACGGCCTCCCTCCCGGCTTCTCCAGGTCCTAGTGTGTTTCCCATAGGCCCAGAGCTGGGCAGGTGGGGGCTCCACATCACTCTGGCTGCTAGACTTCCTCCTTCCCTCTCCAGAAGCCGCAAGGTGTGGGCCTAGCCAAAGCACCTTTGGGGTTGGTGTACATGACACATGAAATGAGTCTGCAAGCTGCTGTGTTTCCTCTGCTGAGTTCCCCCCTGACCTCGTCCTATAACAGAGAGTGCAGAGGGGCACATATGACTTACAGGGTCTGAGATGCCACATGCCATAAGCGATAGGAATCGGAGCAAGCTTCTCAGTGACCCAAGCTGGCCGACTGTAGAAAACTGGACCCGTATGAAGCCTCAGGTGGATGGGCCAGAATTGTAGCAAACTCAGGCTGCCTGCAGCTGAACACTCTCTGTATTCAGATGAAGAGAATCCTATCGCCTCTACCAACTGCCAGATAATTTCTCCTCGGGAATAAACAGGTTTTCTGAAAGAATACTTTAGAACTACGTGAAAAGTGTGTAATAAATGTGTGAAATAGTCAAAAAAATGAGACTTTCACGTCTAACTCAACCTTTCCACCCAGTGTGGCAGGCTTTAACACCCTCTCTTCACTCAGTGGTACCATCTGCTTGCATATCTGACACTGGTCTTGCTCTTAATTTTATTATAGTTATTTATTATTCTCTTGTCTCAGTTTCCCCAATAGATGCATACTTTTGAGGAGCAGGAAATAGTTCATTTATTTAATTATTCATGTACACCTTCAACAAATATTTACTAAGGAATTGCCAAAAACATGTGGAGATTATAACCAAACTCCCCGATCTTGTAATTGAGTCACTTTTCCCAGGGAGAAAAGATGGGCTACAGGATAAAGTCTCTCAACCAATCGGAAATACCAGTGTATACACTATGGGATGAGGCGTTTCAACAATGTTTACAAGGGACTAGACACCAATTCTTCTTTAACAGACGGAAACAAGTCAGAGAAGCAACTTATCTTCAGTTTTCACCTCTTCATGGAAACTGACCCTGAGCATGTAGTTGCCAAAGTATCTCCAAGTGGCAGTATCTCATCTGATGTCAAACCTATACATTAAAACATTGATGTCCACATGTTTTCTCTTACTTATTTTAGTATGGCATTTTTCCTTAAGGACCCACCCAATGGATGGCAACCCAGAGTGACAGGTAAATTCCATTTAACTACGAAATAAATACATTCCAAAGAGAAATGCCAAATAACACAGAAGTGACAAGAACCGATCTGTAGCACGCCATACTGCCTCTTTCTTTCCTACCTGATCAATGTAGTTCTGAATTCCACCACGCCTGTTTCCTTTTTTATTGACATTCCAACATCTTTTATTGTATTGTACCATTTGTTGCTAAATGGAGCTGGATGTGGGGCTATGCACACAGCCAACTCACTCATTAAATGTACCTGGTGGGACTGGGTGAGAGGTTTGATTATCAATCTCTCTGATTTCACGATAGAATTGAGTGAAAATCAATATCAGAGACTGCATAATTGCTAAATCTTAAAATAATAGACTCATTCATTAAGACAGTCTCCTCCCAATAGTTAGGTCTTAAATTATTGCTACTGTCGAATTATTTAGAAAGGAGCAAGTCATACCTAGCTCTATTGCTCTGGGCAATTACACGATGAGATCCTCACGCAGTCCTGAACTTGAATTAATTGGGGTATGCATATAAAGTATATATCAATAAATTGATTTGAGGAAAGATGGGAACACAAAGAGAGACATGATAACAACTGCTGATGCTCGGCAAAAATTCTGGAGACTAGCAAGCTGTGCTAACAGGAGCGGAATGGGAAAAGGACCAAGAGTACTCACTGAAAGTGAGCAGACAATTTCAGTCTTTTGAATTAAAAGGTTTACAATACGCATAAAACTTCCCCGGTCACTTATAGCCATCTTGGTCATCTGCTTGAGTATTGAGTAACAGTGTCTGTGTTCAACAACCCTTATTTTACTGAGTAATGTCACATTCACATAACTTTTATCACAACATATTATAATTACTTATCATTAGTTGTTAATCTCTCACTGTGACTACATACATATGTGAACATTTATCATGTGTAAGTGTAGGAATAAACGCCCACTGTGGCCCAAGCTGCATGCTAAGCCTGGGGAGGCAACCGAGCAGCACACGCCCTGCTCCTTCGGGAGCCCCATCTGCCACGGAGATGCACTACTAGCCACCGCCATCCTGCGCGTGCACCACGGAGCCACACGCACGGGGCTGCACACACAGAGGAGGGGCCCCACCTGCTCCTCGGTCCAAACTGCAGCCCCCTCCAAAAGCCATCCAAATGAAACTTAAACCAGAAAGCTGAAAAGTAAAACTGCCCGTTTATTCAGGTCTGGGCACAGGACGAAGGCCTCGCGATGGCCCCACTGAGGGCTCTGAGACGTGAGGTCCCCTCATCGCCACCCCTCACAGGGTCACGCGTGTGCTGTCAGCCGCCGTGGAGGCGTAGGGGTTCCTGGCCCTCACAGCCCAGCAGCCCTCCTCCTCGGTTTTAGAACACTCACGACAGTCAGTCTGAAACAAAAACACTTACTCGTCGACGTCCCTCCCCACTGCCGTTTGTCCTCCTAGGAGACAATGGCCTAACACAATGCACACAGTAGGCCTTCAACAAAGGCAAGTCACAACATCCAAATTATAAAGTGCCAAAAATCTATGATAGTTAAAACGGTTAACTTCAATACTTATGACAGAATTAGAAATTAAAACTAAATTATTTGCCTTTGGGATAAAAAATTAAAATCAGTGTTGACAAGAAGCGGAGTTGGCGGGAATGTAAATTTGCAGCAATTACTGGAAGGCCATTGTGATTGCATTCCTAAGAATTTACCGGAAGGAAATGTTTAAGGACTTTCACAGGAATACATTATATATTCTAGAATATTCATTTCAGGTTTTTAATACTGAACATATCAGAAATATCTAAATGTCTAATGATTTTCGATTTATTGATTCAATTTTGGCACATTCATAGACCAAAATAACTTAATAGTAAGACTTTAGGGTATATAATTTCAGAATTTTTATCCATATAAATGAGTATACTCAAGTTTTAAATTAGCTTTCTATAGTTATCTCACTGGTGGAATTGGGGGTAAACATTTTTTAAATTTTACTTATATAATTTTTTTCTCTAATAATATTACTTGTTCTATTAAAAATATAAGTTTATTTTTTTAACACTATTTTTACTTTTAAAAGGGAATCCTGGAGCAAAGCCATCCAGCAAACATCACTGCTCTGTCCAGTGGTGGAGAAAGCTCAGTGATAAATGTAAGATGGGAAGACAAGACATGACAAGGATTCGCTCAGTCACTAAGGGGCCTCTTTTCTTTCTGCACAGGAAAAGGAAGCAAACAATTTCTGTTACGTGTTATACTACACTTTCCACGTAAGTCTGAAAGCATTTTCAATTCATTGTTCTACAAAACTTTCCCATAATTTGGCATTAGTTTGTAAAAACAATTGTAAAGAAAAATAAGAGTGGTGGAATTACATAAAAATTATCAATTTTGTTAAGATGCCTTGTGGTATCTCCACAAGCTTGTTTTGTTGTGCTTGGGTTTTTGGTTTTTGTTTGTTTGTTTGTTTGCTTTGTTTCCTAAGGGTAGAAGATATAGAAGCCTCTGGGCTAAATGTTTTTAATTCTAGAATTTAAAACCTATTATTTTTGTAAATTTATTGAGCTCTCATTTATCACTTGAACAAGTGGATTATTCTCGTAGAAGTAAAGCAGTAAAGAAATAAACAGTCCATCCTAAACAAACACAGATTAAGTAGAACATAATAAAAAAATTTTTTAAATTGTCTTTTAGTCTGGAATGTGTTTAATGTATTTATACACTCAGTCTGATGATTTTAAAAAGTTTCTTATTCAGTGATAACACTAATCTTTTTTCTCTTAATCAAGATAAAAATATGCTTATCTTTTATTTTGACTATAAAAAATGCAATATCAGATGAAAATATTCCAAAACATAAGAAAATTATGTACCAATACCCCTCATGAACATTGATGAAAAGTTTCAAAAAATTAATAAATCAAATTCATCAACATAAAAAAGATAATATATTACAACTAAGAGAGGTTTATCCTGGGAAAACATAACTCATTCAACATTTAAAAAAATAATAATAAGTTTAATTCACCATATTCGTTTTTTTAAAAAGGAAAAAAACTATGCAATATTTTCAGTACTTGTAGGAAAGTCATTTTAAAAATTTAATATCCATTCAATATGAAGACGCTCAGCAAACACAGAATACAAACCAATGCGTACACGTGGGAAGGGGTGTTGACAAAAAGCCTCAAAGGTGGAAGTCTCAAGGTGTTCTACTTTACCATCTGGACCCAAAGAAGCGTCTTGGCTCTCACCACATCTACCCAGCATTGTAAGAAGTCATGGCTCATGCAGTCAGGAAGGAACAAGAAGTTACACGAGGCAAAGGAAAAAAACTCTCTCCTCTGGGCCGGCCCGGTGGCTCAGGTGGTTGGAGCTCTAAGCTCCTAACTCTGAAGGCTGCCGGTTCGATTCCCATATGGGCCAGTGGGCTCTCAACCACAAGGTTGCAAGTTCGATACCTCCACTCCTGCAAGGGATGGTGGGCTGTGCCCCCTGAACGGCGACTGGACTTGGAGCTGAGCTGCGTCCTCCACAACTAAGATTGAACTTGACTTGGAAGATGTCCTAGAAGTATACACTGTTCCCAAATAAAGTCCTGCTCCCCTTCCCCAATAAAAATTCTTTAAAAAAAAAAAAAAAACTCTCTCCTCGCAGACAACGTGATTGCCAATATAGCAAATCCCAAAGAAGCCATCCAAAAGCTAACCTCATGAGTGTGAGTTTAGCAAGATGACAGGATACAGGTAAACCTACAAGTATCAATCGTATTCTTGTATATTAGCTATGAATAGTTGGAACTTAATCTTTAAAAACAAAAGTACCATGAACAGCAAAAGGAAAAAATACTTAAAATACTTAGGTATAAATACTCCAAAGTATGTTTAGGATATCTAGACTGTAAACTACAAAACAGTGATGAAAGAAATCAAAGAAAATTTAAATTAATGAAAAGATGTATTATGCTTATGGATTGGAAGATTCAACATTCTTAACATGTTAGTTCTCCCCAAATTTATCTATAGATTCAAGGCAACCCCAACCAAAATTTCAAGACTGTTTTGTAGATCAACATAAAGTGATTCTAAAATTTATGTGGAAAAACACATCAACTTTGAAAAGAACAAATGTGAAGGACTGACATTACCTAATTTCCAGACTTACCATGAAGTCAGGCAGTCAAGGCCAGTGTATGGTATTGATGAAAAAAGGACAGGAACATAGAAAAATGGAACAGAATAAAGGCCAGAAAGAGAATTCTACAACATAGTCAAATCATTGACAAAGATACAACTGCAACTGAATAGAGAAAAAATGGTCTTTAAAACAAATACTGCAGGAACAATTGGATATCCATATGCAAGAAAATTTACAGAAAAATTTTCTGAAGATCTGAAAATAGATCTTAGATATACATATAAAATGAAAAAATAGAACTTCTAGAAGAATATATAGGAGAAAAATCTTTGAGACCTTGGGTTAAGAAAAAAATTTTTAAGACATGACACCAAAAGCACAAAACACAAAAGAAAAACAAAATTGGATTATACCAAAAGTAAAACTCTTCCTGTTAAAGACACTAAAGAGAATGAAGAAACAAGCCACAGACTACCAGAAACTATTTGCAAATCATATTTGTGACCAAAGACTTATATCCAAATACATTAAAAAAAAAAAAACTCAACAAGAAAACAATCCAATAAATTGAGCAAAAGATCTAAACAGATCCTTTCCCCAAAGATTATATATGAATGGCAAATAAGGAAATGAAAAGATACTCAGCATCCTAGTCATTAAGAGAATGCAAATTAAAATAAAACAAGATAAAAAAATAAAATAAAAATAAAACAAGATACCAAAACATTAGAACAGCTGTTTTTCTTTTTTTTAACACTGACAATATCAAGGGTTAGCAAGCATGTGGAGGCACTAGAAGTCACAGACATTGTTAGTGGGAATACAACATAATATAGGCAACTTTGAAAACCACTCCAGCAGTTTCTTATATAATTAAACTTACACTAATCATATGGCCCAATAAACAATCACCTTAGGTATTAGCCAAAGAGTAATGCAAAGTCATGTTCATACAAAAATCTGTACATGATGTTATGAGATTTATTCATAATTACCAGGAACCGGAAACAGCCCAACTGTCCAGCTGTCCAATGGATAAACCAGCATGTCTGATACACGATAGAAAACTGACGTTAAAAAGGATCCAACTCTTGATTCACACAAAAACACGAATGACTATCAAATGTGTCTGGCTTAGTCAGACACAAAAGGCTCCTATTTTCTGATTCCACTTATACAATATTCTTTAAAAAGCCAAACTACGGGGACAGAAAGCAAATCAGCAGTTGCCAGAGCTGGGTGTGGGGAAGGGTTCACTACAGGGGGCTACACAGGGAGTTTGGGGTGATGGGACCATTTTGCACCATTGCTGTAGTGGGAGATTCACGACTGCATGTGTCAAACCCGCAGAGTAAATTGTGCTGTTTGTGAACTAAAAGACACCAGCGAGGCTAAGGGATGACAATGGGGGACCAGACATGGAATTCATACTATTTTAACAAGTAGAAAAAAAACTGCTAAAACTTAATTCCACACAGTTTTGCCTATTCTTTCTCGCCAGCAACTGTTGGAGATGGTAGAGCCTGGCTGGAAAGTGAAACGTGAGTCCACACGTGACGTGCGCCTCCCTCCGAGACGATTTCTCTCACCAGGCATGACTTGTCCCAGCAGTGGGACGCCTCCCCAGCTGGGGGGTCACTTTCCAAGTTCATAATTCTTAACAGAAATCGCAGGTACCACTTTGAGTAGCTAACAGAACTCTGCTGAGCCTCTCCTGCCTGACAAAGTTTAAGAGGAAAATCCAAAGTCTGAACGAGATATGAACAGATCAGAGCTGTAGACAGACCGGGGTTCCTCTGAGCATGCAGACGCCCTGAGTCCGAGCTTTCCCCGCCTTTGTGCCCACTGAACACAGCGGCAGGACCTTCGTGGGGATGCAGGTGACAGTGTGGGCACAGGACACACAGAAATTCCAGGGCTTGTGGAGCAGGACCTAACATCTCTCCATACACCAGGCAGACAGAGGACCGCGTGATGGGGCCCAGGTATGCGGCTGAAGGCAACTTCTGGGTGCCTGGGGGCTGTGGTGTCAGCACTGGACCAACCGACCGAGTGAGGCCGACTGTCACCCAGCGAGGCCGGGCACGTGCAGCTTGCCGAGCGCCTGATGGCGCAGGCTGAAGCCGCTCCCACTTGCCCTCTGAGTGTGGACATGGCCACCGCCCTGGGGCTGGGGTGCACTGTCAGTCCCGCGGCTCTCAGGCCTCGGCGGGAACTCCCCCCAGTTTCCTGAGCTTCAGTCTGCACACAGCAGAGCATGGCCCAGTTCCTCAGGGCAACTCTCTTTATTTGTGTATCTCCTGTGGATTCTGTCTCTCTGGAGAAGCCTGACTTACAGATTTCCTATACCTTGCTTTAATCATTCAAAAAGCAGAAAACGTTTACCAGACTAGCACATACAGGAAAGATCAGTATATTCCAAAGGAATGAGCTCTGGACACACGACTGGGATTTCTCCCTACACAGGCCCAAGAGGATGAATCTGAACATGACATGAGAAGCCCCTACTTTGTTTGCATTGGTTTGTTTTTGTTCCTGTTGTGCTGCTGTACATGAGTATACAGGTGAGTCTAAAGGTGAAAGCCCCCATCGTACACACACTGTTAGTGTAAGATCTTAAAGAACTAGGAACAGTCTTCTGACTTACGTAGCCCACCGACGTGTTTGAGAGGGAGAAAGCATCGCATTCTGAGCTGAGAAGTATGGCTAGTCCCCTATAAAAATGTGGCACCCATAGTTGAAACACCAATAAAATCTATTTCTGCTGAAGATGAAAAATTCAGATATAATTGGATTTTGAAATGTAGTCCATTCACGTGAACATTATACTGTGGTCCAAGAATTCAGCTAGTAAAAAATAATGATAGATCTGAGAATATGTAAAACTCTGTCATAAAGAAACATAAAATATTTCAAAGTTAAAATAGTCACAAGATCCAATATTCTGCAAATGCAGCCATCAATACACAACCTGAACATCCCAATTATCCCAGATACAGATAGCCAGACTCGCCAACGTGACTCACAGATTTTTAAGCCAGCAACAAAAACCAGTAACAATGGCAAACATTAATAGCAAAAAATTGGCCTGCCCAGGCATTATCTGTAAATTATTAAGTGTCTGGGGTTTAACAGCTCGCCCACAGAAACAACTGATTAATTGACTACTAGATGTCTTCCTAACAGGCCTGCATCTGTTTTTTTATTTGTTCACCAAACATTACAGAGCACTTACTATGAGCCAAGTTTTATGCCAGATGACAGGACCCTAAAACTGATGAATATTGAACTATTTCTATGGGGTTGTGGGAAGGACCGGTAACAGGTATATTAAAAAATAATGTGAAAATCATTTCACATTATATGTAGTTCACATCCTGCTGTATGCCTTAGACTTCCACAGTGCTGTATGTCAATTACTTCTCAATAAAAGTGGGAAAAAATGATGCAAGCGCTGTGATAGAAGTGAGAAGAAATAAAGACTCAAAACATTAGTAGGTATTTATGGGCAAGCATTTCAAGAATTAAAATTAGGAAGTACAGTTAAAGGGTAGTATAACAACATTTTAAAAAGCAAATCGAAGGACAAGTTATCTCTTACATGATAAAGTGCGTCCAGTTCAGTAGTAGGTATTTCCCAAGTGCTTCCTTTCCTCCATATCAGAACTATGCAGCAACCAGAGTTTTCCTCATTTATCTGCATTTAACAGGAGAGGGCCTGCGGGTAGGTGCCTGCCAGAAGCTGTGTGGTTACTAAGTGGCAGAGCCAACGTTTTCCCCAGGGATGAGCTAGACCTCACGTTTTCTTGCTGCACCCCATCGTGTCAGCTGTTTGAGTTCAATCCCACCACAGGCACACCTAGGAACTGATAGATTAGGAAAGAATAGTGGGAAGGACATAGAATCCATGGAATGACCATATCACAGAGGGTTTCGTTCAAGCACCAAGCACGAACCTGCCACCCGCAGGTACAATTTGTAAAAGGTGAGCGCCCTGCACACATACACATCACCAACCCACAGCCTACACTGACACCCCACAGGGCTCTGCTCAGTGACAATACATGTCACCACCGTCTGTGACGCAGCTGTCACAGTTCTAAAGCCGGCTAGGATTTCTAGGGTTTCCTTCCTTGTCTTCTTATCCAGCTATGTGATAATTATCATGGATACCTGTGGGCAAATGAAGACAGATAGATCTAGAAACAGGTGTTACCAGTGAGAGCTGAGCAAACGGCAAACTCTGAACTGTTCGTAAATAAAAGCAGCCTGTAGAGACGGAATAACTTACAGGGCATTAAAGTGTGAGGTCCTGAGAAAGCACCCCATTTCTGAATGTGGCAGGAGGGGAACACCCACACGTGAGTGGCAGCTCACCACCGTGGCTGGACAGGTTTGGCCTGGAGTCAGGCCAGGCCCAGCCAACACACCCCACCCTGGTGAGCAGCCGTGCTCACAGGGGAGCTGGGAGCCACGTTTCCCGACAGACTAAGTGAGCGCTCACCCTGAGAAGCTCAGTAACTGGTCTGCACAGCAGCTCCTAAATCTATCGCCATGCCAGGCTGCGCAGTGCAGAGGCTCAGAGTTCTCTCACCCAGAGCCTTTGACCTTAGAAGCACCCAACCTCAGAGAGAGAGTCAAGAGCACAGATCATTCTGAGACGAAACCATCAATCCGTGAGGGTGATGCGGGGTACTCTAAGAAGGTGTGAAGTAATTAGGAGTTTTCTTGAAGGAAATGCACTCTCACTGCGGTTTGAAGGGTAGTGGATTTCATCCAGGAAAACAGGTGTGGGGAGAGGATGGAGGCATCCAGGCTGAAGACAGACCAGGAGCCAAGGGTAGAGGTGGAAACGGGAAGGCCAGGTGTGTGGTTTGCGCTGAGGGTCACTGCAGGTCTGCACGCCTGGGAGGATGTGAGGGGAACCGTGCATTAAAAAGATGGTTGGGTGCCCACGAGTGGCCACCAGCGGAGAAAGTCATCGAGGGGGTCCGCACCAGTGTTCCCGGGGCCAAACTGGTGTGCAGGAAGTCTGGAACCTGGCCGCTGGGTGGCAGACCGTTAAATCTGAGGGTATAAGTAAAGATACCTGTCACATTTCGAGCTTGCACCCCTGGAATAATACCGGAGCCTTTAGCCAAACATGATGAGCCATTCAGTGAGGAAAGCAATTTCTGACAGGTGAGTGTGAGAGCTTAGGGAAGTGGGTATGAAAGCTGGAGGTGTCCAGACAGGTCTGGAGCTCGACACGGAGGGCGTCACCAAGAGACAACCTGTGAATTCGGGAGAGGACACCCTCATGAAGGGAAAGCGTGCAGAAAATGCTAGACGCCCTGGAAGAAACTTCAGGAATGTTTATGTTTAAGGAACAGGAACAGGACAAACTATTAAACATGTGGCGTATCAGGTAAGGAAGACCGAACCGAGGACCACCAGACATGGAAGCTAAGACTTTGCCTGGGCTTCGCACGTCTCAGCTTAGTACTCTGAGACGTTAGGCTCTGTCTGAGCAGTGCAGCCTTAGACTGAACTTCTGTGCCTTGATTTCCTCCCCTGTAAAATGGGAATAAAAATACAACCAAACACGAGGCTGTCAAGAAAATTAAACTAATGTGACAAAAATGCTTAGAACAGTGCCTGACACACAGTAAGCATCTACTATTTTATCATTATAATTTCATTTTACAGATGATGAAATAGGCAAGGGATCGAAAAACTGGTAACTGAAGCCAGCACGTGTCAAGGAGGGGAGATGCACAGAAGTGTCAGGAGCTGAAATGATAGTTTAAAGAAGCAGGTTTGTCACGAAAGAGTTCACTTACTGCCATCAGGGAACCACTTGCATGCGAGCTCAGAGAATAGCCCAGACCTCAGGTGGTTGACGAGAGAAGAACGCCAGTTGTGTAAATTAAGTCCCCAGCGCCCTTTCAGGAAACTGAAAACCCATCAACTGTCCTGCATTCCAACAAAGGCGTGTCTGCAACTGGTGTTTCTCTCTCCCGTAGCATCACATGCAGGCACTGAAATGAACAGTTTATGTGTCTGTCTACCTCTCAATAAACTTTGACTAAGGGACAATGTCTTTATATAAATACCAAACAAATACCAAAATAAGGTTTGGACACAGTTTAGATGCACATAATACATCAAGACGAAAGCAAGGTTATCTCCATAGAGAAATGGACAACATGAATATATATGTACTCTCCTCTATTCAGACATCACATTTTATTAGCTTTACTTGTCCGACTAAACCAGACTTTCAGTGCCTTTATTGTATAGAGAGCTTTAGCAACAGAAATTCCTAAGATCCCCTTGGAAGAAACCCACATGGCACAGCAATTTTTGTCCAGGACGACACAGTGGTGTGTGATTCCACAGGCTTGAACATCATTATATTCTGGGGGGTTCTAACGAGGACTGCATGCTGTTGAAACGCCAGGACAGAACTGCTAAACAAGTCTCCTGCCAACCCAGACCAAGGACCCAGCTGCCACAATCTGCCAGAGCACAGCTCAGTGGTTTCCGTTTTTAATTGGCTTGAAAGTCTTTTGCTGTTTTGAGATGAAGGGTGATTTGGCTAATTAACAACCTTGTGGGTCCTTTCTCGTTCTCTAGCTGGAGATGAAAATGACTCATACTAGTTAGTTTGGAAGAAGTTAAAGGAAACTCATGTCTACTCCAAACTTTACCAAAATGAAATGATAGAGTTGACACGTTTCTTGTGCAGGGAAGGGAGATTGGATTTCTGAGTAAATATGTTACATGGAAACGTGGCAGGGATATTCACTGAGCACATAGCATGCTAAGTGCTTTGGTCATGACGGAGGACGGAGGCCAGAGGCCCAAGCAGCTCACCACGAACTGGAGCAGGACTAGGAGCATTAAAGCACGTTTGTGTAACTGACCTTCCCCTTACTGCCCAGGGCTTTCCCAGTAACGTACATGTTGGTCTGCTCTCTCTCCATTCGGTCCCGCTCTGCGTCTCGCTGACCGGCTGTTCCTGAAGCACACACCATGCGCTGCTCCTCAGCTTGAAAACTAACTACCCCTGCCACCAGCAGAAGATGAAACTCCCCTGCTCATGGCATAGGGAGCGCTCTGTGACCTGGGGGCTGGCCACGTCGCCAATGCCATTTCCCGGCCATAACAAATGCCATATGTGTGCAGGTGCACATATAATATATAATTGCAAGACATATATTATATCAAATATAAAATAGACACATCAAATATATGTATATGACATATATGTCAAATATATCATGTGTTTTAGATAAGACAGTTATAGAGCATGTTCTATATAAAATGGAATTATACATATCATATGTATTAATTATGCATATTTATATGAATAGTGTAATTACCTATATATATGGAGACAGAAATGTAGATATAATGTATTTATATGTAATATGTATAAAACTAGGATATATATATATATATATATATATATATATATATATATATATCCGGGTTAACCCCAGAAGAGTAAGGTTGGTTTAACACTCGAAAACCACTTGATTTAATTCAACAAAATGATAAACTGATGGGGTCTTTTTTAGTGAAAGTACAAAAG
This sequence comes from Rhinolophus hipposideros, assembly GCF_964194185.1. Taxonomy (NCBI): domain Eukaryota; kingdom Metazoa; phylum Chordata; class Mammalia; order Chiroptera; family Rhinolophidae; genus Rhinolophus; species Rhinolophus hipposideros. Next base: position 75,073,549 of record NC_138059.1, read on the forward strand.
CATTGAGTGAAAGTACAAAAGCATTGAGAGGATGAAAGCGCAAAAGCATTGAGAGGGCCCGACACCCACATACTCAGATCTCAGCCAACGAAGAACACAAGCGACTCTCCTCGGTGAGAGCTGGACCCGCTGCCCCAGGTCATGGGGACAGGACAGGCTTGCCCCGAGAGCAGAAACAGGCAGGCTGGGCTCTCACCACTGCTCTCAATGTCCTGTAACTGCTGAATGGGGATGGAATAGAAACATCCCGACTGGAAAAGATGGAGTTCCACTTGTATCTGCAGACACGAAAGCCCAGTGGAGTCCACACACAGAAAGCTGCGGGAACCAAAGAGCGAGTGGAGCAAGCCCGCAGAAGGCAAGGCCAGAGCACGAATCCACTGTGCTTCCACGTGGCTGCAACGAGCAGGTGGCATTTGCACATTCAGAACACTGCCATGCATCAGAACATCCAAAACGGAGATGTTAGGAGAGAAATCCAACACAAACATGGGAGATAACCACACAGAAAACTGAGAATCTGCTGAGAGAAATCAAAACCCACCTAAGCACAAAGATACACCTCGTTCACGGCCAGAAGCCTAAATGTCTTTCAGAGGCTAGTTCTTCCCAGCTGGTCTATAGCGTCCACATACCCCACTGGAAACCTCAACAGGACTTTAAATCCATATTGACAGACCATTCTAAGGTGCCCGTGGAAATGCAAAGGACCTGGAATTGCCAAAGCGCTTTTGAGGAAGGAGCCTGAGGTTGTAGGAGCGAGGCTACCTGACTCCTGATTTCATCACAAAGCGGCATTAATGATGTCAGCATGATAGTGGCTCGAAGACGGAACCAAGAGGGGGACCCAGTAATGGCCCCCCACACGTAGAAGACTGACCTCTGACAAAGGTGCAACAGTATGTTTGTGGGGGAAAAACAGTCTTTTGTACAAATGCAACCAGAACAATTGGATAATAGTATGCCAAGAAAGCCTATGCTTTTTGCCAGTCACAAAAATTCAAAATGTGTCACAGACCTAAATATAAAAGCAAATAGTATAAAACCCCTGCACAATATCATCCATCACCTTTAGCTTATGGTACAAACACAAAATCCAGAAAAGTTAAAAGGTGATAAGATATACTGGACCTCACAAAATTTAAAACATCTGTTCTTCAAAAGGATAGCATTAAGAGAATGAAAAGATAAATTGGGAAAAATACTAATAAACATATCTGATTAGAACTTGTACATAGATATACAAAGAATTCTCAACACCCAACATTAAGAAAATAAATAATTGAATTTTTAAAAAGAGGGTAAACTATTTAAATAGGCACTTTACCAAAAATATATGTAGGTGTGGCAAATAAACACAGTAAAACATGTTCAAATACTTAGTCATCAGGAAAAGGAAACAAAACCATCCCATGGTGGGAGGAGAGTAAGCTCTGCCGTGCTCTAAAAAGTGCCCCGATTCCGGGCATAACCAGCAGGACAGGCACGAGGTCCAAACACGTTCGGCTCTGGGGGCTCAGCCCGGAGGGCTCACGGCTAGTTCACTCACACTGCGTGATACGCTCCTGACAGAACCGCGTACTGCTTTTGTAGTTTACTGCACTGACTCGTTTTCAAATGTGGAATGTTTCTTGTCCTCCATAATTACCCGTGGCAACACCTCCCAACGAAATGAAAAGACAATTGGCCTGGGCATCCAAAAAATAAGGTTTCTCATCCTCCTACCAAAACCAATTCTCTCACTTCAGAGAAGTGACTCCACTGTGGGAGAGTCCGTTTCTTCTTTCCGTCTGCGAGTCATTCCCTCGCAGGTCACCACTGAGGACGCACCAGGTGGCGGGTGCTGGTCGTTCCACTCATGACACGCGCCTCCCTAGGCCACCACAGTAAGACTCGCTGGGAAGGACGTCAGAACTACCGCGGTCACTTCTCCAAGCACATCCCACTGCTTCCCTCCTTCTCAGAAGGCTGGTTGCAAGCCCTTCAGTTCCTGAGCCCTGGTCCCTGCACCCTCCTTCACACGCCTGCCTCCCCAGCTCACCCGGCCGGCCGTTCTTCGCAAGGCTGGAAGGAGATGACACATTACTACGTACTTTGAAAATATAAAAAGCAGCATAAAATGCGTGATTATTAACACCTCCAAAGTAAAGTCGTAAAGACACTACGAGTTGAAGGTTCCTGGTCAGACTTTGCCCAGCGAGTTCAAAGCCAGGTGCTGAGGTGGTGGGCCAAGTGACACACCGTCCCCAAGAAGTTTCAGGAGGGCAGCCTATGGAGAAAACACTGGCATGCCAGGGAGCTACTTTGATCTCGAAAGTTTTCATTCGCTTTCCTCAGAACGCCGCTGCTGACTATGAAACTGCATCCCCCCCACACAGCCCTCAGCAGCAAGCTGCTTGGGTTTGGTTTTACGCGCAGACCAGCCTGTGCACCAGGCAGACGGCCTCACCTCCCGCTGCACAAACAGCAGCAGACAGTACTGCCAGCAACTCCTGCATCAGCGACACACGCTCCCGGACCTGACGCCTCCCCGGGACCCAGCTCTGTCCCCTGCCCTCTGATGCTCCTTCACCTGGCTATGTCAGTCCTCAGCTTTCAGCTTCAGCTCAGGTTTTTCCCTCCCTGAGTCCAAATTCCTCTTACCGGTGCTGGAAACATCCCAGACCCCCTGTAGGCTGCACCCCACTGAGCACACACCTCCAGCTGCAGCCTAACCACCAAGCTTCCCAGGACAGCTTCTGGAAGGCTGTGTATCACCACCTGTTCACCCTGAACCCACAGCTACTGCAGGGTTTGTCGCCACCGCGCACTCAAACTGTCCCACTTCCAGAGCCCAAGCCCAGCGCACAGAGCTCTCCACTTGCCTTGTCCAAAGCCGCCGAAGCTCTGACCCCCAGCCTCGCCGAGTCCGCCCCGCTGGGGGGAACAACCTTTGCTGCGTTCCGTCTGCTCCCTGGGGCTTTCCTATGTGTCTCCATCCGAGCCCAGGATGAGGACTCGTGTCTGCTCTCCTGAAACTCACACCTGTGGCCCGTCCACTGCGCACATCCCAGGTCCTCCGTGGGCTCCTCAAACCAAACACCTCGGTCCCTTCCACGAGCCGTGCATGTTGGTCGACGGCCTCCGCTGCCCGCCCAGCTCCCTCTTAGGTTTCCCTGCACCGCCCAGGACGGCAGCTTCCACTGGCCACACCTGTGGCTCTTGGGGGAAGGCCCTGAGATGCTTGAGCCACTCTGCCCCCCAGGTGAAGGCACTCAGACCTGCCTGGGAGAGGGCTGACCCCGTCACCTGCGCAGCTGGCCGCCTGAGTCAGCGAGCCCTGAGGCTTCCTCCCAGAAAGCACTGCAGGACCCGTCCCCGGGACTGCACCCTGCGGGGCTCCCCTCCCGACCTGCTCCCCGACTCCCTCCTCAGTCTCCTCTGCCAGCATTTCCTCCTCCATAAATTACAAACCCTTCCCCCTGACTCTGCTTCTGGAGAACGAAGCTCAAGACGTCCTGTGATCAGACCTGCCACCCCCTGCTTGTAGGTGTAGTTTGTGACATGCAGTTGTCCCTTTATCTGAGCTAGAAACTCAGGGCCAGCGTGAGGTGCCTCCATCCGGGTTATTGAAAACATTCCTAACAGGTTCCCATGACCCCAGCCTCCAGTCCTGCAGCCACTCCTGCAGTGAAGATGCTCGGTGTCGCTGAACCGTATCCCTCTGAATACGAGCGGTGCACCAACCCCTCTTGGTCCAGCCCCACGTCCTCCCTTGTATCCCGCACCAAGTGTCCCCTCAGTGTGGTCTTTGACAGTGAGCCAATTGACAGGATCCAAACCTTCTCACTTCCCAGGAAGGTAGGGGATGCTGTCAAAGTAAACAAGCCACAATAAGTCCAACAAGAGCTGTTATTGGTAAAAATACAGTGTATCATGGGAACTCCTAGTAAGAGAAACAATGAAGTCTGCCTTTGGAGAAAGCTTCTTAAAAGATACGTTTAGCAGAAATCGGAAGGATGAGCAGAAGTCAGGCTGGACAGGGGCGTGTGACAGGCCCTGGAGGGGACCGGGACGTGCTGAGCCTACGGGTAAGAGCAGCGCTCACTGATTGCGGGCTGTATCCCCAGGACCTGCCTAAGCTTCTACTACATTTCTAATCTCGTTTAGTGCTCACAGTTGTCAAGGGTTATTATTGCTCCCCTTCTTAGGTGATGACATTGAACAAGTTTCTTCACCTTGAAAATCTTCCCAAGATCACAAAACGAATAAAAGGCAGAGCCGGGATCTCAACCACTTCTGTCAGCTGCTCACTCCTGCTCTCCTGTAACAAGGAAGTCTCTGCAATTCCCAGAATGTACCACGCTTTCGCAGACGGCCACCCTTGTGCCAAAATACACCCAGAAAGATTCAGTTCGTTCCCATGCTCCTGTGAAATACCCAGTGCCTGAGTTACAGCATCACAGAGAAAGAGGCCATACTTCAGGGAGGAGAGATCGGCGGCAGCAACGGGCTGGGGTGCTGACCTGCAGAGCGAAAGGGGTCCCAGATCTCTGGGGACAAAGAGCCCGAGGAGCCACCTCTCTCCAGGAATGTAGGTCACGCGTGCCAGTAGGTCACACCTCGTCATCAGGATAGAACTCGTGCTTTGCTGGAACACAAAATGGGTGACGTGACAGTGAGTGACGGCTGCTGTACACTGCTGGTCGCAGAGGGCCCCTCAGAGCCGTGAAATGTCAGCTGAGTCCTAAGTGACAGAAGTGAGTCAGTGCGTCCAGAGATCTGGGGAAGCCGGACTCAGACAGCAGAGGCAGCGCAAAGACCAGGCTTTCATTCCTGGCTCCTGCGTGGTACCTAAAAGGGGAGCCCGGTGCTCGGGGAGCCAGGGCCATCTCAGGGAGGTCACTCCGGGCTCACAGACACAGACGGGGTGATAACAATACAAGCGTAATGACAAGCATGGGTGGAAGGAGAGCGACATGACCTAACTGCTGCTCTAAAAAGTCACCCAGGCTATTGTGTGGAGATTGGGTAACACAAGCTGAGGGTGGGAGCAATAGGACTAACAAGAATATGGTTTTAGCCCCAGGAAATGTGACCGTGGCTGGCTCAGGGGGAAGTAAACGGGCGATGAATGAGCGGGAGGACTCAGCATGTATTTGGAGGGAGTCACAGGACCGATGATCACACGATACCGGGAAAAGACCCCACAGAGGAACGGACCTCAACCTGTGGATTCTGTGCATGAGCGAATGGGCAGGTGAAGGGGCATTTCTGTGGAAGTAGGCATCGAGACCTTCGCTTGTGCATGGTTCTCATCACACGCCGATGAGGCGCCCACGTGGAAACATCCAGTAGGAGTTGGACATGAATCTGCTCCACAAGCAAAGGTGGAGAATGGGAATACAGATTCTGGACTCATGAGTACACGAGAAAATTGAAGACATAGAAATGGATCAGTTGACCCAGTGAGAGGCTAAGCAAAACCTTGAGAAGCCATTCATACTGAAAGGAGAAGAGACCACAGAATAAAGGTGATACAGTGGAAGAAAAATCAGTGAAGGTGCTAGAACAAGGGCCTCGACCACAAAAGCCGAGACAAGCAGTTCTTTCAAGGAGGAACTGAAACACTGATGAAAGGACAGACAAGTGACCCTGGAGTTAGCAACACAATGTCACTGTGGACCTCGGCCGGCTGTGTCAGGGGGCTGGAGGGACGCCGACCAGGAAGAGGGAGCGGAAAGGCAGCTCGCGTCTTCCTCTTCCACAGTTCTCTTCACACACTCTTAGGACACGTTCTGAGGCCATGAGCTTCTCCTGAGCTGAGAAACTTGAAATTCTGGGTTTGGACCCCAGCATGACCACACAGTCTCTCTGAGACGCAGTTTCCATATTGCAGAAATGAATGCTAATCCTGTCTCGTAAACCCACTTCCCACCTCGTTTTGGGAAGACCCAGCGCAGTGAGGCCTTTAGCACAGTAGGAAAAGGAGGTTGCGTGGCCGCTGGTTATTCAGGGTGGGTGACACGAAACACCGGTCGGACGTGCGGGACTGCCCCAGCTTAGCAGACGGAGGGCGGGTCACTACATTTTTGAATTTACATGATTATCTTGAAGTTCCATGTTTCTTACCAAATTGCATGGGCTGTTTGATGCACATGAAGAAATCAGTGTGAGCCCGAAGACTGGAATTTGGCTGGAGGTACAACGTCTCAGTAAGATGGTCCTGTGGGGATTCATTGCAACTACTGAGCGAACGATAAACGTTTTGTTTCTGGGTATGTTTTACACCTTCCAGGAGCAGAGTGGATCCTGAAGGACTCAGAGGAAACCTGTGGGAACAGCTCTTCCAAAGCCTTCCCGTGACATCTGCTCTGGAACCCCACGTTGTCAGCTCAGTTCTCCCCGAACCCCGGCCCCGTGACACTGTCAGGCCCAGGCCGCCGCGAGGTTCCTGTAGACGAAGATGAACGGAATCCACCTGGTAAGTGGCCGAGCTGAGATCCATCCGTGTCCCTCGGGAAGGGAGTCCTCACCCCCACTGCTCACTCCCTGTGAGTCAGTTACCGCTTCTCTCTCCGCCGGTCCAGAGGGCGCGCCAGCATGAGATACAAAAGGTGCAAACTCCCATCACCCTTTGTATCGTTCTGGGGCGCCAGTGTGTACACACATCAGTGACAACAATTCTTCAGGTAGCATCACTTTTCAGAAGCTAAGAAAAACAGTTCATCTTCTCTCCGCACACATTTCCTGTCCAGTGTTTCATGTACAGCAACAGAATAGAGCCAGGGTCTCCAGTAAGATAAAAGCTGCGTTTACAGTGTCACTGGTCTTCGTGAGCTTATATTTAAAAGTGTGAAATGTGTTCAGAGTTTAAACTCAACATCAGATTTCTCAGGCTCAGGAATGGACTCTAGCCAAACAATTTAAATGGCAATTAAAAATTATTTAGTGTATCTTAATACAATCAATATCATCTTTCATTGAAGTTTTCCTGATCATTTTGCTGAACAGTGAGAAAAAGCTCTTTACTACACCTGAAAAACACTGATAAATGCAGCTTACAAATAGGAAAGAAATCGAATTAGAATAAGAAATATAGGGAGATAGTTATAAAGAATTATGAGCATCAGCCACACTCTATTAAAAGAGGTAGGAAAAATATTAAATGGTCTTGTTAGTCAATTTGAATTCTTATTTAAAATGTATCTATTTCTGAAATGGAGTTTATATCTTAAATAGTTATTTAAAATGTGGTCTCTAAGACTCAAAATTGTGTTTTTATGCTCATATTCTTCCCTCGCCATGAAGCCTCTCCGTTACTAACAGGCTGGCACTGGAACTAGTATTTCAAAGTTGCTGTTATGGAAGGAAATAGATTGAGCTGACAGAGCCACGTTAGCTCCAAATCTGTGCATTTCAAAACTAGCAGGACTGGCAGCTCCAGTCACGTCTTCTCTCCAAGTCTGAGGGTAAGGGACGAAAATAGCAAAGTCACATCAGTTGGAATCCATAGGACCTTGTTTTCAAATGTTCGAATAAAGAGCCAATTTTCAAACCAGCAGTTGCACCCACATGCAGGAGTCACATCACGTGCGTTCCTGACCAGATACCACAGTTATTAGCTGTGGGATCCTGACTCAGGGGCCCCCTGGCTCCCGTTTCCTCGTGCATAAAATGGGGTTCTTGTAGCAATGGCCTTTGCAGACACAGCTAGTCATTTCTCAATGTCAAGTCCCCCTTCTTTTAAAGTAATAGACCTAATTTTCAGCTGAGTCTGGGGTCAGTTGGGGAGAAAACAAACCCACATTTCTCAGACTCCCCTCCCCGTTGGTGTGGTCACATCAGTTCTAGAGCCTGGGGTATCAGTGAAGTGACCACACCGTGTTCACACAGCACCTTCCCTGTGAGAGCCAAGGGAACGCCCTGCTCCACCCCGCCCCTCTTTCGTGGGCTGCGATGGAGACATTGTGCTCTGGCCTGGAGCGCCCACCCTGGACCTGGACCGTGAGGATGGCGTGGGAGCAGACGTCACACCTACTGAAACCATGGGCCCCAGCGCTGCCGAGCACACCCTCCCAGCCCCTGCCGTCTGTGTCAGTGAGGACAAGTCCCGAGCCTGAGGCAGGCGAGGCATGGGTCCTGCTCACACTACCTTTCCATCTTGGGCAGCAAAAGGCTGAGCTGTATGTTGACCTGAATCAGAGGCCGGAGCTGATGGAGTCATCAGCCCAGTAGAGCATGACCATCAGAGGCAGGGAAAGATGGTGACGTGTGTGCCAGCTCTAAAGTCTTCTTCCCAGAAATGGCAGTTACTCCCACTCATATTTAATAGGCAGGGACAAGTCGTAGGGCCACGTGTGACATCACGGGCACGAGGAGGAATAAGGCGACCCTCTGCCTAGAAGCAGAAGAATCAGAATTCTCGATGAAGGACAATTAAGTGGGGAAAACTCCGACGTGTTTAAGCCACTGTTACTCTGTTCCTGCCCCACATAATCCTCATAAAAATGCTCTCAGATAGCACTGGTTGCAGAGAGCGAAGGAATGCCCATCACAGAGCTGGACGTCTGGTGAGTCACCAAGTCACTGTTTCTGTCACCTGAGAGCTGCAGCAAAATCCCCTTTGTCATTACTCTTCCAAAGTTCTTCACTATTCTTGGAACTTTATTCTTCATAAGAATTTTAGGATCAGCTTATTAAAAGTTTCTGAAAATTCTTTTGGAGCTTCAATTGCACTTTCTTTGAATTTTTAAGTAAATTTGAGAAAATCTACATCTTTGCATACTGACCGTTCCAGGCATGAATTTATACCAGGCACCAGGACTATTCTAAGGACTTCCTTTGTTCTAATCCATTTAGTTTTACAAATAACCAGGAGGCAAATACCATTATATCCTATTTACGGTTGAGAATATGAACTTGATCCGAGTCTGAGGAACACAGAGATGAAAAGACAAGATTACAGGTCTCAAGGGGCTTTGAGGTTCACAGAAAACAAAACATGGAAGCCGACAATGTCCGCGGGAGACACAGACTTGGGAAGTACAAACATGGTGAGAGAGAGAAGCAGAGCAGAGTTCTGGGAGAGCCACAGCGTGGGCCACGTGGGCTAAAGACAGGAATGCAACGTCGATGGAAGTCATGGTCAAAAACATGGACTCGGGAGAAAGTTCTATGCGGAATGGGCACTGCAAGTAAGTGCTTGTTATTTTTGGAGCACAGGAGACAAAGGGGACGTGATGGGAGAGGAGTGTTCATATGTGTAGTATCACATATTAAATTAAAAGGCTTACATATCTATAAGGAAAAAGGCAAGGCAAAAAATATGCACATATAAATCACATGGAGGAAAACCTCACTCTCCGATAAACATACGATCGACTTCTCTAAGGGTGAGAGATTTTAAATGAAACCGCAAGGAGCCACTCACGTCAGCGCTGTGCGTTGGCAAAGGGCTGAGCCACGAGGCAGCACGGTGGGGCTGGTGGAACCACTCAGGAGAGTGCCTGCGCTGCCTAGGGGAGCTGGAGATAACGTAATCCACAACCTGCAAACTGTTCCTGAGTGCGTGTGGGAGAACCGTTCCCATTTACACACGACAACACGTGTAAATATGTCTAAGACATCATCTGTAGGGGTCTGGATAGTGTAAACGGACAGTGCAACTATCCCTTAGTAGAATAAATAAACTGCAATTTAGTCATTTTGGATACATACTAGTTAAGGTAAATTAGTTACACCTACATGTATGGCCATGATAAAACTGCAAACTGCAAAAAGATGTGTGTGGCAGGATAGCATTTCTGTACACTTTAAACCATGTACATGTTGTACATGTTTTTTTAAGTATAAAACATTCAGTGAGTGTGATATACACAATTCACATAGTCTTATCCTTTGTTGAGGGAGGGAGAAAAATTGGAAGAGTAAGGCTTCAGCCACCTCTGTTTATTTCTAAATAAAATTCTTGAAGTACATATTGCAAATTTCAATATCTGTTAAATCTGGGTCATAGGTACATGGAGGCAGTTATTTTATAAATTTTTGTACTTTTACATTATTTGGTGCATTTTGGTTTATACTGTAATGTGCTTTTGATGTTCATTGTTAAGATTTTAGAAGCAACAGAAATATCCCCTGTCCCCAAAAAAAGGAAAGTGAAGAAAAAAAGAGAAATGAGCCCAGTGGGCCAATGCACACGTGTTTCTCACCCTTGGCAGACACAGTGAGGAAAACTGGAGTATTAGAAAACAACGCTTAGACACTGCAATAATACAACGTGCACAATAAGATGTGGGGATGTGACTTTTTCCTTGACAAAACAGAGAACATAATATTCTAATCTGTTAGGAAGAGATTTATGTATTTTTCCCTTGTTGCAAAAGTAAAAGTTAGTTTAAAAGTAAAAACAGAAAATGAGATGGCTCAGAAACACCACTGATTAAACTTTATCTTGTCACACTTTTAACATGTTTTGGGACAGACAGTTTGACGCATGGAATATCCACCCCAATCATAAGCAAGCCCACAGTAGGAACATCTTATGTCTCATGCTATTTTACTGTAGCAGGCAGCCTTTTCCTGGAAGACAGCCCTCACTTTCCACCCTGAGGATTTCAGCCGACGGCCCAGGTCACTGCGGACAGCACATGACAGGGAAACAGCTGCGTGCTGCCACGTGGGTGCCTGACCCACCAGGACCATGTGTCTCTACGTCTTCCAGGAACTAAGGGGAAAAGGAAGATTATGTCTTGCCTTGAAACGTTCCAGGAAAGAGCATCTACAGTGGCACTAGAAATTATTAATGCTAACGTCGCCACTGTTTGTGGGACAATGGTTACTTCCAGAAACTTAAATCATGGTGTAGGAGTGGAAAAACAGGTGACCGTGTCCTAGTCCTTTAAATGACTCTCTGGCTTAAGTAATAGCTCAGTTTCAGTCACAGACAACAAGGGGACAAATACACAGGAGGCAAGAGAAAGGTGTATCTTTAGAGATAGAATCACTTTTGTCTCCGAAATACAGGTTGATGGATGTGACACGTGACACTGAGGTTTCCCCTGCAGCTGCATATTGAGATAAATTCTCCCCCAAGGGGGACAAGGTGCAGAGCCATGGGAGGGGGGCCATGGGGGTGTAGCTGGCCTTGCCCTTCAAATGGAAGCTAAACAAAACTGCTGGGTTCTTTATGAGTTCATCCCCATTTGAGAGCTTGACTGAGGTGAACTACTAGGAAAATAGCACTTTCCTCAGATGGGCTGTGGTTTCTAACAGCACCCTCTAAGACGACTTGTGACAATCCTCTGCCCTCCTGGCTTGCTTGCTAAGACAGGTGACAAAAGCCAGACTGACCTGTGGCTACTCCTTTAAACCCCATCTAAACTTAGCAGTCCCCTCTTCACATACAACAGGACACAAATTACTGTTAGGTAGAAATGAAACTTACCTGATAAACTCACTCATGCTAAATACCAGTCTTCATCTCGAAATACTAGTGTTTCCCGTCCACATTTAAAGCACCCATCACCCAGAGGGTGCCTGCTGTACACAGCGGTGGGAAGGGAGGATGGTTTCTAGTACACGTATCTTCCAAAGCCTCAAATCTCACTAAAAAGACAATTCTCATGAAGCTTGGGCTCATCCAGAGCAATAAGATACAATCAGCTCCAGGCTCATGAGTAAAGGAAGACTCGTTACCAAAAATGATTTCCTCACAATGGTGGAATTTCAAGTCTTTTTTCCCTAAATTTTAAAATTATGAAATACTTAAAAAAAATAAAGTCTTAGAAATACAATAACATCACCTTCTACTCACTAGCAAGTTGTATCAGACCCTATACTATTGTGAGAGATTATTTTTTAAGAAATAAGTGATTACAGATGAGATCAAATATGACGGTGTCCCACCTACTGATTCCTACCTCCTTTCCTCCCGCCTTCTAGATGTAACCGCTGTTCTCATCTGGAGGTTTATCATCCCCTAGATTATAGGTATACTGTTACTACACATATTCTTGGAAAACAAGATCGCTTCACATATTTAAACACTCACACATGCTTATGTATCAAAGAACACACAGAATCTGGCAACTCCCATTATTGTTCAAAATCATGACAATCCATTAGCTCCAGTGAATGTATTTTAACTACTGTCTCATATTTTATCGATAAATAGACACTAATTTCTTTTCTGCCCATCCTCCAATTATGGGCATTTAGGTTCTAGGCAACACCTTTTTATTCGGGACAAAAATATTCCTGTACTTGCCCCCTTGAATACACGCAAAGGGTTTTCCTAGAGTTGACACCAAGAAAAAGAGGCAGCCAGTTATAGAGGCTTCACATTTCTGAGTTTGTTACAGATTGAAATATTATTTTTCAAATGCTTACATAAATTATCCTCTTATCAGCAGCAAATGCTCTACAATCTTATCAACAGGGACTGCTAGATTTTATAATTACTGGAAATCACTCAGATGTATAAAAATACTGAGTTGTTGCTTTAATTTGTATTCCCCTGATTACTGGTGAGACTGAGCATATTTCCACGGTTTTGGGCCACTGAGTCGTATACTGCATGACCTTCTTATTATGGCTTTTGCACGTGACTCTATTTTGAATGATACTTTTATTGTCTTGAGATATTCTTTCTATAATAAGCTGTGCCCATATGTATGACAAGTATCTTCTCACAGTCTTGGCTTGATTTTTAACTTTGTTTATAATACAGTAAATGTTGCCGAGATGAATGATTCTATATATAAAAAGAAATTTAGATTCCTATCTTAGAATACGCATATAACAAACACCAGATGAAATATGGGGGGAAGAAACTTTCAAGGTTTTTGTGGAAAATGTAGAAGAATGTCTTTGTGAAGCTGAAATACAAAGAATGCATAAAACAAAAAGGAACTGGCTCATAAATTTGCCTTTCGGTACCTAGCACTCTTAAAGAAAGACTCTCAACAATGTAGCCTTTCCAATGTTCAACACAAAATAAAAAATCACAGTCATGGAAAGAAATAGGAAAACTTGACAAAAATTGTCAGTAAGACAGATTCAAAGATTATATAGGTGTTGGCACTTAGCTGATAAAGACAAATAATCTAATAAATATGTTCAATGATTTAAAGGAATGATGGAATTAGTAAGTAAACAGATGGTCAATCTAAGAAAAAAGACAGAAATTCTAGAGAACTAAGTGGAATATTCTAGATGTGAACATTCTAAAGATTAAAAATATCAGTATTAGAAAGGAAGGACTTTTGGATAAGCTGAACAGCACACTGGACACTAAAGAAAAAAAGGATGACAGCGTGAGCTTAAAGGCAGGTGGAGAGAAACGCCAACTGACCCAGTGGCCGTGCAGAAGTCTCAGCCAGGCTAGTGGGAGGACCTTGTCACCTGGGATGAGCCAGCACTAGCCCCCCCACCATTCAGTAATGGGCCAGGAGCCCCAGAACAGCCGGTGGGTCCCAAATGGCAGCAGCCAAGGCACTTGGGGGTCTCTGCTCCTTACGGCCAATGCTCCTGAAGGCCTGAGGAGCACACGCCCTCACCACCCGAGATCAGCTGCAGGTGAGTGGGGCCAAGGGCGGGAAGATGGCACGGCTGCACCAGGCCAGGCCCGTGTCATGTGGGGGAGCAGAGGGCAGGGGTCACAGGCCCACCTGGAGAAGCCTGGCCTGTGGCTAAAGCAGGAGCAGCACAGAAGGCCACTCTTGGGAAAGGGAAGGGGACGGGGAGGCTGAGCAGCTGGTTTCTTTCCAGGTTTACCCATCACAGGAGTCCCCTGCTCCCTAGGACAAGGGTGGATAAAGGGTGAGAAAAGTACACAAGGGTAGGAAAGTGGGCTTCTCACTGAGCATGTGCGTGGTGTTGGGTTCTGCCTTCTGCTGTTTACGTCGATCGGTGTGGCTAATGCCATGGATGAAATGGGTGCTTCTCCATCCGTGTACCTTTCATTGCCCAGTCCCCCCACTTAAGTTTACCCCTTAGGACCATGCTCCCCTTGAGAGTCCAAGGACTAAATAATGTCGGCACCTTGATTGTTAAAAAGACAAAAAAAAATCTTTAATAAGATTTAAAAATTGCTTTTTAGACACAAATTTTCTAATCTTTGACTGATTGAATGTCAGAATCAAGTATGTTTCCTAAGAGGTAGGTAGAGTGCGATTCAAAAGCACAGGAAGAGAGGGGTATCCTAAACCCAGAGCAGATAGCGCGTAGCGTAACCGCCAGGCTCGGCACCACTGTCAGCAGAAGATGACAACACCACTGTCTTCACCCCTGAGCTGAGGGGCAAGGAGACTCCCAGACTGCTGGCCGTAGCCGTGGGCTTTCCATGCTGCCGCCCGCCTGGCACTGCCTGTACAACCAGCCCTGCCATCGGGCTGTGACCATGCTGAGTTCAGAAGTCGTGTACCTGTTGCCATCCAGGCACCCCTTTGGTGGTGTCACCTGATTCTGTCAATCAGTTTTGTTTGTCTCACAGTTTTGTGGATTATTATAGAGTAAATATACATCAGCATCCAAATAGGATAGTTCAAGATTTTTAACAAATTATCATAGGCTCGATAATGCGCCAGTTGCTAGGCGATCACTTTTCCTGAAATGTTTATTTTGGCAGTCTGCACAGGCAGTTTGTCCCCCGCCATCCTGGAAGGTCTAACCCCCTCCATTTGGAAATGTCTAGAACTTAATGCTTTCAACTTACTGAAACATTTTTTAAAAAATCAATTCCGTTCTGATCTGCAATTAGTAAACCTTCTGATATACATGGTTTCACTTCATGTGTAGCTACAACTCTTCAAAGAATTTTCCTACCAGCAACAACCATTTTATTTTGGAATATGTTCATCCTTAAGGCACTAGATTTTGAATACATTTAACTTGTCTAGTAGATTCCCTCCATATTTGAAGACGTTACTGTTTTTTTTACCTCAATGTATTACTTGATTTGTAGTTTCATGTTTATAAAAAGTTATAAGCGTATAACAAGCAACTATCCTACCAGATTTGTGACACCTTCCTCCATGACTCATATGTTGTAAACCATCATGCAATTTCGTCTCCAAGCCGGTTCGCAGCCTATCCTGCGTCGGCCTTTATCTTTCCTTATTTAGCTTACACAGCAGCTATAACATGGATTGATTTTTCTAGACGATTCCATTGATCTACTGCAAAGAGCCGTACTTATATTGTTGCCAGCAAATTGCCTAATAGTTTTTCAGGGCAATAATTTTATTGCCCTTCCACATGATTTGGCCAAGATAAGCACAGCCAAATGGTTATAATTCAAATATCGTCATGTTTGCTACAGAAATGGAAGATCACGCCTCTAAATCTTACTAATTCATCCTTCATTAGCTTAGAATTTGTAAGAATACAGTCCAGTGCTAAGCCTATACTACACAAGAAGACTTATTGTGCAAGAGAGTTAAAAAAGCATTACCATGATGGAAATCAGTGTCAATTTAGAACACATTCTACATAATTTTAATGTAAGCACAATACAACCCAACTTAAACTAATGCTTTGTATGCAAATTGTAAGTTCCAGTATTTACTTAGTTGGCAGTGCACATCTTAGAAATTATAACTGAAGTTATTTTTTGAGAGTTAGAAAGCCCAGAGAACACTATTGCATGTCCGCATGCCAAGGGGAACTTTGACATCTGCTCCTAAGAAGCATGTAATCTAATCAACTATGTAGCAGTGTATAACTCCGGTAATCACGTAGCAAAGCTTCCTACAGTGTGCATGGAGCATGGAACAATAGAGCCGGACAACAGAAACTTCTAGGATTTCCATTTTGTATTTTGAGCTTCATTGCCTGTTCAATCCTTGGTCCCACCCGCGAGCAGTGGTACGGTGGGGTGGGGACACCACCCCCCACCACACCCCAGGGGGAGGGAGCACAGTTTACCATGTTCTTCTGTAGTCCTGACTAAGTTTCTTTTCAGAACACATGGTCCCCGTGTCATTGCAGACACGCACTCTGAGTTCTCAGAGCCTGGGCCCAAGGCAGCCTTTGTAAGAGAAGGGTGACTGTCAATAGGACGGCTCGCTTCCAGCTGCCACCATCCTGCCAGCCTCTGGTGTGTGCTTTAGTCAAATGATCAGATCTAAGAGTCAGGCCTTGAAAGAGTGGCCAAGTTGTTGGTCACTCTTCAGATCTATGTTGCCACCTTCAGATCTAATGTGAACGACCAAACAACCTCCTCCGACGTTATACTCAGTTCTGTGCCAGACCGGTTTCCGACTTAGTTCTATGCACACGAAAGGCTTTGACTCCAAGGAACATGGTCACATGGATTTTGAAACCCACACCACTGTATGTTTCCTTTTCACCCGCCCTCAGACAGCTGTGATTAGATGCATTCCGCTGAAGACACCAATATCTCACAGGTCCGTTTCTTCCCATTTGCTTTTTCTGTTATCTAAACCACAGTAACTACATTTAAAAAAGCAAACAAATTCGCATTGTTTGGAAGTTTCCCAAAGTGAGGCAAACCGGGAATGAGAACGCAGAGAGCAGGGGTCGGGGGTGCTGCCACAAACTTGGCTGGACCTGGACGAAGCCAGTCCCGTGACTGACTGTGTGTGAGAGCAGAGGTCTGCTACAGAAAGGAGGATACTTATTTACATCTCCCAACAAATGTTTTCCAGGAATTAACCACTGGACCGGAGGGCAGTAGGACCCCAGGCTGAACGGTGTACTGCACATTTATTTCTAAGTTGCATAAGTGTCTTCAATGGCCGAAAGCCTGACTCTTAGTTGACGGGAATAAGTGGACCTCTGCTTCTGAACATTGGCATTTTTTATCCATGTTTATGGCTGACGGAATGTTCAGTAATTGAGACTCAGGAGTTAATTGATTTGATTACCACCGTGAGAGATACATCGATTGGCCACAAACAGTAACACGTCAAGTTCAATGTAGCCCACAAAGCACAGTATCTCTAACAAATACAATTACCTGTCACTCCTAATCACAAACCAGGGACTTTGATACCACGGCTTCCCGAAGGGTCTTCTCTCACCTGTACAACTGATTTCCTTAATTTGCATGTGAGACTCCCACATAGAGGCAATTGAACTGTACTTTGAGTAGAACAGCTTTAATGGAAGCAGTGAAGAAAGCCAAAGCTGGTCTGCTCTCCACTCAGTGGCTTGTGCTGTCATGCTGAGAAACCGTTACAAATTCGTGACCAGGAGCGTGGCTGCACGGGCCTGGGAAAGCGCTGGTTTCCATTACATGGCTATCCGTCCCCAGGGCTGGGACAGGGTGCAGACGGTCACCCTGCTGACTGTGTCATAGGACCTAGCTGTGACACAGGAACAACTTTCCGATTCATTTGCTAATCCAGTAAACCTAAATGCTTTGGGCATTCACGTGTGGGGTGGCTTTGTTCTTTTAAACTGAAGTATCTACTTTGACGGCGTTCACTGATTGTATTCACTGAATAACTGCCTAAATTGATACAGGATAGTTTGATTTCAGAAAAGAAACAGCCTGCTGTACACGCCCATGGCTGCTCCGTCTATTACAGTCCTCGGACTGACATCACGGGCCCTCTGGAGGCAGTTTGTTCCGTGGGTCTCTGACCCTGATTGATTCTGATCTGTGTGTACTTAATCCAGTCGTATCGCCTGGCATGTCACTGTTCCTTCTCCCAGGCCATATTCTCTGGTCTTTGGGTTAGGTCCCTGCCCAGCTACGAAGAAGGCTGAAGCCCTCAGCTTTTTCTTGGGACAGGCGGCGATGGGGCATCTCAGCCCTGAGTTAAAAACAAGCACACAAAAGTACGTCCTTCGACCCTGAAGAGAGGCTGCCTGCCCAGACTGAAAGTCCTGGAGTGAGCTGACCCCGTGCCTGGAGCCGGAGGCCACACTCAGGGTCACCTCCCTGTCCTCATGGTCAGCCGTGGGCAGGGACAGGTGCTCTGTAACCGACTCTTCAGCGCCAGGCTTTTCCAGGACACCCCTGTGCACACGCTCAGCACTACCCACCAAACGGTGCCGGTGATGCTGGGTCATGACCCTCAATGCGCACAGAGGGAACTCTCCAAGCAAAGTCTGTGCAGGGGCTGCCCGCCAAGGGCACATGTGCTGGTCTCCTGGGTCTGACCACACGCCTGACCCCTGGTTCCAGAGCAGGGGGAGTCTGTCTGTCCCGTCACCACACCCCTGCCCATTGTCTAGACGTGCTGTCTGTCCTGCATGCCTGCCCATCTCTCACCTCCATGGATGTGCCACCTATAAAGGATTGGTCTGCTGGACCACTAGCTACGAGACCGTCAGTACAGCTGAGCCAAGCAGCGGGTGACGTCCAAGGGCTTTCACATGAATCGGCGGTCAGACCTGATAAAGCTGGGCCACACAGAGTGGCTCCCTCACCCTCGGACCGCACCTCCCACTAACACACAATCTCCCCTGTTCCCCTGGGCACCCCCGGCATCAGGCAACCACACCGTCAGAGCAAACCAGCAGACTGAGGGGCGTCTGGAGTTCTGCCAAGTGCACAAGAAGCTCAACCTCCAATGACTCTTCAGACTCTTATTAGATTCAATTTTAAGCATCCCAGAGGGCCTGCGGCATCAGTGTGACTGCGCGTGGGGGTGTAGCACCCACAGGCCGTGGCGAGGAAGCCATGATAACATCATTCAGTGGTCTCACTATGCCTCAGGCCGACATCACACTGTGTTTGTGTCAGCTGCTCCCGGCCGCACGGCCCCTGCGGGCCACGGTGGGCTGGGCCTTGTGTCGGGAACATGGCACGGAGCAGCTGGAGGTCTGAGTGGGACCCCCCACACACATGGTGAACTCCGCAGCGGGCTCTGGGCTCGGGCCAGAAACTGCCCACCTTCCTCCTGCATCAAAGACAAGACAGAGCCCAGAGCCCAGGGACCCACATTTCAGCAGCAGGGCTCCTCCTCTTCCTATGAGCCTTACAAAGACAGTTAGAGGCCAAGTTCAACGCCCTGACAGCCACGTCCAGATCGAAACTGATGAGGAACGGTTTCGGAAGAAGAAACACCAGGGCAGAGGAGGGTGAGGTATTGACAATCCTGTACTTCTCTCAGTAGGAAGCTCCTTTGAAACGCAAACCTTGTACATCTCAGCTATAAAATGTGCTGGGTCTTGTTGGTTTTTTAATGATCTGAACCTCATTTTAAAACATTCGCAGATGAGTGCCTTTAGTTGCGCTGTCAAGGTTGCTTGGACGTCCTGAAACATTTTGACTTTGGGGAAGGGCCAGAAGTCACACGGTGCCAGATCCAGGGAATAAGGTGAATGAGAACACATCGTAATGTGTGACATGGAGCGTTGTCATGATGGAGGATGAAGGAAAGACACTCACGAAAGAGGACTCCCAGAATCGCTTCAGAAAGTGGCAAGAACGATGGGACAAGTGTGTTCAAAGCGATAGGGAGTATTTTCAGGCAGATTAATGGCAATGTCTTTTACTGTAATGATTTATTTATTTAAACATTCACCGTATTTTTCGATCACACCTTGTATGTCTTCGAGATTCCTTCCCATGGCTCCTAAGACTAAGCAGACTACAGCACTTCTGTCTTTCATTAGGTCAGACCACGGTCTGTCTTTCCTGTTACTGATTTTTCCCTACAAAATGGAAAACTAAAACTTGGATTGGGAAACAAGCACACACAGGCTTTTCACTGAAAAGGAGCCATTTAAATACTTCCCTAAGTTGAACATTTTCTCCATCTTCTCCCACTTAGAACAGTTCGTCGAAGTTATGGGACTGATTTCACTGAATTACTTGCACAACTTTAAGAATTAACTCTGCTTTGTGATCTCTATACCACACAGATGTCTTTCTTGCCAAAGGGAAACTTCTGTGCAGAAAGGCAGCAAAATGAAGGCCAACCTGGTGGGTTCCTGGGAGTCTCGACCTGGCAAAGGCCGGGGAGGTCTGTTACGCACTAGAATTTCATCCATTACATCACACATCTCTGCTGAATAAATGCAGGTTGGATGCAATGCAATATTCTCAATGCAACCCTTCTTTATTATTTCAGGGAACTCCAAGGTATGAACACACTCGCAGGATAACCGCCAAGCAAAGCCAGCGAGCACTCCTGGTCCGCATGCCTGGCCTCCGTGAGCTCTTCTACAGCTGCACAGAGCACAGTTCTAACGACGGAAAAACACAGGGGACACCGGCGTCCTTCTCCATAAAAATTAAATTCTCAACATTGCTTTCAACACAGCTGCTTTCTCCTTACAAAAGTTTCTGTACTTTGTTGAACTTAATTTTAAAAGTAAAATGAGGCACGAGCCTCAGAGATGTAAAGTCTGGACAGTGATCTTGTACAAAGTATTACATTTGAACTATGTCAGCACGATGGAGTCTTTGCTGGAAAAATTTTAGTTGTGTTTTCAGACGTGCATTTCAGAAGTTTGTCAATGTATCAAAACATGAGTTGATGTTAAATAGTATATATTAAAACTTTATAAACAAAGAGCTCGCCTCTTTCCACAGTGCCCCCTCACATCTGACGCCACCTTTCCTGGCTTGTTCACCCTGGCTGCATGTTGAGCAAAGCACCATTTTGTACCTGGAGTCACCCTGAAATATGCTTAGCAACGAATTAACACCAAGATGGCTTTTCATCTTTGAAAAATGAACTGTGATTTTTTAATAAAAAATAAATCAGGCATTATTTATTACACTTGACAAGCGACTCAGCTAGCTGGGCCACGTTGTGTGATGTCCCCAGATAAAGACGTAGCCAGCAGTCTTTAAATGCATGGGTCTGGGGTGAATTCCTAGGACTTGGCACTGTGTTTAATTGTTAGTTTTGTTTCCACCTCTGACAAATGGCAACAAGCGAGTCAGTTCATTAAAAACCTGTCAACCAACTGAAATCCAGGAACAGACTCTGAATGGCAACTAAACGCTCCTTTTTTTAGTACATGAGGCACATTGAATAGTTTGCAAAAATTAAACCATCAGCTGAATGTATGTCTGCAAATCAACTAATGAAATGTTGTATGATATTTGAGAGAAATTATCATATTTAAAACTCAAAAATTATTCCTAAGAATGGAAATGGAATAACACCTTCACGTACTGGCTCTATTCTTCCACAGCAAGCAATAGCACTTTTAAAAGCTGATGGATGAAAACCAACTGCCTACTATTCTTTGGAATGATGATTAAAGGCTCGCAGTCCTGTGAGAAGTCACGCTGTCATGAAAACTCGCCAGACGTGAACACATCAGCTTGTCCCATTACAGATGCCCACCCCTCCCGGGGCCCTGCCCCTCCAAATGGGCCCCCTAAGAGCCTGCACCCACAGTGGGCACCACCGAGCCCAGACCTGTCGGGGAGGACGAGGGGTGCAGACACTGGCAGTTACATGGTGCAGATGAGCCGTCCTCCCTCTTGGGGCCACGCAGGGCTGGAGACATGCCAGGAGCTACGATGCCATGCGTGGGCAGAAGCATGCCCTACCCCTCGCCCGGGATTCAGGAAAGCTTCAGGGATAGAGTGGAATTCGCAAGGAGAAGAGAGGCGGGGTGTGAATGAGACACAAGGAGGATGGGAGCAGGCGCCGAGCAGGGAAGACAGGGCAAGTGCCGGAGTCTGACGTCGTGGATCCCGCATCACTGCAGACAGATGGCAGGCCCGGGACATAGGACTCTGCTTCTCCTGCTAAACTCACACAACCTCAACGCCTTCCAACCTCCAGGGAAGCTTCGGTGTGGAGAACTGACACAGAAAGCACCTGGGGTTATTTCACAATGTGAGGTGTCAATGTGCCTTGCGAGAAGTGAACCTAAGGAGAGGATGAAAAGTAGCCCAGAGAGAACACGGCCGTGTCGGCCATACATGGTGGGGGTGTGACTGGCGACATGCTTTGAGTGGAAAAGTGCTGTGCGTTTTGTTAGGCTATGCAAGTGGCCACTGCAGCTGGAGACCCAGTTAACTGCCCGAAAGTTCCCTCCTTCCCACTCGTGACGTCTGCAGCAGTGGGTGGGGAAACGCTCAGCCCCCCGCGTGCTCTGTTCTCTGCACTCAGTCGGCAGCACCGCGTTTTGTGAGCCCACTGGTGTGAGGTGTTCTCTCCTCTGGCTCCCAGAAGCGGAGCCCGGCCGACTGCCGGCCGCGGCACCCTGTGCCACGGTCAGGGCGTGGGCCACGCATGCCTGGCCATACAGACCTCAGTGAGCCTATGCACAGGGGTGCAGAGAAGACACAGGCCTACACCTGGGCACATAGACAAGTCACCATGTAGGAGCATGTGAGTGACCCAAACACACGGAGCCAAAATCCTGCTACCATGTAAGCAATTGTATCGGAAACTCAAAGTACTGACCGAGTGGGGGTGGGGAGAGGCACCAGGAAGGGGCAGTCGTCGGGTAAGTGGGGGTTCCGAAGGCAGGGGCAAGGAGGGGCAAGGAAATTCTCTGCTTTCCTTCCAAGGGAAGACAGGTGGAATATAACTCGTAACGGACAAACAGAAAACAAATTCTTTGTTTGTCATTATTAACGGGACAGCTATCTAAACCACCACTTAGATGGAGAAAAGTGGGTTGAAATGGGTTGGGTTGAGAAGAAACCAAGCGAAGCTGGAAAGCAGGAAACACAAATGGTGAGCCCTGTACAATTCCACCAAACCTGGGTTTTTCTTTTTTAACTGCTCACATATTCCATGAAATTGAATTTGAGTACCTTCAGAAGGGCAAGTTTTCTCTTTCATAAATCTCTGTCACTCTCTGACTTTACGCTTACTACCATTTCCGTGTGTATTTGTGTAACCGACGTGTACCTGCCTGGCCACCCTACGTCCTTGAGTCCACGTTCCCTGGGCAGTGAGTCGGCGGCCGTACAGGACTCAGAAGCATAGGGACAGACAGATGAGCTGCTGTTTCAGGGGTGCTGGGCTGCGAACATTCCTGGGGGGAGGGAGGCCACGGAAACACACGCCTGTGTGAGGCAGGGAGCACACGTGAGCGGCAGTGGGGACGAGAGAGCACGCACATGGACACGAGACCTACACGCCTGCGAGCCTCCTGGGAAGACCAGCTGTGCCACGAGCGACCCCCGACCCACGCACGCGGCTACTCAGACCAGACCTCTGGGAAGGACAGCCCTTTGTTTTTCTTCACTCCCTCGTCAGGCTTCCCAGGAAACGCCCTGGCCTTTTTCTTCTGTGCCATCAGATGTCGACACTCATGCAGTTCCTCTCTGCTTCTCACACTCATCCTGAGCTCTACTCCCTCTGGGAGATTTTTACCTCTTCATCGGTAAAACCTCCCAGAAAGGTAGAAAATACTTAGCAATAGATGATAATGAAAGCGCAACGTGTCAAAACTTGTGTTGTGCCGCTTACTTGGGACTTAGAAAATTACAGTCTTAACTGTTCGCATTAGAATACAACAAAGGTCAACGTTTAAATTAAGAATCCAACTTGAGCACTTTGAAAACAGATGCCCTAATAAACCCAAAGAAAAAGAAGAAAGAAACGATAGTATTAATATTAATGAAATATTGACTTGACACATTCAATTCAGAATTTTTCCATCATGATGAAGTAGATTTGTTCCCCACAGATGTCATACAGAACCTTAGAGAAAGGAACTCTGCAGAGCCCAATGCACTTAACGGTCATTGTGGTTACTCGTGGGTGTGAATTGTATCAGCCGTTCCATTTCATACCCCTGTCCTGCTTCCTCTCCTGCTGCCTTCCTTTGGAATTAGTATCTTTTTTTCTTTTCTGTTTTTCCTTTGTACTATTCTGTACGCTATGCATTCCATTCCTACTTTCTTAGAGGTTCCCCCAATTCCATATGCATATTTAACTTAATAAAGTCTAAATTTAGTCAACATGCTTACTCTCCTCCTGAATGAAACGAGGGCTGTGAATGTCTCCATGGTTACCGCTTTCTCCCTGAACCTGTAACTTCTGTCTGGGCTTGGTGCTTCTGCATCTTAACCCTGAGCACGAGGTCTTCCTCTTGCATTGTCTGCACACTCAGCTCACCTGCGAGCACCGAGCAGGCCTGTCGTCTTGAACCAGCACCTGTGCTCCAGCCAGCACCTGGCCACACGCCCACCTGAGGCAGGGGACGTGGGCTCACACAAACCACAGACACCCGGAGAGGAATGGGGGTGCTTTCCCATAGAGCAAATCATCGTACCGTGACCAGGAAGCAAGAGCAGGTGGACCTGTCCCCCCATGGCAGAGCTGAGCGAGGCCCTCTCGCCCACACTGTCCACCCTGGGCCTGGATGTCACAGGAGCAGACCTGGCACGTACTGCTCTAAGGACCCAGGCTGTTTTAATTTCAGAAGTTTTGCAAGATGGGAAAATGGGA
Source organism: Rhinolophus hipposideros (assembly GCF_964194185.1). NCBI lineage: Eukaryota > Metazoa > Chordata > Mammalia > Chiroptera > Rhinolophidae > Rhinolophus > Rhinolophus hipposideros. The sequence goes on from NC_138059.1 coordinate 75,097,887, forward strand.
CCATCTCGAAACGACTGAGGACTCACTAGCCCAGGTGGGACTATCATGACCACAGTTCTGACAATTCCATGAACATAAAACACATGGCAAACAAAGCGAAGTCCGTAGGAGGGCTGGCAGGTCACCAAGTCTCATTGGCATGAGCTGACCTAAGCAGCTGCTGCCACCACAGAGGAGGAAACAGACCGCTCCCAGCAACCAACATAGTAACAGTCGCCTGCAAAGCCATGCTCCCTGGTAGCCCTGAAGCGTCCCCTCTGGAGCAAGTCCCAGGGCGAGCCCAGGGCTGTGAAGAAAGGTCAGTGACCTCCGCGGGCTCCGAGCCTGGCCTCCCAGTGGGTCTGCCTCTGCGAGCTTCTCTTAGATGTCTGCCCGAAGAAATAGGATGACGTGATTCTGCATGTGCTGAAACATGTTCATTGGAGAGAAAGCAAATTTCATTGGGGATTTTCAGAAACTGAGATGCTAGCTATTGCCCGGCAGTGGCTGCTCCCTGCTCTGCCTGTGGGCTCTTAGGGGATGATTTAAGCACTTTGGGAAACGCAGGCTGTGTGTCTGGCGTGTGCTTCTAGGTGCTCACGCCCAGTGAGCCAGAAGGGAGCCACAGAGACAGCTCCGTCTGCTGCACCAACCGCCCACGGCTGCCCACCCTGCACAACGGAGAGTCATTCAGCTGTGCCACAACGTTCCTCCGTGAGCAGGAGGCATAAAGCACAGGGACATGATGACAATCGTCATGGTGCACACTGGATGCCGATATACTATCTGGGTATACGTGCATTAATTACTCGTGTGCCCTATGTGACTACGTCAAATACGAAAACTGAACAGGGAAAAAATATGTGCTACTGAGTAACGGGGGCTAAGAGTGAAAGCGTGAAGCATGATTACTGAAGGAAAGGAAACATTCCACTGCCATGAGAGGAAGGCATGCAGAAGAGAAATAGTGGTCATCTCAGGAACACGATGGTGAAAATGCCCAAATGCACATCACTGGAATGTGAAGGCAGCTTGCTGTGCGGGTTGCCTGGGACGTGAACTCGTCTGTGCGGACACAGCCCTGCGCACGGTGCGAGCCCTCGGCGGTGGGGAGGCTGGTACACAGAGCGTCGTCCTCAGGCTCCCGCCACCTCTCTGTCCTGTCACTGCGCCCACCCTTCCGCCCGGCCTCGTGAATGGAGACGACCCTGTAAGCGGTAGTTAAAGAACCAGCTAGTTAGTATGTGTTATTAGGAAAAGTGGCTGTCCACATGGAAAAGGTGCAATTATATAACACAACGCACCCAGAAGTATACTGAAGATGGACTGAGGCCCTAAAATATGGGAGAGAAAACGTTTAAACGATTAGAAGGCGATGACATGCCTTAGGAACATTTACACAGCACTCTGCATCTCAGATACTTCTAAGTGCTACACAGATGTTAATCCCATCAGCAACCCCACAGGAGATAAGGCCAATGATTATTTTTACTATCATTTAATTTACAGGAGAGGTAATTACAGCACAGAGAGGCCACAGTGACAAAGGGATTGAATCAGGATTCAAAACCCAGCGTGTGGCCTCAGACTCTCAGCCCTGAGGATCTGTGCTGTGAGAGAGAGACTTTCTTTTAAAAGAACTGAAAAGTACAAATAATGAAGAAAAGACATACAAGAACTTTTTTAAAAAACAATAAAGCCAACTTCATGTTTTAAAACAAACCGCAGACTGGGAGTAAATACCGGGCTCATAGTTTGACCCATAAATAATTGTTCTAATCCTACATATGAATAAAGAGACAAATTGCCCTACCAAAAAGTAGGGACAGCATATGAACCTACAATTTTAGGAAATCTAATTCAAATACTAACAAATAAATGAAAAAATACTCAATCACAATCTCACAAATGGCAATTAAAAGAAGGAGATAACATTTTGGCCCTGGGTATTGAAAAAAGATTAAGACGTCGGTATATTGTCAAATGGTGACTAGGTTTTCCCTGTAAGAATGCAAATTCCTCAACGAATTTGGAAGGCAATTGGACATACGTGGACAAGTTGAAGATGTGTTTACTGTTATAAAAAAGAAAGAGTTCCTAACAGTCCCCCTTGAAGCGAGATCATTACCGCCCGAAATCACAGCACAGGGACATGGATTTCAGTACACACCGTCTGTAACGGCACCGCCTGCGACGCTCTGAGCATCCACCAGGAGAGGAGCTCATTCTCTACTTCTGTTCATCATTAGCTTCGCAACATTATCCACAAACAGGTTTGGAATCTTTCTGCTTCTCTCCATTTCCACAGGGGACTGGGATGTAGAGATAAACGCTCTCCCGCCCCTAGAAAAATGCAGGGCCTCACCTGGTCTCCTGGCTTCCACCACTGTTTTCTGCACTGTCCACTTCTGTCCCCACAGCATGTGACTCATCTGTTTACTGACCAGGACTCTTCTCCTAACTGGGAAGGAAGGTGTCTCATGCCAATGAAACCTACATGGTACATGTAAGTGAAATCAGACGGCATTTGTCTTTCTCTGTCTGACAGATGGAAGCGACTTAATAGATACCTTCCTCTAATTTATACGCAAGCATTCTGTGGGTTATGGGCATCTTATTTCCTCCCTTGTGTCTCTTATACTCTCCCCCACACAGCAAGCCAAAGCAACCATTTTTAAAACAAATGCCAATTTACATGAATTCTCTGCTTAAAACCCTTCTATGCTTCTCATCACATTCTGGGCAAGTTCCTCATTCCCCACCATCGCTCCTCAGGCCTTCCAGAAATGGACCCTGGCCTGTTTGTACAAGCCCAACTCAAACCTGTCCCCAAACTTCACCACACGTCGGCCAGGCTGGCTTCCAGTCATTTCCTAAAACACTTTCCCCTCAAGGTTTATGCACTTGCTGCTGCTTCTGCTCAGAAAATCATGTTCCCTTATTTTCACATGACTAGCTCTATTTCATTCTTTTCCTCTTCGTTCAAATATTATCTCTTCTGAGAGGCAATAAAGTATTAATATATCTAAAGGAATGTTCCTTTCCCTTCTGAATTTGTCTGTCTTAACACCCCAGTTGGGTATTTTACAGAATTTGTTGGAAGCCACTTTTTTCTATTAGTCATCTTTTAATCTTTGACCTTCCACCAATAACACATTAACCCATATAATTACTTCCATCACCAAAAATGGTGCATGGCACACAGTAGGCAGTTGCTACCTTTTTAAAATTTATTCTCATTCCATTTCAACATTTTGATGACTTCTGTGAATTGAATTGTGTCCCCCAAAAATTCAGATATTGGTGCTGTAACCCCAATATGACTGTCTTCAGAGATAGGGTCTCTAGGAGATGATACAGGTTAAATGAGGTCATAAGAATGAGGCTCTAATCTGAAGGACTGGGGGCCTTATAAGACTAGGAAAAGACAATTCCTTATCTATCTATCTATCTATCTATCTATCTATCTATCTATCTATCTATCTATATAGCTCCCTCCTCTCTTCCCCCGTCCATGCACTCAGAGGACAGGCTACAGAGAACAAAGCAGCCATTTGCAAGTCTCCTCAACAGAAACAGAACCCTGCAGGCACCTTGGCCTTGGACGCCCAGCCTCCAGAGCTGTGAGAGATCAGTGTCTGCTATTTAAGCCCAAGTCTACGGGGTTTTATGGCAGCCCAGGCAGACGGAGCCAGTGACCAGCTCTAAGTACAGCTTTGTATGTCATTCTGTATTAAAATATACAGATATTATCTAATTATTTTCCCCATTGTATTATAACTATGTCACTAGGCCATAACAAGACATGAAAAAGCAAAATATGGATTAGGTTCAGATTTTATTGTATTTTGCTTTTATGAATATTAAACTCTTAGAAACTATGGCAGCAATATAGTAAAGTGACGAGAAAGAAAACTAGGATGAACTGCTGAGTCATGAGTAGAATATTCAATAGTAGCTCTCCTGTGTCCACTGCCCACTGGCTGAAATGCTGCACACACTGCAGACCCTGGCCTTAGCGCCTTCTCCTCCATCCTTCATGCCTTGAATTCTCCCATAGTGCACTGGGCGAGCTGTCCCAAGGTGCGGACTCTGCCCTGTCCAGCTGTGAGGTTACCTGTGTGCATCTGGGTGGTGCCCACTAAGCTGCCTGTGCTCTGCAGTTAGGGCGCTGCTGGGCCATCCCTCATGCCTCTGACCCAGGCTGCATTCAGAGAACATCCAGAGAACATCCGAAAGTGAAGGACTAAATAAAATCAGTGATAATTAATTAAGCAAGTGGGGAATAAGAAAGACCCATTGATACAAAGGGTAAGACAATTCCCTCAATTGTTAGAGGTTGTATTGTGAAAATACCATGATTAGCATGCCTGAGATTGGAAAATATGAAATCTCAGAAAATAAGTGACTCAAAAAATAAATAAATGTGTGTGTGTGTGTGTGTTGCATGTATTTGTATAGATAAAATGTAAAAGGATGGCAAGAAAAAAATAGTAAGCAAATATAAATCAAAGAAAGCCAGAGAAGGTATATGGATATCAGGAAAAAGTAGATTTCAGAACAAAGAAATTTGCTAAAGAGAATGAGGGCCATTATATGATTACAATGGGTCAATTCATCAAGAAGGAATAAAAATGCTAAATATGTATGCACCTAGCAACAAAGCTTCCAAATTCATGAGGAAAAATCTAATCAACTTGCAAAGAGAAACAGACACATATACTTTAATAAGAGTTTACTACTCCTCTTCCAATCACTGATATAACAAATGGCTGGAAAATAAGCAGATATAGAAAACCATACCAACCACTAGGTCTCATTTATATTTATAGAACACTCCATCCAATAACAGCAGATTTTCAAATGCACATGGAACATTCACAAAAATAGACCATATTCTTAGACACAAAACAAACACTTACATATTTAAAAAGATAGAAATCATATAAAGTATATGCATAGGCCATAACAGAATTAAACTTGAAATCAGACAGATAATCAGAAAATCCCCAAATATCGGGCAGTTAAACAATAGATACCTAAATAATCCATGTGACAAAGAAGAAGACTCAAAGGATTTAGAAAATATTTTTAACTGAATGGAAATAAAAATAAAATATCAAAATTTTTATGAAGCTAAAGCAATGTTTGGAGGAAATTTACAGCATTAAAATGCTTCTATTGAGGGAAAAAAGATAGGTCTTTGTAGTAGTTTAAAATATGTTGTCAAATTCTTTTATTCTGTTCCCTTCAAGAGGTGGTGCTCCTCCCTCGAAGGTGGTCTGAATGCGTCATGATTTCAGGATGGATTACAAAGCTACGGGTGATTAACACAGGGTGGTGTCAGTGTCATGACACAATTAGATCAGTAGTCCAAAATGTAGAGTCCAGAGTCAGATGTGTAAGGATAACCGAATTCTGACAAAGACGCAAAGGCGCGTTGGTAGAAATGGACAGTCTCTTCCACAAGCACTTTTGGCACCATGGGACCTTCAACCAGAGCAAACACAATAGCTACACCTCATCCCTTACACAAAAATTAATTCAAAATAAGTCATACTGAAATATAAAATGTAGGACTATAAAACTTCAGAAGAAAACATGGGAGAAAACCATTGTGACCTTAGATTAGGCAATAATAATAATAATAATAATAATAATAATAATAATAATAATAAAGATGTGACAAAAATAAAAGCAGAATCTATAAATGAAAACACTGATTCACTGGATTCCACTGAAATTAGAAACTTGTTCTCTGAAAGAGAATGAAAAAAGAAGCCACATGTCTGACAAAAAACTAGTTAGTACCCAAAATATGTAAAGTACTTTCAAACTCAACAGTAGGTGACAATACTGTGTTTTAAAATAAGCCAAAGATTTAATTAGACACTTTACTAAAAAGATGTGTGCAGGGCAAATACACCTGTAAAGAGACATTTAACATCACTATTCAGAAAATGCAAATTAAGGTCACAAATGAGATACCATGAAAGGCTGATTTAAATGTCTACAATGTGAAGAAAATACAATAAAATTGACAATACTAGCAGTGGAACTCTCACATGCTGCTGGTGGGAGAGCCCCTGGAACAGCAACTCCGCGCTTAGGAATTTATCCAAGAGAAAGGAATTGTTCCTACCAGAACCTGTATGTGACTGTTTAAAGCGGCTTTATCCATAGTTTCTAAAAAGTTGAAGTCACTCATAATTCTTCAACAAATTCATGAGATAAAAACCTGTCGTGCGCGGTAGGATGGAACACTCAGTAATAAGGCAGGAGGAAGATGGAAGCCCAGAGCGGCGTGGCTACGAGCCAAGTGTAAATGAGTGCATGTCGCTGTCGCCCTGGAAGGGGGGACCCTGGGGACGAAGGCAGGCCAGTGGCCGCTGGGGCTGACGGGGGGCGGTTGTCCACAGGTGCGTGGGGGCGCCTCGGGCAGCGGAACCCTTCTGTGTGGACCTGCGGGGGTGGCCATCCCACAGTACGAAGTTTTCAAGATCCACAGAGAAATCTGTGTTTGAAATCAGCTTTTCTTCTGTCATTAACAGAACGGTTTTGGGGGACAGTTTCCCCTGAAGAGGAACGAATCACTGCCGCACACACGCGCACACCTGTGCACACACTCAGTCCTCCCTCATGTCCGGGCCCCACGTCTGCCGGCCACGCCGTGTGCGCGTCCAGGTCGGGCCCGCGACGCCTCAGCCACCTGCGGGCACGTGCGCACGCCCGGCTGTGCCACCCGGTCACCTGAGCGCACGGTGATCGCTCGGCGGCCGGCGGCGCGCAGACGTCCCCTCCGTGGCCCCTGCGGACCCCGCTTCTCCAGCGTCGCGCCTTCCGACGGTGACTTCAGGGTGTGGGCGGCCCCAGCGCGGCCTGTCTGGCGTCCTGGGAGCCAGAGGCGGAGAAAATGCGAGAGAGGCTCGGAGCAGGCAGGTCACGGGAGGCCGGCCAAGCTCAGGGCTAACAAGGCGACGCGCACCTGCAGCCGGGTACCTGGGGGTCCACAAAGGACACGGCGCGGCCACAGGCTCACTGGGCCCCATGGGACACGGTGTTCAAGGCGACCGAGGGGAGCCGCGCGTCCCGGGGAGGTGACACACAGCGCTCGCACTGAACAGCGCGCCCTGCAGGCGCACCACGTTCCACGCTAAATGCTAAAGGACTTTGTAAGCAGACATTTTAAACTCCAAGACTGGATTTAACACTTGCTCCACTTCTGCTGAAATCTTTTCTGCCGCCTTATGCCTTCTGGAGCTTATTCTCGGTTCAGGCTTTCCTCCGAGGTGGGCATCACATCAGAGGTGGGCAACCCTTCCATGGGCTCCCCCGGTTGTCCAGTGGTCCGGTGATGAGGGTCCCTGGAAGGGCACCATGATCATGGTGGCAAGTCTGCAGGGAACATGGTGCTCACCTTCCCTTTACCAGATTCTAATCCCCTTTGGGCTCAAAAAGACTGAGTTACAGGAGAAAAAGGCACCCGTCTCCTTCCATTTGGTCTCTGCTTTTAACTTTCAATTCCAGTAAAGAAACAAACAATGCCACGTAATGTTTCTGTCTGTCTTTTAACATCATGGCTATCATCCCTTATTCTATAATCATAAAATAATTACTTACCACTCCTTCTAAAAACGAGAGGACTTTTCCTTACAAATGGAAGCTGTAAGATTTAACTGTGCTCCAAACGGATTACTTGACAAGCAGGCACTTCTCTTCAAAACTGAGGTTACACCCAGCAAACACTTCCAGGCTTCTTTAGTTAAAGTGACAGGCACAGCTGTGGTGGAAATTTAAATCACATTTACGGCAACAAAGGTTTTTTAAAAAGATATTTAAAGTGTTCTCAAAAAGTCAATTATAATTAAATTGAGACAATGTTTGAGGAGCAAAGAAGAGACAGGGAAGCAGCCTTTGCAGGTGACAGGGTCGTAAGTTTCCATCAGCTCCTTTCATTCCTTCCTTCCTGTTTCTTTTTGCTTCTTGCTTTTCTTCGTGTGGTGAATGTTTACTGAGTTTTTGATCCTTTGCAAGTCTGCATTCCATGCAGTTCAGCCTTTCTAACTTTTTACTTTTCATAAGAATATTTGTTTTATATTTTTGGCTTGTTTTCCACATGAATGAAATCACACAGTTCTTGTCCTTTTCTGACTTATTTCACTTAGCATGATAATGTGGTGACCAACGTCAGTATTTCATCTTTTTTAAATGTATTGTTTATAAACAAAAATAAATCAATAAATAAACAAAATAAAACAAACAAAATCATAGATGGATACAGACAACAGAATGGTGGTCACTGGAGGGGGGTATGAAGAGGGTAAAGGGGTCAAACTCACAGTGACAGAGGAGACGGGGACGAGCTCACAATAGAGCACCAATGTCACCTCACAAAGTTGTGCACCTGACACTTCTATACCGTTATTAATCAATGTCGCCACAATACCTTTAATAAAAGCTTTTTAAAAGGCTACTTGTTAGGCGTGACCCTGAGTCGGCACCAGCTTGTCTTGCTGCCTGGCCCTTTGTGATCCTGCCCCAGCCTCCTGGGAGCTGAGCAGGGGACCTGAAGCTCCTGCAAACCTGGAGGACAGGTGGGGCCGCACCTGCTCCCCTGCAGCCTGTGTGGTGACAGCACCTTACACACTTCAGACCAGAGGGCAATGATGGCATTTTTAAATTCCACTGCAATCTCTCTTAGGCCTGGTGATGGGGGACCCTGACGGAGCCTGTTGGTGATACAAAAAGCACAGAGAGAAAGAGGGTGAGCTTCTGCAGTGACACCGGACCGGGGTACAGTTCCTGCTTGTACACCGAGGAGACCCGCGAAACTCCACAGGAGGGGACTGTTTGTGCTGCAGCTTATTGGAGGGAGTGCACATTTCCTGCTCTTTATTGGAGGAAGGAATATGTGCCATGAAGATGAGCACACAGGACGCAGACACTCAATGAACACGTCTGGGCGGCAACGGAACTCTCGCTGAGCCTGAGCAGGAAGTAGTGACAAATGGGTCTCGGGCTCCTTAATGGCACTGAGGGATGGAGAAGACTGGGGTTTACACCTGGGAAGGAAGGCTCTCCTGCCCATTTACACGTCTTATTAGGACACATTAGGGCCTGCAGCTTCCCAGGCCTTTCATATGCGAAGCTAGTCTGTGTAAGTACCCTCCAGCCAGGGTGTCACATCTAGACGTTGAAAGCAGTATGTAAGAGTTTCAGGGGAGACCAGGAACCCAAACAGCTCCCTTCACTCTGAATAAAGATTTATTAATGCAGTGAATGCCACAGCTTTTTACTGACGGACTACTTCCCGATGGGGCACTGCCCCAGGCCCCGGGAAAGCGATGAGAGTCTGTGTGCTGCGCCCACCGCACAGCTCAGTGTGTATCTGGGTCAGACACACCAGAAATAAATATGAACAGATACGTGGACAGATACCCAAGTGTATGATGTATTTAAGTAACTCAAACCTGTACACGCACACACACACGTGGCTCCATCTAACCCTTAGAACGCCCGGAATGCGGCCTAACTTCTTAAGTCACCAAGGTGCTTGCTCTCGTCCCCAGAGTCAGGGTGCACGTCATCACAGCTTGCTGTGACGACACTGTTCTCTCTGTTCCCCAAAAAAGTGTCCACAAGAGTATGCCGAATTACACTGGGAATTAGACTTAGTAGCAAGGTGCCACCTTTTTTATAGACTATTGAACCAGGAATCTGAAGATGCGACCTCTAGGCTCCATCACGTAATCCTTGATAAGATGGCGACACAATCACCACATTTCGTTTAGTCTCCATGCCTCCCTCTGTGCAGCACAAAAAGATGCTTCCCTGCTAATTAAAAATAAAGCTAGACATAGACAAAAATGTTTATTAACCAATAAGGCAAATTAGTAAATCCTTAATTATCACACTAACATGTAAAAAGTTCTTTTACAAATGTTTTTAGCATGAAGGATTTGCTTGTACCAATATTTTATTAAACAAAATTAGGTAAATAAATCTCAGTGGATAAGATGTGGTAAATTTCCCATTAAATACGCACAGGTGAACTTTAAGACCACCATTCACACAAAGAGGCAAAGGTAATATGTGACCGATGTGAGCCTTAAACCAGCCTGCTCAACTTGTGCCTTTCTTACAGACACTTTAATTAGTACCTTGACATCATTATAATTTATCCTATGCCTTCCCCCTTGCCAAAGTTTCTTTATAAGAAAATGGAAATTCGATTCTATCTTTCAAGGAAATGTGGCTTTATTTTCACGCCAAACTTGCAGAGCTTATTAATAATCTACAAAGGCAATGCTGGGCCACAGGCCCTTTCACGGAAAGCATCAACTCAGATGCAAAGGAAATAAAAAGCCACCTGGAAACCACAACCTGTAATGGACTTCTTTAACGACGAAAGCACATTCAATTCCCTGTCAATAATCCTATTAGAACCGCCACTTTGAAAATTTATACCAAAACAAGCAGTTTCAACTAAATGACTTTTCTCAAAAAGCATTTCTGGTCAGAAAGCTTCCTTCTCCAGCTTCCACCTGGTGTGACCTTAAGGGCCAGTCCTAACCCTGACAAGAGACACTGACACATCTATAACCTGACAACCGCCATCACCACGGCACTTGAGAGCAGTTCTCAGAACATGCGATTATTTTATTCTTCTCTCATCTTAGCAGTGGGCATTGTGACTGCAGAAAAATAATAAATCATGGATTATCACACCTTTGTCCCTCAAGACGAGTGTGTGAATTAGGGAAACGTAACCTCTCAATTGCGGCTTTTAAATATTTTTCCTGAAATTGCATTTGACAGCATGACTTTTTAGCTGTATAAACAAAGATGAATTCTTAACCCTTATTTGTTCCAGTGACTACGCTCAGGCTGGGTTTGACTCGGGTACTTGTGACAGGGCAGTGGGTGCCAGAAAGCATGGAAGGATTTGGGTTTGCTGAAACAACGAAATCACCCGGCCAGAAGGAGCGTCATGCGCTGGCCGGGCTGCCCGTCCAGCCACGAAGCCCCAGCAGAGCACAAGTGACCAAGGAGAACCAGAAGGCCAGACCCAGCAGAGAGCATGGCGGGTCACCTTTCCTTGGTTCCCAGGACTCCAGTCATAGTCATCACAAGGGGTGGCTGGCCCAACCTTTCAACCTGCCATGGACAGGACAGCAGAGAGCAGCAAGGGAAATGAGCAGAATGTCAGGTTCTGTTCACGGGGTCTCCCTGTTCTCCCTTTCCTTCAGGTCACTGTCCACCTCGGACATTGAGGAAGTCTGGCTCCTGGGGTCCGAAATGACGACTGTCAGCGTCTCCGCACATCCCTGGTTTCCCGACAGAGTCTTCTCTCTCAGGAACTCATGCTTCCACCCCAAAGCTCAGACAACTGTCTCTACACCTTCACCCACACACCACTTCCTCTGCCGGGATAATCCCCTCCCCAGCCTCCACCTGCTGTCACGCAGGCTGGGAGGGCAGCCTCACGGCCCGGGCCCGGCTCCCTGCTCCCGCGTCCACGCTCCTACATTATTGCTTCTATTCTCACTTGCAGGGCATCCGTGCACCGGGCCTCGTCACAGTCACTTCCATGCCTCACTACCCGACTGCATTAAATGACTTGAGAGTGAAAACTAAATGTAATGCTTCAGTCGGCCACAGTGATTAGAAAGAGCTGTCAGCTCATAGTAGGTCCTCACACTTGTTGCATTAATTAAATCTTGTTCAGACTTATCTGGTCTGAAAAATATAGCCAACTGACAATGAAAGGACATATTAGGAGCAAGTCTGACGACTGTTTGGATGGGGAGAAAAACACAACTGTTTGTAAAATCAGCCACAGCTCCCAGCAAATTCTCAGCTCTTCCCTCCTTGGCTTCTCAGGACACTGAGCAGTCAATTCTTCTATGGGATACATTTGCTACAGACTGTGTCTCACACAGCCTGACACTGACGCACCGCTGGAAGTTTTACACTAAAAGGAGGAAAATAGCAGAATGTATTATTATTGCTCTTAAAAATGTTGCTCCATATCGCTTGCATGGGTAGTTTTATGGTAACTACGGGATAAAGTGTGTGTGTGTGTGTGTGTGTGTACGTGCCTGTAGCGGGTGGATGGAGAGAGGGAGGCAGAGAGATGGTAGAGTCATGGCTGACAGACTGTCTAGTATTTCCTTCAAGCACAGACATTAACCTTTCATTTTTCATTGGCCAGAAAATATACTAAGTGTAATTTTCCTTTATTTATCCTTTTTTCCATTGTTTTTAAGTGTCTGTCTTACTTACAAAGATAGATAATTCAAATCTCATCTTTTTTCAATGTAGACTACCATTGTGACAATTGGGAATGTATGTATACACACACTCATACAATATAAACACACACATTTCCTTTGGACCTTCTCAGTGCTGCACTATTGATAAATAATATGAAGGGATTTAATTTCAAAACTATGGCAACACAAAAATATCCTCTATTTCAGAGTATGAGTGGGTCACATTCATGATCAAGATACAGAACAAAACACACAGACCTTGACTCACTGAGACTTCAGAGCTACAGAGAATCCTAAGTGGGAATGAACGTGTCAAAGCCACATCACACGTGTCTTTACTTGTTGCACCAGGACCATTAGCGTCCACATTTTCAAATACTCCTTTTTAAAATGCCCAAAGGTTAAGATTTGCTTGGACAAATAAACATGCTAAAGCAACAGAAGTGGACATAATTAACGGCTCCATTTTGCCCCCCAGTCAGGCTGCTAAGAACCCTCGCCTGGACATTCCTGTTACGTTCCTCTAGGAGTCACCTCCAAACTGCTAACTAATGTGCAGCCATTCCTCACCTAGCAACCTTACATCATCTCCATCAGTTTCCAGACGTGACACATGAAGATCTGTATCCCACAACTGTCGTGTGGGGCGGTCTGTGGGGTCTCTGCTCCCGCTTCCCACATAAGAACGCAGGATATGGTGAGGCCAAAAAGGAACACCCACGGAGCCATAGGTAAAGGAGTCACACCACTACAGTCTCACTGGAGGCTGGAGCCACACGACCCGCAACCTGCTGTCCGCTTTTCTGCCTGCCAACCGACCAACCCACCAACCAATGCAGCCGTGGCAGTTATATCAGTGGCTAACCAGCCACAGCTGATGGCCATCTCCTACCCGAGCTAGCACCTTTCCATGTGAGGCCGAGAGCCTGGAAACTGCTCTCTGGGACTCTGTCCCCACAGGACCCTCACCACCCCTCAGCTTTCCTAGTAGGGGAGTTATTTTTGGTGCCTCTGCTTCCTGACAAATTACACTGAAATCTCAGCCTGTGTCCCTGTCCACCATGGACTGCATTGCCCCCTGTGACTCCTGACTGTGACATGATGATGCCACAGGAGGGTGGGGGGTCAGAGTTCAGTCTTTGAGGGTCACGTGTCACGAGGGAAGCAGACGGGCGTCTCCCGGCTTGCTCCTCCTCTGTGTGTCTCCTTTAAAACATAAAAAGCCTGATACGATCTCCAATCTTTTCATTCTCCAGGCAAGGTCATGGGCTGCAGGACCCTCAAAACTGTAACATACACCCCCAAGGGTAACCAGACGTCTCTGACAAGTCCTGCAGAGCACGCACAAGGTAGTGCCTGTCACCTCGCGAGGACAGAGGTTTTCATTATCCTCTCCTCCACTTATCCATAGACCTGTGTGAAAGTCTGTCCAGACTTTCTAGACGTTTCCATTCTACTGTCACATGCACGCCAGTCTCTCATGTTTCCTCCCTTTCTCCCATATTGGGACGGGGCTGGAGGGGGTGCCTTTTGCCAACAGTATTATTTTACTTCCCCAACAGTTACTGAAACTTGTGCCTGTTTGTCTCCCCTCGTATACCTTCCATCAGTATAACTTTCCATTTCTACATTTCAAGGCCAATAGAATTTGCATTCTGTCTTCTAATCAGAGTATCTCCCATACATTGTCTGTAGGCTGACTGAAGTTGAAAGTCAATAAAATAGTTTAAATTATTATGAATATGCAGAGATTATTCATTTCCAAGTAATGATGATACATAATGATGATACATTTCTTTCTTCTTGGTCCTGATGGCACTCATGTGCCTCTTGAAGGAGGTCAAGATCAAAAGGTCTATTCTTCAAGCTTGAAACATTTTTCATATTAATCTACCTCATGTTTGAAACAGTTTTCTTCTATTGATCTTTCTGAGAGAATTAACATATTCTCTCCAAATCTCCCTAATGTCTGTCGTCCTACTTGTTCTGTCCAGTGCTCAGAATGTGTAACATTTTTGGAGCCCACAGAACCATGTGAATTTTTGCCAGTTTTTAGAAAGAGACTTGTTATATTGCTGTTACACTGTCATTTTTTTGCATTTGATGCCTAAATTAATTCCACTGTTTCTTGTATTCTCCATCTTCTCCTTCCTTTCTGCCACCCCCACCCCCGGAATATACCCTCCAAAACCTTTGTCACAAAGAATGCCCTGCAGAGAACGCAACCCAACAGGAAGCAGTGTGGGTTGTTACCTGGAGTCACAGACGGGATGCTTGTGACAGGGCAGTGCTGCTGCCCAGCTGGGAACTGGAATGTGGAGCCAACAGGGCTGCTAGCGTGTCACATCGCTGGCAGCGTGCGGACCTCCAGGTTGAGGAACACCGGATCACCTCAGTACAACAGAGGGCCGTAGGGGCAGGAGAGCTGGGACTTCGAGCTTGGGGTGGGCAGCAACACGCCCTCCTGGAAGAGCAAAGACAGCAAGACTCAGTGTCCTGGATGCCTTCATCGATACAGACACACACACACAACTTCGGCATTCTAGGAACCACTGCAGAGGACTGGGTTTCAACGTGAGCAAGCAGAGATGTGTAAACATCCAGTGTTCACAGGATTTCTTTTTATCCCCTTGGACTGGGGGGCCTATCGCCTTCAAGATGCTCATACACTGACTTAACACCTTTGAGGTACGACCAATACACACGTGAGCTCGGGGACCGGCACCATCCACCCAGAAGTTGCGGCTGCCTCCTTGATTTAGCTCCACTGCTCACCACTCACGTCACCAGGAATATATTTACTCCTCAGAGTCTGACGCCTTTGCCACATGCCCTTATCAACTCCCACATTAGAACCACTATCCTCTCTGTGAAAACCAGGTCGTTTGCCTCCCTCCATCTCCTCTTCATCCCAGTCAATGCATTTTCTCAGGGCAGTTACAGTCGTCTTCTTAAAACGCAGTTCTGCTCACAACCCTCTTTTATTTAAAGCTCAGGCCAGCATCTTAGGCTCCGCCTTCCTCGTGGGTCTCAGGGAGCCTTCCCAGCTTTGCAGGCCACACAGACGAGGATGAATCCCATTATCCCACCTCTCTGTCCCACAGACCACATCAAACCACTGCCTAATCATCTGAGTCATTATTTGTTTAATGTTGATTTTTCCTACTAAGGTGTAAGCTGCTCACAAACCTGCTTGCTATCTATATTTTTTCCCAAACACATTCCTAGTGCCTAAGCAATGCCTATACTTATAAGATAGATGAGAAATATTTACTATATAGATAAAAACGTACAAATATTGTGAAACCCCCATAACAGCTATTACAATGGGGATCTGCCCCCACCTAATCCATTCGTACTTTCCAGCAGAGAAAAAAAGTTGTATTAAAGAGATTTTCAAAAACTTTAAGTAGATTTTATATCCTCTCTAGGAAAAATTCATTTGAATATTCACACCTTCTCCTGCTAACATGTCTCAAAGTCACACACTGAGAAAAAAATCTGAGAAAATTCTGAGAACAGCTGGTTAGCATATTTCTTGATTTTTTTAACTTCTATAGGAAATAAGTACAGATAAATTCATGAAGATCAGGCCTGCATATTGTCTTCTCAGAGAAGAGAACCTGAGTATAACCCTTTCAGTTGAGTTTGTTTTCAAGAAACCAGCACGTGACAAATTCTAGAAATCTCCTTAGCTGGCGGTCCCTGGAGTCAGGAGACCGCGGTCCCTGTTCCATTCTTTGTTAAGAAACACAGATGGAAGCTGCTGGAAGCCACTCAAGCTTGGTGGGACCTGACAGCCACTCCAGAAAGTGGGGTTTATGTATACAGGGAGGAGGAGGGTACAGAGAGACTACGCGACCTTCGAGTGCTGACACTACCCTGCCCAGTGATTTGGTATTATTGCTACTCCAGGCAGTTTCAACAACAAGAAAGTGTATGAATCAAGGCACCATTTATGCAGATCCTTCAAGCTTACATAAAACCTAATCACTACATCCAATTACAAAGAAAAGGAAATCACTAAAGAAATTATTTCAAGCACATCAAGAATAATACGAGAAGCATATTGGGAGTGAAACAAGGGCTGCCATCTCACCGGCCCTCCTTAAACAGATGTGAACAAATAGGATTCCTGACCAAGGAGAGGGCAGTGATTATCTGAGACCTTAAGCTTTTAGTGTAAAAAATATGTGCTGCCTGAGTAAACAGGCCTAGAAGAAAGCCAGCTGAGACTAGCAACATTAGGAGCCAGGCGTTCACTTTCTGGGGGCTGCCCTAACAACATATAACATACTGGAGGCTTACACACTAGAAACTGACTGCGTCCCAGTCTGGAGGCTGCGAGTCCTAGAGCGGGGTGTGGACGAGGCGGTGTGTCCTGCAGCCGCTGTCCTGGACATGTGGATGCCGGCATCTTCCACTGTCTCTGCATGGCCTTCCCTCTGGTGGCTGTGTCCTACTCTCATCTAGAAGGACACCAGCCACACTGGCTCCTAGGGAAACCCTCCCATGACCCATTGCTTAACTACCTCGGTGGAGGCCCTGGCTCCAAACATGGTCACATTCTGAGTTCCTGGGTAGCCAGGACTTCAACATAGGAATTTTGAAGGGACACGACCAGTCTGTAACAGAATGTCTGTTACGAGAATGATCTCGTATTTTCCTTCTACTACCTACGCATTTTCTTAATTGAGACATAACTCACATACTCTAAAATCCGCCGTTTTAAAGTATACAACTCTGTTTCACAGGATTGTCTGGGATGAAACTCTGCATGTACTTGCTTCCAGGAGGAAGCCCATGTTTTCTTAAGTATTAACGACCTTCATAGAATGATGTAAAGAGCTGAGTTGAGACAATGGTCAAAGTGAGAGGGAATTATGTCATTTAACAGTTGAATAGAATTTTTACACACGTATCAAATATCCAAATGGTTTATTCTTCTATTTTCTACAGTTAATTTTCTTACCTCTTTAGCACAATGGTTCATTTAAACCCTGAAATTCAAATATGTACAAATCTATTGCCAAAACTCAACCACTCATTAGTTAAAGGACAGTGGACATGGCCAAGAAACGGTGGGTTCCCCACTCACCTCCCGTGGCCGGAAGATGGCAGCCAAGCAGCGTCCAACCGGAAAGAGGCACAGAAGGCAACGCAGATGCAGGCGGAAGGGGAGGCGACACAAATGCCCTAGCATTAGTCTCATGCGGACAGTTCACTGTCGCACCAACTGCCCGTCTTTGTTAAAATGTAGTTTCCTCCTACATGATTGGTTTGAAAGTTTCCTGTTCCCCGGATTGACAAACCCCGATTTTTCTGTAATAAAAGTAACGTGCATTTTCCCCAACAGAAAATCCAATAAATTATACCCCTCTATCACCAGTGCCAAGGGCAGTGCCATTAACTGGGTGAATGTCCCCATTAGAAATATGTCTGCTGTTATAACAACTTAAGCCAAAGAAGGAGAGAGGAGAGGTCTTATTGTATCAAATAACTAAGCAGTCTGGACATAGGTGTTCAGGCCGACCCTAGCCTGAGGCTCAAATGACTCAAATGATGGTACCGGAAATCATTTGCTTTCTCTCCATTTCTCTGAAGACACCACCTTGCAGCTGGATCCATTTTCCATGTGACTGCAAAGTAGCTGCAGCCCCAGTCGTCACTATTCCTCTAAGGTTCATATCCAAAAGGAAAACAGAGTCTGCCTCCCAGCACCCTGCCTCTGACTTGCAGGGGTCACATGACCATCCCTGACCAATCACTGCCACCGCCACCATAGGGAATGCTGTGTGCTGACTGGCTGGGTCGGGTCACCTGCTTCCTTCTTGAGCTGGAGGACCAGCCCCAGGTAAAGCCAAGGGCTGAAAAGGGAGGCTGGGTATTTCCTGGAGGAAACTCAGGAGTGGGCAGGAGAGGAAACTGTGTGCTAGAGAGCAAGTACGTTTCACTACAGTGAGTGATAGACAGTGATGAACGGTGGTACTCTTCAAGGCCACAGAATGTCACGCGGACGTTTTCAAGTAAGTACCATGTTTGTGTTGAGAGTCACATCATTTTACATAAAAGTATGGATAAACAAGTGGACTGAATGATTGTTTTAATCTGGAAAGTTCTCCCATCTTGATCGATTGGGGCTTTGTGTCCCCGCTCAGGCTCAGTGCCTTTGTCTGCTTGAGTGGATGGGAACATTTGTTTTAATAAAAACTTGCTTGCTACTTGGAACTATGGCAACAGATTTAAATTTATGTCTAGGACAGACTAAGTGCAACCTCCAGGGGACAGATGTGCCCCATTAACTAGGGATCTCGCAAGAGCCTGTACCGTGAAATGTGTCCAGGGAAATCCAGACCTCCTCTGTGCTGTGCATTCACCAAGTAGAGCATGGAAGAAATTAGCATTGCAGTCAACGCAGAAAATAAAATCTCGCTTTACTTACAGTCCCCATTTTCTCAGCTTTCAAATTAAGTGAAAATTTCTCATTGAATTAAACAGTACTCAACTACATTCTAATTTCATGAGATTATTATGGGTATAGAGGGGAAATGTCAATTTAAAATCACTGGGAATAATATACATTGGATTCTTTAAAGAATGACTTAGAAAAATTCCTTAAAAAAAAAGAAATCCCTTTAAATAGCAAGACACGTAGGTCATTTTAAGCAATGTATTATACTTATATTTTTCGTAAATATATTCCTTTTGGAGATTTGTCCTAAAATTCATTAAAGCAAGGGTAATGAAAGGAAATTTAGGCTGTTTTACGACTTCCACTCATGTCTCCTTTTTCATCACCCCATAAGCACTGGAAAGCCCTCCCACACATTCCTGGAGTGCAGAGCTAGGTCTGGCACTTTTTGATTCCATATGCTTCTATGCACTAAAAATCATCAGCATGGATGGGGCTTTCTCATCTCCGGCATAAATTAGGGGTGTGATCTGCCAGTACGCCTGGGCAACAGTCCAGCTGTCTTAAAAACTTAAGGAAGAGAAGGAAGTATTTTCTCTTTCTCTCACCCTGGGAAGGAAGACACAAGTCTGACCTCAATGGAATCACTTAGTACCTGAACCTCAAAGCACTGACCCCTGTGGCTTTGGGGGAGGAGGAAAAATTGAGCCACTTGTTCTAAGTGGCAGCCAGTGCTGGGGACCAGTGACAACGTATCTATGCCTGTCACGGACATGGCCAGATCTTAAGCCCAGGTTTCCGGATCACCGAGCCCAAGAGGGAGCAGGAAGTGAAGGAGGAATCTTCCAGATTCAGTATCATTCTCTCCTTGGTGTTTGTATCCCTTATTGTCCCACGTAATAGTGAGGGAAGCCACGCCCATTTCCAACACTCCATTCACAGCCCTGGGATCTCACACCACATTACTGAGTCAGTCACCAGTTTGGGGCACAACCAGAGCCTGGCCTGCCACTGAGCTGCCACCCAGCTGGTGCTGCAAACAGGATTCGGAAATACCATTTACCCACCGAGCGGGTCAGCAGCCTCAGTGATGGGAACGTTATAACAGCAGTACGTCCCAATGTCTTGCTTTACTTCCTGTCCAATTACCCCCCAGCTGGCGCCTGTGTTCTAAGGGAAGAGGCCTGAGAGCTGTGCTGCATTGTGACCCAGTCATCTGCAGGCGAGACCCCGGGTTTGGTTCTAAGAAACACAGGCTTCTCTCTGAGCAATCATGGAGCTTTCGTGTCGGCAACCCAGACCCTGGCCTGGGAAGTTGACCCTGAGCTCATTTCCATTCCCCACAGATCCCAGTGCCCTGAGAAGCATCCAACCAGCACCATTACTGTCCCTTCCAGCAAAGCGCCGCAGCTGCAGCTGCCTGGTGACCCAAAGCCTTGCCTTCTATGAGCATCTGGTCTCAGGCGATCATTTCAGAAGCTCTTTTGCCCTAATGCCGTCAACGGCCAGCGTCCTTTGCTACTGGCAGCAAGAACACGAATGTCTACATCTCATCAGATCACAGCACCAACTACAAATGACCATCTTTATGTCCTATTCTCCTGGAGCCAGTCCTGGCTCCAGTAACAACAGCAATCAGGGTTCAGGCATGGAAGAGCACGTGTGCCTAAGATGGAGTGAGGCTTATTGTGGGAACAAGACCCTATGCAACTGCTGAAGGTGAAGAAATAACAGACCAAACAGATATGCTGACGTATCAGAGAGAAGAGCCGTTCTGAGCCACTGGCGTGAGTGGACAAACAGGAATTCTCCAAGGAATCCAGAAAGCCAGGATATCCAGCTGTCAGATGGGACCCCAGGGACGGATGGTGGAACAGAGGACAGCAGCTCTTGATGCGGCATTTGTCTAGAGTCCTTATTAGTCAGGAGGGCATTTGTGAAAACATCTGGACATAAATGTGGGAGCGAGGACACATCTGCAACCCTCTCTCTCCATCGGTGACCACAGGACCTTCAGCTCGTAAGGGCTTCCACACCCCTTTGACCTTCCCAATCTCTCAAAAATCTCTCTTTGGCTGGCTCTAACAGAACCATATGGGGAAAGGAATTCTGGAAGACAGAGTTCCAGCTCAGCCAATTCACACCATGTAAAAATACCACCCATAGTTTCCATATCTAAATCCCATTCGATTTAAATCATGTGTCATTGCTATTAAACCATGGGCCAGCTGTGACTGAACCACAATGGTATTGATTATGGTTTTTTTGGTTGCAAGCCACAGAAATTGACTCTGGCTAACTTGTGGGGGTGGGGAAGCTTATTGGAATAATGCTATTGGGCAGCTCATCATTCTGACGGGACGGCGAGAAAAGATGCTTAGAAACGAGAAAGAAACCAGAAAAGCAGTAGGTGACTCTACTGCCTTGTCAGGGTTTCTTCTCTGGAAGGAATATATGGTTTTGTTTTGTTTTGTTTTGTTTTTGATCCGGAATAACTCTGCTTGAGATCATAGCTCTTTAGAAAGAATGCTTTTGTCTGATCAGGGTTAGGTCACATGCTCACTGCTCGGTCTTCCCGAGACTGAGCTCTGGCAGGAGGACCCCCCACAGCCTCCAGGAAACCCTCTATGCCCCTCCTCAGAGGGTAGTTCACCGCGGTTTACAGTTCCCCCAGCTCGCTCAGAAGGGGGGCGAGGTGATTCCCCACAAGGAAACCGGAGGGATGCTAGGAGGAAGGAATGCTTATGGCTCAACCTACAACTTCTCATAACCATCCATTACCAACTCTCCATGGGGGCTGTCTCCAGGCCCAGTAAGAAACAGCATGGCACCTGTTAGCACTGTCCACAAGTGCGGAAAGGCTAGGAGCAGCAAGCTTGCTGTGTGTTTTTGCCAAAACCCTTAGTTTTGACTGGGCCTCTCCAATTGCACAAAGGAGACAGCTGGAAGGATGGTACAGTTGCCTCACAGAGAACGTGCCAACGCTTGCTCCGCCTGACTCTGAAGACCTGCTGTCACCTAGGTGCCGGGTGCGCGTTATTCCCATCTCCCGTAGGCAGCCATCCACGGCTCACCACCCAGCGTGGAGACGTGACCCTTCACTACAGGCAGACCTGGATCTGAGCACCACCTTCAGCAGGAGACAGCAGTGTGAACTTTATAAATCCACTTACACCTTCTGGCCACTGGTGTGCTCCGCCATCCACTGAGCCGGCCAGAGAGAGAATGACGTGGAGAAACGAGCTGAAAGCGGTGGTGTCAGGGCCAACACTGCACACACACCCCTCTGCCTTGGCTCCCCCAGCACCGGGCCTAGGACCTCCTTCTGTCACTTGTGTCCAATTGAATCATGTGTGAGCAGGGAGCACAGGATGTTTTGGTCAATGACAGTGACATACATGAGTCACATCATCCGATGAGAGTATGGAGCCGAAACATTCCCGTCACTGAGTGACGGCGTTGTGGCCACAGTCACTTCACAGCACAACATAGCCCCACATTCTGGCCACACTGGCGTAAACATACCCCCCGCACTGCCAGTCCTCTCCCCGCTGGGGGGACACACACACACATACCCCTGCTTGTGTGAGCCGCACAAGCGCAGCACACATGGTCACATGCAGGCACAATACTGGGTGTCAGAACTATGCTACTAGTGTCAGAACTTACCGTTCTGTACGGTTTATTGTGAGTTCAGACGGTACTCTTTCCACTTACAAAGAAGCTGGCTGTAGGACAGTGCGTGTGCTGCACGGGCAGCAGGCTCATCCGTGCCTCGATGGGGCCCCTTTCTCTTGTGCTGGTTTATCCCGGTCACTTAGTGCAGCGACGTGCTGCATAGGCTGGTGGCCCAGGAGCAGGGCTGGACCAGAGTCTACCATGCATGTCTGGATGGCATCCCTGCCACCAAGCAGCGCGTGACTACTTCAAAATACACTTCAAATATTACCCTTTCCTTGAAGTTTTCCAAGGAACATAAAGTTTCCAACTTCGATCTGACTTCTAGTACAAGTCACACAGCACTTAAATATAACTTATAGTTAGAAGTACTATGTACCTTCCCACACAAGTGCAGCGCTCACATCGGCATCTCATTCTCTTTACATTTTTATGAATTACTTTACACCATCTTCATGCTGGTCATTATCATTATAAATGTTCAAACACTCATTTGAGTGTGACCTACTATGTGCTAGGTACTGGCTTGGAAACTGGTGATGCAAAGAGAAATCAGAACTCACAGGCTGTTGGGGACAATGGTGGTGGCCGCTGGGTGACGTGGTGTCACAGTCACGAGTGCACAGAAATCCAGGAAGCTGGGCGCTCGATCAGATCACGACAGGAGTGTGGAGGGGACGTGACGCACGGAAGGTGAAGTGGAACCGAATTTTGAAGAATGCATTGAACTTAGCTCAGCAAATTATCAAAACCAAGAAGTATTAAAAAACGTACAAAGAAGAGAGAGTGCTGTTGGAAAACGTGTAAATGATTCACTATGACTGGAGGAGAGAGAGAGAGAGAACAGCGGGAGATGAGGGTGGGAGCCGACCAGGCACCATCCCTCAGGGTTCTGCCACCCAAAGTTAAGACTGTATCTTCAACCCAGCAGAGAAACGCTGCAGAAACTCAGTCAGGAAGAGCCGTAATACGCCCCGACGATGACAGGAAGAAAAGGAAGGAGCTGCCACCTCATCCTCAGCACTGCTTCTTTGCTGGCTCGGCGCTAACAGAGGACTCGTTTCCCAGACACTGTGCGCTGACGTAGGCCGGCAAGGTAACCCCAGCTCCCCAGCGAGGCAGTGAGCCCGGGCAGGTAGGCAGCGGCCCGAGGGTACAGCTGGCTGTGTTGAAGCTGCTCATAAACCCAGATCCATCTCATTCAGGAACCACGACATTCCGATTTATGTTCAAGAAAGATACTTTGGCAGCAGTGTGAAAGCTGATGGAAGGAGGCCGAGCCGAGAAGCAATGACTTAGTTAGTGGACGTGGCACACGTACAGTTTCAAAGGCTCAGAGCCCATTCACAAGTCGACAGAAAGAAACGTGGAGGAGATGTACCTGGCTGGAGGCGGCACTGACCACGCAACCCGTCAGTGGCCGTGTTAGCAACGTAAGATGGTTGGGGTGGAGAAACTGGGAGGAGGTACTGTCAGCGCTGAGACTGCGGTTCTTGTAGAAAATCCATACGGAATTAGATTCCAGAGAGTGTCTAGAGAGAGTGTGACTGTCGTCAAATCAGATCAGACCACCGGTGACCGTACAAGAGAACGTCTCGGGAGCATACTGAGGAGACCGGAAGGCCGCGATCTAAGAGGACAGGAGAGGGAGCAAAAGCCGCTGTGTTTTCAGATTGAATCAGGGGGAAGGGAAGAGAGGTGGGATAAGAGGTGGTCGAGGGAGGCTAGAGTGCAGGAAGAGTGAGTGTCGTGTGTAAAATGGGAAATTCCTGAACACGTGTACATTGTTGAAGAATGAAGGGCTGTCAGGAACAAAGACAGAGCTGGGTGACCTGCTGCCCGTGGGGACAGCAGCCTCCTTCAGGGAGCCCTCCCTAGCGGAAGATGGGGGACTCCAGGCTGGGCAGAGGAGGGACCCCGAGAAAGAGCGACCCCAAGAAGGACAGCGTGAAGCCACCTGGGCTGGGGCATATAAGTGACGTGTTATAAAGGTGTGCATGTGACAAACCTCTGCCAAGCTCAGCGTCGAGTAGGGGCACCTTCCTATGAGCGTGCTGGGATGTGGAAATGCCCCCTTCGCACTAGGCTGGGGGACAGAGCTAACGGACCTGAAGAGGTAGGAGGCATAGCAGAGAGAGAGGGTAACAGGGAGCCAGGCCACCGGCCACATACTTTCCAGGCGACTGGGCAGAAGCTGAGAAATTTCCCACCCCGTAGCCTCTGTTTTCTCCAGGAAGGGGGACACTAGACTTTTCATAGAAAGTAAGGAAAATGCAGTCGCAAAGAAGGTCTGAGACGAGGCTGAGCAGCTCGTCCCAGTTTGGGACATGTCTGGCTTGAAACGTCTGTGTCTTGGAACCCTCAGTCCTGGACACAGCAGAACACTGGTCACCCAGATGAGACTGACCAGTGACAGTGGCTGAGGAGAAAGAAGAAATAACTTGAAAATAATATTAAATAATCACAGAAGAAGTGATGAGAACCTACACACACACGGGCGCCCTGGCTCTTGTTCTCACTCCAGGCTAGAGCCCTGGGGTCTACCACAGTCCCGTGGTGACACTCGTGTGTCACTGTGCACACGGTGGCCAGACAGGCACACACTTGTAAGATGACAGCTGCGTGCCCCAAATGTCCCTACTGTTTGCAACTCCTGTGGCTCCTGACGAGGCAGTGGGGTGAGCTGAGGTGGGTCAGAGGGAAGCAGGGCACACAGAGGAGCGGGGCTCCGGGATGTTCTGAGGGAGAGCTACATGGGGTCCTGGGCTGTGTGACCCCAAGATTCCAGCTTACATTGTCCCGCGTATAACTCACTTACTTCTTACTTCCACGGGAAGCAAAGCCAGGTGAGACCCGTGTGAAGACTCATATACTGTCGTGTTATTGCCAACACATAGGAGAAAGGAAAATAAATCTTTCCTTGTTTTGAGTTCAGGAGAGAGAGCAGATGGACCCCTTAGCAGAGGGCATGACATTCACGACAGAGGAGCGCACCTGAGTCAGACCTGCTGAGGTCACGGGCATGATGTGCCTGGGTCACCTGTGGAGCTTGTTGAAATGACAGATGCCCAGGCGTATCCCAGACTTCCCGCAGTGTCTCCGGGGGCCTAGCCCCAGAGTAAATACCAGCTGCTGGCTTCCCAGAGCGTCAGCACAGAGGCCAGGTAGGGCCTGGACCAACAGACCCCAGCTGTTGGAAGCTGCTGGAAGAGCTCTCGGAGTTTCCATCCCAGGAATCGGTCCACTCATGCAAGAGAAAGCAGTAAGCGCCCGCCTTGAACCCCCTGGGATTGCTTGCTCTCCCTCACTCCTTTTTACAAGGGGTTCTCAGTTCCTCACATAGCTGACCACTACTATTTTTAGCTTTGCTCTTTTGGAGGCAAGGAATGGAGACTGTCAGTCTGCCTTGAGGAGATGGGGACTTATTTCAGGAATATGTGAAGACCGGCCCTGAGCTGGACAACGCCGAGGAACTAAGTCTAAGGCGGGGTGACGAGGCCACGGTGTAACACGTGGCTCCCTGAGAACAGGGTGTGGGCGGGGCTGGGTGGTCCCGTGCAAACACCCACGCTGCTTTTGTTCAACATGTTTGACAGTGGGAAACCGACTCACGTTTCCCATCACGTCTGCAAACCCTTGGAAATTGGATATGGCCTGTTTCGTCCCAAAGTCCTCTTCAGCTTCACTCCACTCACACGTGTCACTCCTGCTGGGTTGACGAGAGCCCTTCACGGAGCCTTCGAAGTTTCCCGTTTCAGAGATGGCACTTCAGCAATGCCGAGCCATCGGAGTATCTGACGCACACACCCAAGCAGATGGCGGAGGACCCCAGGCAGGTCCTTCTGCACCCCACTAACACGTGCTACGTGGCCAAGAGCCCCACAGACACCCTGCAGGACATCAGGGGACTGTGGAGGTGGCCCATCACTGTGACAGTGACAGGTGAGTCACAGCCTGCTCTCTGCCTTTCCAATGGCCCCCACTCCAAGGTACCATGGACCAAAAACTGATCTTAGTAAAACTCCCAATTTACAGGCTGCAATCAACTCATACGGTACTTTTGGATTAGAGGATAAACAGATTTTAGTGAAGTTTTTCATTCTAATACTTCAAAATGCATCTAAAAATAAATTGTTTTGTTTGGCGTGTTCAATGGCTGAAAAATTACAAGCTCAAGTAATTTTGTACACTTTATAGATTAACATGCAGATTAATTTACTGCTCAGTGTTTAAACAGTTCCTCGTAAACTCTTATTGCTTAAATCTGCTGACTCCACTGTTCTTTTCCCTCTGACATTACTTTCCCAAGAAACCAAGTCAAATTGCCAATTTAACCTACACTCACTCCTCTTGCCTGGGGGTGAGTGAGAGATGACAGTGACAAGGGACGTCTGTGCCCCCAAGGAGCTCACCCCATGCTGGGAAAACAAACACACAGGTGATCTCATTAGAACGTGACAGTGTGAGGCCACATGCCCGTATGAAGAGGGCACTGCCAGGGCCGCCGGCCCCCAACCCTGCGGAAGTCAGAGAAGCTTCGGGGTCAGGCTCAGAGCTGGGTGCCAGACCGCATGCTCTGTCCCTACCTGCCCTGACAGGCTGTGCCTCTGTGGCCATCAGCAGACCCGCTAAACCACCAGGGCAAGCAGAGGCCAGACAAGCCCCTGCTACACAGGCACCCATGCCCTCCCCCTCACTCCCCTCTGCCCCAAACGTAAGACCCACATCGCGGGGCCTGCTCGCACTGCTTCTTCCTGGAGCGGCCTTCCTTTCTCCTCTCTGCCTGCTTGTCACCTTTCAGGTCTGAAGCTACCTGTGTCCCCTCCGGGGAGTTCTGGTCATGTGAGGTGCACCTCCCTTGTCATTTACCTGCTACCTCACCTGTGTCTTACCTGTGCAGCAGCCATGACACTCAGACATCTCTGGGGGCTGCTCCCTGTGCCCTGCCTGTACTCTCGCCTGTGCCCTCACCTGTGTCCTGAATGTTGGTGCCTTGGCCACACTGTGTGTGTCCTTCCTCAGGGAAGCTGTCAAGACCCGGCAGGGCAGGGACGCTGCTGCTGTGACACCTTGTCAACAGTGACACTCTGTACCTGCCACCAAATAAAATCAGTTTTTACAGGGAAAGGAGAGCTGTGCCCAGAGCAACATGGAGAGGTTATTAACAGGCGTGTCGACAGTATTTGGGGACAGCCAGAGACAGAAAAGACTGTGAACCTCCACGTGATTTGCTTACCCCATAAACACTAAACTCAAACCCGGATTTCAATAACCAGAGATGGTAAGAGAAGTTAGCTTCCGCTTTAAGAGAAACCTCCAAAAAGGACCTTAATTAAAGAGATATGGAGCAATATGGGGCGTGCTCATGTTTTCAATCCAATTCATCTGCCATGGAACTTCTATCATAAAACTCAACTTATATAACTTAGGTTTCATGAAGGAAAGATGCTGGCCCCAGTTATTTATAGCACAATGAATGTTGTCGTGAAATGTCTCTAACATGGCAGTGACCTCTATGTTCTTCTGTATTACTGCCCAGAAAACACAATTCATTTCACAGCCTATTGAGTATAGGAGCCATTTGCAGATACATCTAGTTTAAGTGGCAAAATTGCAGACAATTACACATTCAGCACGAGAGCCTTTTCCCCACTCCTAGAAAGCCGTCTAAATGCCTTCGAATTCTGTTCAATCATTGCTCATTTAGAATCAGTGGTTTCCCAAATTATCATAAGTTGTCAAATTTTATAACCATATGTGATTATTTTACTGTTAACATATTTATTAAGACTGCTGATTTCACATAGGTATAAGAAGTTATACACCGGACCTAAGAAAATCTCATACAATAGCATCTATTAGGTTGGTGCAAAAGTAATTACAGCTTTTGCAATTGTTTCTAACCTTTTAAACCGCAATTACTTTTGCACCAACCTAATAGCACCATTCTGTTGAGAGGGGAGGGAAAAACAGAAGTAAGAACTTGAGAGAAAACACCTCTCATAAAAGTACCCCTTATGAAATCATCAGTAAAGAAAGCGTAGAGGGAGACAACCTACCCACTGAGTTTCTAGCCCCGTATGAGTCCATCATCTCTAAATTTATCTAAATTCTCAAATATTATTAACTATACAGTGCTACACACTTCCCTCAGATTCCTTAGAATGATGACTTATGAGTGTGACGGGCATCCATCATTCTAGTACTGAGAGTTTGAACAAACGTCCCTGTTAAGCCACTTCAGTGTCCGTGACAGTGTGACCTCTGTGCCTTCCCATTTGTCAGCACTGGACTCTTGGGACTGGAGGGTTCCATTCCACCATCTTGCAGAGTGTAAGAGTCTCAATCTCTCCGATCATCTCCATCGCCCTTCCTAGGAACTTCCTAGCTCTTTTAGTTTCTAATCGCTATCTTATGATTTTGAATCTTGAAGTTACGGATTCTGAAAGACAGTGTTCCCCTGACCGAACACAAATTAAGAGTATTAATCAGAATTGATCGAGCACTAACACTTTACCTGTACTAATTTATCCTCACAACCCTATTTTTACAGATGAGGAAACCTAGAGCCAAAGAAACTAAATAAGACATGGTTGCCAATAAATAATAAATAATACATAGTTGTTACTTATTATTTACATAAGGGAGCCTAATGGAAACCCAGACTGGACATCAGAGCACATGCTGTCACCCTACCCTCTTCCATGTCTCTGATAGTAACTCTTGAAGTTTCCAAATTACTTGATCTTGATCTTGAATGAATCCATTAGTTGCAATGGGCAGTGATTTATTTTTGACCTACTTATTTCTCTGTGACCAGATTCATTGGAGCTACAGGTTATCTGGCCCCGATCCCTGAGAAAATCATTTTAGCCCATATCATTTCCCTCAGAAGTTTTAAAGAAATAGAACAAAAAAATCATCAGATTTGTATAGAACCACAAAAGACCTTGAATAGCCAAAGCAATCCTAAGAAAAAAGAACAAGGCTGCAGGTGTCACACTCTCTGACTTCAAATTATACTACAAAGTGACAATAATGAAAACAGCATGGTATTGATAGAAAAATAGACACACAGACCAATGGAACAGAACCGAGAACCCAGAAATAAACCCACATATATATTTATATGGGAAAATAATTTTTGACAAAGGAGCCAAAACATACAATAGAGAAAAGAAAGTCTCTTCAATAAATGGTGCTGGGAGAATTGGAAAGCCACGTGCAAAAAAATGAAACTAAACTGCTATCTGGCACCATACACAAAAATTAACTCATAACGGATCAAAAACTTAAAGATATGACCTGAAATAATAAATTACATAAAAGAAAACATAGGTACAAAACTTATAGACCTGATCTTAAAGAGGATTTTATAAATTTGACCTCAAAGGCAAGGGCAGTAAAAGCAAAAGTAAGTGAATGGGACTATATCAAACTAAAAAGCTTCTGCACAGCAAAAGAAACCGTCAATGAAACAAAGAGGCAACCAATCAAATGGGAGAAGATATTTGCAAAAAACACCTCCAATAAGGGGCTAATATCCAAAATATGTAAATAACTCATACAACTGACCAACAACAAAAGAAACAACCCACTTAAAAAATGGGCAGAGAACCTGAACAGGCACTTCTCCCAAGAAGACATACAAACAGCCAACAGATATAAGAAAAAATGCCCAACTTCACTAGCTATTAGGGAAATGTGAATCAAAACCACAATGAGATATCACCTCACCCCAGTCAGAATGGCTTTCATCAACAAGACAAATAGTAACAAGTGTTGGAGAGGCTGTGGAGAAAAAGGAACCCTCATACACTGTTGGTGGGAATGCAGACTGGTGCAGCCACTATGGAAGGCAGTGTGGAGGTTCCTCAAGAAATTATGAAGAGAATTACCATATGACCCAGCAATCCCTCTTCTGTATCTACCCAAAAATCTTGAAAACATTTATCTGTAAAGATATATGCACCCCTATGTTTACTGCTGCATTATTCACAGTGGCCAAGATATGGGAACAAACAAAGTGTCTTTCCACAGATGACTGGATAAAGAAGTTGTGGTATATATACACAATGGAATACTATTCTGCCATAAGAAAAGATGAAATAGAATCATTTGTGACAACACATATGGAGCTTGAGATTATCATGCTAAGGGAAATAAGTTAGATGGAAAAAGTTGATAACCATATGATTTCACTCATGTGGGATATAAAACAGAAAGCAACAAATGAACAAGATAAACAAACAAACAAAAACTCATAGACATACACGACAGTTTAGTGGTTACCAGAGGGTAAGGGGAGGAAAGGTTGGTCGATGAGGGTAAAAGGGATCAAATATATGGTGATGGAAAGAGAACTAATTTTGTGGTAAACACACAATGTGCTATACAAATGCTGTATTACAGAATTGTATACTTGAAACCTGTATAATTTTACTAATCAATGTCACCCCGATACATTTAATAAAATTTGAAAACAGGGAAGTTCACAAGCAAGGGGGAAGGAGGAGGCATTAGAAGAGGAACAAAGAAAGGCTACCTTATTGTGTGAAACAGGCCAGGTGATTGCACCAGTCTGATTTTCCCTGAGGTGCAGGCACGGATGGGGACTGGCTTCTCCAGGGGCTCCACTTTTGGAGCCAAGACAGAGACCGTGCTCCCCTCATCACCTAGTCTGAGGGCAAAAGCTAGGACTCAGGTGTAGCTGAAGTTTTAATGGAACACATATTCCTTATGTAGCTTCAACGTTATGGTTGGTTTAAAATGATTGAGTTCTGAAACTGCCTGCTGCACTTTGTCTTCCAACTGGACAAAAACATTTTCCTATAACCAAGAATCTGTCATTGTACAGCTTTATAAAAATTCAGTTGTCAACAAATTCTCCATCAAAAGCTCTCCTCAACCATTCTATTGCACTTCTAAATAAATCAGAAGAACATTCTACTTCAAGTGAAAAGCAGATTGAATATGCTCTAAATCCCTTCTCCTGTGACAGCTTCCCCTGGAGCTGTATTATCAATACCACTGAGATGCTGCAAACTTCTGCTGTAGCTCAAAAAACAGGAGAGTTGATATAGGGACCAAATAAGCTTTGTTCTCCCTTCTTCAAACTTAAAGGAGAGAATGTTGTGATCTTTAAAAAGTAAAATAAAGGCAATAGGACAACTGGCGAGACAATAATATAAGAAAAAATAAAAAGCGAAGTCCTGTCCTGAGGACTTCCAAAACAAAACAGAAGAAAAACAATCAAATAAAATTCTGGCTGGATTAAAAATATAAATTCAAAAAAATAAAACCATAAATAACAGAAAAGATATGAGTACATTGTTTTATAATCAAAGGGTGTCCTAAGTATGATATCAACCCAGAAGCTACAAAGGAAAAGACTGATATGTTTTACTACAAAAAATAAAAGTTTTGTATCACAACAAAGCCAAAAGACAAAGAATAAACCAAGGAAAATGTCCTGCTAAAGACATGGAATTATGTCAATTTTTAAATATTCCTAAGAGTAGAATGGGGAGAACGATAAGGGAAGCAGACATTCACATTTTACTAAATAGCCTTCTGAAATAAATAGATGTTTGCCACAAGCATACGTTTTTCTTATACGTCAGAAGGCGGAAGAGAGAGTGGTGGAAGAGATAAAAGAAGAGTGCAGAAAAATACATTTAAAATGTACCATATTGCCCATGCATAGCAAGGCTGCCATAGTCTAAGTTCCCTCAGCCATCGAATAACAATGAGTTCCAGGTGCAACCACAGCTGAATTCAATCAACAGTCACCACGATTTGGGACTCTCGATATCCAGGAGTCATAGGCTCCATGATGCTTCTCAGAGTTTTGACTCCTGCTGGTCAGTTTGGGTCATAAAGATGTGTTGGCATAAACTATTGCAGTTAGGATTTACATCGGGGAAACAACACTTTTTCCAGGACAGTATGATGTCTTTTTTTCCCCACATTACTAGACTCAGATCACACTTCTCAGAAAAACAAGTGGATTCTAAACTTCATAATGAACACGAAATGGACACCGGCATTGAATTTCAGAATGACCCACAGAATTTGTAACGTCCAATCACGGCCCAAGTTATCAAGTTATGTAAACAACGCAGGACAATGACAAAGTCTGTGTCATAGGGAGGTGAAAGAGATCAGCTTTTTAAAAAAATTATCTTGTCCACCTCCTTTCCCTACTTGTCTTACAAACATACAGCATCATGTTTTAAAATAAATACAAAAGAGGAACACATAGCTTTACAAGTTTTCTAGTTTGTGGATTTATAGTAACTTTTACAAAGGTATAAAAGTCACTTTGCATTTTGATGCATACGTAACACGTTATATTTATTTTAAAAGTATAATTACATGAATCCAGTGCTATTTTGAAAAATCCAGGATCAAATTGGAGCAACATTTATTTCTTCTAGGAGTAAGTACATACTCTAATTTCCAGCTTTACCAAGGGGTATTTCTTGAACAAGGTAGATATAAAATGGATTGAGAAGAAAACGTCAGAGGACTGGTTTGTTAGGTTGGTGCAAAAGTAATTACAGTTTCAAAGGTTAAAAACAATTGCAAATAACGTGATTATTTTTGCACGAACCTAATAGTTACGTGCAGGTACCAATCTTAAATGAGTAATTTTCTAACAGTGCTGTATCATCAGATTTTGGTTACACTGAAACAAAATTCCCAACTAAAGTGATTTTCCTATTTTAAAATGTATCCCAATGACAAGTGCCCAGGATCTGTGATTCTTTTCTCAAAGGAATGATAAAGGTTGTCTTTTGGAAAAGCGCCTCACCACATGTATTTAGAAACTTCTGAGTTCAAGTTACATC
This sequence comes from Rhinolophus hipposideros, assembly GCF_964194185.1. Taxonomy (NCBI): domain Eukaryota; kingdom Metazoa; phylum Chordata; class Mammalia; order Chiroptera; family Rhinolophidae; genus Rhinolophus; species Rhinolophus hipposideros. Next base: position 75,131,084 of record NC_138059.1, read on the forward strand.
TCAAAAGTAGACCTCCCCATTCAGTAGAAGGTCATGTTATCGAAACAAGTTGTCACCCACTGAGAAATTTAGGTGTGCTCTTCCCACTAATATCCAAATGGCAGCAAAAACTCTTCCAAACAAGAACATTTAAAAAAGCTAAAATAGCCCATCGCTCGATATGGCAGCTGATCAAATGTAAAATTTGGGTTGAAATGGTTTTTTTCCAATCTGTTGGAAAGTGTCTCACATTGTAACAGACACTTTCTTTGAACTCGTGCCCAGAACTGAATAATGGTGAAGCACCACTGACTGGACATATTTTCTTGGGGACCATACAGCGCGGTGAGGATATTTCCAAGGGAACGTCTCCACTTAGGCAAGGAGGTGGCGGTTATCTTACTGACAAAGGTGCTGACACTGTGCCAAAGCCACCACATGACACAGCTGTCGGACAGTGGTGGCAGCAATCAGTGACCTTCTTGTGGCAGCAATCAATTCAACTGCATGTTTGAAATGACTGGTTAAATGTGTCAAGGCTCTTTGGTCAGTTTACGCTTCGAGTCCCAAATTTAGACCAACAAACTCCCCGGTTTTCATCCTTCATCCCCAATTCACGGATAACAAACCGGAATGCCGGGAACGTTGGTAGCAGGTGACAGAGCGTGCCCTTCCTCCCGGACTCCTGCTGGGTAACCCACTGCCATGCACAGCCTCGACTGGGTCCCTGGGAGGGAGGAGGAAAGGCTACTTGGGGGACGCCCTTGCTCAGAGTTACCCCACACTTGACGTTTCTCTAGATTAATTTTCCCTATTTACACATTTCAGTCTAATACTAGACATTGGCCCACCTTTCAAGTTGGTCATGTTAGTCCCTTCCTAACTGTACTCACGGGACCCTCTTCTAAGCTATAGGACATTTGATCCTCAGGTGGAGGTAGGTTTGTTACAGGCACATGCAGATTCACTCTGAGAGGTCATTGGTGGTGACACAGTCCCAGCTGTGTGAGAAAAATAGGCTTTTTCTTGAGGCCTGGAGGGAGGTCTTCAACTACATGCTCCTGTGTTGTAGGGAAGGAGCGGCCATGATTTGTTGATCATCACATATTTTTTACGGAGTGTTTCACATAGTGTTCAAAAGAGTATCATGTAGTGGTATTTATACAACAATCTTGCAGGGGAAAAGAAAGGGTAGGTGGAAAATAAAAGAGATGAATAGCCTGCCTGTGGAATTCTGGGATTCAAACACAGGTCTGTACTGCTGGAAAGCATTTGTATTGCGATTAGGTCACGTGGCCCGAAAACTGAACAGCAAGTACAAATGTGTGTGTTTTGGAACCATTCCCCCGTGCGGTGGTAAAGCACAGATAATGAGGACACCCCTGACCAAGAAAGCACACTCTGGGCTCGCTGACTGCAGGCAATGGGATGAGGCGCACGCAGGAGAGAAGATGTTCTTTAAGTCAGTCATTTAGGAGAAAGTGTCACGGTGGGTGAGGAGGCTACAAACAGGAGAGGAGTCTCGGGCTGGGTGTTAATTAAGGAACCAAAGTTTACACTCTGGTAAGTCCACAAATCTGCATGTCGGTTGAAACACTTCCACTGTACACGGGTCAGGAAAGGTCTGCGGTAAGAATGAGTGTCTCTGCGAGTGCGGAACTGCAGGCTCGCAGTCATTTAACAGCTTTAGTGATTGGAACCACTTCTGGGAAGTATTTAGTTTTCTTGTTTGCTTGATTTTTAAATACTTGTTAAAGATTTATTTAACACATGGCTGAGGGAATTATCGAGGTGGCAAATCTGGTTCAAAGAAAACACACTTGTCTTCAAAACCACTGAAATAAAGAAAGCAGGGATAAAATTGCTGAATAATGTACAAAACCAGTTAATGCCCTCTAGGTAACTAATACTGCAAACTTTATCTGGTAAACTCTTCCATACAAAAGCATTTGCATTTCTACTAGACAAAATTCATTTGTAATTATTATTGTGTTTTCTGTGTTAACAGCTAACCTCCCAGAGGTGCACCCCTATCAACAGGAAACAGTGAGTCAGACCAACCCACAGCATCCTGAGTGGTCAGCAAACCCTTAGATGAACCTGACACAATGCTGCAGTGGAACACGGAAAGGCCACATTTTTCCTTTTGTCTGTTTCCAAATTTGGGATTTTTTTCCCCTGAACATCCCTGCTTTGCGATAAAAAATGATCACCAGTGACTCGTGTTCACCACAAAAGTGCTGGACTTGTTGTTTTGGCTTGCTTTCTGGACACAGGATTTGCAAAATGTTACCTTGTATAAGCCTCTTAGTTTGGTCAACAGATCTCGGTAGAGGAGGACCAGCTGCACCTGTGTGCAAGAGACTGTCTTCTCTCTGCAGATTTCATAAACGTCTGGGATGGCGTCTGCAAGTCTCCACCACTGAGGTCTGTCTGGAGAGCTCAGCTGCGTGTGGTACGCTCTCTGGGGTCCCTGGATCAGGACCCCCGCCCCTGACTCCGCCACTCCTCCCATGAGGGGTTGTGAGACCGTGACCTGCAAAGTGCTCGCACTTTCCTCTTCTCTCCTGAGTGCTGTGAATGCCAGGGGACGGGCAGGCGGTACAGGGAGGTGGGAGGTAGGACGCAGGTAACAGCCGTCCCAGCTGAGGTCGTCCTGAAGCAGCCGGCAGAGCGCCAGGCCTGGGCGTGTGAGGAACCAACTCAGAGGAGCGGACACGGCGACAGCCACCAACTGTCACAAGTCCCCAGGACCAACGCCCAGGGATCAGGCGGGTGGTCTGAGCGTGTCCTGCTGTGTGCACACAAGTCCTGTCCCTGCTGGTTACCCAGCGTCAAGACAATGGGGTGTGCGAACAGGAGATTAGCAATAATCACAGACCTGTAAGAACTTTCCAGAACTGGGGAGAATCCAGCCGGTGGACATGTGTGTCACCGGGGTGAATGCAGGGATCATGGCGATGCTCAAAGATTTCAACTAGTGTGAGCTCATTTTTAAAACGGCATCAGTATTGCCTCACTGTAACTGAAAACCCACTAAGAAGCCGTGCAGTTCTCTGAGGCGGGAGAACAACAGTGTGAAGCCGAATTGTACCAGGTCGCCCGCGCCAACGACTGACAGGCACCCCGCCTTCTCCCCTTCTGCCTGTGCAGTTTCCGGGCCTGCAGTGACAAGTACCACAGCCGCCTGGCTTCACGGGACTGGACGCCCCAAGTCCGAAGTGAAGCCGTAAGTCTGCAGGGGTCCTTCCCTGCAGTCTCGAGCTCTGGTGGCTCCCGGGGGAAGCTGCAGCCCTCCAGCCGCTGCCTGTCACCACATGGTCTCGCCTGTGTCCCTTCTCCTCTTCTTAGAAGGTCATCCAGAATGACCACATCTGGACTAGACCACATCCGCCACCACCCAACTTCCAAGTTAGTTCACAGGCACGGGGGTCAGGACTCCCACGTCTCTTATTAGGGGACACATTTCAACTCATAACAAACTGTTTCTACAACTCATCAAATGCATCAGCAGCCCATCAGAGTTCCCACATTCTGTGCACGTGCGGACATGCGCAAAGGTCCTCTCAGTCTCTGATGACAATGACACGTCCTTGAGACTAGCATAGGCACACTATCCATTAGCATCCTGGTTCTAAATTAACGTGCCGTTGTTCCTGACTGTGGGGCAGCAAATATGAATGCTATTCTTCTAAATTCATAACAGATCCAGAATAGCTGAGATGTAGTGTTTTTCACAATATGACTGAATTCTTGGGATACATTTGTGAATAGACATGCCCTGCAACCTTCTATATTACTGGAGTATGAAAGAACACAATGTTATTTTCAATATATTTCAAGTGCTTTTCAAAAGAATTTTAACTGAAAATCACATTTTTTTTTTATTTTTAGCACATTCTAACCTATTTCTGTTCATATTATCAAGATTATTATTGAAAAGTTTTAATAGTATATAGCAGAATTCCTGGGATGTAGTCAGCCCACAATATATTTTAAATATTGCCTTCTTTGTTCTTGCAGTTAATATATTTTTATTTTTTATTATAGAGACAGAGTTTTAATTTGAATTCTAGTGGAAAGGATTCATTCCTTTTTAGTCTTGATCTCTCAACTTTTATAGCTACTTATAGACCCCTGTTAACTTTTATAGCTACTTGTATTCAAAATACTACATGGTATTTTTGGTGTTCTCTTTTGTTCGGAAAAATAAATACATAGAGAGCTCAGGGTTCACTTCTCACCAGTGACCAGGTAGATGTAGTTAACTGGAAACAGAACTGCTGAACATTTTGAAACACAAATGCACACAAGAACCCAGTAATTTCAAGGTTCCAGCACCTTGAGCACCTTGTGTCCGAGATGCTTGCTGTGGCAATGTCACGAGACGTGATGTGACAGGCACCAGCATCGGCTATGCCAAAGATGTTTCCTAAAATGCCCCCAGAGGCTGAAGCTGCCTTGCAATGTGACACTATTAAAATATGCAGGCTTGAGGGAAATAAGTATCAGCATTTCTCTAAAGCCAGTTTCCATGAGACAGCTCCTCCAGAAACACTATGTGATACCACTGAGAGCTCTGTTCCTGGGGGGAACTCAGATGAGCTCGAAAAACAGACTCAAAGGCACAGGCAGGTCTTGCTGCCACTCAGAGCTCTTGCGAGCTAACGACGATGAACTGAGAAAAGAACTGGAATGGTAGGCGACAAAGTAAAGATGGACACCCAGGGATCTAGAGAATGTGGCCACTTCTCTAAAACTAGAGCGTTATTATCCATGGTCCAAGTGAAGGATAAGTGATAGCAGAATTTTAAAGGAGCTGATCTATGGAGCATATGACGTGATTACCATTAAAGAATCACAGCTTTCCACGTATGAAACCATAAAAATGAGCGATGACTTAGTGCTTTGTGGCTCACTTCAGGCTGAAGAGTGCCTATTGCGGATTATTTCTAGGAGCACTGAGCGTGCTGCAGAACTCGCCTTCTCAAATGCTGGCCAACGCTCGGCTGTGATCATACTCTTCATGGAAAACATACATTTAATGCAGGTAAAGTCATGTCAGCCCACATTTACATGAGAGTTATCAGCCTGTTACTTGAATACCTTGCTGCCTTAGAGAACTAAAAGAAGGTAAGTGTTATCCAAAATGCTACATCAAGAGCGAGACAGACATACTGTTGGATTTGGAAGAGCACATGTAGCCATCATGTGATAGTACTGACAAGACCACAAGAAAAGGGATGTAAAATATCCAGATTACAACCCATTTATAAATATCATTTTAATGCCTGAATGAGTCCTTTTCCATGGAATTCAACTGGAACTACAAATTTTCGTTTCTCTTTTGAGATTTTCTGTTTATTTATATCCATATTTTTCTTTAAATCCTTGCATACATTTCTAATACCTTAAAATATTTGTTAATTCCAACACTTAGATCATCTTTGGTTATTTTTCTGTATACTTTCTCCTCTTGCTAATGTGTCACATTTTCCTATTTCTTTGCCTGTCTGGTACTTTTGATTTTATGCTGAACATTGTGAAGGCTACATTGTTGGGACCATATATTTTGTAACCTTCATTAGAGTATTGGGTTGTTTTCTGGCAGCATTTTCCTGGCTGTTAGTTTGATCCTAGTGAATAAGAGAGAAGAGGGAGAATAGATTAAAAAGAATAGTACATGGGATTTCCTGCTTGGGTAATTGGTCAGATGATAATACCAACCAGCATGTCAGGTATGGAAATCAGGACTCCAAGCAGAATGACTAAGCCAACAATGAGAAACACAAACAATGCCCTGTAGGCCTGGTACCGGAAGGGCTTAGAATGAAGAAGAAAATCACAGAGATGGATACAGAGATCAGCTGAATGTACACATCCCTTATGTGAAAATATGACTCTTTAAAGACATGGAATCCTAACAGCAGTGGCCAGACAACCCTGTTAAATGCAGGTTGGCACTCTAAACCCAGCGCAGTATCCAAGCAATCTGAAAGTGACCCATTAGCAATGCAAACATCAAGCTACCTCTGTCTGATTCCCCAAAAGCAGGGTCAACAAAATAAATGAGACATTAGGCGGTATAGGTGAGACACTCAGGACTGAAGAACCCTGTTTTGATTACTTTGAAAGGAAAAGAAAGGCAGCATAACAAGTTTCTACTTGAACAGAGTGTGTTTATTCAGCTTGATGCAAGTCAGAGGAAATCTCCCTAATAGTTCTGAATTGCTCTAAAAGGTTGTATGCACTTGTCAGATTTATGCACTTAGGCCATAAAAGCAAGAGTCTTACAGAGGCATTTTCTTAATTGAGCAACTTAGGTATACATTGAGAGGTAGGGAAGAAATGCAAGCTTCATGCGCGTCACCACATGTGCCCACATGGCCGCTCTCATGGCCCACCCTGAGGGACCCTTCCACACCAGCTCCACACTTCTGGCCCCAGCACAGCACCTTCCCAACACCTTTGCCAGCAACAATCCAGCAGCTTGTACATGCTTCTGCTGGGACACTGCTTTGTTTCAAAATTATTTCTTTACCTCTCTGTCTCCATTCTGTGATGTTTTCAAAGGCAAAGGTAGTATACTATCCATGTCACCAAACTTTTTATAGACAAAATGCTAACTCTGACTAATCACAACCAAAATCAAGACCAGGCGAGATGATCCTTAATTATTTCGAGTTTACTGACTTCTTATTGAGTTCATGGTGGTTCTTATAAATTAGACAATATAATGCTAGATAAATATGTTAAAAGATCATTGTCCAAAAGGGGTACAATAATGACTCTCAGAAAGATATAAAGTGAACACATATTAAATATTTTTTAACTAATTATTAATGAGAGGACCAGGTAGGTGCAATAACTGATTCAAAGGAAAAGTCAAACAAGTACAAATTTATATGGAGCAAAATTTCCTCAGTAAAGAAACGTCAAAATGAATTTACAAATGGATGCAGAACTGGCTTTTTCCCATGGGAGGAGTGGGAGGAAAGTCAATTGAACCTCCACCAGACAGAATTTATTTGCATGTCTAAGAGCAAGAATTATTTTGCATTGCTATCAGTTATCTACAATTTGCAGTGCTGCAAAATCACTGGAAGACAATGAAAGCCTAGACTCAGATAATTTTGAAGATGTGCTCTAATCTAAATAATGCATAGCATCCCATTGGGGGCATTAGTGACCTTTTTAGCTCATTCCAAATTTCCTTACAATTATAAATACCATCTTAAAGATGGAGGGGTGAGAGTCCCATGTTCTATGATTAAAGGATCAACCCATGAGCAAAAATATGTTTTCTCAGTTTCTGAGAAAAAATGTCTAACCTCCTCAGAACACATTAAGTTATATCATTGCCCTTCTTAATAATACAACAAAAATAACAAAAACTAATGTTCATTGAGAGCTTACTATTTACCAGGGAGTGTGATGAGAACTTTACCTGCAGAATCTCTTTAATCCTCATATCAACCTGATGAAGCAAGAATTTTATTATTCCCACTTTACAGAAGAGAAGACTGAACATAAGAAAAGGCTGTAAACCCCACAGCTTACACATGGCAGCACTGAGTTTTAAGCAGAAAGCTCTAGGTCTGTGCTGTCTAATGTGGTAGCTAATAGCCACATGTGGCTTTTGAGGCATGAAATGGCCAATCCAAACTGAAGTGTATTGTAGGTCCAAACTGCACATTGGATTTGTAAGGCTTAGTAGCAAGCAAATCATGTTTGGAAATGGTAATAGTTTGGATATGTAGGAGAGGAAAGACCCTCTCTACCTTCCTAGGTTTGATGGCCAGGTCTATGAAACACACTAGCAACAGACAGGTTACTAGCAGAAAAGGTATACAAATTTATTAATTTTTAATATTACATACAAAGTGACATCACAGGGGGGAAATATGATTATCCAAAAATATGACAAGATGCAAGACCTCTTAGCAGGGGATGAGAAGGGGGTATATAGGCAACTTAGGAAAGAGTACATTATTTTTAGGTAAGATGAATGGGCCTTTAGAAGAAAGAATGTGAGATGTGGTTTATGACAAATCAGTTTCTCTGGGTGTGGTGTCCACTTCTAGTTTCCTGTTCTGTGATAAAGGCCAGTTCTCCCTGGTTGATGAAAATTCCTAGAAGAAAATTTATAACAACTGAGTATCTTTTGGGGGATATGTCTTTAGGCAGATAAGAGAAATTCAGAAAAACCCCTTCCCTGAATTTGATGTTATTTAAATGGCCTTAGCTCAAAATAATCAGTACACCAAAGTTGCATATTTTGGGGTGGCATGTACTGAACTTCTTCAGATAAACTATGTTGATTAAAATATATTATTAACATCACCACCAGTTTCTTTTCATCTTTTAAATATGACTGCTAGACATTTAAAATCACCGATGTGGCTGACATTATTTTTTTGTTGGACAGCACTACTCTAGAGCATGCATTCTTAACAGCAGACTTGAATGACAGAAAGTCCCCAACAAAAATCATGTGAGTCCTCTTTTTAAAACAATTAGATGGGTTCTGGTTCAAGATGGCAACATAGAAAAATCTTGAACTCACCTCCTCCCAAGGACACACTGAGTCTCCAGCAACATATGGAAAAATCTCCTCTGATAAAAAGCTTAAACTCACCCAATCAGAAAAAAATAGTGAAGAGAGCTTAAGGGACTTATGTGATAACATCAAGCTGACCAACATTCACATAATAGGGAGCCCAGAGGAAAAGGGAGAAAGAAGGGGAAGAAAAGTTATTCGAATAAATAATGGCTGGAAACTTTCCTAAGCTAGGGAAGGAAACAGACATCCAGATGCAAGAAGCCCAGAGAGTTCCAAACAAGAACCCAAAGAGACCCACACCAAGACACATAATAATGAAAATATAAAAAATTAAAAGGAGGAATCTTTAAAAGCATCAAGAGAAAAACAACTTCTTACATACAAGGGAACCCCACAAGACTATGAGCAGCTTTTTCAGCAGAAACTGCAGAAGGCAGTGGCAGGATATATTCAAAGGGCTGAAGGAAAAAACTGCCAACCAAGAATACCCTAACCAGCAAAGTTATTCAGAATTTAAAAAAAAAAAAAAAAAAAAAAAAAGATAAAGAGTTTTCCAGACAAACAAAGCTGCAAGAGATTATCACAATTACATAAGCCTGACAAGAAATGTTAAAGAACTTTAAGCTGAAAAGAAAGGCTGCTAATCAGGAACAAAAACATATGACAGTATAAGTTTCATTGGTAAAGGTAAATATATAGTAAAGATAGTGGATTAATTACTTATAACGCTAGTATTAAGGTTAAAAGACAAAAATAGAAAAAATGACTATAACTACAATAATTAGTTAAGAAATATGCAAGGTACAAAGTTGTAAAATGTGATACCAAAAATATAAAATGTGAGGGGAGGGAATAAAATTGTAGTTTTAGAATGCACTTAAACTTGCTGTTATCAACTTAAGATAGATTGCTGTAAGTTGGTATATAGAAGCCTCATAGTAGCAACAAAGCAGATACACAAAGATAAAGAGAAAGAAATCTAAGCTTATCACTAAAGAAAGTCATCAAACCACAAAGAAAGAGAGCAAAAGAAGAAAAGAGCAGAGACGAACTCCAAAACAGCCGGAAAACAGTGAACAGAATAGCAATGACTACATATCTATCGATAATTACTTTAAATGGACTAAATTCTCCAATCAAAAGACATAGAGGGCCTGAGCAAAATAAGAGCCATCTATATGCTGCCTACAAGAAACTCACTTCAGATGTAAAGACACACATAGACTGAAAGTGAAGGTATGGAAAAAGATAGTTCATGCAAATGAAAACCAAAGGAAAGCTGAAGTAGCTATACTTACATCAGACAAAATAGACTTTTAAATAAAGACTGTAATAAGAGACAAAGGAGGGCATTACATAATGATAAAGGGGTCAATGCAATGAGAGGACATAACATTTCTACATATTTATGCACCTGACACAGGAGCACCTAAATATACAATGCACATATTAACAGACCTAGAGAGAGAAATAGACAGCAATACAACAATAGTAGGGAATTGTAATACCACACTTACATCAATGAATAAATCATCCAGACAGAAAATAAACAAGAAAATATCGGCCTTAAATGACACATTAGACTAGATGTCCCTAACAGATATATAAAGAACATTCCATCTAAAAGCAACAAAATACACATATTTTTTTCAGGTGCACATGGAATATTCTCCAGAATAGACCACATGTTAGAGCACAAAAGAGTCATAACAAATTTAAGAAAATTGAAATCATATAAAGCATCTTTTCTGAACACTATGGTATAAAATGGGAAATCAAGTAGAAGAAAACTGGGGAATTCACAAATATGTGGAGATTAATGACATGCTACTAAAAAACCAATGAGTCAAAAAAGAAATCAATGGAGATATCAAAGAATGCCCTGAGACAAATCATGCCCCGTGATTTCAAACCATATTACAACGCTATTGTAACCAGAACAGTATGGTGATAGCATCAAAACAGCCATAGAGATCAAAATGGAACAGAATAGAGAGTCCAGAAATAAACAATCACATGCTTATATGGGCAGTTAATTTATGACAAAGCAGGCAAGAATATACAATGGGGAAAGGACAGACTCTTCAATCAATGATATTGGGAAAACTGGGCAGATAACATGCAAAAGAATGAAACTGGACCCCTACATTGTGCTATACATAAAGCTTAACCCAAAATGGACAAAAGATTTAAATGTAAGGCTTGAAATCATAAAACCTTTACAAGAAAACATAGGTGGTAATCACCTTCACATCTGTCTTGACAATGATTTTCACCCAAAGCAAGGAACTAAAGCAAAATAAGCAGTGAGACTACATCACACTAAAAGCCTTCTGCACAGCAAAGGAAACACTCAACAAAATGAAAAGGCAACCTACTAAACTGAATGGGAGAAAATATTTGCAAATCATACATCTGATAAGCGGTTAATATACAAAATATATTAAAAATCATGCAACTCAAGAGCAAAAAAAAAATGATTAAAAAATAGGCAGAGGATCTGAAGAGACATTTTTCCAAAGAAAACATACAGATGACCAACAAGTATGTAAAAAGGTGCACAACAACAAATTATCGGGAAAATGCAAATTAAAATCACAATGAGATACCACCTCATACCTGTTAGACAGGCTGTTCCTAAAAAGACAAGAAATAACAAGTGTTGACAAGAATGTTGAGAAAAGGGAACCCTGGTGCACTGTTGATGGGAATGTAAATTGGTACAGCCACTATAGAAAACAGTATAGCCGTTTCTTAAAACATTGAAAATAGAACTACCATGTGATCCTGCAATTCCACTTCTGGGTATTTATCCAAAGAAAACGAAAACACTAACCTAGAAAGATATATGCACCCTGTGTTTATTGCAGCATTATTTACAACAGCCAAGATATGGAAGCAATCTAAGTACTCATCAGTTGGTAAATGGATAAAGATAATGTGGTACATACATACATGCACACAATGGACTATTACCCAGCCATAAAAAAAGTAAGGGAATCTTGCCATTTTCAACAACACAAGTGGATCTTAAGGACATTATGTTAAGTGAGATAAGTCAGACAGAGAAAGACAAATACCATATGATTTCACTTACATGTGGAAGATGAAACAAAAAAATTCACACACTCAGAGCAAAGCTCACAGATACAGAACCACAGAGGTGCAGCCAGAGGGAGTGGGGAAGGGGGTCCAAAGGTACAAAGGCCCAGTTATAACATAAACACTCATAAGTCCTGGGGATGACCACTCAGCACGGTGACCAGTTACCAGGACTGCATTGGACACTGGAAAGTTGCTAAGAGAGGAGACCCTGTCACAGCCCCGGGGAAGGAAGCCCTGGACCAGCCCCGGGGAAGGAGGCCTGCTGTCCAGCCCCAGGCCACACTGTTGTCCATCCGTAAGTCGCGGCCTGGCTGTGGCTTCCTCATCTGGAAGAGGAAGCCATTTCCCTGGAGACCCTTCCAGCTGGAAGAATTATAATAGCTGCGCCATCACTCTGGATCCCCTCCTGCCACTGTGCAGCCTGACCTGGGACAGCTGCTCTCAAGCCTCCATGGCAGGACCCCCCAGGGCTGCTGACAGGAGGAGACCGGCAGACCCAGTACGTCCTGGGGATGCTGACCCGCTGTCCCACGCTCACGCTGCAGGACCCCTGCCACGTGGCAACACCCCAGGGCCACCTGGCACCCAGCAAGGGACCACAGTGGAATGAAACCCTAGTGAAGAGGGGACCTGGAAGCTGGGGGCTTTGTAACCCTTCTTACTGACAGCAATTTAATGTGCATCTTCCCACCCAGGAAGGAGAGAATTCAGAGAGGTAATGACATTACTGGCTGCTTTTTTGCTGGCATTTTGCTTTTCTTTTAAAGAATCATGCATTCTACAGGGAAATGTCACATAGGTTTTGGCTGTTTCCATGTAAAACTCTATTGTGCCTTGAAAGGGGTGCTGGGCAGTTTTCAGCTGCAATATTACATAACAGACACACTCAAACCTATATTTCTATTGATGCTCTGATGCAGAATGTTTTATTTTCAAACAAAGTTCAAGGATTTTTAAAAGATGAATTTCCTCTTTTATTAGCTATTTAAAATTTGTATTTATTTTGTGCCTTTTGGGGTAAAGTCAGCTTGCTCCAATTGCGTCTAAAATCAAAACGTTCCCCCGTCCCCCTAACATCTGAACACTTTCATTGCTTGGCATCTGGATGTTTTAGGGCCATGGTTCTGTGAGAAGCACTGTGCAAACGCGCACGGAGGCGGTGGGGACGGGGCTCCCTATGCAGACGGCACTGACAGAGTCCTGGACACATGAGGTGGCAAATATCCTCACAGAGGTGGGCCGGGTGACCCGACAGCACCCGAGGGGGCACAGAGGGTGGGGCCTGATCAGACACCAGTGGATCTTACAACAAAATAGCAAACACATTTACCTCGTAAAACAGTGTATGTGTTGTTCCCTGTTCCGTGTTGTTTTAATGAATTCAGGTATTAGCAAAACATGGGTCCTGTGCCTTAAATATCTTTCTTTACCAAAAAACCTCTCTTTAAAAGGTCTGTATTTTTATGTTAACTTTCTCTTGCAGATCAGTGAAGCCTCATCCAGATGAGAAATGAAATTAACAGATATTCATATTGGTTTTTTTACAGATAAGTTATAAAGTGATGGTAGGTGTTCTTAAGTCAAATTCGCTGATTTGGAATTGTCAGGAATATGACAGTGTCAATTATCCAGAGAGTATGATGTGATCCAAACCCCAAACTGATAACGGATTTTATATTTTGTGCCTATTCTTTATCTGAAGTTTGGCTTATGTGGATCTAATCCATGTCTCTGGTATGATTAAACATATGGCCATCTTAATACTAATTTTTAAGCTTCAGAGCTTTCACGATTATTGTCCCCTGTCCTCGTCACTTATAACGGCCATCTGCATTTCCTTTCCTTTAATGAATGAAGTGATTTTACTTTATCATCAGTATGTTCTGGGAATAGCCCTGCTAAATGCTACACTCAGACCGAAAAGTGCCTGATGTAATTATGCAACCCATTAGAAATTTCAAAATTAAAATATTTTCCCCAAGCTTTGTAATATTCATTTCAGGCACAGGCTCACCACCATTTTTAACTAATATGCAATAAAGTGCTTTTACCAAATCAATGATTTTTTTTAAAAATCTGAGATGAATCAAACCAGTGAAAAAATTAACCCCTTTCTGTTCTGTTATTCTAACTAGTGTGCCAATTAGAGCTGAACTTTATCGTCTTTTACTTTTTTCTTTCTTAAAATTTAAAGTAAACCTGGAAGGAGAAAAATGAGCCATATTTTGCTAGTTAATACCTAGTATGTCTACACATTCGGCTGCCTAGTTGTCTAAGGGTCAACTATTTCTTAATAATCTGAATTTGTTAAAGGGTAAATTTGTGTTCTATGGCACCAAATAATGGTTTTGGCTCTGTATTTTCCATTGCCTCAGGTTTTTTTTATTTATATTTCTTAAGATCTATTTCTACTCACTGAACTTCCGACACCAGGAGAAGTTTTTCTCCAACTCTCCTGACACCAGCTGAGTGATCTACAACTCAGTTCAATTCTGAGGCCACCTGGCATCACTGCAGACCCCACAGGGTAGGTACGGGCTCAGCCCCCCAGACTGCCCACCTCTGAGGCCAATAGCAAGGCCTGACCTTCTGTACTTCCGACCAACTGGCTCTAGGCCAGGGGTTCCCACAACCCCTCCCAGAGCTCCATAATTTGCCAGAAGGGCTCACAGAACTCAGAAAGATAGTCTACTTATATCATCAGTTTATTACAAAGGACATAGCTCTTGAATGGCCAAAGGGGGGAGATGGCCAAATGGGCACTGCATGGTGGAGGGGCACAGAGCTTTCAAGGTCCTTTCTGGGCAAACCACCCTCTCAGCACCTCTGTGTGGTCACCAACCCAGACTCTCTCCAAATCCTGTCATTTTGGTTTATTATGGAGGTTCCATTCCGTAAGCATGACTGAGTAAATCAATGACCACTGGAAACTAACTCAGTCTTCACCCTCTGTCCCCTCCCTAGAGGCGCCTGGGGCTAAAAGTTCTAAACTTCTCACATAGTTGGTTTCTCAGGCAACCAGTCCTCACCCTGACTCTCTAGAGCGACGGTCACTCAGCATAGACCCAGGGGCCACTGAGAGGGGCTTATTATAAATAACAAATATGCTCCTCTCACTCCCTCACTAAGGAAATCACAAAGGTTTTAGAAGCTCTGTGCCAGGAACCACAGAAGAAGACCAAACCTGTATTTCTTACTATATCACAGTATCACAGATCATCAACGTAAGGCATAGGTAGGCTAAAAATTCCAAATTACTGATAGAAATCACCCAAATCTCAGTAACACTTTCTGAAGCAGCCTATTCGGCCCTTTAACTCAAGCCTGCTACGTGCACCACGGTGTCTTATCAATCAAGGGGGTTATGATGTAACTAATTGGATGTCACATTGCACCCCAAGGCAATCCCACTGAACTGATCGAGTGTGTTCACTGTTGTCCTTTCCATGTGGGGAGTACGCCATGTACTAGGCTCACGTTAGAGGCCGAGGCAGGAAGTAAGCTCAGCGGTGGCGGCTTGGAGTCCTGCACCCACATAATCTAGAGCTTCACGACTTGGCACTGTGTAATTCTAGTGTTTTATAGACAAGAGCTATGTCTCTGATTACGATGAGAGCTGCAGCCTTTCATTACTCATTTTAAATGCTCCCACCTTCCATGATTATTTTCTGTGATTCTGAGTTGACAGGTCTGGGATGGGGCCCAGGAATTTTCCGAAACCTCATCAAGTGATTCTTCCGTGTAATCAATTTGCAAACCCTTTCATCATATAGGTGGAGAGATCAAAGCCCAGAGGTGATGTGACTTATTTTGTGAAGGTGCCTGAAATTTCATTATCACAATTGTCTTCCTCAGAACTTCCAGACTACTCAGTCTTCAATATTTCAATGGAAGTATTTTCAAGGAAGATGGCGTGAACTCAAAGACCATAAGATCGAAGGCTAGAACTCATTAGGGAGAGCAGAGATTCCGAGGAGAACAGGATAATGAGCTCAAACTCTGTCCTCTTAATTATTCTGCTGGAGAGTGCCGGTGACCCAGGGGGCAGGCAGAGCGGGGGGCTGAGCCCTACTGAAGGGGACAGAGCTCAACAAAGCAATGATGTAACTGAAGCTCTGAAAGTTTCAGTGGTTTTGCCCAAATTATACAGCTTCATGCCTGTGGGGACAGAACCAGGAGTACAGTTTCCAGGCTCTCGGCCTCATATGGAAAGGTGCCGGCTCAGGTAGTAAATGGCCATCAACTGTGATTGGATGGCCATCAGCTGTGGCTAGTTGGCCGTCAGCTGTAACCAGTGAGCCATTGGCCACTAATATAACTGCTGTGGCTACGCTAGCTGAAAATGGGGGCTAACAAGACAATGGTGGCTGGGCTAGCAAGTAGCAAAGTGTGAATTGTGGATTGCAGAGAGGCGGATTGCAGCTAGCAAATGGGGAGTCGAGGAGAGTGGAGTCGGTCGGTTGGCAGAAAAGCAGACAGCAGGTCGCACGTCGTGTGAATCCGGCCTCCAGTGAGACCATAGTGGTGTGACTCCCCTACCTGTGGCTCCTTGGGTGTTCCTTTTTGGCCTCACCACATCCTGCGTTCTTATGTGGGGTGCGGGACAGGAGACCCCGCATGACACCCTGCGTGACAATGCCAGAGCTGTATAAACCTCAAGTCAGTACACCAAACCCCATACTCTTTCTGCCAGTTGTGCTAAAATTGTCTAATTCCCAATATGATCTCAGACTGACCTCTGTGGTGGAAAAATATGCATAAGGGCAATCCTACACAAAAACATTTTAAATACCTCAGTTAGCACCTTGTATAAATCCTAACATTTAGTAAGTGCTCCAAAATATTTGATATTGCATGGTTGTCAAAAATTCCCATAAAGGTCCTCAGTTCAGTGTCTTTCTCCTTATTTTGCCATCTTCCCTTCAATCAAGTTTCCTCTGAAGCCGCCCTACTTGTCAGCAATGTGGGCCATACTGCGGATGTCGTGTTGAAGACCAATCTTCGTCCCACTGCTATGTCACAATTCAGAAACCTAACAATAGGCTGAGCATGAGAATAAAGGAATAAAGTATTCTTCCTTGAATGTTGCTTCCTTTTGCAGAATATGCCGGATAAGAGCAATACCTGGGTGGAGTTTCTGAAGGAGATCACAGGCCTGTTAGCCACACCCCTCAAACCTGATACTCAAGCTCTCCGCCATGGGCCCACTATTTGTTTTCCTTCAGAGTTCTTCCTCACATCTATGACATTCCCCTTATGTCATGGACTGAATGTCTGTGTCCCCCAAAATTCATCTGTTGAAACCTTACCCTAATGTGTTGGTGTTAGGAGGTGGGAGCTTGGGAGGTGACTAGAATCAGACGAGGTCAGGAGGGCGGCCCCCTCACGTTTGGGGTTAGTGTCCTCGTGAGACGATGGGAGAGCTGGCTTCCTCTCTCTGCTCGCCACCTGCTGAGCACAACTGGCTGAAGGCTCTCATCAGAACCCGGCCGCGGGCACCCTCACCTCAGACCACCAGGCTCCAGAACTGAGAACTAAACGTCTGTTCTCACAAACCACCGAGTCTGTGGTGCTGTTACAGCAGCCTGAACTGGAGCCTTCACCACAGCAACTCAGGGTCCCCATGGGACCCCGCTCTTTCCCCGTTTCTGGGGTATTCGAAAGCAACCTGCCTGTCAAAGCATACCACCAATGTCACTTCCCTACTCCCCTCAGTGGGAGCTATTCTCTTCCTCTCATGCATTGCACGCATGCTTTCTACCATAAACTTTCTTATTTCTGCACACTGTCTCTCCCACAGGACAATGCTTTGCCCAATGGTAAAATATTCCGTGAATAAATGACTGAATTGATGAATGGATTGTTGACCAAATATTTAAATTTAGGATTCAATTTTAACTGTTTTCATCATTATTAAACATTTTAGTACAAGCCCCATTTTCCACATCCACCCCCCAAAAAACTGTGGCAAGAAAACAAATCCATACAATTTCTAACTGTGTCATTTTTCATCTTATTTGGATATGACTGCTATGACAGTCACATCTATTTATTGTTGAAGGCTGGAAAGAAAAAGTGAGCAGCTATGTTCTCCTTGTACTTCCTGGCCGGTATTTTCCAATCCCCTTTCCCATACCGACATTCCAAATTTATAAAAATGCAAAGCTTCCTCACATACGGCACTTTACTTCACACACAACTCTCACAGGAATTACTGAAATGCAATAACCTTCTCCTGTTATGATTCCATCGTATCCAACCGAGATAAAAGAAGCACAACCAACTTAACTGAAAAAGAAAACTTAAAAAAATTACTTACTTAAAAACAAAACCCAAAATTACAAGTTATTTTTTAACACTTTCTCTTATGATATTTCTTACCTAATCTGCAATTAAGGAGATATGTTTTTCTAAACTAAATATGTTTTTTACAAATTTGTTATTCTAATAGTTAACAATTAATCATAAGAGGAGGTAAAATGATAAGTTTGTGGTTTTTCCATAAGTATTCTGCATTAGCAGAGAAATATCTACACATTTCTAAGAAAGTTCATGATAAAAGTGAATCTTAACTTTAAATGTAAAATACTAAAATAATAAGGTAATAAGGATATTAGATAATATAACAGGGTGAATCAAGAAAATAATTATTTTCTTAGACAAAACATTGAGGTTTCACTCTTCTCAGTTGGTAGAAAAACTGCAGTGCTGTATAGTTAGAATCTATCTGTCACCAGATTTCATTTAAATTCAGATTACCTGACCGAGTGGCTGAGCGTCTGGGCACACATTGGAACAAATCTGGTTGGTGGTATGGGACAAAACTACAGTTATGTGACAGCTTCCTTAGTAATATTAATATATAATGAAGGCAACAACAGGCCTTAAATCAAACTGCCACTTTGTTTCTACATATTTTTCTAAAGAAATAAGCACACAGTGAACAATAGTTTAGCAAAATCAGCAATGTTGATAAACTCAGCAGTATCTGGCACAGAGAAAAACTGGAAGCAGCCTATGTCTCTAATAAAGGGGAAATGTTTCAATTATGGCCTCTCTGCATAGTGGCTACAAAATGCTATGAAACAACATAATGGCATAGAAACCACTGGTGTTGTATTAATTTTAAAAGCAGATTCTAAAGTACGGCTTCATGATCGTATTTAGCATAAAATAAAGCGATTCTCTATTTGTTAGAGACCACTATTAATAAGGAAACCCCAAGACACGGCTCACAGCAGACAGAGGCATGTTTTCACTCATGTGACATCGGGTGTCCCAGGGACCCAGCTGTCCTTCCATCTTAACACTCCATGACCCCCAGGGCACAGGGTGCACTTTAATTTGTTTGAAAATGGGGGTTCCCAGATTTGGGGAATGTTATGAACGCTCACTTCAGAGAAATGCGCACACACACTCACACGCTGGGGCTGTGCTGAGGGGTTCAGATGCCTGCTGAGAGCCTGCTAGCTGGTACCACCTCATCAGCTGACTCTTGTGATTCACACTGAAGAGAACTACAGGGAGACCTGGGAAATAGAGTCTCTCCCTGGGCAGCTGTGTACCCACTACAACAGCGGAAGGAGTGGTGGTCTGTTCCCAAAGGGAAAACAAGGAGCGGAGAATGGATTTGGGGAGCACTTAGCCATCTCTGCCGCAAATTACCTAAAAACACTGGTATCTACAGAGCAGATATAATAATACTTATGTCTGGATGATGAGATAATGAGTTATTTTTTTAATTTTCTTTTTCATTCATTTTATTTTTCCAAATTAATTTTGTGATATTGAACATTTCTACAACAATTCTGAATTCCTTAAGAAGTCCTAGTACATGAAAAATAATTCCACATGATTTATATGTGCTGTTGAAGAATACGTTTTCCATTAATTGGGTTTGAATATATCCCTTACATCAAGTTTGACAATGAGTTTTTCAAATCTTCAGTTTCTGTACTGATTTTTGCCTAATGAGAGAAGTATATAAAAATCTTCTACTATAATTATGGATTTAAATTTTTTGTCCTTCAATGGAAAATTTGTTTTCTATATTTTGAGACTATGTTGTCTTTGCACATAAGTGTACCATTGTTTTATACTTTTAGTAATTTTTTCTTGTCATATGTACTAACATCATTCCTATTAATGGTTTTGCATCAAATTCTTTTTTGTCTATTAATATTGCTCTACCAGCTTCATTTTGCTTAGTATTTGCCTAGCAAACCTTTTTCACTTCTCTATTTTCAACATTTGTGAGTAAAAGTGTGCTATGTATAGCTCTCATGCATATTATAATTTGATTTTCTTTCTAATGTAGTCTAATTTATCAATAATTCTACTTTTCCTATCAATTTTTACCTTTTATTTACCATTTTTTTGCTTATATGTTCTCCTTTTCTGCAATCCATTGGATTGCATTCCTTTTCTTTTTCATCTTTCTAAACCATCCGCTTACTAAAAATGGTGTACTCCATTTTTAGTCTTTAAATAGCTAACTTTAAATTTTTAACATGGATACTTAACAAGATTTCAAATTAATCAATACCTCTATTCTCTTCCTGAATAATTGAAGGCTCTTAGAATCCTTTCACTCTGATGTTCCCTCCTATGCTACTTCAATGTTATTGTAGTCTTACGCTCAACAACCTGCCGTGCAGACATGAGGCTTATTTTAGGAGTTTCCTCCCATAAACCTTTATACTTCCAGAGTTAAAAATTAAGGCTATTTTAGGGCATTTCTAGAGAGAAGAGAAAATTAAGTCAAATAAGTTTCCATAATTAAACTATTTTATTAAAATCAAGAGAATATAAGGCAAATGACTACACATCAAAACTAATATGAAAGTTCAAATTATTTGTTGTCCTAATTTGAAAAATGCTGGACGAGGGCAGGGTATCTTTGTTCCCACTTGGGGGAAAATTAATTATTTATTTATTCATTTATTTTTGCTACAGAAACTATGTCAACGCTTTGCTTTCAGCTGTGATCATCATTCCATCCTTATTTTATTATTTTCTTATAAGAAGTAAAACTTCTGAGCATGATTTATAGGTATCCAGGCCAGAAGCTGTGGAACATGAAACACTGATCTTCAAAAATGAGGAAGGAACGGAAACTCTGCACCTCTACCTCAGGGTTTGTGTTTTCATTTTCGACATAAGCAGAGGTGACTAGTGAAATGGCATTGAGAGGTACCCACTGTTCTGCCTGTTCCCAAATCTTCCTATTCAGCCTAAAAGTCTCTTTTAAAAATCACCAGAAGAGTCAACCTTCACATTTCAATCATTTAGTTTCCAAAAGAAAAAATATGTACAACCCATACATGCAGTTGTGTTAATACATGGAATATAACTTGTAAGACGTGTAGATATTCTCTTTTGTTGTTTTCGAAAGTTCCTTATTAAAAATAACTGAGCATATGGAGTCAGCTATGATAGTCAAAGTGAAGACTCGCTATGCACCTGACAGGCATGTTTACTAAACCAGGAACCTAAAATAGAGTGTGTTTCTAGCAGTCTGTGAACCGAGGCCACATCAATGGTAGGCACCCTCCTTGGAATCAGCACTTGAAGGAAACGTCTCGATCTGTCCATGATGATGATGATGATGGTGATGGTGGTGATGGTGATGATGATGGTGATGATGGTGATGGTAGTGATGATGATGATGGTGATAATAATGATGGCGGTGATGGTCATGATGGTGATGATGATGATGGTGATGATGGTGATGATGATGATGATGGTGATGATGGTGATGGCGGTGATGGTCATGATGGTGATGATGATGATGGTGATGGTGATGGTGATGGTGATAATGGTGATGGCGGTGATGGTCATGATGGTGATGATGATGATGGTGATGGTGATGGTGATGGTGATAATGGTGATGATGGTGATGATGATGGTAGTGATAATGGTGATGGTGGTGATGGTGGTGATGATGGTGATGATGGTGATGGTAGTGATGATAATGAGGATGGTGATAATGGTGATGGCGGTGATGGTGATGATAATGATGGTGATGATGGTGATGATGATGGTAGTGATAATGGTGATGGTGGTGATGTGGTGATGGTGGTGATGATGGTGATGATGGTGATGGTAGTGATGATGATGAGGATGGTGATAATGGTGATGGCGGTGATGGTCATGATGGTGATGATGATGATGGTGATGATGGTGATGATGATGATGATGGTGATGATGGTGATGATGATGGTAGTGATGATGGTGATAATGGTGATGATGGTGATGACAACAAGAGTGAGAGAGTTACTTCTGTGCCTGTACTTCATACTAACAACCTCACTTACATTCATTCATTCTTATGAGATGGGTGACTATTATTGCACAGGTTAAGAAACTGAGACTACGAGAAAATAACTTGCACAAGTTCACACATTAAAATATGGTAGTCCTAGGATCAGGCTGCTTGATTCCAAAGCTGTACCTTTGACTATTAAGCTAAATTGCTTCCACACTCTGAAATGTCCACACAGTATGTATACCTCCCTTTGTTCCACTCCCAAAATGTCCCCAAGAGCTCACACCATTCCTTCATATTCCCTACAGCAAATCCACATGAGGCAGTGAGACCTATGGGGTATGAGTAGCACATACATGGAAACACTGTACAGTCGAAGACGTGCTTGAATTATTGCCAGCTCCGTCTAAGGGATATTGTTCAATGTGACAGGTAAGGCTGGAACTGGAATTGTTGCTAGGTCTGAAAGAGCAAACCCCATGACATGTGTAATCAGGAACAATCAGTGACTAGACGTTCTCCAGCGCCCAAGAGAAAGGAAACCCTTTGTCCACTTCTTACTTTCCACAGGAGTTGGAGGGTCGGAAAGGGGACACAGTGTTTGGTGTTTTCTTAGCACTTAGTAAGTAGAAGAAATGTCAGCACATTGGTTGACGGTACCAATTTCACCATCCTTAGAGGCCTGAGAGAACCTGTGCTCACTGATCAAACCACATTCGAAAAGGATCTCTAGCGCTCACAATTTAAAGAAAAAAAATGCCTTTCTCTGCTCATGTAAAAGACATATTGAGTAAGAGAGACGATTTTGTCATTTTTTCCCCCAGACTGTCATTTCCCTCTTTCCCAAGTGGGTTAGCAGGAATCAACAATAAACAATATAAAAAGTAAATTTATAAATATTTTCAATGGAGTGGAGAAAAGCATTACCCAGAGAGAGCTGGTTTCTAGCAGTACAGTGAGCACACTTAGGACGCACTGGGTCCCTCCCTCTCTTCACATGGCTCTA
Source organism: Rhinolophus hipposideros (assembly GCF_964194185.1). Classification (NCBI taxonomy): domain Eukaryota; kingdom Metazoa; phylum Chordata; class Mammalia; order Chiroptera; family Rhinolophidae; genus Rhinolophus; species Rhinolophus hipposideros. Next base: position 75,154,004 of record NC_138059.1, read on the forward strand.
CTCACTGGATTTCTGGTACATTTTAGCCCAGTGATTACAGACCATATTTCTGACTAGAAACATCAAATAGTGGGATTTCTTTTACTTTCATAGACTTTATTACACAAAAGTTTATTCACAGCAAATTCTATCTCTCAGCTTCTCTCCAGCTCAAAATTATTTAAATTTTTAAAGATTCAAAACAAAAGTAATGCCTCGTTTTAATCTTATGTTAGAGCTGGATGACACTATATTGTCTTTTCTCTTATGGATAAAAGCCAGCATTTCTTTTCCTCTTAGCATTTATCCACAAAGATGTCAAAACACAATGCAATGTTATAACTCTTCATATAGAATTTTACTCTCATGGTATAGCTGTTAGATTGGTAAAGATCTAAAATCTTTTTTGAAAGAGCAAGATACTTATATTCAAGCAGTAGCATTATCCCATAAAATGCTTCTCTGAACTAGTTCCTTGTAGTTCAGGGACTGCCATAAAATTGCTGGAACACATGTTAAAATCTAGAGACAAAAACAAATGTTTGCTAAGGGGAGGGTGTTACTTTCATAGAACCAGAAATTTAAATTAGTCAACCCGTCTCTTCTAATAAACTTCTTTATCTAAGTCTAACAACAAAGGATTTGTTTTTTCAGGTTTTCTTGCTATATTTGGAGAAATTAGAATATGTTCTGAGATTATGCTGTCACACATGATGAAGAAAATAAGAGGAAAAGTGACACATCAACTGAAGTACAGCACACGACCTTCTGAATCCAATATACCCACTGCCCAGCACACAGGCACACACTCAACTGGATGCAGTCAGTTAACAACCGAACACACAACGTCTCTCAGAGCTGAGCTCTGATGAATCAGTGTAAAAATACAAAGAAAGTAAGCAGAATGCTAAACGTTAGAGATAATTCACCAATGTGAACACTGATGGCTACACAGCCGTGTACATACATAAGGGGGACTGGAGAGCATACACGAGTGACTCATGAGGCTGTGTGCCTACCGGCTGCACAAAGGAACACAACCTTGAAATGATGCAAAACAGCCTACAGCCCTCGTGGTGCCTGTTCCTTCACGGAAGTTTGTGAGGCTTCCCAAAAATGGGCTGCTGTCCAGCAAGCCCCACAGTGACGCAATCCAGATGGGCACTGGGCAGTCACATCGCCTTCCCGACAGACCTGCAGAGACTGTCTCATCGGCTCCTGCAGCCTCAGCTATCTGCTCTCAGACACACTCTGAGGAAGTCTGGCTGACAGGAATGTTGCCAGCTTTGAACGTAAAATTTGATGGAATAGTTCATGGAGAAAACAAACTTTTTAGGACATGCTTTCACTTATCATAAACAAGAAACTGCATGTTTTCAAGAAATAACCACTGAAGGTGAAACGTTTGGGAGCTGCTGGCAGAACAAACGGTGTGACTGATCTCGATTCCACAGCGCATGAGATGAAGCATGTCCTTTGTCCTTCTCCATCCGTTTGACCACAAGGCCGGATGGCGACACCCATGCACATCAAACCTGGGACTCGCGTTCTGAACCTTGGCGACCTCCCAGATGTCAGAACTAAGGACACGCTGATGAGGTTTCTGGATGAGGCCAAGCTGTATCTTCATACGGCAGACATAGATTTAAGCATGTTTCCCTTTTAGTCATCCACAGACTTACGTTTAATTTGATTTTATGTGTACAAAAAGTCACTGCTGGACGTGCAATAACAGAGAAGACACAGTAATTAAAGCTCGGATGTGACAGGAAAAACTGCACAGGCTGCAGGACCGAAGTCAGGCTCCACTCATGGCTCTGTCACCTCCCACACATGTGGCATTGGGCAGGTCCTTCACTGCACAGAGCCGGTGTTCTTACCAGTGTGATGGCATCACAGCACACGCCTGGCAGGGCTTGCGTGAGGGGTCCATTACATCACAGATCATAGGGGCGTGCGCGGCGTCTGGGACGCCTGCTGGTGGGCCTGCACCGGGCTCTGTGCTGGCTCGGCCTGAAGTCCCGTGAGATGCCACAGGAAACGCAGGGCCAGACTGTCTTCTGAGGGCTGCTCGATGGCCAATGATGGGTCTTCCCTTGCTGTTGGCGTCGAGCTGATTGCGGCTGACTCCGGAAATCAGCCGGATCAGCTCCTGAGGGCTGACTTAGCACAGATTCCTGGGCGCCAGTGTGCCCCCTCCAGGCTCCCTTCACATAGGAAGGTAAATACAACCAAAACCCAGATGCACGTTGAATAGTACTGGTTCCCATTAATTTTAATATTTATCCAATGAGTTTTCAGAGAGCAGGGCTGCTTAGCAGACGCCTCTAAGTAAAGGCAGGATTATCTCAGAGGCTTCCTCTTCCAGAGGCAAGTTTATCAGAGCCTGATCAGAGCCACGGAGCCACGTGGCACATGCCAGCCCTGCCCAGAAGTCTGGGAGCAAACTGGATACATGGTCCTTCATACAAATTTCATTTTGGGAATAACACCCATTTGAAATTAAACCCTCATTTAAAAATCAAACTCTAAAATGAAATGGAAAACATCATGACAGGCTTATTTAGTGAGTCTGAAAGAATTTTTTTTTAACATATGCTTTGAAAAAATGATTGGATTTGATTTGGGCAAATGTTTTGGATTTGATTGGGCAACAGAAACCCAGTTTTGGTCTTATAGAGGAGGCAGTCAGGCAAAAGAAGTACCTTTCAGTTAAACGTCATATTTAGAGAATACAATTAAAGTACCTGAAAATTAATTTAACATCTTTGCAGGTTTCAGAAGAACTGTGCATAAAATATTCTGTCAGGTTGAATCCTGTTACCAACTAAGATATCAGATTTCAAATAAACACAGAAAATAAAATGGCATTTCCAAAACAGTGAGAATAAAAAACAATTTGTGTACAATCAAGACAGGTAATGATGCAAAAAATTGCCCCCTGAGTCAATCAGCGTCCTAGGCTTGTTTCATTAAAGGACTCTATGTGGTCCTGTCGTCTTAGTAGCACTGCCAAAGGTTCCCAGATTCAATTTCAATCCAAAATTTTAGCAGAACTCAGCACTTTAGAAACAAAGAAACAAAGGAAAGGGGGAAATCCAGTGCAGATGTACATTTTCATGATATTTAACACACAGCAACAGAGTTGCAGCTTTAGTCACCATGGCAACCGGCCTACAAAACATGTTAAAGAAATGTCAGTTTTTCTGTTTAATCCAGCCATAGCCCAGATTGTAAAGGCTTTAAAACTCCTCAGCAACATATTAATTTCATGTGCATTTGTTGTTACAAAGGAATAGGCTGTGGGCTGGGGGAGGTGAGGTGCTCATCTGTCGTCAAACATCCAACCACGGAGCCAACCAACCACTGGGCCATCTCAGCAAAACAAAAGCCAGAAGAGCCAGACCAGTCTCCTGCTCAGGACTTCTCACTATTATTCTTTTCTGTCATTATTTCTAATCAATTATCAGGATCCATTGACAAAATATACACCCTTGGTGGTGGTACTCTTTCAAAGAGACGTATCTCATCTAACATATGAAATGACATAGAAACTTAGAAAACGGATAAATGTCTATGGAAAAATAAAGCCTGAGGAGCCAGTGAGTGTCACTTAGCATCCGCAAACAATCTGGCATTAGACCGAGAACTCGTATACCACCACATCTGTCACTACTAGAAAGGGACAAGGTTAATCTCGCTATTCTTTGACTTCTTTTTCACCTACAAAACAAGTGACAACAATGGAATGGAATGTCACTATACCATTGTTTTCATACATAATTACTTCCCTAGAAAATTCAAGATAAGTCATGAAAATTTTTAGAAATAATGTGAGTTCAGTGAAAGCAACAAAAAAATAATTTTCCAATACAACAGAAGGACCTTTTAGAAAACTATAATTTTAAAAAAACCCCAAATATCAAATATCTAGAAATAAACTTCATTCAAATTGCATTAAATGTAAGTGAAAAATATTATCAAAACTTACTGAAAAGTACAAGTATGAAAGATGATAAAATAAATGAAAAGAACATGTTCCCTGATAAAAAAGTTTCCATACTTCCCAAACTAAGTTTACAAATTCAACAATCCGAATAAAACTCCAACGGGGTGTTTCTGCATCTTGACAAGCTGATTTTAATGTTTATGTGAAGAAAAATGCAGAAGGCAACTGACCAAGACCCCTTCGCGCTCCCGTCAGTGTAGACAGGTTCTTGCTCACTCCAGCCCTGACCTCTCTTCTAAAGCATTCACTTGAACCTGCCATTGCAAAGTCTGACTCTATCATTTTGAGACATAAGCAATCAGCCTCTTGCCAGTTTCACACCCCAGGAAGGTATGTCTCAAAACCTGGAAGCCATCCCTTTGAAACAACCAGGAAGACAGTGCCCTTCTGTCTGAGTCTGTGTGGGAAGGTGGAAGCCTAACTTCCAGAGCCCAAAGTAGCCAACACAGATGGCCTGGTCATACTGACAGCCCCCCAACACACAGATGACCTGGTCACACTGACAGCCTCCCCCAACACACGGATGACCTGGTCACACTGACAACCCCCCAAAACACAGATGACCTGGTCACACTGACACCCTCCCCTCACCCCGGTACTTTCCTGGTAGCTCACCCCGCTGCCCAAAATGCTCCCATCTTTTGTTTCAGGAGAGTTGAGTTTAGTCTCTCTCTCCCCTACTGCAGTGGATATGCCAATGTTGTAAGGAGTTCAGAACATAGAACACCTGGAGAGCTTTTAAACCACAGACCCTGGATCCCACCTTGAGTTTCCGATTCAGCTGGTCTGAGACGGGGGAGAACTTACTTCTGTAACTTGTTCCCTGACCCACTCAAGCTGTGGCTCCGAGAATCACTTTGAGAAACAATTATGTGATGCATTTGCACAGCACCACTGGTTTACATGGCGGGTCCTGCTGTGTGTCTGACGAAATGTGTTTCATAAAATATGGTAACAAGAGGAAACAGTGCACTGGGCTCTGTTACTGGTATGCAGCCCCCGACACGTGCCTTTCCAAAAGTCACCCACGACCTTGAATGACCTGTAGCGTGCTCTGTACTGGTTTCCTGTGGTTGCCTTAACAAATCACCATCAACTGTGTGGCTTAAAACAGAAAATTGTCCCTCACCGTCAGGAGGCCGAACATCCACAGTCAAGGCGATGGCTGGCGGCGCTGAGGGCGACTCCATCCAGCCTCTCTCCAGCCTCTGCCATCACACAGAGTTCTCGCTGTGTGTCTGTCTCTTCCTCCTGTAAGGACAACAGTGACTGGATTTAGGCCCCATCCTAATCCAGTGTGATCTCCTCCAGCAAACTCAGTCTGCAAAGACCGTTTCCAAAACCTGAGGCCGTGGGTGGACAGGAATTTGGGGGACATCATCCAACCCAGTCTATGCTCTACCATAGTCTCTTAACTGCTTTGTCACCAATGGTTACAAGTGACAAATGTGACTAATGGTTCTTTATTCGCCCTCAGCGTGGCTGGGAGGGCAGGCAGTGTGCAGAGCCCATGGCCTCAGGCTCGGCACAAAGCCTCAGCCAAGGGCCCGTGTGCCAGGCAGACATCGCCACTTCCTGTGCTTGTCGTGATGTGACAGACTGGAAAGCACTAGCCCAACTGAGCTAAACAAACCCAAGTGAATGCAGGTCGTCATTTCATATTCCTCTTTCACGGCAGTCAGTTGCTTTACGCCAAGTTCCCCAGGAAGTAAAAATCCCGTAGAAAAGGAAATCGGTCCCCCTGCACTCCTTTGGGGAGCAGCTTAGCTGATCCTCATCCAAAACTGTTCCACTGGAGTTTTGTCCTCAACAACTCGAGGCTCTGTGAGTGATATTTCAATAATCGGCAATGTTTCGTGAAACAGTCACTCAGCAGCCACATGTGTCGGGCTAAAGATGGGAAGACACCACATGAGACACAGCCTCAGCCCTTGGGGACTTGGAAATGCAGTGGGAAACCAATGAGCAGCTGAGCACAGATGAAGCACACAGAGTGCACACCCTCCGTTACACCTCGCGACCCTGTGAGGAAGCAGGGCCACCTACCTGAAAGATGAGGAAGCTGGCTCCTACAGGGTGGGGACGCGCCACGGCCACCAGAGGCAGGACGCAGGCCTAGCCGCCCGCACCTGCTCCTCCCCTGCATAGAGGAGAGAGAGGGACATCCTCCCCCTGTGGACAGAGAGGGAACGAGCATGACTCACTCATCCAGAGAACCTCCTGCATTGTCACCAATGCTAAGCTTAAAAACCATACATCTACGAAAAGACAGAAATAAATAGATGGCCGAGATTCCAGAACATTCAATCGTCTTCCCAGCAAGAATACAGCATTCCCTGGGGCGACTCGAAAGCCACCTGGAGAAACCCTGTCTCACGACTCAGCGCTTTCCAAGACTTTTTCATCTGACTTTGCGGGTGCACAGCTCAGCCTGCTCCTTCCTAGGGACTGCTGATTCCGAAGTACAGGTGACCAGCCGGGTGCTCACCTACTGTGTGCTTGAGGGGCCACTGCAAAGTTTTCCACGAGGAACCCACCACATCTGGTGGACCTCAGCCCCGCTCTTTGGCTCATCCTGCCTTAAATATAGGACACACCGGTGCTGCGTCCTCATTGTCACTCCCACAGGAGAGGAGTGTCGCCCCCAGCCCCGCGGACGTGCGGGCTGTGCGTGCAGCCAGGACCCACAGGCACCCCTGCCCACTACACGCCAACGACCCTGCTCGGTGTTGACAACAGCAATGTGTCTGGACGGTGCCGACACGCGAGCCCAGGCACCCGCGGCGCCAGGCCACCTACCGCCCAGATCGTGGCTCCGCCGCCCACCGCGCGCCTCGCCCGGGGAACTGCCCGGCCACCACCGCGGGGGCGTCCCCAGCCACTGGCCCCAGGCGGGCCTGGGCCACGACCGTCAGCCGTACCGCGGCGCTTCTCCTGGCCGCTCGGCACAGGTAACCTCATCTCTGGGGTTCAGCCCCTCGTCTGGGAGGGAGGCGGCCACGGGCCTACGGAAAGGACTGCGGTGACAGCAGGCATTCGCTGTCGCTGGGGTGGGCCCTGGCGACGCTGCCTGTCACCGCGGTGGTGACCCGCCCCTGAGCCGCACCTCCGCCCGCTAAACAAACGCGGCAGCGGGACGCAAACACGGGTCTGTGGAATCTGGACACCGGGCTCGGGAACTGGAACGTGGGCTCCAGGGAGAGGCACTGAAATGACATGCTAAGGACGACGTCTGCAATGTCAAATGTTCTAGCATCCAGATTCTAAGGAGTAAAAAGAAACAGGAGAAAGCAGTTTTACAATATCTTATGTCAACCCAATATATCAAAATATTGTCATTTCAACATGTAATCCCTATCAAAATATTAATGAGATCATCTCTCTTTTTTATACTAAGTCCTCTTAGCATAAAATCTATGCTTTCCGCTCGTCTCAGTGTGAATTCGCCACAATTCGGGTGCTCAAAGCCCACTGTGGCCGGTTTCTGTGGTGGGCAGTACAGGGCCAGGCCAAGGGAGGGGCACGTGGGAGCCCTTCCCCCCGTGAGTCACATGCTTGGAAGTCGGACCTTCCCCATTAGATGGGACCTCCCTTAGCGAAGGGCGAGGGCTGCCAGGCAGTGCACAGCACACAACTGGAAGTGCCTACGTTTATCAAACAGAAGCATGAACGCAAAAATGAATAAGTGCATGAATGAATGAGCACATGAAGGAAAATGAAAACCAAAGAGCAGGCAGCATAGTTTGTAACCTTAGAGAAGCTGACACGTGTGAAAATCCAAACTTCTATGGCGTGATCCCCTAAGCTGTTGAGAGAAGGGTATCGCAGCTCACAGATGCAGGACTCGTCTCCACCTGTCAATCTGATAAAACCCTGAATATTTCCACATTAAAAATGCACATTCATTTCTTTATGTAGTCACATCCCGCCTGTAGAATTACATGATTGCATGAAATCTTTTTAACTCTCTTGAGGGTAGTATTTAAGTAAAATCTTTTCAGAACATTTTATAAAAATATCACAAAAGCATGAACAATTGCTATGAACGCTGAAGCCTGGACAATGAGTAACACATCAGAAGCTTGCAGCTCAGTTAATATCTGTTAGAGACTGAGGAATAGTGTTGGTTGTTTGGGCTATTTTGAGCACTCTTCCTGAGACACTGTTTTTTATTAAAATGCGTGGCCGAAGCACGCATAATACTCCAGATGATCAAACAAGCGCGGGAAGTAAGGAAATGACTCACTCGTAACAGACTTTGCAGTTGTAAATCCATTCATTAGGATAAACGTGAAAGGCTCTGAACTCACTCCTAGGTCATTTCCATACAAAGGGCCGTGAATCAGTCATTTCCCAGCTTCTGCATACACATATGTGTACATGGACACATACACATGAAACTAACTTTAACACTGTCACATGAGTTCCTGGTCGGCCTTCTCTTCTGAAGTGTAGCCCGTATTTCCAGGTTTCTAGGTCAAAATCCATTTTGATCCTGGCAGCTACTCCATTAGCTCACTCTTCCAGCTTTGTGACAATCAGACCTGATCAGCACACTCATATCTTCATCCAAGTGCTTATTGAACAAGGCAAAATTTAAGAGGAAGCTCTGTGGGGGGCCACTGCGTGCAGTGGTTCTCAAGTTTCCTGGGCCAAAGAACTGCCCTGGGGAGTGTCGGGAAAACGCAAGAACTCTGATTCAGTGGCTCTGGAGTGGGACCTAGAATATGTATTTTTAAAAGGCACCTGCGGAAATAAATGAAGAACGCCGAATGAGAACACGCCAAGGCTGTTTATAAAGAATCCATAGCTTGCTACAAAGGGAGTCAGCCCTGCTCTTGCACCTGGCGAAGACTTAAATGACAGCAGGGCAGCAGGAAGTCTTTACAGAGGGAAAGGAAGGCTTCAGGAGTTATGGGCGGAAGGCCTGTGTCCCCCAAAATTCATGTTGAAATCCCAACCCCCCCCCCAGTGTGATGGTGTTAGGAGGGGGGGCTTTGGCAGGTGATGAGATCATGAGGGTGGGGCACCCATGAATGGGATTAGTGCCTTATAAAGAGACCACCGTGCTCACTGGCCACCCCCACTGTGTGAGGACACGGAGAACGCGGCCATCCGTGAGCCAGAGCGCAGGGCCTCAGCAGACACCATCTGCCAGCGCCTTGAGGGTGAGAGCACTTCCTTGAAGGCAGAACTTGAGTATCCGTCTTGCCACTTCCTGCCACGTCCTGCCACTTACAAACTCTTGTTGGGCCTGTTCCTTGGCTGCCAAATGCTGAAAATCCTTTCCCGGCTTGTCCCACAGGGTTGTCACGTGGACCGAATGAGATTGTGGAAGCATTAGCACTTTTGTGTTCTCATTACAAATGATACAAATGAGAGTTGCTATAATGACTGTAACTACTAACAAGAAAATTCTTGACATGAATGAAAATCAAAGAAAAACTTTTTGTAATTATAGAAATATTACTTAATGACTGATTTGCTACATTGATTAAATGATGTGATTCTGAAAACCACTGACATGACTATTAAAATGTCTTCTTCCAACTGTAAAATATTTAATGATAAAGAAAAAGACAAATAAATTATAGTGTAGTAATGCAAATAATTTATGAGTATCAAAAATTAGAGAAAATGAAAGTTATGATACCCCCTTCTTTCCTTATTTTACTTAACTAAGAAATAAGTAAAGCATACAAATCCATTCACACAAAGACATTGGGGATTATCTCCAAGGTCTGCCTCTGGGATGTCAGGAGATATTAAAGCTAGATATAAAAGGAATGAGTTATTGATGGTAGAATTCTGTCATTAGGGAAAGACTGATCTCTTTCCAATCACACTAGGTGGGCAATTCTATGTTCTTATATAAAGCTAGAGCTTCTTTTGTAAAGTCATTGAAAGCAAACAAAACAAGAATTTTTTGCAAATCCTGATACCCTGGTGGCCACAGACTGCCCCTGTCACCAGCAGCCCCAGTAGAAGAGAGACCAGACTATGATCTAAGAAAGGACACTTGAGGTTGAAGCTGGAGCGTTCTGCAAAGGAGCAAGTCCTGAGTGCCTGGAACAGCTCCTAAATGCAGGATAAATGTAGTTACTATGGCCACCTTGCATTAAGGACAGTGGGAAGAGGGACAGCTGCCTTTCTAGATAGAATACGGTGTGACCAAGACCAGACTACACCTGGATTCTGCCAGAACACGTGCACACACCAGAGGCTGCTGCCAAAGGCAAGACAGAGTGAGTGTTGGGGGCCACAGTCAATTAGTGACATCTGTGAGGGCACTAGACTCTATGGAAGTGATCTATTGTTCACACTCCCCCCTGGTATGATACATCAATCCAAGCTGGAGAACATGGCAAAAAAGCTTGAGATGGTGTAGAGATGAGATTCAAGCTACATTCTGAATAAAAATGGTGGTCAAGAGACCAATACATACATATATGCATGCATATGTGCGCAGTAGAAGCATACGCACACACCGGCATGCATACACATACACATACCTGCATACTTGTACATTCATGCACACATGCATATGTGCATGCATGCACACCCCCCACATGCATATAAACACACCCGAATACATACATGTATGCACACACATACCTGCACACATACACACACCTGCACGCATACACACACCTGAATACACATGTCCATGCACATATGTACATGCACACACGTGCGCACACACACACACTGCTGTAAGCATGTACCAACAAGTAGAGAACACAGTTCAGATGGAAAACGTATGTACCTCCAGGTCAGATGCACTTTGGGAGACATTAAAAAGTAGCAGCATCCTGGCTGGAAGCACACTGCCCCTCCCCTCTCTCCAAGGTGTGGGCCGGGGAGAGCAGGCAGGTATGTTCTGTTCCTCAGATAAGAAGGTCTCACCAAATACTTGCAATTCATGAGCACAGACGCTGGAAGAATCTGGCAAGTCTCCTATTTCTAACAGATAAAGAAGCTGACCTCCTCTCTGCCCTGGCGGAGTGCACATGTAACTGGAAAGCTGGATCAGGTCACAGACCCTGTGCAGTCTTGTTGGAAGTGCTCTCAGGAGGAGCTGCCATGAAATGAGAGCAGCACACAGCACTCTGGGGTGCGACAAGTCTGCGGGAGCAGAGGCCTTTATGTGAGAAAGGGAGGTCTTTGAGCCCCCACCGTGGACCACTCCCTGGATGGAAGTTATCTCTGGGGAGGGTCACACTGCCAACAGATGTGAAGGAATGAAATCTGAAGCAGCAACGCAGATTTGAAGCGTGTGCGGCCTCGCTGGTGGCCACTCGCAGATGGTGACACAGCCTGCAGAGGGAGCGGCTCTCACCCTTCGCGGCTATGTGGGTCTCTTCTCTGAACAGTGCCTCAGAACTTCTCATTAAAATGTAAACAGGTCCCTTGAAAGTTGACACCAAGAACCACTTTGAGAACAGAATGAACAGCCATGTCTGGATGGGCTTCATGGCGAGTGAGTGCCTGCAGTGGAGAACAGGTGGAGGGCTGCAGCCACCAAGGGCCCTGCACCCACGGCCACCCCAGGAGAAGCCAGATGACAGGGACAGAGTGACGAGGTCCAACATGCTGTCCCCTCCCATGTTCCTCAGCCAGGCCTGCTGCTCTGTCCCATGTGGGTCCCATGTCCCTTTAGCTTCATTGTGATGCTTACGCAGTGCTGCAGCGGCTCCACACCCGGCTGACCCTGACTGTGGGCCATGGACACGTGTGTCTGCCTGTGCGTGGGGCTCTGACACGTGTGGAGGCAGTGGAAGCATCGCCATCACTTACCACAGCACCCACCGTGGCCAAAGACAGGCGGCACCAGGTGTCTTCCCGCAACCGCAGCTGAGTCCCTTTTGTTTTATTATTATTAGTTTCACGTGTACAAAACAATGTACTAGTTAGACATTTACACCCCTCACAAAGTGATAACCTCTCTCCCCCAATCTACTACCCCTCTGACATCTTACATAGTTTTTATAATTCCATTGACTCTATTCCTTATGCTGTACTCCACATCCTGTGATTATATATATATATATATATATATAAAATTATACTAGACATTCAGTATTATCCAGCTTCACGTGTACAGTGCAGTGGTCAGGCATCTACACCATCCATGAAGTGGTCATACTCAATGGGGAAAAGCTAAAACCATTCCCCTTAAGATCAGGAACAAGACAAGGCTGCCCACTTTCACCACTTTTACTCAACATAGTTCTGGAAGTTCTAGCCACAGCAATCAGACAAGGAAAAGAAATAAAAGTCATTCAAATTGGAAAGGAGGAAGTAAAATTGTCATTATATGCAGATGACATGATACTATATACAAAGAAACCCAAATATTCCACCAAAAACTATTAGAACTGATAAACAAATTTAGTAAAGTAGCAGGATACAAAATTAATATTCAGAAATCAGTTGCATTTGTATACACCAACAATAAACTATCAGAAGGAGAAGTTAAGAAAACAATCCCATTTACAATTGCTTCAAAACTACAAAATACTTAGGAATAAATTTAACGAAAGAAGTAAAAGACCTTGTACTCAGAAAATTATAAGATACTGAAGAGAGAAATTTAGGAAGATACAAATAGATGGAAACACATACCATGTTCATAGATAGGAAGAATTAATATAGTTAAAATGTTAATACCGCCTAAGGTAATATACAGATTCAAAACAATTCCTACCAAACTACCAAGGGCATTTTTTACACAAAAAGAACATATAATCCTAAAATTTATATGGAACCATAAAAGACCCTGAATAGCCACAGCAATCTTAAGAAATAAGAACAAAGTGGGAAGTATCACGCTAGCTGACATCAAATCATACTACAAGGCTACAGTAATCAAAACAGCATGGTACTGGGATAAAAACAGACACATAGATCGATGGAACAGAATAGAGAGTCCAGAAATAAATCCATGCCTATATGGCCATTTAATTTGAGTCTCTTTTATAAACATGGATGCGTTATCAGTGCAACAGTCCCAGAAAAAGCAGAAAAATACAGCTCGGGTGCCTGGGGTAGCCCATCGTCCCTGCAGAGAATCGCTAACTTTACAGGGAAAATCATGCTATTCCTCACATTCCTCAGAAACCTACAAATGTGTCTGTCAGCGGATTTCCAGGCTGACACTTGCAGTTTTGGGTTAGGGCTGGGCAGTTACCAGGGTGTGACTAAGGGTATCCTGCTTTTCAAAACACACTCAGCCTATCTTTCAAGGAAAACTGGCAAGGGCAGGGTAGAAAACTTTCACTAATAACCGTCTATGGTTTTATAAAGATGGTTTTTCCTCGGAGACCAGGAGGTGAACTACATTATTTCCATTTTATGCATGTTACATGAATTCCTGAATCAATTTTCAATTTCCAGACACAAAAAAAAAAACCCTTATTTAGAGTACTAAGACTTCATGTTATCTCTCCTTCCTACCTTTGTACCTTTTTTACTTTTACAGACCCAGCTAGATCTGCTCAGGTCCTAAGTTCAAACATACCTGTGAGTCACTGGCTAGAATAATCTTAGAAACATTTGCTTGATTTATTATTTACATGAAATAAGGATTATTTTTGTACAGCTTACACTGTTTTTTATCATTGCTAATAAAAAATATATTATAAGCAGTGCCTTAGTTATTTCTTTCAATTTACTTTTACTATACTATTAAGTATTTCCTTCCCAAAGAGCCAGACAGATATTTTTTAATGGTTGTCATTTTATACACCTGACTGAAAATTAGGTGATTTTGTTCACCCTGGGGCATCTTGATTCTACTCTGGGTCATGTTATCTTTCAATTCCACTGGCCTCTTTGTCTTATTTTCAGAGTAGATGAGAATGGTCCATATAGTCCCAATGGGATTTTAAGACAAGATACATACATAGCGTTACTCTAAAATTAAATAGGCCCTTGCAACATAAAATTCCTGTGTTGATTGTAATTCCCCTTTGTAGTTTGTGAATTCTTTTATATGTGTGAAGTACATCCCTACACCGAAGTCAGGCCTTAAAGTACTTCCCACTTTCTCTTAAGTGTGGGAATTAATCCTTTGGCATAATAATTAAGTGTAAGATTCTCTAGAAAAAAATGATATCACAGAGTTTCCTATAGACATGTGAGGTGACACGTAATCCAGCGTTTGATATCCTGTTACAACTTCGTACTATACAGTCATTGAAATGTTTTTAATATTTTAAAACTTATGTAATTCCTCGTCGAAATAACAAAGTTGGGACTGACACTATAAAAGAGGCCACAAGCAAGTAACATATGATACGTGTAACTCTTAGTCATCTCATTAATATTAATAACGCTAATAAAGAACTAAGCTATTAATTTTTCATAAGACCTAAAAAAGCCCTCTTGTTGCAATAATTCAATCATAGAAAGAGACACAGGATATGAGGATTCCAGCTGAATGCAAACAGAACTGAAAGGAGAGGGTTTCAGTTTAACCCCACTGGCGGAGGCTCTTTTATTCTAGCTACATAAAGTGCCTCAACCAACCCTCCTCTTTGCGTACAATGCACGGTTTTCTCTTCAGTGGAGCTCAAGAAACTCCACGGCGGCACCTCAGATCCATCTTTGAGCCACCCGTCAGCCTGGCCTGCAGTGAGCATCATCTGCCCAGGAGCTTTGCTGAGTCCACGCAGACACCTCTCCTGCGTTTCCTCTCACCGAGAGCTGCCGGCCTTCCCACAGCCACACCCGACCACACCGCCTCGTGGGGAGAGTATTCCGCTGGGAAGCCAGTATCACTGAGTCAGGAGAACCGCAGCTGTGAAAGGGAAGGCTGAGACACTGCGACTCCAGGGGTCCTGGCTCCCTTCTAAGTACACGTGTTCCTGATCAACGCAGTTAATCCTTCATCTCTCCCCTTAGATTTGTCCATGGCTTTCCTTTGCCTCATTTGATCCTCCAGGCAGCCCATTTCAGTGTCTTTCTTACTCCGAATCATGCCTCCAACATTATATGCTCATGAAAACACACACACGCACAAGTGCTCACTCCCAGACTGCAGTGTCACGGTTACCATAGTAACATATCAGCCTCCTATCAAGTGAGGGAGAGGAATCAGGGCTCATGAATATTTATTTCATTTTATATTTGATTATTCCATTTTTAACATCTGCGACAAAAATGGATATTTTGTTTTCACTATCTTTTCAGTTCCCCTTTTTCCATTTAAAGATAGTACTTCATTCTCACTCCAAAAGTATGATAAAACTGGCTAATGCTTGTGGCCGCTGTCCTCATGAGTCTCTCTCTAAGTGAGTTGACAGAGAGTTACTATGTATAAATCTTTGGCACACCGTGGAGTATTATTCTCCAGTTGTATATTTGTTACTCACATGCTCACCTACAGAATTATACATTATTATTACGGACTCTGATAATTAATCACAGGGGTGTGTGCCTTTTACTTGCCTAACAATTCCTGTGACTCATTTGCATGAAGAAATTTAGAAAATATCCCTAAATCAGTGTACGTGGGGCAGTCACCGAGTCTTGGGGGCGATTTGGTGGTTTTCACATTCCTTTGCATTTCTGGATCTCCTTTCCGTTTCACAGACGTGACAGAATATGAACACCAGCCTGCGTTATGACAGAAACAACAGTTTGCTCATCTTTCTTTCTGTGCTGCACTAGGAAGATGGAATGTATACGTCTCCCCACACTGCCTAAGAGCTCTCCTTGACTCCAAAGAAACAAAACCAGGTTTTCGTTCGATACTAATGGACCATTAAAGCCTTAGTGAGCAAATGAAAATAGAGGGTTTGGGCATGGAGGAGGGTTCATGTGATAAAACAGAGTCTAGTGAGGGAATGAGGCAGGAAGGGCAAGTTTCTTCGATGACCATTTGGGGTCCCGATAATCTGAGGAGAGAGAAAGGCCTCGACCTGAAAAACAGCAGGTGAGTGGACCCAGTCAAGGTATTATCATT
Source organism: Rhinolophus hipposideros (assembly GCF_964194185.1). Lineage (NCBI taxonomy): Eukaryota > Metazoa > Chordata > Mammalia > Chiroptera > Rhinolophidae > Rhinolophus > Rhinolophus hipposideros. The sequence continues at coordinate 75,169,960 of NC_138059.1, forward strand.
CAGGTACAGGAAGGGATGTCTGACCACCAGGGATGATGACTTCACATGGCCCCTAGAACACACCCAATGCCCCAGAACTCCCAGAAACCCAAAGAGGAGGCTCCAGGACAGCAGAACAGTGGCCCTTCCCCGTGCTCTGGAGTTAAACTGAGTGACCTTCAGGTGCCCGACCTGACTGTCCGTCATTGCAGCGAGCTTCTCCAGAGCACAGCTGCTGGGTTGTGCAGACGTCGTTACCCTCCTCTATAGAGTGGAAAAAAGAAGCCTTTTCAGTTTTTGCTGCTAGAACAATGAGCTGTCAATACAGAAAAAATTAAACTTTATGTTGGCCTCACACTGATCACAAATATAAAAATAAAATCCATTCCAGGTGGTTGGTAGGTTTATATGTGAAAGAAAGAACAGTAAAATTTATAGACAATAACATATGAGAATATTCTCACAATTGGGGTAAGAAAACTCTTCCTGAACAGAAGAAAAGCACTAACAATAAAGGGAAAGAGGAATAATTTTGGCTACCTCAAGAGACATTATTAAAAAATGCAAATGAGTAACCACTGAGAAGAAACAAATATTGCAACATATATGTCGCATGTAGGTTTGCATCTAGAATATGTGAAGAATCCTACATATAAGAAAAAAAAGATGATCCCACTTAAAACTTGGGCAAAAGACTCAATCAGCCCTTCAGAAAGAGAATACCCAAATGGTCAAAAAGCATGAGCTAATGCCTTTAACGTCACCAGTCACAGGGGAATATAAATTGAAACCACAGCGAGAGAACACTACACGCCCGCCAGAATGGCTAAACTTAAGGACTGAAATGCAAAGTTTGGATGAATGTGTGGGGCAGTGCTAAGACTTACACTGCTGATGGGAGTGAAAATTGGTGCAAACGCTTGAAAAGCAGTTCAGAATTTTCTACTAAGGTTCAAGCTACACACATGCTATGACCCAACAATTCCACTTGCAGGTATGTACCCAAGAAAAATGACGACATACATATATGCACCAAGAGATACATACAAGAATATTGCAGCGTTCTCTGCCATAGTCAAAAATTGTTGGATTATCAATATTTGTGGAAAGTTTGAGAGAAACATCCTATTTTAAGAAATATCCAAGCTAAATTTGACCATGTAGCAAAAATCTTTTTTGTAATACTTGTAAATTCTGCATTCTAAAATTGTAGAATTTAGAACAATTCATAAATCTTTAATGTAAGAAATTGCCTCACTAATGAAAACTTCGTTTATAAGGATCAGAAAATGTCTAGGAAGGGATGAAATGCCATTTCACATCTGGTAAACTATAAGGGCTATGTTTCATTCCAAAGAAGACACAGAAATGACTATTTCAAATAACAACCCAGGTAGTTACAGCATTTACCTACAACAATAATAGTGAAAGAAAATGTAATTGTAGGTTGCTGGTCTAAGGTAAGTTCAAAATATCAACCAGCAATAACCAGGAAATATTTATCTCACATAAATCACATAATAACTTTTAAATATGATAAAGCAGCCACTAATTGAAAAAATACTACAAAATTATAAAAGAGGTATATAATATCTTATAATGTTGACATAAAATACAAAAAAATCATTAAAGGGAAGAAAATTACATGGAAGATATAAAACTGAGATAATAAAGCACAAGACTATTGTGAAAAAATAATAAACATTTTATACAATGACTTTGATGAATAACTATCTTTTTAAAATTTTGCTGAAGGACGTTTTTAAAGAATCACTAATCATCAGAGAAATACAAATAAAAGCCACAATGAGATACCACCTCACTCCTGTCAGAATGGTCATCGTCAATAAGTCAACAAACAACAAGTATTGGCGAGGCTGTGGAGAAAAGGGAACTCTCCTGCACTGTTGGTGGGAATGTAAATTGGTGCAGCCGCTATGAAAAACAGTATGGCAGTTCCTCAAAAAGATTAAAAAGAGAACTATCATGTGACCCAGCAATTCTACTCCTGGGTATTTATCTAAAGAAATCCAAAACACTAATTCAAAAAGATATATGCACCCCCATGTTCACTGCAGCACTATTTACAATAGTCAAGATTCGGAAGCAACCTAAGTGTCCATCCATCATAGATGACTGGATAAAGATGTGGTACATTTATACCATGGAATACTAGCCATAAAAAAAATAAAATCTCACCATTTGTGACAACATGGGTGGACCTAGAGGGTATTATGCTCAGTGAAATCAGTTGACTGCATATAGGGGGCCTGCTTTAGTGATAAGTGATAAGAATAATAAAATAAGTAACAGACGGGCCCTCCTTTCAAGGGAATCACAATCTACTGGCAGAGTCTGACTTGTAAGTAGATGATTATCACAGAATACAGAAAGATACAGACTAGTAGAAACATCTTCAAACAATGTGCTTCCTCCACTTAAACTAAGTTATCTGTTGTTTCTGCAGTCAAGTTTCCAAGACATTTGCAATTGTTTGTTTTGCAAACAGACAGTCCTTACTGTGTGCCAGGCAGTAGGATAAGCACCAAGGACACATCTATGAACAGGCAGGGGTGACCCCTAACTGTGCAGGAGCTCGGGGTTACTGGGCTGGGACACCGTCCCGAGTCAGCTGTCCGCAAGTGAGGCACATTTGGCTGGATGGCCAAGTAAGGCGGCTTCCATGTTTGGGAACCATTGTTACAAGGCAGTTTGTTTGGAAACTACGAGAAGACAAGAAAGCAGGAAAGGAGTCACAGAAAGTCCAGTGCCCAGAGCTGCTGTGCCTGGAGAAGTTATGAGAGCAGTCAGAATGCTCTGCGTGGAAGGGAGAATCCTCACCCCTCTGAGACAGTATTGGCTGGGCTGACATGCTGTAAGAGAAAAAACAGAAAAGGAGTGCTTTCGTGTTTAATGCCTAAATGCTTGTCAACTACAGGAGGAGAAAGCAAAAAGAAATAAAGATAATTATGCTAAAAATCCCTAAAATAAGTAGTTGGGAAAATGGTAAGTCTTCTTTTTGTTCCCTCATTGACTGATCATTGCCTAGGGCCATTTTGTAATGCTGATCCCTTGAGAAAGAACCATCCACTGAGAAGATACAAATTAGTAATGAGTGAAGAATCAGCAGATGGAAAAAAATGACAGAAAAAGAAATAAGTAGTTTCATTCTGCACAAATTACAAAAGAAAGGGAAGATATTTTCAAAGAAAAAGCAAGAGTTGGACTGGCTTGGTGAATCAGAATTTCCACTATGGGAGCAGATACTGTTATACTAACAAAAATGAAATTAGAACACGGAGTGTCACTCCTCATGATAAAAGTCTTCGGTCCCACTTCAGGCAGCCTACAGGTCTGGTTACATCAGGAAAAGCCTTGACTTTGTGACGCGTTTGAGCCTGTCAACAGTCTGTCCGTAGCCAAAACATGCACTTCAGTGGCAAAGAAATAAAAGCCCTCTTGCTGCACAAGACATACCTATGGATGTGGTCAGCCATGATGAAATTAGTTTATCAAAGACAGAAAACTCCATCAGAATTACAAAGAGCACCACTTCCACCAAAAGCACATTGTTAATTATACAGTAGGAAATACAGGGATAGTAAGTATTGCAATCACTGGACAGCCTACAACTGGTAGGGCATGGCCATAGGTAACTAGCGTCACTTTAGCCATTAACAATAAACGAGGGACAGCCACGAAGAATGATGAGTGTGAAAGGTCCCAAAGGATAAAATTGATGGGCAGTAAAATGAAATATTTCTAGGGTATTACCAAGAAACCAAGTGCAAACTCTAAAACTAACCCACAAGGGGAAAACAAGTGGGGAGCAAGGTTTTGAACTAGTTTCCCAAAGCAAAACAAATAAAGCTGAAGATGGCTCGAGATACCCCAATTTGAGAATGCTACAACCTCAACCTCCTTAACACTGAGTTGATGAAGTATTCTGAAACATATAACCCAGATAAAATCTCTTACGACACACAGGAACTTGACAAATGACTTTATCCAATGGAATGAATATCTAATACATGTTCTTATTAAAAAAATAACTTTAAATTATTTTAAGCTGGCCAATTCTAGTTCCAGCCATAATAGAACAATTGGCATTGGGCTTACCATTTCAGCTTATATAATTGTAAATATGTAAATTGACCATTTAAGATAATTAAGACAACAGACATCCCAGCTCTGCGATTCTTGAAAGAAAGGACAACTCATGAGATGAGTTCCAAACTGCAGCACAGAAAAGCAGCTTGAACAGAACAGGCAGTGATCTTGCTGGGCAGGGGAAACACCAAGCAGAGTTAAGGGCCACTGAGACAACAGGAACTTTTGGGATAACAATCCTGGAGAAAAGTAAGCCATGCAGGGCAGGATCTCTGGACATCTGCACAGACATGCATTTGGGTCTTTGGGCCAATACTAACCTGCATGTCTTCAGGGCAAGACACAACGAGGCATGGTGGGAAAAGCTACTGAGGACTGCGAGCTGAATGAAGGACCCAGAGGTCACACAATGCTGAAGACACTGCAGCGCTAACTACCCACGATGAAAGGCTTCACTGAAGTCCACACACATTCAACTGAGATCCCAGAAAGACCACACATTAAAAGGGGTGTCATTTGGCTCAAGAGAGAGGACTACTCTAGACCTAACCAAACACAAGCCTCACTAGGATCAAACTTATCAGTCAGGAAAATGCTGCCAGAAAACAACCCAATACTCTAATACAGGTCACAAAATATATGCTCTCAACAATGTAGCCTTCACAATGTCTAGCATAAAATCAAAAGTACCAGACAGGCAAAGAAACGGGAAAATGTGACACATGAGCAAGAGGAGAAAGTATAAAGAAAAATAACCAAAGATGATCTATGTGTTGGAATTAACAAATACTTTAAGGTATTAGACATGTATTTAAAGATTTAAAGAAAAATATGGACATAAATAAACAGATGGAAAATCTCAAAAGAGAAATGAAAATTTATGAAGAAACAAATGGCAATTCTATATTTGAAAATTCTAATACTTTAAATGAAAAAAATATTACTGGGTCTAGTTAACAGCAGATTGAACAATACAGAAGAAAAGAGAGTAAAATAGAGTCTCAGTGACATCTGGGACAATATCAAGGGGCCTCACACACATATAGTTGGAGTCCCAGAAACAGAAGTGAGAAAATAGAGCAGACAAAATATTTGAATAATTAATCTTTGATAAATTTCCAAATTTGAGGAAAATTATAAATGCACAAATCCAAGAAGCTCAATGAAACCCAAACAAAATAAATAAAAATAAAACAACACCAAGGTCTAACAATCAAACTGCTGAAAACCAGTGATAAGGAGAGGATTTTAAAGGTAGCCAAAGGGAGGGAAAAATTCCATTACGTGGGGTGGGGGGGGGAATGATGAGATGATGAGCTAGTTACCAAGTAAAGGTACTTTGTATCTGAAACAATGCACAACAAAAGCCACTGGAATGACAAATATGCAGTGCTTAAAGAAAATAAATGTCAGCATTGATGTCTATATACAGCAAAAATGCTTTCCAAAAAATAAAGGTAAAATAAAGGCTTTTTCAGACAAACAAAACTGGAGTGGATTTACTGCCAGGAGACCTGCACATCAGCAAATGTTAAGTGAGATTCTTCAGGGAGAATGAAAACAACAGCTGATGAAACGTCAGATCTGTATAAAAGAATGAAAAGCACTAGAAACTGTAAGTATGCAAGTAAATATAAAAGACGTTCTTTTCATTTGTAAATTTTCTTAAATTATAGTCCATTGTTTAAATCCAATCTAGCAACCATGCATTTGGGGAGTTATGACACGGAGAAGTAAAATGTTTGGCAACAGTAACACAAGAAATAGTGAAAAGAATTGGAAATTGTGGTAGGCAGAATTATGACAATGTCAATTTCCTGTGCTAATCCCTGGGACAGGATTGTGGAAATGATGTGATACCACAGCCATGATGAGCTTAGGTGACACGGCAGAGGTTTTCTGTAGGTGTGACTGAGGTGCCTGATCCACTGACCTTAAATAAAGAAACTGTCTGAGGGGGCCACTCTCATCACACGAGCCCCTGAGGAGCAGTTTTCTCAGACATCCTCAGAGCCGGGCATCAAAGATGTCAGAAGCAGAAGTAGTAGGTTCATCACTGACTACAGAATGGAGGCAGTCATACGATAAGGAAGATTAGAGGTCGGAGGTCGATTAGAGGTCGGTGGTCATGGGAACTGAGTGACCCTCAGATGAGAGCCGGGAAGCAAAGGGACCTCAGTGCACAGAACTGAGTTTGGCCAACAACCTGAATGAGCTTGAGGGCGTCTGTCCCAGAGCTTCCAGGTAAAGGCTCAGCCCCCAGGTAAAGGCCCTGCCAACACCTTCGTTTCAGCTGTGCTCCCTGGGGCATCTTATCTACAGAACTGTTGCTGACAAATGGGTGTGGTTCTAAGCTACTAAATTCATGGTCATTTGTTGAACAACAATCGAAAACGAATGTCGAGTATGCTCTGTAATGCTCTTTCACTGTACAGGAAACCATACAAGATTACTTAAGTAATGTTTTTTCTCATAAGTTAAATACACGTGTCATAAACCCTACAACAGTCACAAAAAATATAGAGTGACATACTTAGAAATCTGATAGTTGAGATAAAATGGAATACTAAATATCCTCAACAAATTTGAAAGAGTGCTTTGAGCCTTCTCAGATGGGTGCTGGCATAGAGTGGGCAATCTCTGAGCCTCTGTGAAAGGAATGAATGAATGAATGAATGAATGAATGAATGAATGAATGAATGAATGAATGAATAGGAATAGTCAAGTCCACGAGTTAAGTAATAAAAATCCATCAGTGATTCTAGCACCAAAAATACCTAGATGAAGGCACGTTGTAGCCCGTAAGCAATATAAGGAATAATCAGATTGGAAATCACCACGGAAGCATAGAAATCAGCAAAGATTTGGGCTTTTACTATTTATACCCAATTTGAATCTAAAATTGATTTAAGGTACCGAGAAAAATAAAATTGCTGTGGATTTGGTATACCCAATTTTGATTGAAATGCTAGAAGACGACATAATGCCTTTCAATTAGAAAACCAAGGATTCAAGTTTGGCCACTTTTCAAGATGGAAAATATAATGGGAGAACTACACATTGACATAAAGAAAACTTATTTTGAGTCATAATTATTGTATAATTACAAGAGAAAAAATCAAGAGCAACAAGATTTTTAAATTTAGACACACTATAGAAAGCAGATTTTTTAAAAATGCCAAAATAGTATACAGAGAGGGGAAAAGTGCATTTAAATCTGACTAGTGGAATGACAAAAACAAAATACCTAAAAGTGAAGATTTATCTGTTATAAGATAGGGTGAGAAACTCAAAACTTGTCAGGAAAATCTGGCTGAATTATGAAAGAAAGTGTTGTAAAAAGAGAAAGTAGGCAGCTCCTGGTGATTTAGTGACATGTCACCAATATGCAAGGTTACAGGAAGGGTGGCCAACTGATGGAAGAAGGTGACGGTGAAACAATGCCAGGTGTGCTGGACAGTGAGTTTTCGGAAGATGCGTCGCCAGTCGGGGGTCGGGGGCGTCATCCTTCTGAAGCCCCTTTCTGACTCCCTGGTTGTAGTTTTTAATAAAACCTAAGAGGCAGGGTAGGTGGGTAATGCTATGAGTCAGAGGTTATTAGCCATTATTTTTAAGAAAGGTGATATTTGATTTTAAATTCTAGGTGACCTTTAACATTTTATAATATCTGCTATTCTGAGAAAGTTAGAGATTTTCCAGAAAACTGGGCTGCTTCATATCCAGTGTGCGCTGGTAAGAGCACCATTTGGCAAAAGCTTTCATTGTCTTCAGAGCAGTAGCAAAGCATTAAGTTTAATGCTATTCAGGTATTATTTTGCTAAGTTTGGGTCGTGACTTTAATTTTCTCAGTGAAAGCTTTCCTCTTAAAAGTGCTGCAGACATTTGGTACATGCCATCAACCATATTAAGTGGTAATGTCAGCCCTCTTTCTCTAAGATTTCAGCCAGGTGCTTTGCTTTATACAAATTCAAAATCTTGCAGCGTAATAGCTTTTAATAATTGTGATAAATAGCTACAGGCAAATGAGATGCCAGTCTAAGCTTAACAGCGAATTCTTCCCCACTAATAGTGGTAGGCATCGTTTATGCCCCTTGGGAGGGAGTGCAGGTGTTAGGATTGTATATCTTTAACATCTTCCTGTCAAAATGTCATAGCATCAAGGGGATGTTTGTAATCAAAGCCTAATTCAGTGGGCTGGACCTGGGACTGTCCATGCAGATTTCATCTGGTTGAGGCTGCAGGTTTCTGCCTTAGGTGGAAGCTGGTGAGTAAAAGCTCATTTATCTAATGCTACATTGTTCCACTTGCCATGCACCTAATGGCAGCTCCTGACCAAACTGAACCCATTGCTAACCTTCAGCCTTCACTCTGTATGATTCCTGACAGATTGGAACATACACACAATCATACACAGAGCTGCCCACAAATACATCACAAACAGATCACAACCACATGCCCAAAACCCGAGAATACTGCATCAATGTCATGTCCAATCACATCTGAGAATGAGAAAGTGAAATCCAAGATGAAATGGACTGGATTGCAAAGCAAAGTTAGCTGTATTTCACTATCCTTTTAATTCCATGAAAGCTTTAAAAAATAATTGGTTTTATAACACACCATCTGTTAACTCAGTGAAAGCAGGGTGTTAGAAATATTTTGAAATTGCTTTAGAACCGGTTATCTTTTTAAACAAGTTAGGGAAAATTAATTTTATTACAGTTTCCACTCTGAATCTAGCTTTCTTATGCCTCTGCACAAATCCTAATTAAACTTGTATACACGGGACATGACATATGAAAATAAACCAATTTCTCTTTCATGTGTGTAGGTTTATGTATCAGATACAGGTTTCACCTGGCTACACACCCTGCCTTTGTTTCATGGCCACACAGCATGATCAGAGGTGGAAAATCAAGCTCTTCAGAATAAAGATCGCCTGCACCACCCATGGGAAGGCGTCGGAGACTGGAGCTTATAAAGAAAGCCTCTTTGCCTCAGAAACCTGGACGAGGCAGAGGGCTTTCCAAATATAGATGCTGGAGCCCAATTCATTTATTTCAATGCAATTCCTTAAGATCAGGAAGAGAAGTCATTAAGATGAAAACCCGTTTGAAAGGGAAAACACCTGTATTTCTCGCTGACCTACTGCATGCACTACAGTAGATGTGCTTTACAGACGGCAACTTAGTTTTTATACATGTAAGTCTGCGCCCTAACCGTTAGCTAGGAATGTAGCAGAAAAGACCCTGACAAACCCGGTTCCCAGAATCTTGACAACTGGGCAGAGAACATCCAGGAAGGACACACAGAGCTGGAGTCCAACCCTGAGACGGACCTTCTGCCTGCGGTACTTCTCACAGGCAGAAGAGAAGGGCGGCACCCTTATGGGGAACACACCATCCATTCGTTTATCAGTTCATTCCTTATGTTATGACCAAATCCTCTGCTACGGGATGTGACAGATATACCAGTGTATTAAAGTACCAGTCAGCAATAGTTTAGTGGTTACCAGAGGGTACGGGGGGCGGGGGGAGGAAGGGGTAGTAGATGAGGGTAAGGGGGATCAAATATATGGTGACGGAAGGAGAACTGACTCTGGGTGGTGAACACACAATGGGATTTATAGATGATGTAATACAGAATCGTACACCTGAAATCTATGTAATTTCACTAACAATTGTCACCCCAATAAATTTTTTTTATAAAATTATTTTATCTTAATCAAAAAAAAAAAAAAAGAACAGTCAGCATGACACAGTGCAATGAACAAACGTGAAAGGTACAGAATTTGACAACACTTTTCCATAAGCAGTAAACGTCCACTTGGCAGGTTTATGGGGGGATGGGGGACAGGGGACAGTGCACAAATATTATTTTGAAAGTAGAGAACAAAATATGCAAATATATTTCTCTAAGCTTTCAAATATATGGCATCTTTAATTAGCTTAAGTTTTTCCTAGCAAATGCTCCCCCTTAATGAGCCTTAGAAATTAATATTCACATATGAAAGCCCAGCTTGGCTCATATGGCAATCACACTACTTGGATGGAAAAGGTACTTCTCAAGTTCCTAACACAGTGCCTTCTCTTCCTTAGGTATTTTCTTCTGAAGGCTCTTCGCGTGGCTAACATGCTTGGCCATGCTTCTGTAAAAATGCAAGGATGACCTTTTCATGCTGTCAAAAACATAGATTTCTGATTCCAAACCCCAATTAACATATAATATATCAGTTAAGGTATGGAATTTTGTTCCACATTTTATGTAATTTTGTTCTGCATTTAGAAGATATTATGTATTACATCGTTCAGTGTCCTGGATATAAAGCCTCACGTGAGAAAGTTATTTTAGAATTCTTAACCGGTGGAGAGAAGTCTCCACAAAAGAACTGAAATATTTCCTCTTTTTCAATAACGAGGACAACTTCTCTTTTTGCTTTGATGGCCAGGAACCTCAGAGCCAAACCTGAAGTAACAATCACAAAATTATTAGGTACCTGATGGTCACACCCTTAGTAGCTTCCACTTTTTCTATCAGCTTGATTTTCCATATCAATCTCTGTTTTGTTTGAGGGGAGAAAAGAAAGAATAAATATATTTAACAAATTAAAACACAAATAGTTGTATACTACACATACTACGGAGGTCCTACGGTTTCCAAAAGTCCCTCTATATATAACTGTTGCACACTTTTAAAACAAATGATTAATATATAAACTCATTTGCAAGGCACATCAAGTGGAAATGAACACCTCATTTTATTTCTATGTAATGCTGTTTAAGCAGAAACCTGGAGATTTTAACATGGGTCTCATTTAATATTAATTTCACTGCTAATATTTACAATTTCTGCTCCACTGGTCGTGCAGGAAGCCAGCATCATCATTACATATCACTAGACAAGCTGACCAAGTATTAGAAGAAAAAAGTGTTAAACAGAAGAAAAGAAAAATTCCATTAACAAACAAAAACTGAATAGTTTGCACCAAAGTAAGAACGCTGACCAAGGTACCTTTCTGAAGTAATTGGAAGAACCAGTCACAAGCTCACATTTCTTAACTGAAAAAGCCCATTGAGTAAACCTAATAAGGGCATTTTTAAGGAATAAATAATAAATGTAGAAGTAAGCTGGATAGAGTCTATGTTAATGTAAGCAATTTTTATTTTTGTGGTGGCTTTCCCTCATTTTTAGGAATTACAATGATATAATAATAATGCAAATAATAACTTTGAACAGACTAAGTTAGCTATTCTAATAATATTATACTTGCTTTTTAGGAAAAATATTATGTAGATTTGCAATTTTTGCTACTAAAATAGTGAAGAGAAAATAGATTGGCAGGAAACTAAGTAAATGGTTTACATGTTTATTTTACCTTCTCCCCTTCAAACTATGCCTTCTGGTAAGAAGAAGAGGTGAGAGGAGTGGAAGAAGCTGGGAGGAAATGGGCCTCCTTACCCTCCTGCCATCTCCCCTCCGTAACAGCCCCCCACGAAGCCCGCTCCCCCAGGACTTCCCCAGAAGCAAGCAGCAGCTCCATCTGTCAGTTGTCCTGGCCCAGCACCTGAGAGCCGGCGCTTTCCCTCACAGCCCGTTTCAAGCCACCAGCAAATCCTGTGTCACCATCTTCAAAACACATCAATCCTCATTACTCCTGGCAGGTACGGTCTACAGAGACCGCAAACATGAATTGTCCCTCCCGGGAGAAACACAGGGCCATGTCCCTGCTTGTACTTGGTCACACTTTCATCACCCAGTCATACACACCTCGCTTTACGTGTGTCTCTGCTTAAACACACCTATTTACTACACGTCACTGACACTGTGACACAAGCTGGGCCAGCAGCCGTCACTGCTGCCTGAACACCCGAATCTAACGCCTGTTCCACCCGTCAGGACCCACAGCCCTCCTGGCAGGAGCCTGCACGGACTCTGCACTGTGCTTGGGACCATTCTAAACAGCAAGGTCACCGACGCCAGGCCCAGAACTGCACAAGACACGGCGCTGAGCGCACGCTGAGAAGGATGCTGGTTTGTGATGAGAGCTGAAATGGGAAGGCGGGTCATCTTGCTGGAACTCAGATGGTGACACACACGCCAGGCAGCTCACACATTTGCCACTCTGTACATGAGCATGTCTGTGAATGGTTGTGAAGGAAGCGCTGTGGGTATTGAATCTGGGGTTACAAATACATTTTAGCAGCAGGCAGCAGAGACCCTGGCAGTGCTGAGGGCTGACTGTGCGCCTGGTGCCCACATCACCACGCCCTGCCCAGCCAGGACCACCTCACGTGCACCCGCCTCCAGCAGCACCCTCCCCGACTGCCGAACACCCACACAATTTTTGAACCCCAAATCAAGACCATGTCGCCCTCTGCCTTGAACCTTCCAGGGCCGTTCAGTCTTTTGAAATGAAACCCAAAGTCCTGGCCGTTGCCCCTAGGCTGCTATACGGCCTGGCCCCTTGGATCTCGCGGCCTCAATCCCACCCCAGCCCCTGTACCGTCTTGGACCGCAGGGCTTCTCACTGGCTGTTCGGTCCATAAGGCTCTTTGCAGGCCTGGACCCCTCTCTTCCTTCAGCTCTCTGTTCAAATACCTCTTCCTGGAAATGGGGCCCCGTGACCGCCCCTAGATATAATAGCACCCCACTTCCTGCTTTCTTTTTCTTGAGAGCACTACTGTGCCCCAGCACATGGCACACTTTTAATCCCTGCCCTCTCCTTTCTCACTGCTGTACTCCCGGCCCCTAGAACCACCTTGTACAAGCTAAGTGCACTGTAAATATGTAGCAAAGGAAGGAGCAGTCGCAGGTCTCTCACGCGGACACCTTCCTGGGTTTCACGGTGACCTGTCCCCTGGCCAGGGACTGGGGCTCCGGGAGGCTGCCGATGCTGCTCCCTGAGGCCTGAACTTCAGGAAGCCCAATTTCCTGCTGCGCACCCCGCACTCCTCAAGGCAGTCTTCTCAGCTGGAGTCCAAGACTGGCTCCTTTGCAAATGGGGTTCACATCTGGTCCCAGAAAACATCCCCTTCGCCCTCCGATTAGAGCCATTTTTAGGACCTGAAAGTGCCATGTGCATCTCCCCATGGCTGTTTGGAGATCAGTACTTCTTTCCCACATCCCTCGGGGTACACTATTCCTCACATGATGATAATTCTCGTACGCCCACTGGTAATGATAGCTGGTATTTCCTCAGCACCAAACTACGTGCTAAGCACTTGCCATGAATCGTTATACTCCGTCTTCACAATGGTCCTGTGAGGAAGCTGATCGCAGCTTGTAAAACAGAAACCATCACCCAGAAGCAGATTCGAGGGGAATTCTACAATGGATGTTACACATTACTTAAGGTTACGGTGTCTTCTGTGTATAAGGCTCGCAGGTGCGGGAAGAGACAGAGCGGTGGGCATCTGTTCACCTTGCAGAACCCTGGACAGACCCATTACTCGTTAGACACTCAGAGATAGTCAGGGTGTTTCTGGAGCTCACCCCACTGTGTGACGGTTTGGGCGGGAAAGAAAGCCGCCCCAGACATCTGGTGTAGGGAGATGTCTGAACAGGAATTCAGGCAGAACCATGGGGAACTGACAGGAGGAATGTGGGTCGGGAAAACTTTCCCAGGAAATTCAAAAGAGCAGAAACTGGTCACAAGGTCCGTGGTAACTGTGTGACCAGCGCACCCGTCACTGGCCGTTCTGCGTCCCCGTGCGGAGGACCGGCATGATGCTGACACAGCTCTGTCTCCACTAGTGAGTGAGAAAGTCCTTGGCGCCTGGCCCTTGAACCTTGTGTCCTGCCAGCATCCAAGGAGCTGCGATAGTCTGGCTTGTTCTCCGTGAAGTCCCAGCTTCTGCGTCACTCTTGACATTCATGACTCTACACCTGGTGACCCAAACCTTAATTCTCGGAGGGCCTGAGCATGTGTGGTCCTATTGTGGGTCGCTGTAGTTGGTCTTGCATTGACTCCTACCTCTGGATGTGGAGGAAGTAAGAGGCGTCCAGAAACACTGGGCTCCCCAACGCCCCTCGCTGTCCGTAGGAAGCAGCTCCCATGTCTCCTTAGCAAAGCAGATCAGTCACGCCAACCTCTGTATTAGTCCAGTCAGGGTTTTTCTTGGCCCAGTGACACAAGAAGCCCAAAGTGGCCAAGTGATGGTCTCAGCTTCCAACTCTGTGGAACTGCTATTGAGTCCTTTGGTAGAAGCATGGTTCCCTTGGGAATGAAAACCTCTGAACCAGAAGAGCACAGATAGGAAACAAACTTCACAAGTGGTCAGTCACGAAGGGGAACAGATGAAGAAACATCCCCACTTCCCCCACTTTATTCCAGGACCTGGATTTGAGAAGCGAATCCCCACATGCTCTGAGCACACAGAGCGTCACACAGGACGTCCACCCAGCTCTGACGGCACTTTGGCACAGCCATGACCGACCCGGAGCCTCTGACAGATCATGTCACCTTCCTGTCCTCCGTAGGTCCCTCCAGCACCAGTCCAGCAGGCCAGCTGCTTCGGGATGCAGCATGCGGACACGACAGCGACACCTCACACACATGCCTGGTCGTCCGTTCCTCTGCTGTTCTTTCCTCACTAGATCTGAGGGGGCTAGAGCATCACCCACATCTGGTCACTATCCGCAGACCATGATGCAAAGCAGCAATGCTGTGAAAGGAAGTGTCACTGGGTGGGAGCCACCTGCTCGAGCAACTTCTATCTCAGCTTCTGGGGCAGCTCAGTGTTACCGATGATACAAGGCGGCTGTGTAGGCCCAAATTCACAGATTGAAACATTAAATGACATCTGTATCACGGCGGGACCATGTCCAGTGGCTGCAAACCCCGTGTTCTTCACTACAAGGCTGTGATGTGGGTTTCCCGGGTGTCCTGACTGTACCCCCATCTCTCGGGTACTTCTGCGGGGTCATCAGGCCCGTGTGCTGGGCGCCTGCACTGGCCGCACGGCCTCCTTTGGCTTTGGGTACAGCTCAGAGCTGGAAGCCTGGCTGGTCATCAGCACCCTGGGGCAACACATTCCAGTGTCCCCATGAGGTGTATGGTGACCTAGAATCCAAGGCTCTGTCCATGAGGTCACAGTGCAAATGGAACTGGGAGGGCCTTACCAGGGACTCCTCCCGCCTGTGCTGTGAGCTGACCACACGCTCCCATCACAGCATCCAGATGCGGCCACATGGGGACGTCTCCCACCGGTGCTGTGAGATGACCACACACTTCCGTCACAGCGTCCAGGTGTGCCTGTGGCCACAGGACACTCTCATAATCCTCCTGCACTGTCAGCATCAAGCCAGCTTGAATGCCATGGTTTCAGTCTTCGAGAAATGACAGAACACTGAAGTCTCAGCAGAACACACACAGAGCCAAATGGAAGCTTCCTGTTTCTCTCTCTGGGGCACTCTAACATTAGGTTAAGTCATACTGAAGCACCCTCCAATTGAAACATCTGCTTTCTGCCCTCAAATTAGAAATGACAAGAATAGAAGCCTTAATAAAACCGTTCTGAGACCACCGCATTATAATATAGTACTTAAGTAATTATAATAAGTACTTAAGTTCTTATAGGGATGCAAAGTCCAGCAGAAACCCCAGGTCACACTTCAATGCTCCAAGCCCACTGTTCTGGACCTAGTGTGATTCTGGGGTGACTGGTTCAAGATGACAGCACTGGCAACACATGAAGTGACTCCCTGGCACTAGCGCACCTTTCCCTCTATTGTGCACGTTCACTGGAATTCTCCCATGTGATGATGACCTTGTCTTGGAAATCAGAGATAATGTCTGTCCTGAACAAAGCTGAAGACTGTCAATGCTCCATGGTTTTATTAATAGGTTGTGAAATAAATCATTGAGTCTGCTTCTTAGCACTTGCTTTAGACTCAAAAAACAAAGTCGGTCATCTTCATTTATCACTAGGCAAAATCTCCAAAAACAAATCATATGGTAATTACGCCAGTGATATGGAAAGAGGCATGGGTGATGTCTCAGGGATTTCCAAAAAATGTCAGCAATTAGAAGCAGCTTTCTGAGACTGAGATATGACATGTTCTTCCGTGTCTCTCAGGACTGAGGTCTTTTCTTCAGGATAGCGGCCGGTACTGCACACTTCCATCCTGTTACCTACTCATCGTGCACTAACAGATACTGGTCAAGCTTAGGAAGCAGAGACCAAATTTCCTAATCCAATAGCTCTGCCACGGAATCATGTTTTGGATGGGACAGCGTTAACGACTTGACCTTCTCTGACTGCTGTTTAGAGAGCATGGTCACCTTTCGGATAAGCGTATAAAATAACTCACTCTTAAATTGTCTCCTATCAGTGAAGGATGAGTAGTGTGTTTCTGCAGAGAAGGTACATTTAGAGACTCAGTGATGGATTATTGAGTTACAGCATCTGTCCTTAAAAACGAGAAAGGTAACTCACAAATGGCTTGGCCATGAAGACAAATGCGGTAATAGTTCATTTCATGTAGTTTATTGAACCTAATGTTCTATTGCATTCTTCATTCCTTGAAGTTCATTTCCATTGAAAAATTTCCCCTTCAGGCACCAAGACACTAAAACAAACAACAGTCACCATACATCAGAGGAAAGCATGCTAATAAAGCAAAGCTAAAGTGAAACAAACAAACAAACAAAAACCACTCTGGAGCCACTAATGCTGCCCTTTCCTGTGTGACACTGTCATGACATAAAGACAAAGAGGCCAGTCCCTTTAGAGCCAATGTTCCTGCCCCCACAAAATTGAAAGCAAAGAAATTATATTTTTAAAAACCTTAGCTCATGAGTTTCCATATTTTACTTGAAGCAGACTGTGTTTGAAAGCATAAAGCTTCTTTTTCAGCAACTACATTAATAAAAACATGAGGAGAGAGAAACTTCTGGGTGGGTCCCTCAAACAGCTCTGTACAACAGAAGATTCTGAAGCCAGAATAATTTACAGTGTGCCTGAAGGTAGTTACTGGTGAATAAACAGGAAGTCAAAAGAAGTCATTTCCCAAACAGAGCACTCAGGTCAGATTTCAGCCAGGTCTTATGTTCATCACTAGCCACTTTTCGTGACTCTGATGTCTAAGAGAGCTAGTCTCCCTCGTTTTAATGTCTAGGTTTGGAAGAAGAAAGCATATATCTTGGAAAACATCCAGACTGCATTCAATTATTTATGACATGAGACGACCACATCTTCAGAAAACCGCATCACATGGCCCTTGAGGCGTTCCGAGTATTTAGTAACTCAGTCCTCTGGGAGAATACTACGACGGAGCTTCCTGACACGTACGGACCCTGGCATGTTCCAGTCGGTGGAGCTGAGACTGGCCCCCCAGCATGTCCAGTCTCAGAGCGGGTCATAGCAGGAAGACAATGTAGGCATCGCTCAATGTCCAGCAAGAGGCCACGCTCCCAGAGGCCTGCTCGCAAGTACAAGAAATAGGCAAACTTGGCGGAACAGAAAGATCCCTGGATTGAACTGTGCCACTTTTAACTCTTCAATGCTTTTCAGATTTTTCTACAATGCATTGGTAAACTTAATTTACTCACCTCAGGAAGTGCATTATCATAGCACAACAGATACCTGGGGTCCCTGTAACCTTTAAGGGGTGTGATTACGTACATCATACTTACTGGAAACAATGTACATGCAGATATCGAAATAAAGATGGGTTCAAAGGTATACGCCACGCATTAAACATAGTTTCACCGACCTGGGGTACTTTTTCTTCTACTTGCCTACTTCCCACACTAAAATAGCTCTGTCTGAAAAATGTTTGCAATGGAGGAGCTGGTGAAGGGTTGTAACTGTACGAAAGCCCCAGCACCCACGTGCTCACATGATCTCACTTAACTTCACGAGAACTCGTGGTGACAGGAACCCTCATTCCAGCTTCACGACGATGGAAAGGGAGGTTCAGGAAGTTTAGTTCACTTTCCCAGGTCCTCAGCCAGAAAATGAAAGGAACAGGTCTGTCTGGTTCCCAAACTTGATATTTCCAGTACCTCATGTTGCTGTATAATCAAGTTCGCTGATCCTAGTTATTAAAAGGTTTGGGTCAGTCTGGAAATGTTATTTGTAATTGGCCTTCTGCAGGTTATTTCAATAATTCCATTCACTTTTTAACACCCTTTCCTGAGTGGTTCGTACCTACTTTGTATCAGTTACTATGTGAGGCACAGTAAGCACAGCAGTGGGCAAGACAGACTCTACTCTCTGAAAACTGCCAGTGAGGTTGACAGGAAAAGAAGACAACATGACCACAAGCTATACTAACTGCTAGGAAGCAGAGAAGCAGGGAGCTAAAACAGGGAGAAACAATGGAGACCCACATTGGATGGGGGTTCTATGGGAGCGTGGGGACGGGCCTAGGAGCAGACCCACTGGGTCCTGGGCTGTGCGCGACACGGTTAGTCTCTGGGAAACTGCCAACCCCTCTCCACAGCGGCGGCATCATTCCCACCGCCGCCGGCCATGTGCTGAGGGATCCGGTTCCCCCACAGCCTTTCCAGCCTGTAGGGGGCAGGAGGCAGAGGCAGGACCAGCTGGCACTTCCTGGGATGGCACAGGCACATACATCTCAGGCCAGGGTTCCCCAACGCAATTAACCTGTTTTCATGTATTTATTATCCCTGAAATTTGCATGTGCAGTCATGTTGATGACACTGTTTTGGAATAATCTAGAAAAGTAGCATAATAAATGAGTCAAATATGCTTTTTAATTGCCTATCAGCCATCCATCATTCTTTAATTATCCTGCCATTTTGTAGAAATCAATAGTTAGAAAAAGACTTTAAGCCTGTAACTTATTCCACCTTCATAATTCTTATGGGGCTGAAGCAACAGATAAATCTCTTAAGCATGTGATGTGTATCAGAGTGTCAAGTCTGAAATGTGGCCCAACGACTTTGAGGTTGCGAAGGGTACAAACTAGAAAAGCAAAGTTGTCCTTTAAGAGCTGCAAAGTTTCGACCTCATCAGGTAAAATGCTTTTGTTTGCCTTTTGAGGAACACTTGTTTTATTATCCCCAGAAAGCCACTTAGCAGACTCCTCAGTTACTGAGGTAAAAAGCCAGTACCCGCCCGTTTCTCCTGGTGAAAAGTTAAAACCACCAATAGCCTGAAAGCCGGTGTTTCACACGGGAAAGCGTATTTGTTCTGCGTGGTCGTGGAAGTGGTCCTGAGTGGATGTTCCACACCCCGAGCCTACACTCTGCTCACACTTCGCGGGGAGAGTCAGGATATTTCTGTCAGGACTTGGGTGAAGAAAAGTTCCCTTCTCTCTGGATCTTGGAGTGGGCGAGTCTTCCTGGGGGGCCTCTGCAATGCTGGGGGAGATCTGAGAAGTTGTTTAGGAAATGCCTTGCCGCATAAGGGAACCTAAGCCTGTCAGACGTGCTCCAAAGTCAGCTGATGATCATAGCCTCCAGCCATGGCTGTGGGTGATATGCACAGGCAGGAAGGGCCTGTAGAGCCAGGAGACAAGCTCGCATGAGGGGCAGATGGGGACGCCAGAGTGAAGGGACTTCTCAGGAATAACCGAGGACACCGTGCAGAGAGCCAGGCCATGGGGTCCAGGAACCCTCGCTGCTAATGACCGCAGCCTCATCCACACTGGGGCTCACTCACCTGGGTCAGTGGGCAGCGGTCCTCACGCCATCCAGTCAGCTCGAGCCCCAGCCAGCTCTCGTCCAGAGCCTGAGGCTGCCTCCCTCTCCGAAAGCACTCAGGTAGCGCGGGTGCAGGCGGCCCAAGACGGCACCTGGAGAAACAGTCCTGCAGCCAAAGCGCTTTCGTCAGGCGTGAATGCGAGACCAAGAAGAAAGTCACTCTTACACGGAACGCGACAGTCCCCTTAGCTGTGTGCCCTCCACCTTTGGCTCAGAGCTGTAGAGCAGTGAGGACCCCGAGCCTCATTTTGGCAAAACCAGCTCCCATGTGATACTAGAAGCCATACGTACAACAAATTCCGCTTAGGCATCAATAAAATATGTTGCTGTTTTATGTTTTACAAATCAACCACAATTTCATTTTCTTCATCAAAGAAAATGTGTGTTGAACGCTAACTGCCTGAGAAATGAAGCATTTACAGAACCCAAGATAAGCGGGCTTGTTTCCGGTACCTTCAAACCAGCAAATGACCTAAACGTATCTACCAGATATTCTCATATGTAAAATGTGTCTGATTCCAGGGGATTTGAAGTGAATGTTTTCTTAAGTAACAATTACACAAGTAATTCCTTCTCTTGTCTGCTGCAACTGGATTGTAAAGTCCTTAATTTGTACATTTCTATAAATCTGTCCTATTTGTTATTTTATTGACCTCGCTAATTCCTTTCACATTTTATAATTTACAGATGTGTATATTGGATATTTGTTTCAATAACAGTCAATATACATTCAATATATTGATTATATTTTTTCAATATATTGGATATTTTTTCATTTTGCATAATGCTCAAAAATTATACAGTTTATTTTTATTTTTGCCTACTTAGCTAAGCCAAGTAATTCTTAAGGGGGAGAAAGAACACACTCGTTAGATGGCGACATTTGATTCTTTGTTAGAATGAATGAATGTTCCAGTAGTAAGAGCTAGTTTTTAAAAGTTCAGTTCCAGCATGTCAATACCACAGAAGTATCTTAGATAGCTCTGAGCCCGTCTCTTAGTACAGCAGTACGAGTATTTCAGGGAACAATTAGCTTTTCAACTTAGAAGAGGTCACAATTACAATCACTTTTACAAAAACATTTCTGAAATATGCTTCTGTGTTTTGATTTCAAGGAAGATATTCATGTATGAGCTTTTAGGAAATTGCTGAGTTCTCAGCTGCAAATACTAGCCGGCATTTAAAAGGAACATTGAACTAAACTTTTTAAGTAAGTAGTTCACAAAATTGCTTAATACATGCTCTAAGGATTTCTTTCTTTTCACTTTAATTGCACTACAAGTTGTAAAATTCTGTCACTAGCATGATAGTAACAGCTGATGAGATCTCAGGAGTCATGTTGAACCATGAGGAACAAGGGGCACATCACAGCTCCAGTGTCAGACCTGACCAGTCCTGGTGGAGCTAAAGACAAAAACAGGGCAGGTCGTTCGGCCAAACAGCTGTTGAAAGAGAAAAAGGGTACATTTAGATGCCAGTGAAAGAGCACAGCTTGTGGGAACCAGAGTTCAGGGCATTAGAAATGACCCATTTGCCAAATAACAAGAGTCACATTGATGCCAACACCCAGGCGGCTATTGCAATAACCATTTCTCTTTCGAAACAGCTTCACCTTCAAAGTAGTCTATTACCAGAGGTGTCATCAGCAATTGGGCCTGTAAAGCCAATTTTTATGTTCTCTGAATTTTTCTGCTTGGTTTGGGTTCAACAGATTCCATAAGAAAAATGGGTACATGGTATTTACAAACAATTCTGGTATCACTTCATCTATCTTATTACATTAAAGGGCCAGCAGAGATACTCTCTATCTGATGCCCGAGCTGTCATGGTTCCTGAAAGTTTCATGGAAACCCAACAGCTTTATGGAATTCTAATTACAAGTCAAAGTGCTAATGTGTAGGAGTGTGTACCCGGTGTCTCACGGCCTTTGACTAGAATGTTCTTGCTGGCTTGGGTTGCACTAAAAACTATCATGATGAATCAAAACATAGAAATAAAAGCACCTGCTGTACTACTGATAAAACCCACACCACACAGGAGAATTATGGACAGCCCCCAGGGGGAAATCTCATGCTCAAACAACTTTAAAATTATTTTCCAAAATGCTCAAGATTAGGGTTTCCAGGCCAGAATTCCCGCCTATTCTCAGGAATTTTTTTCGCTTTCCCATTTCCAAATCCCGAGAAAAGTTGGTCGGGAAATCAGGAAAATCAGCTCCTTGAACCCAGTAATACCCATAATGGGAAATAAACGTACTACTCACAATTTTACTCAAAAAACTACTCTTAGACATTTTTCCTATTTATCACTAGGGTTTCCAGATGGGAATCCCTGCCCGTTCTCAGGAATTTTTTTCTCTTTTCCATTCCCGAATCCCAAGAAAAGTTGGTCGGGAAATCAGGAAAATCATCTCCTTGAACCCAGGTGGTTGGTAGTATCGGCCGTCACTTTGTGGAAACGATTCATCATGAAGAACAGAAAACAGTTTATATCTTGGGATTTGGGAACAGGAAAGTGAAAAACAATTCCTGAGAACGGGCGGGAATTCCCACCTGGAAACCCTACTCAAGATCAATTGTGATTCAACTCAGTCCAACAGGGGTCTTGGCAACTATTCTATTTGGTTAAAATACTGCATTCCCATCTTCAACAGATAAATGAAGGAATGAAGAAAGAACCACAAGGCATCATGTGGTTGATATGTCCTTAGGCGGCAGGTCAGTCACACGGGTCCCTGGACCTGAAAGCAATGGCAGCAGTAGCTAATACTTCTCCATGCTTCGACCTTTTCCCCAGACCTTCGCAGCATTTCCACCCCGTCCTTGCTGTTCATGTCCTAGCTCTCCGGGAACCTCTGTGTTCCCTGCCTTCACAGGAGGCAGAGACCAGGAAGTACTCACCACACTCTCCCCTTCTTTTCTAACACTGACTGTGTGGGGGACAAATGTGTGCTGCTCCGCCTGCCCACCCCTGTCTCCGACGTGGCTACACGTGACCTTCTCAGTTCTGGCCAAGGAGCTGAAAGCTGAAGTCAGCTGAGTGTGTCTGACAAAATCTGGTTTCGGTCAAGTGCTGGAAACACCATCTGCCTTTCGTCCCCTTATCTTACCTGGAACTTGGACACAGAGCTACAGAGAGAATGGCCATCGTTTGAACTTAAGGACCAAAGCTACATGCCAGGGAGAGCAGAGCAAGAGCAGATGGAGCCTGGGAAGTCATGGCCGGCTTAAAGGGTGGCAGGAGCTCTGGCCTGCCTACCTGTGGGCTTGTCGTCACGTCAGAAAGATACACCTGCTGTTTGCCTACGTCACTGCAAACAGGTTTCTTTATGTGGACTCAAATGTAATACTAACCGACACAAACAGGAAATAAGTGACCTCTCTCCTTACATTAACAGGTGTATAAATACTTGCACTAAAATTCATTGGGTTTTTATCATACATTGATAAAAAAATTTAAATAAAGGAAGAAACAAACATAACCACAAAATGTTTAAATATACACAAATTGTACAGGGATTCTGTTCTGTTTTGTTAATTTTGTTGTTGGCTGGCTTTTACTTTTTGATATTTTTGTGTTCTTGGTCAAATAATTTTTTAATATTACATGCAATAAAAACAAAAACCTGGTTGCGGTGTGTTTTTTTTAAGTAGTTGCTAATTATTCCCTCCAAGGTAGGGCATTTTTCCCTCCAAGGTAGGCTCTCTGTCCCTTTCCCTTTGAATCTGAGCAGCCTGTGACTTGCTTGTAACCAACAGAATTCAGTGCAAATGACAGCATGATGTCCAAAGCAGGTCAACGGGGGAGGGGGGGGGGTTCGGCTTCCTCCAGGGTTGTGGCTACTATTTGTGCAAAACGTCACCCCAAAACGTAACCACATGAAGAAACCCTTTGTTTTGCTAACAGATTCTGCAGGTTTGACAAATCAATTCCTTCCAGGACACCTGCTACTACCCCCCTCCAACCCCCCACCCATATTATAAAGCAGCAACAGCATCTCGTCACAACCGCCATTATCTCTACTCTTCGACCCATAAGCTGAAGGCACAGACGATGAGATGTCACTGATTTCCATGGCGGGCTGCATTCCTTGACTTTCCATATTTAAGGATGAAGTGAAAGGACTGTCATGAAAACGTGATCTGTCACTAAGACTCTGACACGTAGCTAGACGCCAATGACCCCTATTGAAATATTAGGGCATTGTTTGAACCAGTTTCATTAAAAGGTTAGGGCATACTGTCCAAATACCTTATTCTCTGAAATAGTTCCCTGTGCCTTTTGCTTTTATAACAATAGCAGGATGTCTACAAGATACTCGCAAATGACTTGGTGTATTTTAGTCCATCATTATCTTCCTCTTTTGGATGGCTTGACCAAAGAGGCATGCAGGACTGGATGGGGCGTTGAAAACAACTGCTGTGGAAACCAGACCCACTGATGGTCAGCCACAAGTTTCCCTTTAAATCCTTCCCTTGAAACAAAGTTGAAAATTACGAGCTTTTGCTCAAGTCCTGACATTGTTTACCTCAAAGGCACGCACTTACCTTTCTTCTGAGGGTTTTGTTTCCTGTCACGTGCAGACAGCCTCCATTCCCCTCAGAGGCCCAAATCGCTCAAGTTACTATCAAAATTCATTCCACCCAAGACTTTGTTTGGCTATACCTGTCCTACAGGTGTGAAGCTACCCTGCACGAGCTATGTACAGGCAGCTGAAATGGGCTTCCCTGCTTCGTGCCAGCCATATAAAGGTATGCAGTTCCAAAACCGAGCATAGATCTTTAAGTGATCAGATAATAGTGAAAACAATTATAGGAAGCTCTGGCAAATTTATTTATGTTCGCTACAAGTATTACAAAGTAGTATTTTTCCCACGTTTCCACCACAGCATTTTATAGTTTGTAAAGGCACACAAATGTTGCCAAGCCCAACATATTTGGTCATTGAGGTTTCAGACTTTTTATCTATGGTACAGTTTTAATCATATAGTTTATTTCTTAATACAGGTTAATAATTGGTTAGTCACTACCTATTTTGTTTTTCTTACATACTTTGATTGTTTCCAATATCTTTAAAAGGGTTTGCCTTCTCCATATGTCAGGAAGAAGTTTTAAAATATTTCCTCAAAGAAATTAGGTTTTCACAAACATAATTTATATGGAATTGATTCTCTTTGAGCTAAATGGGATTTCTATCCCATGGTTTGTATCTAAATTGATTTCCGAAATATCAAATGTCTTGCGCTTTGTAATTCCATTGTTGGCTTTCCATTAAGTCTGTCTATTGTCATGACATTTAAATTTAGGAAACATAACCAAGTATTTGTTATATTTCATGAGCTGATGTTTGATTTTTCAGAAAGCACAATGCTAAATAATTACGGTGTGGACAACCTTGTGGAAGGTTATTCATTCATCTACCAGCTTTGTTATAATGTGTACGCTGGTCGGTAGACTGAGATCTGAGTGCTGTGTGCTGTGCGATGGAAACCTGGGTTTAAGTTTCTGTTGAGTGTCTTCAGTGCTTTACAAGGACAGGTGTGCTGCTTTAATTGAGACAGTGCCAAAAACAATGCAATAACATTCTCCTCTAATAAATGCCCTGACTCCAAATATGATTAAAGAATGTCCAGGGGCCGGCCTGGTGGCTCAGGTGGTTGGAGCTTCGTGCTCCTAACTCCGAAGGCTGCCGGTTCGATTCCCACATGGGCCAGTGGGCTCTCAACCACAAGGCTGATGGTTCAACTTGAGTCCCACAAGGGATGGTGGGCTCCACCCCCAGAAACTAAGATTGAACACAGCACCTTGAGCTGAGCTGCCTCCCGGAGGGCTCAGTTGGTTGGAATGCGTCCTCTCAACCACAAGGTTGCCGGTTCGATTTTCGCAAGAGATGGTGGGCTGCGCCCCCTGCAACTAGCAACAGCAACTGGACCTGGAGCTGAGCTGCACCCTCCACAACTAAGACTGAAAGGACAACAACTTGACTTGGAAAAAAGTCCTGGAAGAACACACTGTTCCCCAATAAAGTCCTGTTCCCCTTGCCCAATAAAAATCTTAAAAAAATAATAATAATAATGTCCAGGTTCTGCCAAGAAATCTAATCAGAAACCTCACGCTACCAAGCCTGCATGATAAGGAAGTTAAGATGGTGGCCGCTGTCACTGAAGCCTGGCTCTGTAAACCTGCCCAGATCCTCTTCTCAAGCCCTTGCCCCACCCACCCCACGCATCTGGACCCCTCGTTTTGTTTACGCAGACTACCTCCACAGACTGCATGACTAGTCACAGTGAATCACAGTCCCCTGTGTCATTCTGTCTAAACAGAGACTTGAGGTTATCAAGGGTGAGGACAATTGTTTTCATCCCTGGACTCCTAGCAACTAACAGAGGATCTGAAATAGAGAAAATACTAATATATGGAAATGAACTGGAATGAGGTGAAATGGGGTAAAATTCTTACGCCAGGAGGCATGATCAGATCGTCTGCATGGAAGTATATACTGTCATGACCACAGGTGTCCCCAGAAGACATGCTGCAAAGAGTTTCTTAAAACTTTATCTTCACCAAAATGACAGAGTCGGTCAGCTGGGGATAAGTGAGCGCACAGTTATTGCCAGCGCCATTCAGTGTTGTTTGGACATTTGGATTTTACAAATATCATTAGCAAAATGCAAAGGATGGCATGGATTACTTCCCAGAGCAGCACTGCCTGCTTCCACACTGCTGTTCAGGGATGTTTTTTAAAAGACATATTGCAGGTCAAACTGATACTCATAGTGACAATGACACCTACATGGAGTGGCCAGCTTCACAAATCTGCCGTTTCAGTCAGCTAAGTCAGACACCTGCAGCTGTCACTGCGAAGACCTACCAGGCAGATCACCTCACCACACATGCAGAGTTTCACATACAAATGCTCATGGTGACATCGTCAGCGGGCTCTTCCCAGGGGGTCAGCAGAATTTAGAAAATATAGGTTTGAGGTGAACTCAAAGCTACCTGTCCTTCTCAGACAGCAGAGAACAAGGTAAGAGCCTGCTGACACACTCGGGACGCGGCTGCCGTGTCACATTATGTCACTCGATTCATCCCATTACAATGAAGCCCAGGCAACAGTTCATGTTAACTAACAGAAAAAGTTAACGTATGATTGTTTCCAGCCTTTCTCCTTATTCCACTAGCGTAAAGGATTCCTAGGCTGGCCACCGTGTCTCACTCCCGACCCCTTTCTCCTGAGATCAGCTGTCTCTGGCTTTGCCTGTGAATCTGGACAGAAACCCGAGGGACAAGGAAAGTGGGTGCATAGATTAGGGGTGGGACATTCTCAGACAACACAGGATGCGAGGCCTGGGAGCTTCTGTGCATGAGGAAAATGGAGAGGAAAGACGTTTTTTCTTTCTAAGCGCTGCTGTCATCCACTCATTCTTCCCTACCCTGGCCCCTCAGTCTCAGAAAAGCAAGTGAAGAACCCTGAGGCTGGAGGACAGTCAAGCTCCCCTGCCAAGGATGACCTGGCTCCACAGTGACCCCCAAGTGTTGACATGCTCAGCACGATTCCTCAGGAAGCAGAGGTCCCGCAGAACTCTGAATAAGTGGAGTGACCTAGGAGAAGAATCCGCGACACCTGCCTGTCCCCTTACTTACTGCCAGACACTGAGCACGCTGCTCTCGTCTGCTGAGAACGCGGACCAGGTGGGGTTGTGCAGAGAGAGCTCATTCTAATGGTCTCCTGTCGAGAGTTAATAAAAGTAACTTGCTACTATTTTCTCACTGAACCATTCGTCAGTTACCAAAAACAATGTGTTCTCTGGAATACAATTCATAATACACCATATAGCATTTGCGGCTTGAAAAGCACTTTTTACATATTTTTAAATATAAACCTACAGCTGTCAGGCATGCCCAGCATCAACCGCCCCACCAGCTGGATAAATGAGGGGCAGAGAAGCAACCGAGTGTGTACAAAGCCAGCCAGCCGGCAGCCAGCGGTGGAGCCAACGCCTGAGTCCAGCGCATCTGACCTTCTTGCTGTGTCGCCATGGCTGCAACACGGCTCCATTACAGAGCTCAAGCCCCCTAAGAAGCAGCGGACCCACGAGGTGCGCACCAAGCAAGTGGGACGGCTGCGTCCCTGCTGTGTGCACAGGACACAGCCCAAGACCTCATTGCTGCCCCCTGCCTCCTGTCCCCTGGCTCAAGGCCTTAGCCAGGAAGTCCCCTTGTTCTGAGCCCCGGGACCCATCTCCGCCCCCCACAACCTTTCTGCATACCACAGAACAGACATCAGTGAGGGACTTGTCCCGTTCATTGCTATGTCCCCACTGTCCAGGGCAGGGCCGGGTACATAAATGTGGTCAGAGATCTTGTGCAGAATAAACGGACAGCGCCCGCCACGGCTGTGTCCGCTCGAGGTCTAGGCTACCAGCTTTCTGTTCCTTCGGCATGGAGGCTCTCCCTGCCTGGGCCGCAGGCTCAGAGTCTGGCTCATCCTTGCATCTCGTGCGCATGTCAGATGACCCGTACTTAGTCCTCTATGGACATTTATGCTGCACCCCTCATCGTGCTCTGGGAGGCAGGCACTGTCTTCCTGCCCGTCTCACAAGTGGGGACACTCTGGCACGGGCACACTTGTCACACTGGAAAGTGGCAAGGCCAGAGCTGCAGGCCAGGCAGCCTGGCTCGGAGCCCATGCTCCTGACCACTGCGCTTTATTATGTAAACGTGTGAGCCAAGAAAACAACCAAAGGAAGGCACTGCAGTGACACTCAGTGACAGGGGACTGCGGGAGTGCCATAGCCACAGGCGAGAAGTGGTGATGGGCCTGGGGACAGCAGGTGCCTTCCTCTCACAGGTAACATCTGAGTTTACCAGGGGAGGGTGATGGTCCCGGGCAGCCGTGTAAGTATTCAGTGCCCCCTCACGTCTCATTTGCAACGACACTATTACCCACCATTACCCATCCGAAAGCCAAAGGTGTTACAGTGTTTCTGTTCAGCAACCATACCACCTACCTCACTCGTCATTTTTCAGTTCATGCTCACTTCTCCTATGAAGTACGCCTCACATTTCTTTTGATTTTCTTTGATAAAGACAATCTTTTGGGAAACGCAGGCTTTTATCTCTGTAGAGTGAGTGTTCTTACTGGTGCTCATGAAATGCACAAAGGCTGAGCTGGAAAATCTGAAGGAATTTCTCTTCTCTGCTTCGTAAGATTTGTTCTGGTTTCCAACTTGGAGAGCCTGAAACAGTAACCCGAGCCTCCAGGGACCTGTTCTCCCTCTGACAAAGTTCGTGTCCCGGTTTGCCAATCATCCACTCCAGACCTCAAAGGGGTCGTGAGAAGGGAATGGCAAGGAAGGGGGATAGGAAAGAGGACCCGACGTGTCCTGGGAGTGACAGGAACACAGAGTCACAGGGATGATGTGGGGATGAGCTGATGCCACCAGGGCACATAAGGTGTCAGCTTCCCCCAAATGACCAGCCTGGCCACAGCCGACTCTGCCCCTCAGCCCTTTGGCAGGTCCAGGCGAACAAGGCGTAGCTAGCAAGTGCATAGCTGCTGAGCTTGCAAAGGAGCCAAGAAACAAATGTGAAACACATCTGTAAGCCTGTCATTCGGAAAGACCTGGGGGTAAGTTAACTGTAAGTGTGAGCAAGTCAGGACGAAGTGGCTGCTCCAGGTAAGACCTGAAACCACACAACCCCTAGAAGAAGACGTGGAAGTAAGTTCTCTGACGTAGCTCCTCGTGATTTTTTCTGATATGTCTCCGTGGGCAAGGGAAACAAAAGAAAAAACAAACAAATGGACTGCATCAAACTAAAAAGTTTTTTCAAAGCAAAGGAAACCACCAACAAAACAACAGACAGCCTACTGAGTGGGAGAAGATATTCGCCAATGGTACATCAGATAAAGGGGTTAGTATAAAAAATATACAAAAAACTCATACAACTCAACACCAAAAAATACCCCAAACAATCCAATTAAAAAATGGGCAGAGGACCTGAATAAACATTTCTCCAAAGAGGACACACAGATGGCCAATAGACATATGAAAATATGCTCAATGTCACTAATCATCAGAGAAATGCAAATGAAAACCACAATGAGATCCCACCTCACACCTGTCAGAATGTCCATCATCAATAACTCAACAAACAAATGTTGGTGAGGATGCGGAGAAAAGCAAACCCTCATGCACTGTTGGTGGGATTGCAGATTGGCAAAGCCGTTATAGAAAACCGTACGGAGGTTCCTTACAAAATTAAAAAGAGAGCTACCTTCTGACCCAGCCTTTCCAGACTGGGTATTTATCCAAAAAATCCAAACCACGTGAAAGGACACATGCGCCCACTATTTACAACAGCCTGCTTGCTGCACTACGGTCAGTGGGAAAGGACAAGGTAAAAACACAAGCGTCAGCAGTGCCCGAACCTGTGAACTTCCTGCTGAGGCACTGCGGCATCTCCAGCTTGTCCTTCGTTCTTGAGGATGAGGCCACCAGTTGTGTCGCCTTCCAACACGTGGCTGAGTGCTGTGACCTGCAATCTGGGGTTTCTGGAGCAGCAAAGATGTGAGTGGTTCCATTTAAGTTCCATCTTGGTGCCAAGATGGCAGAACATAGGCTGGACACTGGCAGTCAGGATTGGGGATCAAACATCTCAGAACATCACGCAACACACACACAGAACATGGCCTCGTCCACATGCAAATTACCCACTTGCATGTGCTTTGATACAGACACCTAAACACAGCGTCACATTCACTCGTACTCATCTGTTCATGTGACATCGCACAGAGCAAGAGAAGTTCAGAACAGAGCCCCCACAACCGCAGTAACAAATCCCTGGGGAAAGCAAGCACACAGGCAATGCGGGCCCACATGACCCCAGTGCACACACACGTGTGCACACACACACCTATGCGGCTGCCAGTGTTCAGAGTTCCTCAGCCATACACAAAGTCCTCTCTGTCATACGCACTTTTCTGCAGTGTAATTGTGTAATGTGATCAATTTTTTCCTCAAGTATTTTGTCTCTTTGCACTGATTAAGAGTTAAGTTCCCATGGAAAGTTATTTTGACAACCTTATTGATGAAAGATTCACAAGAAAAATTAAAATAAAGACTGAAGCACACTTCAAATGTCTGAGTACAAAATACTGAATCATCTTTTACCGCCATGGAATTTCCAACTTACTGTTTGGCCCTCTTCTAGCACTCTCGTGAAAGTTGAATTTTCTGGGGTACTTTAGAACAGAGTAGTCATTTGCATAGGATATTTTCCCCTTTGCCTCAGATTATGGTCTGCATAAGAGTGCTTTGAGAGCTAGAAAATAGGCCTACACTAATTAAAAAGTATGTAAACACTTCAGGCAAAGTGTAGGCATGTGAAGTTGCTATTTGATTTTAGGAACTAAGTACCGTGGAGAAGAAATAAATACTTGTGCCACTAAATAGTATATGATTGAAAGAGTTAAAGAAAAAAAGGTCAACATGTAATAAAATACATGTTGGAAATTTAGGAAAAGCCCACAAGCTCACAGAAATAAACATCGTCAAGTGTACCTGAGACTACTGACCTTGTGGGCTATGATATAACAGTGTTTATCAAGAGGTCCTTTGTAGGGCTCACTCTAGGTTTTGCTTTGTATTAAGAAATGGAATTTCATATGTTAATTATGCTATCCCCTGCTGATTTTAGCACTAATGCAAATTCATAAGGCCTGATGTCTCTTCAAAGCAATTGGCATTTCAACCTTCAGTTCACCTACTGATGTCCCTAGGTCTCCTGAAGGAGGACAAAACCAACCCCGAAATCCAAGGCACAAGTAATAGTTTCATATGCTGCTCGACTCC
Source organism: Rhinolophus hipposideros (assembly GCF_964194185.1). Classification (NCBI taxonomy): domain Eukaryota; kingdom Metazoa; phylum Chordata; class Mammalia; order Chiroptera; family Rhinolophidae; genus Rhinolophus; species Rhinolophus hipposideros. The sequence goes on from NC_138059.1 coordinate 75,201,576, forward strand.
TTGTCAGCATTTGTCTGACTGTAAATGAGATTCAGAAGCTCCCTCCTGTGTGCTTTCTGATTAAATCCCTGTCATAAATGTGGCTGATAAAGCGCCACATTTCAGTACAGTTGGTGGACCACAAAACTGCCATTACACACAAATTGCTTTGCACACTGAGAAAAAGTGCAAGAAGCATGTCTAAATCAGAGGTCTTACTCAGCCAGCGGCATCCTGACGTGGACACCAGCAGAGACACTAGAAGAGCAGGTTAGCGTTGCAAAGTCAGTGAGCTTTCCCCTTGGTGATCTACCAGGTTAGAAGATCCAGACAGTAGTGATTATTACAGTTAACTCGTGATAATACCTTCTCTGGTGTAGCTGACTCGTCCTCAGTCTCTGCTCCTTCTAGCTGAGAAGCTGGAAAGCTAAGGCCTACGTTTCCCAGACTCCCTTGCAGCTAAGGGTTCTTTGTGCACATCAAGTCCTATAAACACACTCAGTTAATACACGAAGACAGAACTGAGGCAGAGACTGTCACCTGTGACTCCTGAAAGGGGCGGCTGCCTGCCCTGGTCCTGGGCACATGAGGCTCCCCCACAGAAGCTTCACCTTATCTATGCTTCAGCTCTCCAAGCATCTAGGAGCAACGGTGGTGGCAGTGGCTTTAACGGCCCTGGGTGAAAATTTGGGTTGTGCACCCTCCCGATTCCTCAGACGGTTGAGGAAGCAGTGGCAGTACTTGCTCTGACATATCTCTAACGGTGGCCCAAAGGCACACGCCCTCCCCGTAGGTTGCGTCTGCATCATTCTGGGACTCATCTAAGACGCTAGAACAGGCTCCGCAAGCCCTTCCAGTGGATTCAAAAGTTCCAAAATCCCTGAATGAAGTCCTGATTTGAAATGCCCCGAGTGGTTTCTGTTTCCTGCCCTGGACTCTGACGGACACCTTGCATTCTGCATACAGTTTATCAAACAGGTTCATGATGTATCCAAGAAGGGCTTCCCGGTTGGGTGCTTATCCTGGTCTGACCATGTCTCAGCTGTGAGCTCACTTACGTTTTCTCAGCCTCAGTTTCTTTATTTCTAAATAAGGAAATAACCGCCTCATCAGGTGAAATATATGAAATCAGATCTTATGAATGAAGTGTTTCCCCAGTGTCAAGCCTGGAGTTCGTGCCCCACTCTTTCACATGCAGCCTGTCATTTACACCAAGTCTCATTCCACGACTGTGAAATACTCAGCAAAGTGTAGTTCTTTTCCCCTTTCCTGCACACAAATGTAATCTCACGTGTCATATCTCTATTGAAACCAGTATTAGTTCTTATGAATCTATGAATCTGAGCACCTACCAGACACATACTAGATTTTCAACAAATGCACTTGATTACTGAATATCCAGACTTATTACAACACAATTATCAGTTTATAAACATTGACCCATGAACTCTTTTATGTGCTATGTAGAGAACGCCAAGGGAAAATATTAGTCAAAACCCCCAATGTTTACAAACTGGACATCAAGAATCACACGTGAGGCTGCCTGACCACTGGGTTGGTATGTACTGTGAAGAGCTGAAAACTAGTGTTTGTGCCTCTTTCCCAACGTTTTTTATACTTCAGCAAAGTTAGATAATTAGGAGCACTGCTGGGGCTCAGCCATGTGAATCACGCAGCCCTGGACACGTATATGTCCTCTCTGAACTGCAGGCACACCTGCACGTGAGGACACCAAACCTTCCCATGTGCTCGGGTAGCTGCGAGCAGTAAGTAGCCATGCAGCTGCTCCTCTTTGTGACATTCTGTGCCAAGGTCCTTGGTTCCCAGTCCAAACCACAGCCAGCTTTCCTACACTCCTTTGTCTCCTGAACGCCCTCCTGCTTGTGCTATGAACCTGGAAAAATACAACCTCTTTCCTCAGCTTTCTCCCGTCTCCCCTCCTTTCCCTGAGGATTTTTGAACTCAAGGACGTCTGATTGCTTCCATCAGACGGCATGTGCCTACAGATCCCCACTGCTCAGCAACACTGAAGAAAATGGCACTGTCCTGCTGGTCCCCGAGGGGTCAGCCCAGGAACCCGCTGCATGGAATGCAGCCAGACATCTTTCCTCGGCCACACAGCTGGCTCCGTGTCCACAGGATCAGCTCCTGCAAACAGGAGTCCATGAGTGTTTGTCCTGAGAAGCTGACCTTGTCATTGTGGCCTCCTGACAGACAAGCCCATTTCCTGACGGGGACCGGGCCGGCTTGTTTCTTATAGCAATGGAGAAGACGCCCTCCCGGTCTCAAGGAGGTCCCCATGCGACATGGTCTGCCGTCGGCTCAGCAAGCCCTCGCCTTAGAAGCAGAACTTGCATTGTGTCGGCCTCGTCCATGTCTACACAAAACGACACGTGGCCAGCTCACACTCCTCATTCTGCTTTCTGTGTCTGACCAGGACGTTCTCCAGGACGATTTGCCCTCCAGCTGCCATCCCAGTAAAAACCTGGGCTCTAAGCCGAGACCTACTTCTCTTGCTTCTTCCCAGGAGTTTGCTGCCTTCTCACACTCACCAATGCTCAGGGACTAACCCTGTTATCCCAGATTACACCTTCCCAAGCTCATCTGGAACTCCAGCCTCCCGCAGTCTGTACAGATGTTACTTAGTTGTGACCTGGAGTTTTATTCTTGTTGGGACAAGTGTTACTTAAGGGAAAGCACACTGGGGTCGGCGTGGGGTGGTGTGGGAGTTGCTGAGGTGATTCCAACTGCACAAAACCATGTCCCCACCCAGATGCGACAGTAGTAGCCATATCACCCCGGAGTCATCCCTCTGCATGCGCTGCCTGCCCACCGTCTGCGGGCAGCTGGTAACATCACCCGCACTCACATGACATGGACAGACCTTGCTCCTGCGAGGACCTTACCCTGCGGGTCACGCTCTCTCTTCATTGGTCTTGGTGATACGTCAGCTCCTCACGGCTGCCTAATGCGTCCTGAGGCAGCAGACACCTCACTGCTCTGTTATGTCGCCCGCAACACGGTAGGCCTGTGGTGTTACCACCCGTGTTGTACAGGTGAGGGGACTATCTGCGAGCGCTGGCTGGGCGGGGACGTAACCATGGCAACACATTCCAATTCCCTGCTTACTATCAATGCGTCCTTGGGAAATGGGCAGCGCCTTCTCCTGTGTGAACAGTGGCCGTGGCGTGTTCCCTGAGCTTGCTGTGAAGAGGGAATGTGCCCCCACGGAGCAGTCTGAAAACAGAGACTGCAGGACACACCAGGAAGCCATGACCAGGGCCGAGCATGCCCTAAGTCACAGCTAACAACCCCACACACAGCCTGGCGGACTCCCTCCACAATGGCTCGGGGGCCTTTTGCAAAGAGGTCTGCAAACCTGAGTCCTTCTTCCCAAACAGTGTGGGTGAGTCGGTGCCACGCAGGAAGTCACCAGACACCACAATACCAGCACCAACAAACATGCGGCCAGAGTAACTGGTCCCGCTCCGGCCTACACAGGGACCCAGCATGCGCTCTCTGATGGCAGCCCCTTGCTCCGCACTGGCTTCACGTGGCCTGGTCTGTAGGCTGTGACACTGACGCACGGGGCTCAGGAGCTCCGCGAGTCAGTGCCGACGTGGCAAGGCTGAGTCACGTGGCTGAGCCATGTCCTGAGCCAGGATGCCGGCCCGCACTCTGCAGGTGGCCATCTGAAGTGGCTTGTGTTGGAGAATTAGGTGTCTCCAGGCGCCTGGCTCCATCCCTCCCAGGGTATCTGCAAAGACGGTACTGCGCGGGTCAGGGCAGAAAGGTAACTGCTGAGGAAGACAGGGCGTACGAGTGAGGGGAAGACACGGAGAGACGCTCTCACGGGCGTCATGCCTGGCGCTGGACCAAACCTCCCGTTCCGCCCCTAGTTTGTTCACTTAGCCGGGCGGAGAGCTGTTTGTCTCCAATTCAACCTGTTGAAGTGCCCACAGAGACATCCCTGCCCTCCCGTTGACAGCTTTCTTCTCGTTTATCCGTTTATATGGCCCCAGACCTAGTCTTTTGTGCTTGGTATTTTCCTAGAACTATGAAAATCAACAAACATTAAGTCTAGGAAAAATCTGGCTTTCTTCTCTTCTCGCCTATCCTCATTGGGGACACAAGCAACAGTCATTCTCTGCTGACCAGCTATAGATTATCTCACAAGGTCCCTCTCCTTGTGCACCATGGCTGTGCTCTCAACTTCCCTCGTGTGACTCTTCAGGCCTGCACAGTCTGAGAACTCAGCTTCCACAAAAAAGAAAGGAAGTAGAAATCGTCCACCAGCCTTCTCCTCACAGAATATTCTGTTTTTATGAAGAAGAAAACCTTTTCCTTTGGTGGAAAATGCCAGTTGCTTCTGACAAACACGTATGAAACTTATGTCTTCCCAAAAATAGCAAACATCCAAAACTTCACAGAATTTTTCACAGGTTGCAAGAAATCAGTTGGGAGAAGCGTGCCCTCAGGGCCTGACGTCCTCAGCTCCAGCCGGGCCTTCCCAGCCGCTCCTACCACCAAAGCCTGAGCTCAGCCTGTGGACCACTGACGTTCCTCCTGACCTGCCATCAGGCCTCCCTGTGGCACAGGTGTCTGCCGCCACCGCCCACCCCCAGCACGCACACCCACTGGTCACTCTCCGGCCTGTCCCCTCCCCTCCCAGATGACCTCACAGAAACCCTCAGAAGGCACACTTACCCAACTGGAGCAGGACAGCTGCTCAGCCAGGTGTTAGAGGATGGACAGAGCTGACAAAGAAGAGTTGGGACAAGGCCATTCTAGGAAGACACACAAGTATCAGCAGAGTCACGGAGCAAAGAAGCACCCAGGTGTGTGCTGGTATCATGAGGCAGCAGTGACAAGAGCTCAGCCCCAAGTGGAAGCAGGGGACAGCCCTGCAGGTTCTGTACGCGATGATTGTCCTCTGCACATGAGAACAGAAAGCCTGACTGGCCACGTCTGAGTCAGATGCCCACCTCTGCAGGGAGGAGAGGAGTCAAGGTCATTCAAAGCACAGGAAATGCAGTGAAATGGACACTGTTCCCAGACCGTCAGGGAGCAACAGACACCAGGTGGGAAGTGCCTGCTGTTATTTCTCCCACAGGGCAGACTGACATGGTTCTATTGCAAACTCCTGGGCGCAAGGACTCACTGATAGCTACACCTCTGATGCATGAGTGATACTAAAGTAGGCTTCACAGTACAATCTGCATGAACCTGCTAGACCAATTCAGCAGCAGGGCCAACACTGCACTTACCCACCGTGCCCAGTACAGAGCAGGCGCTCAACTGACTTGTTTTGATAAATAAATGGAAGAACACATAGACCGCCTTATTTCACACTCCGTCAATTTTATAAGGTGGATATTTCATAAATAGATGAATTATTTAGATAATTAATAAAGTTTTTGGTGAAGAAATATTTAATCAGATGATTGAGGGTTTTTTGGGGGTTTTTTTGTGTGTTTTTTCTGGACATTGAATAAAAATAAATGATTCAAAATCTAGAAGACAGAATTTTAATTGTATTGACAAAAGAATCTCCTGACTATTAGGCTTAGAAAATTAGAACGTCTTTCCCAAAAAGACGACAAGTCTCCTAGTCCCGGGAGACGTTGGTTTAAATGAAGGCTGCTCTCCTCAGAACAGGTGGTGGACACTGTAATTCCCCTTGTCCTGTTGTAACGTTTCCCAGGGAAAGAGAAGTGTCTGAATGGCTAGTTTCTTTTGCTATAGCGACACCTACTGTCAATGTCAATTCTTTCTTTTTAAGAAAGAAATATTTGAAAAATAATGTTTGAGATCTAATGAAAAGGCTGTTAATATGAATTCTTTATTTCAGTGGTTTAACTTATGAATTATAATATTTAGGAAGGTTAAAAGAAGATGCATATTATTTATGCAAATTTGGGATATGTGTGAAGTGTTCTAAAACACTATGAACTTACTGGCTTAGCAAAACGGTCATTACCAGACTGCAGGCATGCACACACACACATGCACACACACACATGCACACACGTGTATATGCACATATACGTATGAGCACATGCGTGCACACACGCATGCATGTGTGTACTCACATTACACATGTACAGAAGACAATCTGAAGAGTGATTCCAGTGATCTTAAACCTAAGCGTAGAAAACATTAGTAAGCCTTGTATGTTCCACATACAATGTTAAACAATTGAGTGTTTGTTCTAAAGTATTCAAAACAATCCTAAAATGCCGTTTTGAATAGTATTAAGTATATCCTGTATACTCACTTATGTTCATTTTAATAAACATCTAGTTTTAATCTTTTCTCTTTCTGAAGGACTAGGAAGGGCCTAAGAGGACATGGCCCATTTCGTGGAGCCCCAGAAACTTGCATTTAGCTCAGGGCAGGCATGTGAGCAGCCCTCTGTTTCCTTTGCTCTCTGGAATTGGAAAGATGACATCCCTCTCTCATAAATATCGGTGTTTTCATTTGAGTGGAATAAATACAACACTCTGCCTCAGTTGTTTCCATTAGGAGAGAGCCATTCTCATCAACTGGTTTCCTGACAGCTCACGACACGCCCGGGCCAATACAGCACCCTCTCACCTCATGCTGGCAACATCTGACAGTCGTGATTCTCCTCACAGTGACAAGGAAAGAGCATAGCAACCTCAAGAAACATGCTGAGGGGAACAGCTCATGGCAGGTGGACTGTTAGCCCAGGGCACGCGGACCACACAGGCAGAGCTCAGCCTGCAGTCGCCATGTGTTTTCTGACATGTGAGAAAGAGGGTGCAGTTTAAAGGGAAGAAGGGGAAGTCTGAGGAAAGGCATAGTCCTGAGGAAAGGGACAGTCCCCACCTTAGCCCCGCCCTCCTGAAACTCATTCGAGATAGAACCAAGTAGGAAAAACTCAGCATAAATGATTGACACCACGTGCCTGATCGACCCACAGCACGATGTCCGTTTGAACAAAGAGCTGCTTCTTAGAAAACTTACACAGGTACAGAAAGCAAACAAAAGGGACAGAAATAAAGCATCGCGTAGAAAGCTTGAAGCAAAACACCAGTTAATCATGGTCTCCCCGAGCGTGCCCCCACTGCCAATGCCCCGCACAGAGGAGTGGGCTGCAAAGGTCAGGAATGCCAGCACTGCCCACTGAAATGGGAAAGAACCTCGGGCCCCCGGGGTCTTTCCGAGCACCAGGGAATGAAACAGTAAACGTGGAATCAGGAAATGTCCTGCAGAGACAGACTTCCCAGCTGTTGCATGCCACTCACTTGCAGGAATTTCCTGGACACACAGATATTTGCAGACACGTAGGTAAGTACGTGTGTTGAGATCGGCAGAGACGCGGATATCTATATCCAAACTTGGCTCGCTGCCCGGTCTTCCACATTATCACAAAACTGCAATAACAAGGAAAACATCAGTCTATATGCGTATTCTGAGGAGAACACTAGGCAGGTACCATAAAGGACAGAAAGAAATGCAGGTGGGGGACACGCCGGCGAGTTGGCAGAGTCCCTCACATATGATCATTAACAACGCCAGACAGAAAACAAGACTCTCATAGATTAAAGAGAGGAATTTGGAACAGAATGACAGCTTCCAACCTGGACTGTCCCAGAGGAGTTCAAAATAGGTAAGAAAGAGAACCTGGCTTTCTATTTTTTGATTATTGGTCGTATTTATAGACACAAAGAACAGGAAAAACACTGTGGGCAGGGGAGTGGGGAGAAGTTTAGAAATAAAAGTGTGATGTGGAGACGGTGCGTGCAGGGACAGGCTTGCCTGGAGGGCAGGCGTCCCACAGAGGCTGCAGGCTTCGTGGCAGACGGTAGGTCCATGACTCACCATGACGCGCGCCGGGCGCCAGGCCAGGGGTGGGACTTCATTCTACTTGGTGATTAGATGTTGAACTGTTTTCCTCATAGGGACAACTCTATGACAGCAGTATTTTAGGACTGATAGCGGTAGGTGTGGACAAGACAGACCAGGAAGGATGGAGACAGACGTGACCAGCTCAGGCTCCTGTGCTCATTCAGGTGTGAGACTGAGCGTCTGCGTTCAGCTGGTCACGCTGTGGGAAGTAGGGAAACCTTGAATGGGAGAGACATTGCCGAGATCTAATTGAAAGGACCGGGCAGATCCCTAGCCTCCTGGGGTCTGGCCCCAGTATAGGTGCAGGCACCACAAAGAGCAAGAACAAAACCAGAGGAGTGACTCACAGATCAGCTCACACCCAGTCAGGCAGAATAACTCCTCGAGGAGAGCAGAATAACGGCAAAATGCTTCAGAATAGAAGAGCTGGAAATCACACACAGTGTGTAACATCGGTCAATTTGTTACCTAGAACGAAAGGATATTCTCTAAATAGTTGTCACTGTAAACGCCAAGCCAGTTTGTGCAAAATGCAAGCCGTCTGGACCAAACAACAGAGAAAGATACAGGAGAGAGAAGAAGTACGGAAAATAAGCAAATGGCAAGAAGACGAGCAAAAGTAGTGGCAGGGGAGAATCGAGGCGTGGGAGGTGACAAACAGCTGTCACCCTGACCAAAGAGCAGAGTTAACAGGCTCCGGTTACCTGGATCCAAAGATGCCTGGAATTCAACCTCCTCACCCCTCCCAGGATTGATGTGATCCAAACCGCCCCCCACCCCTTAGGCTGCCTGAGTTGGATTTCCCTCACATGCAATACCACAAGTCCTGAGTAGTGAACTGTGAGAATGTGGGCAAGTCCCATTTTAGTTGTTTGTGAAACAGTGATAGTAACACCTACTAGGTGTGAGGGAGATTAGCAATAAATTACAAACATAAATAAAACTAACAGTGCCTCACAGAGAGTAGATTCTGAGCAATGGGGAAAGTAGCTCACTACATCTATAGAAGACGTGAAAGCGAGAGCAGCAGAGCTTGGGGCTCAGAGGACATAGTGGCTAGTATTCAAAAGCAGCAATGGAGTCAGGTTTTAATGTCACGTCTGTCCATGAGAGAGGGCTGGCGTAAGCTAACACTGGCATTCAACATGTGAGAAATCGGAAACAAGGCCACTCCAGCAGGGAGAAGAAGGCACAGGCGGTGTGGACTGAAGGAAAAGCAAGAGGGCCAAGACTACCCATCAGGTAAGCCAACGAGAGACCCTGAGATGTGAGGAGTTAGAGAGAAATCAGGGTTGAAACACTAGAGACAAAAAAACTATACTGAGATATGGGTGAGTGAAGAATGGCCAACATGACTCCTCAGCCGTGTGTCTGAGGGTCTCAGGAGACCCTGGCCTGGGCCACTGGACTGATGCCACATCTCTGAAACATCACACACTTTGTCTGATGCAATGTATTTGGAATTAACTGACCCAACGAATAAATCCTACTCGGTCCAGACAGCCTCTTGCTATGTGAATTCCTATCCTTCTCAAGCTAGGAGCAAGTTTTCCTGATGTTACGCTCGCTCAGAAGGAGGAAGTGACGACCTGCAAAGACGTAAGCACAGCCACCAAGACCGGGCTGCCCCAGCAGTGCGTGGTCCTCGACATTACCTGACGTCAAAGGGGCAGCTCGTGGGTGCAGCTGTCATTTTCTAATCCACTAGATATTGTTTAGCATGACCGGACTGTGCAGTTATGTGAGCAGTTCTCAGTGGGATGAGCATGCCCCCTTCATGTGTTCAAAATTAACTGAAAATAAACATAAAAGAGTATGTGAGCAAATGCCATTAATTTCTCGACAAGTATTTTCTGAAGAGAAATTTGGTATTTTGAAATAAGACACATCAGAGAAAGAGTCAGGAAACTGTGAAGCCAAAGAAGTACAGTTTTCCAGGGAGTCTAGGAGATGTCAAAACCTCACTCGTCCCCTCACAGCCAGCCGATGTGCCACTTTTTCCAGGAGGCCTGTTCTTCACCAGCATCTTTTGCCTGTTATAGCACTCGTCATGGGAAAGTCATTCTTTCTTGGCTGTCGCTGCCCCCTCCACACCCATCACCCAATCCCCAAACCGTGACCTTCCTGGCAGCATACCCCTGTAGACGTACGCCTGACACAAGTGGGCGTGCCGTGACAGAACGATGTTTGGACGCCTCTGGTTCAAGCCTCGCCATCATCCCGAGCGCTGCAGTGGTTCTCGTCCACCCAGGTTTTAACAGGATGAAAGTAAATTCATTGTCATAGCACTTGCTAATCTCGAAACTTATCAGAATTTAGGAAATACGGTCATCTCGGGACTTCCAAAGACATTTTCTCCACAGCGTGAACTCATTCGTGGCAGCAGGGCAGGCACTTCTTGTGCTTTTGCATCTTTTCACGTGTTTCGTGGCAGTGAACGTCAGCACTGCACACTGAGCTACTGCTGGGACACAGAAGAACTCACCCCAAGGAAGCACGGCTGCCGTCTGGTAGTATTTTTAGCAGTTTCCTGCTCCCCATTGTTACCTCATTGATTCAACTAATGGACCAGAGTGTTTTTCAAAATATGAAATGCTATTAGGCAGACTTGTGAAGAAAGCTGATTGATCTCATTACAATATTAAGGACGTAAGTCCTGTGATATTGCTTATACTTACTGTAGAAGTCCATTCAGAGCCCAATGTTATGGGACTGAAGTGGAGAGGGTGGCCTGGGGCCCGTGTGCAGAGCTGTGACACAGGGTAACAGTGGCTAAGGGCGCGCACGGCTCTGGGGCCTGAGTGGAGCCCACCACTGGCTGCAGGACCTCACACATGAGGTACCTGTCTCTACACAGCTTCATCATGTGCAAAAGGATGGGGACAATCATGAGCGGCTGCACACTCAGTCAGCCGGGCCCAGGGGAAGGAGCGCGCAGCGCATCCTCGGCTAACGCTGCTGCTATTGCCCTGTAGTGCCGGAGACATTTCAGGCCTGGGGCTTGTCAAGTCTTTCCGAAGTCGCCGGATGCAGACGCTGGCAGGACACATGTTCACCCTACTTCACAGCCTCAGGAAGCTACCTGAAGTGGATGATGCATGGTTGCTGAGTCAGAAGAGAATAAATAGTCTGCAATCGGTTAATAGTAACAGATGAAACCTCACTGGTATCTACGTGGAGGACAGAAAAACAAGAGATTTTTCCACAAGGTGAGAGAACCATTGGCTGGTAGGTTGTGTAGCTCAGAAGTGCGAGTACTGATGGCAAACGTTGCCCTGGAACTTACCTGGAAGATTACAAGTGAGAGGGTGTGTGTGTGTGTGTGTGTGTGTGCGCACACGCACTTACTAATTTCACCTTTTTTCATAAGGAAATACGGAATGAACAGATACAGGAACTCCAGGTGGGGTTGTCAGGTTTCGCAAACAGAAACGCGGCACACCCAGGTGAATTCGAATTTTAGATAATTTTTAGTACAAGTTTTTCCCATGCACACCTCTGGGTTGGTATCCTGGAAGGTGGAGGTACTTGATACCAGGTTACTACGCTTCGCCCTGCCCAGAACCAGTGGTGAAGGGAGCATGCAATGTGTGAAAAGCCCGATTGCATGGAACTTCCCAAAAAGAGGTCAGAAGCTAGGGCACTGTCACCACACCCGCCTCTGTTGAAAAGGGGCTGCACACATATCCCAAATATCACTGCCCGTCTGTGAGACCACAATACACCACAGAACTTTGAGATTCAAGTTCTCGACACAGAGTAGGTCTCAATAAATACATCTCATTCAATAATCCGAAAGGAAAGTATCATCCAGCTTTAAGATTCTTGTCTCAAGCTAAGTGGCACTATACCTACTGAGAAGAAAAGGCCCTGCATGCACTGCCTGCTCTCACATCTGTGCACAAAGCTTTGAACAATAACTGCCCTGTCTATACCTCAGCTCTGTGTCCCTGCTGGTAGGTGACAAAGGCCCGCACTTCCGCAGCCCTTTAATAGCCTGAATGTCTGTGCACTTGGCCTGAGATGAAGTTCCCTGGCTGCTTCTGGCAGTGCTGGCACTGCCATTCCCATCACCATGCAGCACCAATGCCACTGGATGAAGCAGGAAAAAGGTAAAAGTACTGCAGCAGCCGACTGGTACGTGGGTCGCGACCTGACATTGGGCCCCGTGTAGTGACTAAGAGTTTCCATTTTCTGAGTTTCACAGAATTCTGTCTATTGTTCGACAGCTCTGTTTCACCTCAATGGCTGGTTCCATAATGCTAACAAAGTACAAAGATGAGAAAATGTCACTAAAAAAAAGAAGAATGCAGAAGGTGCATGCAAGCTGGAAGCCACAAAACCTGATTTCCTGTGGGAATTTACCGTTCTCACTTTATGACATTTTCGGGGCACTGCAACTGTGGGATTGGCTCCTCCTCACGCACCCGCCGAGAAGCTCGTTCCAGAGCACAGGCGGGTGGCAGAGTGAGGTGGCTTTGGCGGCGCTGTCTGTGGTCTCCCCCAGGGCAGTTTTCTGCCTGTGCCCCCACTCGTCACCCCCCACATCTGCTCTTAAAACCCAGGAAGAGACTTTTCTCCCCTGTCAGGTTAAAACTTAAGCTGAGGCTCTGGAAAGACTGAGATTGTGACGCATCTGGTTGGTCACCACTCTGTCAGGCCCCAGCAATGAGCGCACGAGAACACGCGGGGAGGATGAAGCTGGGCAGCCCTGCAGGTGAGCCAGCCCCTCCTGACGGCCGTGTCTGCAGGGCGGCTGTTGCTCCCTCCTGGCCCAGTCCATGCCTCCCAGGCCCTCTGCTTCCGGCCTGTGCGGGGACGGCCCTAGAGACATGGGAAAAGGTAACAGGATCACAGTCTTTTAGCCCCCGCGCTGCCTCTGCCTTCTCGTCCGGTGCCAACTGTCACTGTGGGTTCCCTGCTTTCCCAGACTCCCAGTTCACAGCTAGCCTCCTTTCTCGTGTGCAGCCATTTGTCAAAGTGATTAATTATCTGGTTGCTGCTTTTCTGTTGGGCCTCGGGCCCTGTTGAGTGAGCTGCTCCCCAAGGCAGCCCTGGGGAGGGGCTGGAGGTGGGCACCTGCTCTCAGCCCCTAACTAATGCTTGGCAATTAAACCCCACTTCCCGAGCAGCTGGGGCAGCTCCACGGGCACAGGGCAGGTCTCCAGTCGCGTCCAGTGGGTCCTGACTCGGGCCCTCACCAGCCACATGCCATCAGGAAAGGACTCAGCTCCCACCTGCCGTCCCGCATCTGAGAGACAGAGCTGGAGCTGCGCCTGTGAGGACGGCGTGACACGGACACTTGTGGGGTAGGATGGGAAGTGTGCCCCCCAACAAGTTTCCTAATTACAAATACCTCCCACCTTCCTCCTGAGAAGGTCCCACAGTCCAGCCGCTCACCTCTGTGAGGGCAGCTGCTCTGCACACATAGACAAGCCTGTTCTGCAGGACGCGGACATGCTCAGAGCAAGTCCACAGGGATGTAAGGCGCCACCATCACTGCCCCATGGGAACCGCGCTCAGGACACGCATCCATCTCACGGGTTTCCTGTTTGATGTTATTAAATGTAATTGAAACCTACCTACAAATGAAAAGTTATTTTATTTATAAAGGAGCAGACGGGTTGCCATGTGTCTGTTGATGTCACCTTCTGAAGTCACTAAATTCTGATTATGGTAATTTGCTGTCTCCCACTGCTACCTGCACTCCCATCTGTACCACAAAAAGGGCACACAGGTAAAGCCATTGCTAAGTCACACTGCATAGAAATCGAGCCAAAGAGCAGCTCAACCACAGCACATAACAACGACACGGTGATGGTTGTGCTGTTCCCTGCCAAAAAGTTATCTTCTGTTAGTCCCTTCAAATGCTTACGGGAATCCCATGTGTCTGGGTCCTGGGCACTTGTCACCAATAACAGATGACACCCTCAGAAATTGAGACCATGTGGCCAGAAACCATACACCACACTCCTGCCAAGAAGGCCTTCCCAGAAACACTTCTTAGAAAGGGGGTTCCTGAAAATGAAAGCAATCCAAAACATACTGACTGCCATTGTTCCTTATTGGCGCTAATAACTAACAATGATGTCTATTATGCTGTAACTGTTTATTTCTTATAAAGGTGCTTCAAGTAGCTTTCTGTCCCAACCATGAGCCTTTGAAAGCTGACTTGACAGGGCTATAAAAATGAGGCGACAATAATAACTTCCATTACTGATCATATAATAGGTACCAAACACCCTGTCATATAATCCTTACAACAACCCCAGTAGGTAAGAATTATGATTACTTCTCCTTCTTACTTATTTTTATTTATTTTTACTTATTTTATTTATTTCCTTACTTCTTAGAATCAAGGAACCTAAGGCTTAGAGAAGATAAGTAACTAATCTTCATAGCTACGGCAGAAGCCAAATTCAACATCAGGTTTTAATTCAAATTCAACTCCTAGTCACGTCGTGAGTGTCACTTTGGTCATTTGAACAGCCAGCTCCTCCTCAACCCCCAGAGCCAGGTCAGACCTGAAGTGCCTGCAGGAGTCGGGCAGGTAAACAACCGAGTTTGTGCTGCACAAGGGTAGGAAACAGCAGAGTCTGTGGCAGAACTGGAGACGGGTCCCCCTAAACACATTGCAGTCTTATAACACAAGCAATCAAATGAAACGTGTGTTATGAGCAGCCACTTCTATCCACGACAACGTGCTTCAAACTCTCAGTGTCTAGACTGATTTTCAGAAAACTTCATCCATGGAGCATTTCAGAACACCCTTTCCTGTGTACAAATACTGAATGACCAGTGGTAAGAGAGCAGATATGAAAATGTTAGATCTGAAGGAAAAGATGAGTAAAGAACAGCAATATGATTAGAAACGACCGCCTGCTCAATTAATAGGAAAGTCAACAGTGACCAATGATACTAAAGAATGACAGTCCAGAGAATAAAAGTTGATACAAAAAATAGTAAGTAGCCCCTTATTTGAGAACAATTACGATGAGATAAGCACTTCAGCATATTTCCAACTACCAGAAGAGCTTTCTGTGGCAGGGGGAGGAGGTGAAGCTGAGGAAGCAGCTATCGTGTATTAAGAGCCTGCTGTATGCCAAGCTTGCAGGAGCTTGCATTCTGACAACAGCCGCAAAAACATGAAAGAATCCTAACAGGTATTACAAAATCCCACTCTATCAAAACCCAAGTCATTTTTAAAAATTAGGAAAACATACAGTGACAACAGCGAAAATCTCATTAACCTATTTGTGACCCCTGTATATCAGAGCACGCAGCGAAAGGAGAAGTTCTGGGTATAAAATATTTATGTTAACATGTTGCTACTGCAAAGTATTTTATAAAAATCCTGTATAAACGAGCAGTAACGTGCAGTTTGTGAAATACGGAAATAGTTGCCCTTTTTAACAGCTGCCTTTCAACGTCAAAAGGTTAATACTTCAGCTTTTATCAAGTATTAGCTAATAGTAGACCTGACCAGCGTCTTCATCTCAATCTCTGCATGCATGACACCTTTTTCCACAATGACAGAGGTCGGCAGAGGTCGTGGCATGTTTCTGAGGTTAATGGCTGCAGGCATCAGGGTCTGCAGGAGGCCTTGTGGACAGTCACGCACCAAAGAGTGATGAGAGTCCAAAAGGGGTGCTCGGCAGGAACTAGCGCCACCTGGCAGAAAGGTGAACGTCTTCATTGTCAAAGAGAGATGAGCAAAGTATAAAGGAGGATTTAGTGATTATAGGAAAAGAGATCTGTGAGAAATAATCTTCAAGAAGAGTCTCTTTAAATTATTAAATTTAACAAGATAAAAAAGAGAGATTTTACAATACACTTTAACCAACTAGGGTAAGGAACTGAACCGGATTTTTCAAAATGGTTTCTGTCAATAATTTTCTATGGTTTTCTATATCAAAAGAGGGCTATCAGCTTCACTGGTAACCTAACCCACAACGTGAGGCGAGATGACTGAGATGCAAGTTTTCACGAAGCCAGCATCCCTGCAGAAAGTGGAGGCCTCCTTCCTTTCTTTTCCTGAACAGAAATAGTGTGTGTCTGTGATTTTGAATTCAACAAATCAAAGCAAATCAAACCAACCTAGTCCTGAATCCCAGCTCTGCCCCTTGCCAACTATATGACTCTCGACCTAGCCTTCTGCGCCCCAGGTTCCTCTTTACTAAAGTGGAAATGGTGACAGTCACCTTACACAGTCACGTAGCCCAATGCAGAGACCAGAATGGCTATGGCAATGCCCGGCTCTGCGTGCCCAGCCCACAAGTTCATGTGTGCGTTCATTCACATGACAGATGTTTCCTGAGACCCCTGGGGGTCTGTTCTTGGTGCGGGGGACACAGCAATGACAATTCAGGGAAGGTCCCTGCTGTCACGAAACTTATTCTAGTGGGGGACACGGACAATAGATAAGAAAGCAAATACATAATAAGTTCCAGGTAATGACGAGGAATTTAAAAAAGTAAAGCTGGGTGAGGGGTAGAGAACGGGATGAGAGGATGCTGAAAGCAGAGTTCCTTAGCTGGGGTGGGAGGGAAGCTTCTCCAAGAAGCTGAGACCTGTGCTAGGTAAAGAAGAGCACCCTGCACGATCTGAGGGAGAGCATTCCAGGAGGAGGAAGGGCAAACGTTAAGTCTTTTAATTCTGGAATGAATTAGGCAAGAACGAAAGAAATCTTGTGTGGCAGAAGCACAGTGCAGGGGGCCGAGGGGAAAAAGGGAGATGAGATGTCCTGGGCAGCCGCCAGCCAGGTCAGAAAGATCTACGCTAAGGAATCACGGTCTCAGAATGACGTGACACCCACTAGAGGGTTGTCAGCAGCGGAGTGACAAGGTGTGAGTGGCACAACTTGATCAGTCACAAACCTGAACTACTGGTACCCGTGTCTGCACCTGGGGTGGGGGGTGGGATGGGGGCACCATTTGTCGGCACTGCTGTCCAGAGATCAGCCATTCCTCAGTGGGAGAGAACGACATGGGACTCATCAAATCAGACATTCACACTCACGCCCAGACTCTATGGAGACAACAGCTGCCATAAACTGGGAACAGCAGACACCAAACACCTAGAGAAAAAGACAATTTAAAATTTGTAACCAAGTAAGCACAGCCCTCATCCTCATCCTTGAAAGCACTACTGTTACTCTGTCCCTACTGAGAATCCATCAAATGACTGATGCAAACAAATTCATGGGAAACAGGCAACCACGCTAACAAAATGCGTGCAATAGACTCCTTTAGTTTTACAAACTGTGTGTTTGTCCCTTCGAAACAATATCTTTACTACTCAAGGAGAAACAAAATTAAAAGAAAGGTGTCATGCTGCATAATCTTGAATCCTTAAGTGTTTAGAATAAATTTATTAATCTTGATACACTTTAACTAAAGAAAGAAAAACCTAAGACCCAATAACATGCATCAGCGAACAGAAAGCCAAGTGCAAATCACCTCATTTGGTGGATTTGGAAGTATGGAAGCATGAACAACACATCAGGCGATACAAATGTGGAAAGGTTGGTCCCTTCCCCACTCTACAATGGACCAGACACCACTGTCCAGAGCAGCACAGAGTCGGGGGTGTTGCTAGCAGGTGCCTCTGTCACTGCTCACCAGCAGGGAGCTCTGGGACGTGTGCATGGAGATCACAGCCCTGCTGGAAGCCGCCACCTCCACCCCTGACCTCACAGGACACAAAGGCGAGGACACAGTCAGGCTGGCCTGGGGCTACAGCTCACAGCGTCGGGCCCCTGGGACCTGGGACAGGCCACTCTGCAGCAGCGTCACATACAGATGCTGGTAGACACTCCTGTCTATACACATCAGGTAAATCCTCAACGGCTTCGCTAGGTGACCCCATCGCTAAGCTATCGGACAGAGCTCTGAGTTAACTTGACTAGTCCTGGAATTTACCTAGCTGCAGATTTCACTTTTGAAAATTATCTTCTTACAAACTGATGGCAAACCATGCATCTAGCTGTGTCCCAGTCATCTGTGAAAACTGAGGACACATGCTTTTAGAGTGTGCTGTGAAACTCTGGAGAGCACCCTCAGGGGTCAAAAGGAGACTGACTCTCTCGTGGGTGTTAGACAGCAAGGCAAACGCCCCCGGCCATGCGGTACTGTCACCACCGACCACACAGTACTGTCACCGCCAGCCATGCAGTCCTGAGGCCAGCACCCCCCGCGGTCATGCAGTACTGGCACCACCGTCACCACCGGTAACACTCACTGAACATTTAATGCGCCCCCACACACTGCCCTAAACCCTTTGCATGTACCTGACTATCGCAGTGCCTATCAGGAACAGCACTACACAACTGCACCAGTGGGCCAAGTGTCCAGCGCCTAGGACTTCACAGCAGTGCTGACCTGGCCCATATAAGGTACATACAGGGCATTGTTCATCCACTAGGAGCTCAGTCTTTCAAAGTCCCACGTGTGTCACCAGGAATGAAGGACCCAGGCACAGTCCGTCAGGACACAGTGACACAAGTGGGGATGAGTCCATTAATCTCAATGAGCTCAGAGCAGAAAAGGGCAAAGATGCTGACCCCAGCCACATTCTCTGACCGTTCAGTCACTCATCTACTCAGCAGGTACCTACTATCAGAACTGTACTGTTCAAAACAAGAAGAACGTATCTGATTTTGCTGTTATTATAAGCTTAGTGGGGAAACATAATTACCCACTGATCAAGCATAACACTTTGAATTACCTTGAAAGTGTTTGGGGAAAGTAATTTCTCTCTTAGACAATCAGGCTGTATCATAAATTGTAAAACGTAACAGCTATTGGTTAGCAGGTATTTGGCAAAAGAGCACTTCCCTTGGCCAGCTCTGAGTAGGTGGTATACAGTGGACTAATTAAATTGGCTCGGTTGAATTGTGCTCTTAAACAGGTGTGATATACACTGAGACATTTAAGAGCATTTTTTTCAACCCATTTCAAGAGAGCAACTCTAAGGACGAATGGTACTGTATTAGACCTGAGTAGAAGTTTCTACTCGGTAGCAGCACATCGTCCTGACACTAGCAGTGGGGACAAGGGATGTGTTTTCACTGGTGAGCATGGTTGATGCCCCACATGACATCAGCCTCAGTTGTCTCTGCCTGAGTGATTCCTAGAACTATCCATGTGAAAAGTAGTACTTGCTGTATTTGTCCTACAGTGACCTCCTCCAAGCTTTACAATTTGCAAACACTGGCATTCTAAAATTGGTGTTGTCCATTTGTACACACAGCACATGTTTGCAGTGTGCCCAGCGAGTGTTGGGCAACAATCTATCTCCCCCAAGCCCCCCTTTTCTTAGTGGTCTGCACGTGGGAACACCTTCAGCTGAATGAACCTGGCTCTCCTTAGCATCTCTGTGACTGGACATCTTCTCAAAGTGGCCGTTACTGTACACGAGACCTTCCAAATGCACGCGGTTTAAACTAAAGTAACGTCCAAAGAAGCTAAGAAAAGCTCCAGGCAGGGCTCTAAGTAAATAACTTGGGTTACTCTCTGCCACAGTGGTATATGTTCCCATCCCATTTGTCTAAAATACTGAAAACACAGACCGATCTTTGTAAGAAGCTAACTCTCATTATTGTTAAACCCCTGCAAAAAGAAGTCCTAAGTTTGGGTTTTGCTTAAACACGTTTTCATCAAATTAAACTTGTATTGTGTTATTTTGAAATAAGCAGAGTACATATTCCACAAAGAATCCATAAGATTCCTTCTAACCTGAAATATCAACCATATCAGTACCAAAGTTAAGTATTTGGCATTTTACTTGATTTCCAAGACCCCATCCTTTTTCAGTTGGGGAAGGGGGATAAAATGCACACAGCACATCCACTCTCTCCCCTCCCTTCTTTCGCTGACTGTGAAATTGTCACTTAGGGCTGGTAAGAAGAGCAAGGTAACTGAAAACTTGTCAGTGAGGCTGCCCATCTATCAAGGAAAGACTCCTTACAAAATGGAAAACACAACTCATTTGATGAAATATTTAAGGAAAAACTAATGGAATTTTGGATGCAAATGAAAGCCTAGAGACTCTAAAAGTAACACTAGATTAGCGAACATGACTGTGACCTCCTCTCAAAGGAAGTCCACACTTCAAAGGAGCAATTAAAAGTGCTCACAAAATGCAGGCGGCAGAGCTAATGCCACAGAAGGCGGGTCTGAAGAGTTTACAGGGTGATAATAAAATCCCCAGCAAGTGGCAGCACTTGAAAAGGCAAGAAGACGGTCAGCAGGCTTAATCACTAGGCTCAAAGGATAAACTATGTGCTCCAATGAAAACTAATTAAACATGGAAAGCTGTGGTGAAGGCAAGCCTGAGAGTGCAGGGCTCGTGCAGAATACAGCCTCTGCCCCACTCTGCATCCCACACAGGACGTCAGGGCAGTAGGAGGCCCCGTGTCCTCAAGGAAGACCTGCCACCGCCATCAGGGCACCTCCCTGTATGTGCCTCGCCCTCCTGTTCCCTGGTCCCTTTTCAGCAGTCAGAGGCTAGTGATGAGAGGCGGTCTGCACCCCACAAGCTCTCTTAGCACACGGGGCTCCTTTGCCTGTCCCCCTATTCCCC
This sequence comes from Rhinolophus hipposideros, assembly GCF_964194185.1. Taxonomy (NCBI): domain Eukaryota; kingdom Metazoa; phylum Chordata; class Mammalia; order Chiroptera; family Rhinolophidae; genus Rhinolophus; species Rhinolophus hipposideros. Next base: position 75,222,012 of record NC_138059.1, read on the forward strand.
CCATTCCTGATGCAGTGAGATAATCAGGCCCAGCAGTCACTGAACCACGGCCCCCAGTGGCCTGATCTCTGAAATCTGTGAATTTTCACTTATATGACAGAAGGGACTTTGCAGATGTGACCAAGTTAAGGATCTTGAAATAGGGAAATGTCAAGCAGGGTGTCATGCGGGGTCTCCTGTCCCGCTCCCCACATAAGAATGCAGGACATGGTGAGGCCAAAAAGAAGCACCCACGGAGCCATAGATAGGGGAATCATACCACTATATTCTCGATGGCGGCTGGCTTGGAGACACAGGAAGCAGGAGCCACACTGTCCGCAACCCACTGTCCTAACTGCAATCTGCGCTTGCCAGCCACCATCTTCTTGGTGGCCCCCATTTTTCTGTTAGCGTAGCCACGGCAGTTACATTAGTGGCCAGTGGCTCACTGGTTACAGCTGACGGCCAACTAGCCACAGCTGATGGCCATCCAATCACAGTTGATGGCCATTTACTACCCGAGTGAGCACCTTTCCACATGAGGCCGAGAACCTGGAAACTGCACTCCTGGCTCTGTCCCCACAGGAAATTATCCTAATTGTGGGTGGACTTAATGTAATTACAAAGTCCTTCCAAGAGGGACGCAGAAGACTCTGTCGGCTGACAAGGCGACATGAGAATGGAAGCAGAGCTTGGAGATTTGCCCTTGGAAGATGGAGGAAGGCATCACCAGACAGAATGGAGGCAGCACTAGATGCCGAAAAGGCGAGGAAGTGGGTTCTCACCTCAGAGCCTCCAGAAACAGCCGGCCTCGCGTCCCCTGGATCTCAGCCCAGAGACACAGACTTCCGGTGTCACCTTCAGAAAGGGAGGACAGTGAGTGTGTGCTGTTTTCAGTCACTATCTGCCCAGTGGCTTTTACAAGAGCAGTAAGAAAGCAGTGCAGCCTGCATGCGGTTTGGGCTGTGATCAGGGCACACAAGGATGTCCGGGCGAGCAGCGCGGGGGGCCAGGTGTGAGCAGCGCGGGGGGCCAGGTGTGAGCAGCGCGGGGGGGGGGGGGCAGGTGTGAGCAGTGCGGGGGGCCAGGTGTGAGCAGCGCGGGGGGGGGCAGGTGTGAGCAGCACGGGGGGGCCAGGTGTGAGCAGTGCGGGGGGGCCAGGTGTGAGCAGCGCGGGGGGGCCAGGTGTGAGCAGCGCACCGGGCCCTGAACTAGGCAATGCTTTCCATGGCTGACCGCCGAGACTGCACACAGCCAAGCATTGAGCCCACCGCCTGGCCCAGGCGTCCGGGGGCTACGCTTCGGCCTCCGTACTTCCATGCGTGTCTATGTAGGCTGGCTCATTTAGGTCTTGCAGCACCCCGTGTGGGTAGTGTCATTGTCTATTTTACATGTAAGAAAACTAGCTCAGAAGGATCAGTGACCTACTTGCCCAACGTGACACACACGTGTAAGTGTGGAGCACGGCTGGAGAGCAGGTGCTTAGTGGTAGTTTGGCTTTGGGACTGTGAAGGCCCCTGCAGGGCAAGCTGTAAGCACTAAGAACAAACTGCTTTGTCCTGCTTCTCGCTGTGTCCTCAGTGGACTGGGCTCTTCCTGGGAGCTCTGACTCTACAATGCCTACACGAGCAAAATGACACTGGATTCCGCCTGGAGCTGCAGTCACTAGGATTCCAGATTTCTCTGTCGACATTTCACTCGACAGGAGCCTTGATTCTGCTCCACAGTTAGGTTTCAAATAGGAATAAAATTGACCAGCAAATGAATCCATCTGTTGGGGCTTGGCTAGGGCCTGGCTAGGCTGAACAAACCTGGATGTATTTTGTCCTTTCCTCACCTTTCCCTTTTCTGGGTATGTGGAAATGTCTGTAGGCACAGCGTTAATGTGCAGCTGATGTGTGACAGCGCTATGCTTATCTCCAGGGACTCCAGGAACCATGGCTCCGAAAAGAGGGGCCGAGACAGGCCTGGAATATCCTAGCTGCTGGTTTGTCATGTGCTCATTACAGTAGAAACGGCCCATGCAGCACCTTGTACCAGCGCATCTGTCGTTTACGGAAAATTCACAGACAGTTTCATACATCTGGGTCAGCTGGTTTGGGCTCTGTGACCTGTGGGGCTTTACAAATCTTGGTGGCCTGTGACCCAGGGATGAAGCGTGTTCCATGCAATAGAAAGAGGACCCTGGAGCTACACCTGGATTCTCAGCTCCCCGTTTTGTTTTGTCCCATTTGTCTTTATACTTTGTGAGGGCTTGTGAATGCTTTCATGTGAATGCTTTTTATGTGACCCTATGTATTGCTGCCACATATACCGTATTTCTCCAAAAATAAGACCTAGCTGAACCATCAACTCTAATGCATATTTTGGAGCAAAAATTAATAGAAGACCTAGTCTTATTTTACTATAAGACAGGGTATAATATAGTATAATATATAATATAGTATAGTATAGTATAATATAGTATAGTAATTCAATGCTATGCAATACAATACAATGCAATATAATAATTGTGGATCTTATATTAATTTTTGCTCCAAAAGGCGCATTCGAGCTGATTCTTCGGCTAGGTCTTATTTTCGGGAAAACATGGTACTCTGGTTCACGATAACAAAGCCCAGAAAATCAATGGGTGTCGTCGCTTTTAAGAAAGTGAGGGTCGGTAGTGTGTTTCCAGTATGCTGGGGACTTGGAAACCTGCCAGCCAGTTCTAGGACCTACGTGTTGACTCATAATTGCTCAGCGTCTTCCTCCTCTGTTCACAGACACCTCTTGTGTGAGATTCGTTTAGTAACCATGCTATGGAAAATAAGAAACTGTATAAAATGACATGCACATGCATCTGCATGCATGGCTGCTACTGCAAAGGAGACCTAAACAATGCTTTCCTGTGATCAGTGGTCCCGGGAGAGCCCTCCCCAAACCCTAAACTGACACCCCATTCCCTCCATCTAAGGCCTGCTCTTACTACTCATCATCCCCAAACCAGTGTTGACATCGCCTCATCTTGCTCTGCAACTATGCATTTCCCTGGTGTTCTTGGAACACAAACTGACCTCAGAGAAGCAAAAAGACTGAAGTAAGGTAACTGGGTTATACCAAGAGGTGCTGGCTGAAACGCCAACAAATAAATTCAATTATTCTAAGTATGCAGAAGAGAAAAGAGACAAAAGGGACTGCAAAGCTTTCAAATATCTTAAGGAATGTGACTCTCACAAGGCTAGATCCGATGACACAGAAGGCAAAGCATTTAATGATTTCAGGGTTTAAAAGGGCCTGCTCCCATTAACCTTCCCCCACCCCCTTCCAATGGATAAAATGGAAAATCCCAAGTGTCGTGACCTGTACAGTCTCCAAGGCTTGCGGGATGGCACAGACCACGTTTAGCCAAAGTGTGGGCTCCTTTTCCTCCCTGGAGTCTGTGAAAGTGAACAAGGAGCAGAGCCCAGCCTTTCTAGCTAGGTGGAGTTGACAATTCAGGAAACAGTTCACATCTAAGTATTCCTGGGTCACATGTTCTGACATGCAGGGGACGTCATTTGTTTGAGTTTCCCCAGTGTCATGCTCGGTCCCTGACAGCTGCACTGTTTGTCACTGTGGAGTCTAAGCTCTGTGCGTGTGACTGGCGGCAGCCTGAGACAAGGGCGGACAGACAGGAGGTGGGAAAAGCAGCAGAGCAGAGCCCACAGCTGTCAGAGGGAAGAAGATGCGTGAGCTTGAAGAGTGGGGACAGCTGCAGGTCGACAAGCAAGGTAATTGGGCACAAAGCTGCAATCCATTCCACAAATCCCGTGTTCTGATCACCCTTTTAAAATGGTAATTTCATTCCACTTTAGTCAGGAGGAAATGGTTACTGAAAAGCATCAAGAATGTCACCCAGGCCTTTTCAAAGAACAGCATTCCGTATTTTAAAGAACTCCTTTTTTGCAGCTTCAGAGCTATAAAACTGACAAATTAAATGATAATATACTTAAAGTGTACAATGTAATGATTTGATACACAGTCATGCATCATTTAGCCATGGGGACATGTTCAGAGAAATGCGTGGTCAGGCGGTTTCATCACTGTGAAAACATCAGAGAAAGCACTACACACACCTAGCTGTGCAGTCCAGCCCACTGCACACCTGGATGGTCCAGCCCTGCACACCTGGCTGTGTGGTCCAGCCCTGCACACCTGGCTGTGTGGTCCAGCCCTGCACACCTGGCTGTGTGGTCCAGCCCTGCACACCTGGCTGTGTGGTCCAGCCCTGCACACCTGGCTGTGTGGTCCAGCCCTGCACACCTGGCTGTGTGGTCCAGCCCTGCACACCTGGCTGTGTGGTCCAGCCCTGCACACCTGGATGGTCCAGCCCTGCACACCTGGCTGTGTGGTCCAGCCCTGCACACCTGGCTGTGTGGTCCAGCCCTGCACACCTGGCTGTGTGGTCCAGCCCTGCACACCTGGCTGTGTGGTCCAGCCCTGCACACCTGGATGGTCCAGCCCTGCACACCTGGCTGTGTGGTCCAGCCCTGCACACCTGGATGGTCCAGCCATGCACACCTGGCTGTGTGGTCCAGCCCTGCACACCTGGATGGTCCAGCCCTGCACACCTGGCTGTGTGGTCCAGCCCTGCACACCTGGCTGTGTGGTCCAGCCCTGCACACCTGGATGGTCCAGCCCTGCACACCTGGATGGTCCAGCCCTGCACACCTGGATGGTCCAGCCCTGCACACCTGGCTGTGTGGTCCAGCCCTGCACACCTGGATGGTCCAGCCCTGCACACCTGGCTGTGTGGTCCAGCCTTTGCTCCTGGGCTGCATGCCTGTGCAGGACTGCTGTACTGAATAGTGCAGGCAGCTGTACAAACTGTGATACAAGGTGTCAACCCCAGAAAAGATCTTAATACGGTCAAACAAGAGGTGACAAGAGAAAATTTTTTAAAAATTTAACCAATGAATGTGAATGATTAGGGTGAAGTGCTAAATAGATAATACAGATAATACAATGAAATAATTTTTTCACAGATATCTAATAAAGAAAATTTAAAAATAGAAATTCCAGGTGATTTCCAAAGAAATTCATGTCAGTATTTGCATTAGTCTCAAGTATAGAGAGCACAACATTAAGAAAAATGTCCCAAATTGTCCTAAATATGCGTGAGTGCCACCCCAATTTTGGCTTAATTTCAAAGCACAAAGCGTTCTTGTGAAGATAAAAAGAGACTATGATCCTCTTCACAGGTGTACTATGTAATTTATAATTCTAGATTGTTCTTTCCCCAGAGACTCCCACTCTCCCTTCCCTCCCAATTCAATGCTCACTGTTGGCTTTGAAATCTACTGATTAATATGAAGAATGAACGGGACTCATGTTTGTACGTTTACTACTCAGTCACTTTATCCCCATGGGGTTGGAATAACCACCAAGTAGAAAGTTGCTGCCGCATTGTCAGTGCAGCAGCAATAGGCTGATAAATTAGAAGCAGAAAAGAAGAATTAATTGGTATTGGACATTAAAGGAAGTTTTAGTTCTTAAACATTTGTGCTGTAATCTCCTCTGAACTTTAGTCTCTCAAAGTTTATCACCTTCCAACACATTTATTTTAAACTTACCCGCTTGTCAGAAAGATCCACTGATGTTGTCGGTTTTCTATCCCGGCGCACTGCATTTTGAAGAGACCAACTGTCATCCTCAAGCCTCTGACGAGGAAGAGTCTTCTCAAGTTGACTCTGGAAGACTTTGGCTCTACAAAGAAGCAGACTCTCACTGCCGGGGGCTGTAAGGTGGTGGCCACTGACCACAGCTGGACACTGCGGGGGCTGGGGAGTGGGTGTCACACTCCTGGGACCGCACCTCCACTCCTCCCAAGTGGCAGGACAACCTCCTCCACACGGACCACCAAGACCCTGGCAGGAAAGCTCCCAGGTCACTGCTCGTGGCAACCGGAAGGGGAAACCTCAAGCGTCCATCAACAACAGACTGGATACATAAGCAAACCTAATCCAGCAGTGAAAACTATGCATCAGTGAAAGCATCGACAGTCATACAGCAACACCTATGAGCAGTGGGAGTGTAATACAGAGCGAAAGAAGAGAATCGCCTCATTTATGACATTCACGAGGCAGAAGAAACAACATTTCATTTACAGATATGCATCTACCTGATAGAAGAGTCAAGAAGCACAAGGCAATGATTGGCTGGCAGCTGAGGAAAGACAGGGGCTCCTGGGACTTCCAGGCTCTGGGCAGGCGCCGTTTCTAACCAGCATGAGCCCGTGGCTATCTATTCGCGCGTTGGTATCAACCTGTGTGTATGTCTGTGCAAATATCTTTGCAGGTATTTTCCGGAATAAAATTTTCTAATTAAAATAAAAGCACTTTCAGCGAAATGATGGCAGGGGAATTTCTAGCGGCTGTCCCCTCCCAGACTGAGCGACTGGAACAGGTACCCATGCAGGAAAATGCCTTTCCAATCCTGACAAGGGGTTACAGTTGGGTGAAGCACAGAAGGAAGAAAAGATGCACTGAGGAGGGCAGAAAAGATAGATTCACATGAATTAAACTCAAATTAATTAAAAATTAAACTCAAAGTTGATGAAAGACTAAAATCTAAGATCCCAAACTGCAAACCTACTATAAGAAAAGGGAGAAAAGCTCCTTGACAATGATTGCTCCTGGCAGCATTTTTTGAATATGTCACCAAAAGTTCAGGCAACAAAGGCAAAAAAAATAAACAATTGGGACCACATCAAACTGAAAAGTTCCTGCACAGCAAAAGAAACAATCAGCACAATGAAAAGACAACCTAAGTGGGAGAAAATATTGGCAAACTATCTGATAAGGGCTTAATATCCAAAACACATAAGGAACTCATACTACGCAATAGCAAGAAAACCTCCAATTTGACTTAAAAATGGGGAAAGGACCTGAAATAGATATTTCTCCAAAGAAGACATACATTTGGACATGAAAGCACATGAAAAGATGCTCACATCTTTAATCATCAGGGAAATGCAAATCAAAATCACACTGAGATGTCACCTCACACCTGTCAGAATGGCTATCATCAATAAATCAACAAACAACAAGTGTTGGCGAGGATGTGGGGAAAAAGGAATCCTACACTGTTGGTGGGAATGCAGATTGGTACAGCCGCTATGGGAAACAGCATGGAGGTTTCTCAAAAAATAGAGACAATGATATTGTACTATAATTATGTTATGTAATAAGTATCACTACAATTGCAGTCATACTACAACATATAAGTGTATCAAAGTAAAGCCTTGTATACCTTAAATTTACATGATTTTATATGTCAAATAGATTCATTCAATAATTTAAAACAGAACTGCACTATCACTCAGCAATCCTACTTCTGGGAAGGAAGTGAAAAGAGTATGTTGGAGAAACACCTGCACTCCTGTCCAGCAGCATTACTCACAATGGCTGAAACATGGAAATGACCTAACTGTCCTCCAACAGATGAATAGACAGAGCCGTGCTATCGTAACATAATGGAATATTACTCAACCATGAAAAGAAAGAAATTCTGTCTTTTCCAATGACACTGACAGACCTGGACATTATGCTAAATGAGGTAAGACAAACAAAGACAAATGCAGCATGATTTCATTTATGTGGAGTCTAAAAAACTGAACTCACAGAACTAGAGAGCAGAGGGTGATGGCCAGGGTCTGGTGGTGGGGAATTGGGGTACAGATTTCCAGCTGTGAGACGACTACATGCTGGGGATCTAAGTGCAGTGTGGTGGCTACAGTGAGCAATGCCAAACTACACTGCAAGCTGTCAGGAGAGTCAGTCCTACATCTCATCACCACACAGCAGCAATGGTAATTATGGGAGAGGGTGGAGGTGTTCCCTTACTCTGGCGATCATTTTCATTTTGCAGTATCTACCTATTCAGTCATCACATCACACATCTTAAACGTGCAGATGGTAATACGCCAATAGTATGTCAATAAAGTTGGGGGGGGAACAAATAAAAATCAAAAATGAAAAGCATTGACCTAACCCTGAAGAGAACAGTATTTGATTTTAAAGAGGAATTTGGTAGCACTGTGATTGCTCCAGGATGCTTATAACCAAAACAGTCCATGCGTTTCAGAATGCTGTCCGTTTCGTTTGATGCGAATGCACTGACCTGTCATCCCATGTCAGTGGGGTGACGATGATGAGACCAATGCACAGCAGGGCTGCAATGGCCCTCAGAGAATGCCTCCCGGTGTGAACACCCTGGGCAACGCTCTCCTCTGGACGGTGTACAGAACCTGTGGTTTGCTCCTTGTTGGCAGGCAAGGAGACTGGAGGCACATGGTCACATTACATAAGACCATGACCTCTGTCTCGAAGAAACTGTCTGGTGAAGAAGCAGCTGCCATGTTGTGCGCTTCCTGTGAAGAAGACCAGGAGGCAGGGAGATGAGAACCACACAGCTGACAACCAGTGAGAAACAGAGGCCCTGTGGCTACCAGCCCACAGAGAGTGAGTGCTGCCCATGGCACACGACCAAGCAAGGGGTCCTGCCCTGGCCACGCCTCCACTGAAAGCACACTCTCAGCTGACATCCTGACTGCAGAAGACCAGCTCAGCCACACCTGGACCCATGACCCCCCTGGGGTAGAAGGACTCATCTTACTAAAGGGGCAAACCAGCAGAGGAGAGCTGACTGTGAGCATGAGAGATTACCACTGAGATAACATGAGGAAGGAGTTACTGCCAAGGCCAGGGCATGGCTGAGTGGTAACAGCAGACGGAGAGAGGTCACTGGGCTGTACCAGGGCAGCTAAAGGCTCGCTGGGATGTTAGAATTCCCAAGAATGATGACAGTGGTAGGATGGGCAGGGTGACACTGGGACAGGAGCTAGCATCTTTACGGAATGAACAGATATAATCCAGGGATCTGGAGGCAAGAGGATTACAAGCATTGTAAAAAGACGGATAATGGCTGTTATCGTCTGGCTCTATGTATGGAATTCAAAGTTGAAGAGGCTTATGGAAGAGGAAGAGAGAATGGGAGAATGGTCTAGAAGCAGAAATGATGATCAAGGAAGTTACCCCCTCCCTCCAGGCCCAGTGATACCAAGTGGGTGGGATAGAAGCCACCAGTTAAGAAGCCTGTGGGGGCTCAGGGAAGAGTCGTGTTTCCAGAACTCCACTCCAGAGACGACGATTTCTTTTGGGTAAGGAGAATATGTAACTATTTTGCCTACTGCTGCAAAACTTGAATTTTTGACTTAAAGCAGGAAAGAAAGAAGCCAGTTGAAAAAAATGTGATTTCTGGAGAGACATCATCAAAATGGTGGCGTGAGGTGAGCCTCTGTAAAGCTCCCCTGGAATTTACAACTAATTGAACAACAATAACTCCACAAAGGACTCCCTGCACAGCAGACAGGCAAGATGAAGAGGCCCACTACTGAATTCACCTAAAGGTGGGCGAATCGCGCTAGCGGGGGAGGAGGGAAGGGAGAAGTGCGGGGAAGGAGCTGCGGGTGCAGAACGCAGACCCAGCTCAGTGCTCCGCGTTCGCTGCATCCCGGAACTACCACAGCTGCGGGAGAGGGAAGAACTCGGACTGCTAGGGCTCCGCTTACAGCCCACAGGGCTGAGGGGGCAGCATATAACACGGCTGAACCCAACGCTCATGGCAGAGACCTCGGAGAAAAGACTGAGGGAAGAAGGCTGAAAACTGTGGTTTAAGCCCTCATTGCCGAGCAGAGAACAGAAGTCGTAGGCACTGAAACTAGCCACCCCCTCCCTACCCTCCCAGAGCTCGCCCCACCCCCACCTGCCCAGCGCTAGAAGCGGAACAGTAGCAGTGTCAGATCAAAAGAACAGAATATTTGCTGTTCTGAGAACTGTGGACCGCAGACACAGATTCACAGCCCAGCTAGTTCCGGCAAAGGGGAGGGAGCTGTGGAAGCAGGACCGGCTATGGTGGTGGTCGCTGCCATTGCTCTGGGCCACCTCTCACAACTCACCCCGCCCCTGGTCCCACCTATCTGGGCAGATCCCTGCAGGAGTAAACAGAACAGCTGAAACATTCGGGTTCTGAACCTGGTGCAGAAGGAGCTTTGGAACTTCAAAAGCTCTCCGCATTCCCACAAGGACGTGGCGCCCTATGACCCAGGTGAACTGTTAACAGAGGAGAAGCCCGTCTCCCAGGGAATCCCCCTATTGTGTGAGAAGCTGGAATAGTGCAGAGAAAATACAGCACTACTGTGTGAGAGGAAAAAAAAGGCTACAGTCAGAGAGAAAATAAAACATTCTACCAACAAGTACTGGAAAACAAAAGAAAGACCTCTTCCTATCAACCTGTTGCAAAAGCTACTCCTGTAGATGTCTAGGAAGAGAAATAATAAATCAGTAATTGCCATGAATAACTAAGGCAACAAGACAGCTCAGAAAGAAAGTGAAAAATCTCCAGAAAAGGAACGTAAAGATATGGAAATATGTGACTTAAATGACAGAGAATTCAAGATTGCAGTTCTGAAAAAACTCAACAAGATGCAAGAAAACACAGAAAGGCAATTTAATGAACTCAGAAACACAATCAAAGAACAACATGAGCATTTTACGAAAGAGATTGAAATTTTAAAAAAGAACCAAATAGAATTTCTGGAGATTAAGAACTCAATAGAAGAAATTAAGAATGAAATAACCAGCTTAGGTAGTAGAGTTGAGCAGATGGAGGAAAGAATCAGTGACATTGAAGATAGAAACCTGGAAATTACACAGATGGAAGAAGAAAGAGACTTGAGACTTAAAAGACATGAAAGAACTCTACAAGAACTTTCTGACTCTATCAGAAAGAGCAATATAAAAATAATGGGCATACCAGAAGGAGAAGAAAAAGAGAAGGGAACAGAGAATATATTCAAACAAATTGTTGATGAGAACTTTCCAAACTTGTGGACAGAACTGGATCCTTGATTCCACGAAGCAAATAGAACACCTAATTACCTCAATCCCCATAGGCCTCCAAGGCACATTGTATTGAAGCTGTCTAAAATCAACAACAAAGAAAGAATCCTCAAGGCAGCCAGGGAAAAGAAGACGGTAACCTACAAAGGAAAGCCCATTAGATTATCATCAGATTTTTCAGCAGAAACTCTACAAGCCAGGAGGGAGTGGAACCAAATATTCAAACTATTGAAAGAGAGAAACTATGAGCCAAGAATAATATATCCAGCAAAGATCTCCTTTAGATATGAAGGAGTAATAAAGACCTTTCCAGACATACAGAAGCTGAGGGAATTTTCTAATACATGACCTGCACTACAAGAAATAGTAAAGGAGGCTATTCAACTACCATCAACAGGGACAATTTGTGGCAACATGAAAAGGGGGAGAGTAAAGGCCTGAACCGGAATATGGGAATGGAGAAAGTAAGCGTGCTGAAGAAAATGGAATACTCTAAATATCAAACTTTCTTTTATATAAACTTAAGGGTAACCACTCAAAAAAAAAAAAACAGAACTGAAATACATACTGTAATAAAAGAAGAAACAGAGGGAAACATCATAGAATACAATCACACAGAAATAATAGACAACAACAAAAAGGCAAAAAAACAATGGAGACACAGCCTTACCAGAAAACTAAAGATAGAATGACAGGAAATCCTCACGTATCAATAATCACCCTAAATGTAAATGGACTGAACTCACCAATAAAAAGGCACAGAGTAGCAGATTGGATCAAAAAACTAAACCTAACCATATGCTGTCTCCAAGAGACACATCTCAGCTATACGGACAAGCATAGACTCAAAGTGAAAGGGTGCAAATTGACACTCCAAGCAAATGGTAACCAAAGAAAATCAGGTGTAGCCATACTGATATCAGATGAAACAGACTTCAGGATGAAAAAGATAACAAGAGACAAAGACGGACATTTCATAATGGTAAAGGGGACTATACAACAAGAAGACATATCAGTCATCAATATTTATGCCCCCAATCAGGGAGCACCAAAATATACCAAGCAATTACTAACAGAACTAAAGGGAGAAATTGACCAAAACACAATTATACTAGGGGACTTAAATACATCATTGACAGCTATGGATAGATCATCCAAACAGAAAATAAATAACGAAATAGTAGCCCTAAATGACACATTAGATGAAATGGACATAATTGACATATATAGAGCACTTCATCCTAAAATATCAGACTATACATTCCTTTCGAGTGTACATGGAACATTCTCAAGGATAGACCATATATTGGGACATAAAATCAGCCTCAGCAAATTTAAGAAGATTGAAATCATACCAAGCATATTCTCTGATCACAAGGCTTTGAAATTGGATATCAACTGCAAAAAGAAAGCAGGAAAAAACACAAATACATGGAGATTAAACAACATACTTTTAAAGAAAGGACTGTGTCAAAGAAGAAACTAGAGGAGAGATCAAAAGATACATAGAAACAAATGACAATGAAAATACATCCTACCAAAATTTTTGGGATGCAGTGAAAGCAGTTTTAAGAGGGAAAATTATATCATTACAGGCCTATCTCAAGAAACAAGAAAAATCCCAAATAAATAACCTCATGTTACACCTTTAAAGAACTAGAAAAAGAAGAACAAGTGAAACCCAAGGTCAGCAGAAGAAAGGAAGTAACAAAGATCAGAGCAGAACTAAATGAAATAGAGAACAAAAAGACAATAGAAAAAATTAATGTGACAAAGAGCTGGTTCTTTGAAAAGATTAATAAAATTGACAAACCCTTGGCTAGACTCACTAAGATAAGAAGAGAGAAAATCAGAAATGAAAAAGGGGAAGTTATCATGGACACCACAGAAATACAAAGGATCATCCAAGAATACTACGAAGGACTATATGCCACCAAATTCAGTAACCTAGAAGAAATGGACAAGTTCTTAGAAACATATAGCCTTCCAAGGCTGAACCATGAAGAACTGGAAAATCTAAACAGATCAATCACCAGTAACAAAATTGAATTAGTCATCCAAAATCTTCCCAAAAGCAAAAGTCCGGGACCAGATGGCTTCACTAGTGAATTCTATCAAACCTTCAAAGAGGATCTAATACCAATCCTGCTCAAACTCTTCCAAAAAATTGAAGAAGAGACCGTACTCCCTAACTCATTTTATGAGGCCAACATTACCCTGATACCAAAACCTGGTAAGGACAACACAAAAAAAGAAAACTACAGACCAATATCTCTGATGAATACAGATGCAAAAATCCTAAACAAAATTCTAGCAAATCAAATACAACAATGCATTAAAAAGATTATTCACCACGACCAAGTGGGGTTCATCCCCGGGGCACAAGGATGGTTCAACATCCGCAAATCCATCAATGTGATACATCACATAAACAAAATAAAGGACAAAAATCATATGATTATATCAATTGATGCAGAAAAAGCATTTGATGAGATACAACATCCATTTATGATAAAACACTTAATAAAATAGGTATAGAAGGAAAATACCTTCTCATAATAAAGGCCATCTATGACAAGCCCTCAGCTAATCTCATAATTAATGGTGAAAAACTGAAGCCCTTTTCTCTACGTTCAGGAACACAACAGGGCTGTCCCCTATCACCTCTGCTTTTCGACATAGTGTTGGAAGTCCTTGCCAGAGCAATCAGGCAAGAGAAAGAAATAAAAGGCATCCAAATTGGGAATGAAGAAGTTAAATTATCACTCTTTGCAGATGACATGATGCTATATATAGAAAACCCTAAAGACTCCACCAAAAAGCTATTAGAAACAATCAATGAATACAGTAAAGTTGCTGGCTACAAAATCAACATACAAAAGTCCATTGCATTCCTATATACTAACAATAAAATCTCAGAAAAAGAAATACAAAAAACAATTCCTTTTTCAATTGCAACAAAAAGAATAAAATACCTAGGAATAAACTTAACCAAGGATGTGAAGGACCTATATGCTGAAAACTATAAGACATTTTTGAAGGAAATTGAAGAAGACACAAAGAAATGGAAAGACATTCCGTGCTCATGGATTGGAAGAATCAACATAGTTGAAATGGCCATATTACCCAAAGCAATATACAGATTTAATGCAATCCCCATCAAAATCCCAATGGCATTTTTTTTCCCTTTTCTCCACAGTCTTTTTTTTTATTATTATTATTAAATTTATTGGGGTAACAATTGTTAGCAAATTTACATAGATTTCAGGTGTACAATTCTGTATTACATCATCTATAAATCCCATTGTGTGTTCACCACCGAGTCAGTTCTCCTTCCATCACCATATATTTGATCCCCCTTATCCTCATCACCCACCCCCCACCCCCTTACCCTCTGGTAACCACTAAATTATTGTCTGTATCTATGAGTTTTTCTTTCTCATTTGTTTGTCTTGTTCTTTTGTTGTTTTTGGTTTATATACCACATATCACTGAAATCATAGGGTTCTCTGCTTTTTCTGTCTGACTCATTTCACTTAGCATTATACTCTCAAGATCCATCCATGTTGTCACAAATGCTCCTATATCATCTTTCCTTAACGCCGAATAGTATTCCATTGTGTATATATACCACAACCAATGGCATTTTTTAAAGAAATAGAACAAAAAAATCATCAGATTTGTTTGGAACCACAAAAGACCCCGAATAGACAAAGCAATCTTAAGAAAAAAGAACAGTACTGGAGGTATCACACTCCCTGACTTTAGCTTGTACTACAGGGCTACAATAATCAAAACAGCATGGTATTGGCAGAAAAACAGACACATAGACCAATGGAACAGAATTGAGAACCCAGAAATAAAACCACATAAATATGGACAGATAATTTTTGACAAAGAAGCTAAAAACATACAATAGAAGAAAGACAGCCTCTTCAATAAATGGTGCTGGGAGAATTGGATAGCCACGTGCAAAAGAATGAAACTGGATTCTTATCTGTCACCATGTACCAAAATTAATTCAAAATGGATCAAAGACTTACGCATAAGACCTGACACAATAAACTGCATAGAAGAAAACATAGGTACTAAACTTATGGACCTTGGGTTCAAAGATCATTTTATGAATTTGACTCCAAAGGCAATGGAAGTAAAAGCTAAAATAAACAAATGGGACTATATGAAACTTAAAAGCTTCTGCACAGCAAAAGAAACCATCGACAAAATAAAGAGGCAACCAACTGAATGGGAGATTTTTGCAAAAAGCGCCTCCGATAAGGGGCTAATATCCAAAATATACAAGGAACTCATGAAACTCAACAACAACAACAAAAAGACAACCCAATTGAAAAATGGGCAGAGGACCTGCAGAGACATTTCTCCAAAGAGGACATACAAATGTCAAATAAACATATGAAAAAATGCTCAACATCACTACTCATCAGAGAAATGCAAATAAAAGCCACAATGAGATATCACCTCACCCCAGTCAGAATGGCTTTCATCAACAAGACAAATATTAACAAGTGTTGGAGAGGCTGTGGAGAAAAAGGAACCCTCATCCACTGTTGGTGGGAATGCAGACTGGTGCAACCGCTATGGAAGGCAGTGTGGAGGTTCCTCAAAAAATTACGAATAGAATTACCATATGACCCAGCAATCCCTCTCCTGGGTATCTACCCCAAAAAATCTGAAACATTTATGCATAAAGACACGTGTGCTCCAGTGTTCATTGCCGCTTTGTTTACAGTGGCCAAGACATGGAAACAACCAAAATGTCCTTCGATAGATGAATGGATAAAGAAGTTGTGGTATATATACACAATGGAATACTATTCGGCGGTGAGAAAAGATGAAATAGGAACATTTGTGACAACATGGATGGATCTGGAAAGTATGATGCTAAGTGAAATAAGTCAGACAGAAAAAGAGAATCCTATGATTTCATTGCTATGTGGTATATAAACCAAAACCAACAAAAGAACAAGACAAACAAATGAGAAACAAAAACTCATAGACACAGACAATAGTTTAGTGGTTACCAGAGGGTAAGGGAGGGTGGGGGGTGGATGATGAGGGTAAGGGGGATCAAATATATGGTGATGGAAGGAGAACTGACTCTGGGTGGTGAACACATAATGTGATTTATAGATGATGTATTACAGAATTGTACACCTGAAATCTATGTAATTTTACTAACAAATGTCACCCCAATAAATTTTTTTAAAAAGAGAAAAAAAGTGATTTCTATACATTCATGAACTGACGTGTGGGCCTGCTTAGACCTCTGCTGCAGCTTCAATCTTGTTAGCACTCATTTCCAAAAGCAGACTTCTAATTTCTAAAATTAGAAGTGTAATAAACATTTCCTCTAATGTTCCCTTTCTCCTTAGGCTCTGTTTTAGGGAAAGTTTTCCTGTTAATTATTCTTGGAATAACTAATGACAAAGCCAGAGTCCCCACAGATGCTAGACAAGAAGTCATTTTGTCAGTTTACACATTTCAAATATAACTCAAAATTAATGTCTTGACAAGTAGGTATTAATATGTCCTAATTAGAGCATTAAACAATTGACCAAACCAATCTTGTGTCAACTGCAAGAAAAACAAATGTATCTACTACTCTTACACAGGAATTTTTGTGTATATCTAATGTTACTGGAAAGTGAATATTCACTGTAATCTTCATTTGTAAAAATGAAAAACAATAATAACCTAACTCTTCATCAATAAAGAAAAGGAGATTCGTGAAATACACATAGTGTTGAATATAATACAGTCATAGAAAGAACGAGATAAATTTCTGTCGGTGTTTCTTAAACTGTGACCCGGTGGCTGTCTGCACCAGAAGCCCCAGGGATTTGTTATTCAGAGTCCTGAGCCTCATCCCAGACCCGCTGACTTCTTGAGAGTTACATTCTTACTCAGAACCTCAGCTGATTCGTACCCATGAAGGCCTGAAAATAGCTATTCTATCTTCTAACAGGGACAGTTCTCCCAAAAAAAATTGTTTGAAGAAAAAGCAACATATGGGATAATATGTATAACACAAGCCTGTTTAATTGTGTGTATGTTTGTGTATGTTAACACATGTATGTTTGTAAGCATGCATATGAATACAAACAAATTACATGGAAAAGTCTGGAAAGCAACACAGCAAACGTTACTAGTGGCTACTGCCTAAGAAAGTGAGGTTGGTGGTGTTGGGAGGGAACAAAAGAGATTTTACTTTATATTCAATGTATGTCTTTGTTGTTTAAGTGATTTACAAGGAACATGTGCTCACGTATTAGTTCAATAATTTTAAAAGAAGAAGAAGAAAGTCACAACTAGAAAGCTAAACTGTAACTGCAGACCAATGGGAAATATAGAACAGTAGAGTCTTGCCATAATAAACACAACAAGCGCAATCAAGTAACTGCTAACACCAGGCCTTTAACAGAAGCACATGGAGCAGCACTGAGGGCACAGGGCCCCTTTCAGACCTCCTGTCAGTGCCCATCTGTGATCGCCCCCCACTGTGTGCACAGACACCACACCCCAGGGCTGCTCCCAGCGAAGGACCCGACAGCCAGGACACGCAGCAGGCCCATTTCCGTGATACGGGACACTGAGTGGCCCACTGGGCTTGGAGAGCCACACAGATCTTGCCCACACTTTCTCAGACCTGCCCTGCTGTCTAAGGCTCTTCTCAGCCCCAGCCTCCCCCTTTTGGGAATCAGACCTGCGCTGTGATCTGAGCACCCTCCCACCCCATGACAGGTGCCCGCCAGCCCATAAAGCTCTTGCACTTGTAATCTCTTCTTGGCATTTGTGTCTTAGAGGACCCAAATTAACCCCACTATCTGAATCCAAAGCCTGCACGTTTAGTCCTGCCTGCCCAGGAAAATCTGACTTTACAGAACATTCCCCTACTTTTTTAGCACAGATATAAGCCCCCCAGAGAACAAGGTGTTCCCACGGCTGTCTCCCCCAAACGTGCCATTTCCTCCTCTCTGATGAAGGGTCTGACCCTCCAACCGAGTGAAGATTCGCCTAGAACTTCAAGCCCAGCCAGGTGATCTATCCCTTTGTCAGACCTACCGTGTGCAAATCACTGGCCTGGGCCTGAGGACTCAGTGCCAGCAAGCTTTCTGCACTGGGTGGCTTGGAATCTGGAGGGGAGAACAGACAATATACACAAACACATCATTAAAAATTGCAAAAAGCCCCATGAAGGATAAAAGCAGAGCACCATGAAAAAGTAGCAAAATCAGCAGCAGCTTTAAGAAGGGATGGTGTACGGAGGCCTTTTTAAGAAGGCCTGGGAGGAGGGGACGGTTAAGCTGAGACGAAGGGAAGAAATGGAGCCTATCGTGAAGGGTGGGAGCGGGCGGTTCTAGACAGGCGGCAGGCCCAGAAGAAGACCTCACGAGTGACCAGTGATAGGCTGGAGAGGCAGGCGAGGGCCACTCACTCAGGGCCTGGGGGCCACACGGAGCAGTGGGGACGTGATGAAGTCACTGAGGGGTGTTCAGCAGGGGCTGGGGAGGATATGATCCGATTCAGGGGCTTTTAAGTGCACTCTGGGGGCCCGTTAGAGAAGGCAGCGGGCCACCAGTGCTGGGGACTCAGCCCAGAGCAGATTCTGACACATCAGGAAATTGTGCACTGGGGACACACACTCCTAGGGCCCCCAGAGAAGCCCCCCACATGGGATCCCCACGAGAGCCAGCACTGGGATACTTGCCACGCAGTCAGGAGAGAGTAACCAGGAGTGGACCAGACAGCAGCCACCACCCCAAGAGGGCCGCAGCTGGCCAAGGACAGACAGTGTCCAGCCGCCTAGCCTTCCTCTCCTCGCGAACAGAGTGTGGGGGCACAGAGCCTGGGAAAGGCAGGCGGGGAAGCAGGCTGCCTAACGGGGCCCAGGGACTTATTGGAAACACGTGTTCTCAGGTGCTCCCACTACCCCCACCAGGCACTCCGGTGGGGCCAGCAAAGCTCTTCATGAACCCCAGGTGATTCTGCTTCCCGCTGAAGCATGAGAACCACGAGTGCAGAGCTTGGCTGCATGCGGAAATTTTCAACTGTGCTGGGATAAGCCTTAATATTATAGCTGCAAGGTACCTGGAAGCTGTGGAATCTGCCTGAGAGATGAGCGAAGGATGGGAAAGAACACAGGTAAAGCACTGGCTTGAGAAATATATTCAATATGAAATCTGAAAACCACCAGCATTTTGTGGATAAGCTGTGCAAATACCTGCCCATCAAAATCTCGCCTTGCAAACAGCCTGGCCTCTGAGAGAGTAGAGGTCACCTACACCACCCAGCTCGGCACCTCTTCACGACTCCCGACCACATCACAACACGTCCCACGCAGATACCAGAGTGCTTTATCCTGGAGAAATGTGGTGAGCCTCTGGGCAATTACTCATGCAGGAGCCCGGGGATGCTGCAGCTGTGCTCCAGGCCATGGGATGAAGCCGAAGCGCAGGGAGGCCAGGCGGGAGCTTTGTGCTGGTGGAGGGTCTAGCCTTCCGTTCCTAAAAAACGCAACGCCTGTGAAGCACAACCGAGCGAGGTCTGCTTGTAGACGCCATCTCTTTACTTCCGCACGTATTGCTTTAACTGCATCTACTAAAACGTAGTTGCTGAGCGCCCAGCATAATCCCGCTGCTCAAGTATTTACGATATTTACGTAAATTTGCTTCTTGAATTGTCAACTGAATATGTCCTTTAGATTTTGACAAAATGCTTTATCTACAATAAATCATGGAGGCCCATGAGTCATGAACTGCATGTTTACCCTTTGAATGCCAAATTCAGCATAGGTGTGAAAAAAGCAAACCTCTGCATAAAAATTATACGAATTATTTTAAACGTTTACCCACAAAACCTGTTTACAATCTCTCCTGACTCACCCACTGTGCGCCCAGCACACCTCTTTTTATTACCCTTTGTCCATAGCTCTTCACAGATGTTGCTTTTTTTTTTTTTTTTTTTTACAAAATGAAGGCAAGACCCTCCAACAGCATAAAGATGACAACCGGCCTCATTGGGATGCTTGCTTTCGTGCAGTGTTCTGGATGCGAACCGCACTGTCCCCAGGCAGGCCTGCATTCTCGGAGGACAGAGCGGGAAGAAGCTGCCCCACGGTCCCCGTAATTCTGCCTCAAAGCTGCTGATGCTGTGACTGTGGTCTGTGCACGTTCAGTGATAGTAACAGTGTTCTCTTTGTATTAAGAATTATAAGTACCAGATACTATGCTAAGCTCTTGATGCTTCTTATGTTATTAAATCTCCACAATAAATCTTCCAGATGGGAATAATTATACCCACATCATACATGGGAAAAGCCAAGGCCAGAGAGAATAGGTAAAACAACAAGGTCACACCAAGTGGCATTTCCAAGCTCAGAGCCCAGCCTGCCTCACCCAGAGACTGAGCTCTGGCAGACGGATGAGGGGTGCTGCCTGAGACACCCCTTCGGTGTGTGATTTGGATGAATGAAAGGTGTGGGCTGCCATCACACCTCAGGAGGGTGTGTGCTTCCTATGGGGGAGGGGGAAACAGTGCTTTTAGACAGCTTCTAAGCACCCAGAAAAGTAGCCCTGGGAGGCGGTGCAAGCACACCTTTCTCCTCTGACCACAGGAAGCTGCAGAGAACCCCTGCCCGCTCACGATGGCCCAGCCGCTGCCGGCTGGTGTCTGAGGGTAAATGACTGGTACCTTGCTTCCAGCAGACTCTGCCCTTCTTTTGGTTATATTTTGTGAAGATAATGTTTGAGAAACACAAGACTTGTAAAATATACCAACAGGGTGAAAATCAATTCCTGGGAGGTGTTCAGCAGGTTTGGCAACGCCATAGAGGAGAATTTGGAAAACATACGAGAAGGTTTTAAAAATAAACATAACAGAAACCAGAAACAGCATTTGAGGTTTTATAACTGGAATGTTTAGGGAGATGGGCAGTGATACACTAAAAAATAATCCACATAAGAATCTCCAAAACACATCTGCAAGAGTCCGTGTTCCCTGAGCTTCAGAAAAGATCTGTGATTGGGTCGCATTGGGGTCTCTCTCTAGCTTATTTGAATTTGCTTTTTGAACACACGTGTTTGCTGCAGTCCAGAAGCCATCTCTCACATTCAGCCTTCATGCAGCTAAGAATCATCATGTGCTTCCATCTATGTCACCACAGTGTCACCCACTGGCTATTTCTTGAAGTGCACTTTCAGGGGGGGAAATTGTGTGACACCCTTCCCAAAAGTTATGCAAGTCTGTGCACTTATACTTCCAAAATCATGTGTAGTACGCACCTTCCGGAGAGTATGGAAAGGGTGAAGTAAAGAACTGTGCTCTTCGAACAGTTCAAATCGCATTCTCTTGTCTACAGTGAGAGCTTGCGCGGAGCTAGAGGTCCAGCACGCAGGCTCGCAGGCAGGAATGCAGCCAGACATGCTAGGCAGCTACCAGTCACCGAGCCTGCGAAATCCAGTTCACTTCACACTGCTGTTTGATCTGTCGAGGCAGAGGGAAATGACTGACAAATCATTTCTGGCTGGTTTCTTCCACCTGGAGTTCCCACTACGTGCACATGTGCTTCTGAACTCAGCTCTACACAGCATCACGTTTCTATTCAAGATGCAGAAACAGGAATGTTTCGTGGAGTGCTTTACTGACAGAGAAGCAGTGCTGTGTGCTCTGGGAGAAGTGACCTCACTGCTGCGTGCAGCCTGTGGACGTCCAGGGGGCAGGTTGTACACGTTCCCTTCAGGGAGACATCTCATTACACAACGTCTTCTTTCAGGTGTGAGGAGCTAAATCTCAAGTCTACGTGGCCCGACTGGGAAATGTGGGTGTGAGCGTGATGCTGTATCACTGTCCCAGCCCATTTCTGAAGCACTACATCAGATACGCGAGGTCCCAGGAAGGAGTGTCTCGTTTCAGTCACACGCACATGTAACATAATCACCACTAATGGCATTTTCCCGGCCTTAATTAAATCAAGATCTTGCAGAGCTCTGATCCTGTGCCATTTGGTAAGATGAGTCAAGGGTCAGCCTACAAGAAAAGAATGTCTGTCCAGGGCTAATGCACGTAAACAGTTCACCTGTCTCCACGTTCTCTGGCCTTCTGAGCTCACCCCTCTAATTAAAAAGTTGGCCCAAGCCCCCTCCCCACCCAGCCATGTAGATGATGAAAGGCTTTATCCCCCAGCCGTGCTTCCAAATGACCCTCGTGGGGTTGAATCGAACTTAGTGCTAACCTCCAGCTGTCAGATCCTGTCTCTGCTGGGTCCTCCCAGTTCATCCCAGCTAGCCTGAGAGCCAGCCACTGGAAAGCAGGAGACCCTTCTGGAAGCCCTGCCCCCGCCCACTCTGCCCAATGTCTGCGGCATTCTCTCATTTCTCACAGCAAGCCAGCCACGCCTTCCCTGCCATCCCGCCTTCCCTGCCTTCCCCTTCCAGCCCAAGCCCCAGGCCCATCTGTTCACACCCAAGTGCCTCCTGAAGGTGATTTATTGAAACAGAGCAGCTCTTCCTGTGAGCCATTATGTCACTAGAATATTCTCCCTACTACTTGCATATGGTGTGTTGAAAACACATCTAGACATAGTGGGCTGGTCTACCAGAGACCTCAGCACAGGTCAGGGATATGGGGGCCTTTTACTTTTGCTAAAATAAATACATACACCAAATTACGTATTTGGGGATCTATGGCATTCTTTTTGTTATAAAATTATAAAACCACATTTTTTACTGTAAAGTGTCTTTTTCATGGTATATTCAGCCATTTAAAAACAAATGGTTTGTGCTGTATATATGCCTTAAATTGTTAGAATAACGGAGCAGAATCTGTTGTCTGTAACATGTACATTAGTTTCTATAAAACATAAATAAGATCACTTTCCTTTCTACTAACAATTTTATGAATGTGCTCTCCAGTGTTTCAAGTCTTAGTTCATTACCAGCTGTAACAACGTCCTTCGGCCATCTTCCCGATGACAATTTTCATTATCAAGATAAAAAAGCCATCACATTTAGAAACTCAGCATCTCAGGTGTGACTCCTTGGTGAATATTTCCATCAGTTCCTCCCAATTTCATTGTTCAACATTAATCAACTCTTTCCCTATAAAAATGTTCTATTTCATTTAGAGATAACGTTTAATCAACTGCCTTCATCCTTGTTTCATTTTCAGGAACGATTTAGGTTTCTGCGTCAGGGGAACACAAATATTAAAGCTGTAAATGTATTTCTTAATGAACTCATAGTAACATTTCATTTATTTAAAGCCCGTCTGTACAAAAGAAGCATAGCGACAGAAGGGCCCCCTCATTCTATTAAAGCACCCTGTGAAAGGAATTGCACCAGGAAAAGGCTTTCCGGGCACATTTGAAGAGAAGGGTAAGGAGATCACCTTGAGTGGGCTTGGGGTATTTTGCTGGGGTTCCCCAGTGACATGTGGTTCCACTTTGATAGTTTCCAGTAACTACAGTAACTATCCAGACCTTTCCTGCCATATAACAGTCAAAGCAACAGAACTGACTTGGCTATTTAACAGTAGTTTCTGGCATCGACCTGCCATTAGATGTCTCACCGTTCTTATTTGTCAGGTCAGTGTAGTAGAGAGGTCACACAGTGAGCATCGGAGTGACTCCTCAAGAAGTTCCTAAGGCACAAAATGGCAATTCACAACTGTCTAAGGATCAGTGTGGCCCATGCATCATTCATTCAACATGTATGTCCCAGATGTCTCTAAGTGCAGGCATGTCCGCTCCCCTGGTCCTGTGTGGACTGTAATTTCTAGATCACGTTATGCGCCCAACATGACCATTATCTTTCAAATGTCCACTTGAATGATGCTTTGAATGGCCTGACTTCCCAGTTGGTTTTCCTGAAGCAGATCCTGAAACGAGTACTTGGCTGCAGCACTTTATCTGCAAGATGACCCAGAAGTATTGGTGAGGGAGCAGAAAGACTGACACGAGCGTATGCTCCTCACAAAGATCCTTTTAAAACACGCGAGGACCGTCCCATACTGAAAGCCCATGAACAGCTGCTATCCACTCCGCCCAGAGTCCATGCGATGGTCTGTCATGCCCCAACGAACCAGAAGCCAGCCCCCCATCTGATTTCATTTCCCACGACTGCCTCCTCCGTCCCTGAGGCCAGGAATCAGGCCCCTCGCCAGCCTGGCACAGGCCACGCAGATTCCCTGCTCAGGGCCTTTGCACTCACCACGCCTTCTCCCTGAGACAGTATTCCCCCGGTGTCTCTCACCCCTTCCAGATCTTAGCTCAGGCATAACCTGCTTAGTAGTGCCCTGGTTTCTCACTTCAAACCCTCCAATAGCCCAACCAATGTCCTCTGCATTATCTTTCTCCACAGCACTTATTATACTTTGTTTTGTTTATCCCACTAACATGTGAACTCCAGGGGAGTAGGTGATTTTTGTGTTTTATTGATTTCTATATCCTGGAATATTGCCTTGTATACAACAAGTGCTCAATAATACTCGCAGGCTGAATGAACAATAAGCTAGCACAAATAAGAGGCTCCATTATTATAAATAAATTCTCTCCGCAGGGAGAGAATCACCCTACAAGGACAACTCTGATTTTCAATTTGCTTCGATCCTTTGAATCTAGACTGAGGAAAGAGTTCTGGAATCCCAGGGGAGCATTCAGGAAACCTTAAGGAGTTTTTCATTAGTAAGGAAGAATATCTTTGAGAACTTGACTGCAAATTTAAAAGTTGTACAAACAGGTTTTATATCCTAGGAACCTCTAGAAAGAGTACATGTTAGGACCTTGAGTCGTTTGGAGGAGGAGGTCTAATGTGTATGTTCATATATATTGAATTACATATAATATAATATTACACAACAAGTGCTCAATAACACTCACAGGCTGAATGAGCAGTGTTGCGACCTGCACAACACAAGCCGTGGGAAAGCGAGGCAGGCGGCGAGGGTTGAACTATAATAAAGAGACAGAGACTCATTTACAGTTAAATCACAGCGGACCAAGGGACTCGCAGCCTCAAGAGACTGGAGCCCCGAATCGGGTCACTGACAGTATTTATTGATTACAAACAATGAACATCACATGACTAGAGGCAGGGTCTGTGAAACTCTTACACCACTTCAGAAAAATGATTTCAATGCCCAATCATTTGTCCCAAAGCAGCCGAAGCATGGAGCCCCAAGATGACTAAGGTGCGGTGTGCACCACCCTGGGGGAGAGTCTCTCGCGGTGAAACTGCCCTGAGCTGAGCAGAAAGAGCTGGATCAATCGCTCTAATGTCCTCTCTCTCAGTAAGGTGAAGAGGGAGTAGCAGAGGCAAGTGGCAGCTTCTCACAAGAATGAGAGGAAGGAGGGGCAAGGCTCCCTCATATTATTTCTTATAGCAGCTCATTGGGGTCTCAACGGGGTCCCGTCTGGCTTGAGTTGTCCCTCCCGCGAGGAATCTTACTCGTTGTTGACCGCAGACACTTCTCTTGAAGACCAGATGGAGAGACTCAGGATGCTATAAACTCCATCCCAGAGAGGCACAGTCCCACAACTTCTTCTTTCCTTAGGGAAAGGTTGGGGGGGACAGACGGCTAGGCTGCTGTGTGACCAGATCACAGAATTCAATTTTCTGCTCTAGTTAACATGCACCTCTCATATATGCACATATACGTATATGGGATGGCAGAGATGTACATTAAAATTGGAGAAAACTGTCCTGTGGTCTTTGAAGGATGCCTGTGGAAAGGCAAGCGAGAAGACCAGTGAAACAGGGTACGAGAACGTGCTTTGTGAGGCAGGAAGGAAATGAGTTACACAGACGTGTAAAGTCCAGCGTTCATGAGCCAGGCTGCCGAGAGTGAGGCCTCGCCCCAGAGCTGTGGCGTAGGGTGGCAGAAAGAGGAGTCCCTTGTCTCGCCTTGTCTGCGTCAAGGTACGAGGTGGCCTAAGGAGCTGGCATCCCCTGCTCTGCCCACACTAGTGCCTGCTGTGCCTGAACTGCGTCATCATGCCGCGGGGTCACAAGAGTAAGGTCCGCGCCTGGGGCAAACACCTCCAGGCTGGAGATGAGACTGAGAGTCTCCGAGGGAATCAGGCCGCTGCAACAGCAGCAAAAGAGTGCCCCTCTTCTCCTGTTTCTGGGGGTCCTCCCCCAAGCTGCCCTGCTCCTGGCCCTTTCCAGGAGCCTCAGGGAGCCTCAGCCGCTTGGCCTCCTGATCTGATGAAGGTGCCCAGAGCCAAGGTGAGGAGGGCCAGGCACCTCCCTTGCAGCGTCGTGCACTCGCTCGGCTCGCCAGGACCCTCTGCCCAGGAAGGCACACATGCTGATGCAGTTCCTGCCGGCAAAGTATAAAATGGGCAAGCTCATCACACAGGCAGAAATTCTAAAAGTGGTCAAGAAGTAGTACGAGGAACACTTCTCTGAGATCCTCAGGAGAGTCTCTGAGCACATGGAGCTGATCTTTGGCCTGGAGTTGAAGGGAGTGGACCCCAGCAGTCACTTCTATGCCCTGTTCGCCATGCTGGATCTCCCTAGTGAGAGAAGTCTAAACAGTAAGAAGAGTGTGCCAAAGACTGGTCTCCTGATAAACATCCTGGCCGTGATCTTCCTGAAGGGCTACCATGCCACTGAGGAGGAAGTCTGGGAATCCCTGAACATGTTGAGGATCCATGCCATCTTTGGGGAGCCAGGAAACTCATCACCAAAGATTTGGTGCAGCCCAAGTACCTGGAGTCCTGCCCGTTGCCCGGCAGTGATCCTGCGTGCTATGAGTTCCTGTAGGGCCCAAGAGCCCACGCTGAGACCACCAACATGAAAGAGCTGGAGATTCTGGCCAGGCTCAACGAGACCATCCCAAGTGACTTCTCAAAGCTGTATGAGGAGGCTTTGCTAGATGAAGAAGAGGGAGCAGAGTTGAGAGCCGCAGCCAGGGCTGCCAGTATTACCAAGGCCAGTGCATCTTCCAAGGCCACATCGCACAGCTCCTCCCACGTGTAGCGAGGTCTGGGGCAGGCTTTTCACCTTGGGGTTGAAGAGAGCAGCCTGATCAATAATGTTGTAAAGATTTTGTAGGGTATCCGATGGACACTTGTCTCATGAGGGAGACCACCTCAGAGATGGTGTAGATGCCTGATCACTGCACTGTACACCTGAAGCTGAAGCTGGACAATAATGAATGTCAACTACAATTTTATATATATATAGTCACAAGAAGTGGAGTACAGCATTCGGAATACAGACAGTGGAAACATAATGGCTGTGTGCAATGTCAGAGGGTAGTGGTTGTCACTGTGTGAGGGATATAAATGATAAATGTCTAACTATCACATTGTTCTGTGCACCTGAAACTAACAAAAATAATAATTTTAAAAAGAGAGACTGAGAGAGAGAGAGAGACAGAGAGAGAGAGACAGAGAGAGAGAGCAGCCTGCCTGCTAAGTAGTGGGCGGTTGAGGTCAGTTTAGTTTTAACAAAATGTTTATCTGCTTTTCCTTTTTTTTCATGAGTAACTTCTGGGTAAAGATAGAAGGATAGATAGATGATACTAGATAGATACGTAGATAGATAAACACAGAAAAATAGAACATTTTCAGATGTCATTTGTTTTCATAAAGGTTTAGAACATTCAAAATATAAATATGAGAATGACATGGCTGTCACATATTGTGCTATCTAAAATGTTTGAAAGTTAGTTTTGGAATTTGTAAGACATTGTTGTCAAGGACGGTCTACTTTTAACAAGGTGTTTATCTACATTTCCTTTTTTGTCATGAGTAACCTCTAGGTAAACAGATTAGATCAGATTAGATATAGATATAGACAGATATGTAGTATTTTTTTCAAATGTGATGTCTTTTAATGAAGGTTTAGAACCGTCAAAATATGTGAATGACATGGCTATCATATTTTTTCTATTTAAAGGGTTTGAAAGTTCCAGTTTTTGAATTTATAAGACAAATTGTCGTCAATGTCGGTTTAGGTATAAGAAGATGTTTATCTGCATGTCCTTTTTCCCCATGAGTAACTTCTAGGTAAAGAGAGAAAGATAGGTAGGTAGGTAGGTAGGTAGGTAGGTAGATAGGTAGGTAGACAGACAGACAGACAGACAGACAGACAGACAGATACAGCTGATAGTTATACATAGATATGTAGTATTTTGTCAAATGTTGTATCTTTTAATGAAGATTTAGAACTTTCAAAATATAAATATGTGAATGACATGCTGTCACATTTTTTGCTATATAAAAGGTTTGCGAGTTACAGTTTTGGAATTTTTAAGACAAATTGTGGTCAAGGTCAATTTGCTTTTACCAAGGTGTTTATCTGCATTTCCTTTTGCCCATGAGTAACTTCTAGGTAAAGATAGATTAGATTAGATATATAGACAGATGTAGTATTTTTTCAAATGTTATGTCGTTTAATGAAGGTTTAGAACCTTCAAATTATAAACATGTGAATGACATGGCTGTCATATTTTTCCTATTTAACGGGTTTGAAAGTTACAGTTTTGGAATTTGTAAGACAAATTGTGGTCAAGGTCAGTTTAACACAATGTTAATCTGCTGTTGCATTTTCCTCACAAGTAACCACTAGGTAAAAACAGAAAGATAGCTATATAGACTGATATAGATATGCAATATTTTTTTCAAATGTTGTTTCTTTTAATGAAGATTTAGAACCTTCAGAATATAAATATGTGAATGCTACAGCTCTCACATTTTTGCTGCTGAGAAGATTTGAATGTTACAGTTTTGAAATTTGTAAAACAAATTGAAAATATTCAATATTTTGTTCATGATCTAGATAACATGGCATTGAAACAGGATTTTCATGGAGATGTAAAAGAATCCAACAATACTTGGGATCCCAAAATAGAGGAACGAAATTAAAAAAGAAATTCACTGTGTTCAAAGGAAGAGAGAGAGAGAAGGAAAGAGAGAGAGAGAGAGAAGGAGAGAGAGAGAGAGAGAGAGAGAGAGAGAGAGAGAGAGAGAGAGAGAGAGAGAGAGAGAGAGAGAGAGAGAGAGAGAGAGAGAGAGAGAGAGAGAGAGAGAAAGAGAGAAAGAGAGAAAGAGAGAAAGAAAAAAAGAAAAAAAGAAAGAAAAAAAGAAAAAAAGAAAGAAAGAAAGAACCTTGCTCACATCTGTAACCTGACACTAAGGCAGAGTACCGATTAAGCATTGGCCCTGAGGGGACTGGTAGCTGGAGACAGCAGTGGGGGAGAACAGAGGAGGCAGCTAAGCTCCATAATGAATTAGAGGCAGAAAAATTCTGGTCTCTAAGCCAATGGTTCTCGACCTTAGCGACAAAGTAGTGGCCAGTTCTAGCTCCAAACCCAGGTCCTGTGTCCTCGGAGATGCTGGCTGTGTAGGGACAGCTGGGCCCAGGTCGCACACTGAGAAGCACTGCAGTAGGCAGTTCTGACGCTGGGGTGGGAAAACCAACCTAGGAAGGCAAGGCTCCAAGTTCAAGTCCTCTCTCTGTCTTCCAACTTCGTTTTCGGTGCTTTCTTAATGACGGCCAGAAGGTGGCATGAGTGACACTAATTCCAAAAGTACCTCGAACACTGCTCCAAGGAATTAAGGGTTGCATCACCCAGCGTTTCTGCGTCTAGCTCCCGTGGAGACAGCTCTCCGTGGAGACAGCTCCCCGTGGAGACAGCACGGGAGACAAAGCAAAGTGTGAGCAAATGGACAGGAGAAAGCCGCACGGATCACAACTCACCACCTGCGAATACCGTCTGGCTGACACGTGTTCTGAGAAACCCCTCGTCATGAAACTCTAGGATTGAAAGCATTGGCTTACAGATCATTCGGGAATTCGATTTGGGATTTTCTTTTTTTAGATGTTTGGTTGGCTGCTTGCTTTTTAAATATCTGTAGCCTCCTACGTTTTCCTTTTAGAGTAGCAGTCATGAGAAACTGAACTCTGCTGGCGTTGATTTCCAAAGCTCACGTGACACAAGCTTTACGAGGCTCCTCGCACATACCAGATAAAGCCTCCCAGGTCGAGGCTGTGAAGAAGCCGAGTTCAATCATCAGACACCTCCAACTCACAGTGACTGAAGGGGGCAAGCCACCTGCGGAAGGAACTGCAGCCTGGGAAGATGGACAGGCAATGGCCTGTCCATATGTGCTCCTGTCCCCTGTCCCATTAGGGGAGGACAGGTGTGGTCTTCCCTGCACAGCAAGCCTCAGCTAGGGAGTGCTTGTCATTCCCTGCGTTGTAAGTCTCTGCTGTGACCCCTGAGCTGCGCTGTGGTCAGCTCAGGACGGCTGTGTGCCCCGGCTAGGCCGGGTTCTAATGATAGGATGGCATGTTGACACCTCCTGAGGGCCAGAGGGTGGCGGCCATGGTGAGCAGTGACTCGGGCGGGAGACAGAAGCCCAGGCATGGGGCAGATCCTCACCCCATTGCCAACCAAAGGATTCCCGACCAGGACATGCAGGTTCCCTCTAAAGAGTATGACCATCTGGTCTTCACAAAATTCTGGAAAGTTATTGCAAACTGTCTGCATTCCTAGCCCCTTCTGTGTTTTCCATGGGATATATTTTGAGCAAGTCCCCTTTCTAAAAGAGCAGAGCATTTCCTTAAGGACTCCAGTCATAACCTTTCAGTTAGGTTCTTCGGAACAAGGCCCACTGGCCTGCGCTGTGGCCCTTGGCACATGAGAGGTAGCGGGGGCCAATGACACACTCATATTGCCCCCTAGTGATGGAGCTGCGGCACCAGGTGCTCTGCTGCGTCTTCATGAGCAGAGCGCTCCGAGTCAGGGCCAAAACACATGTGGCATCAAAGTCAGTGATGGAAAACCATCTTCGTACCAGGAAGGCGAATCCTCCTAAAAGCCGGCACGTATACTCAGTCACGCAGGCTTTCCATCTCCAGATTCCCTCCCTCTGGGAGCCTGTATGTGAAGGTGGCGTGGGACTCAGGTGTGACTCACAAAGGCACCCCAAGAATGCTGGACTCCCGCCAGCTCCTTTCGGGCCGATGGCGGGAGGGCCGGGCGGCCGGCTCATCTTCTGGGAACCTGACTGTCAGGACTGAACTGGTTAAGCACGTCCAGCTTCTCCAGCTGGTCAGGCACCCACGGGGAGACTAGGAAACACAGGGCCGTTTGTCACGCTGACAGGAGTGTCAGTGTCCACGGCCCCCAGCAGCCTGCACCTCTCCACCCTCCACAGTCCCTCGTGTCTAAGTCACCGTCTTAGATGGCACCACATGACACAAACTTTGAAGCCACCAGGATAGCCTTCAGTTCGGTCCTGATGACTAACTTCCGGCATCTGCTGATGAGACTCTGCACTGACAGCCACCTCACAGAGAAGCGCAGGTTTCTGTCCTCTAGCAGGGATTCTCAGGCTTCATCACGTGTGAATCACCCGAAAATGTTCCGCTCCAGTAAGAACAGGTGGGGCCGCAGGTCCTACCCACCGAGAGAGAGGCCCCGGGGCCACAGGTCACCGGAGAGAAGTTGGCAGGAGCCGCGAGCACGGGCTGGTTCCCTCCTGGGCACTGGACGGTTAACCGAAACACAAGTAATGAGAGATCTTGTCCTGTAAAGATATACACGTATATAATTTCCTCTCAACACCAAAGTCAGTGGGGCAATATTTATTTCACTGTTTTAGATATAGAGGAATCTTTATTGCAGTAGGAAGAAACTTAAGAAAAGGTACCAGAATGAAGGACATACAAGGATGAGTTAGAATAAGAAAGTAGAGACAGAGGTGGGATGAGGGACCGCTGGGTGGGGACAGAAAATCCTCAGGACAGAACTTGAAGCGGGTGGGCAGGGGGCGAAGGCTGCGGTCCTTTGTCCTCTGCCCTGGCCCGCCTCCTCCTTGGTGGAGGAACTCACTCAGCACCTGATCTGTCAGTGTCACCCAGCTGTCACCAGCCCTGCACTCGGCTGTGTGCACAGATCACCCACACCACCCGCCCTGAGCCCCAGGGTTCCCGCACCCTGAAAGCACTTTTCTTGGGAGCACGGACAACGCAGATGTCAATTCTTACTGAGCGTTTATTAATCTTTCCATTTCCAGTACCTTACATGTTGTCTGGTGAATAGCAGGTACTTAATACGGAAAACACTCAAGACTTTTTAAGATCCAGAATCACTGTAGATGCAAAAAAATAAATGTGTTTGGGTTTTCTTTCTCCCCAGAGATTAGAAAGAAAAATGGAAATCAAGGAAAATAATATACTATTTGACAACTAAACAACAGTTGTATTTAATAAGGATACCTTTGTTTTTTATCTTTTTTCTACTCTGTTTTTCCATGTTTATGCCTACCAACTATTTTAAATGGCTAAATATGAATAGCATGTCAGTTTATGTTCACAGAAAAATATCTTGCTGTTGATTGGGTAATTATTGACCTTAACACAGAAAGTTAACGGCTATCTTGTGGAGGTGGAAAGAGAATTGCAAAAGGCTTTCACCATTACATCACCCATATCTGTTGAATTTTTATGTACAAACACGACCTTTTATTGGGAGGAAACCTTCATTCCTTTGCCTCATGTTGACTTAAAGGGACGATCCTAATATTTCTTGCATCTCTCCCTCTGTCACAGGCTCTTTCCCAGGAATTATCTGACAATTGAATTAGGACAAGAAACTGAGACAGCTCACAGGCCCTTTCTCAGTCTTTTCAGAGCCGGTCTGTCCACTGGACACGTGCGTTTCTTTATTGTCTCAATGGGCTGTGACACCCCTACCCCCACCCCAAGTGCCACAAACTCCAGTAAGGAGCCAGGACTCGTCTTCCCCTCAAGACTGTGTCTCTAGCACCTACCCAGATGCTGGCTCCCAGAGCACTCAGGAATAGACACTCAGTACTAAGTTAACAGACCCCTGCCCTCTCCCAGGTGGTGGGGGTGGCCCCTCCTGAGAGGCTGGCAGTACAGCGGTGTGGGGGCTCCGCTGGTGATCTGTTCAGAGTGAGGTGTCCACTGTGTCTGCACTCAGGCCACGTGCGTGCGCTCGGCAGGCACAGCGGACTACTGAGTTCACCTCTCACTTGGCTCCAAGTTCAAGAAAAGAAGGAAGATATTATTTACTGGGTATCCTCGAATTCCAACATTTTTATCATTAAAACTTTTCATTTTAAATGGACTTATTTTATTAGAGTGCTACCTTACTTTTTAAAAGCAACAAAACCACTCTATAGTCCATCAGATCAGCGGTGGTATGGAATTTACTTTAAATTGGATATTGGCTGAATATTAAAATCAATGGTTTAAAGGCTCGGATTAGTTTTATCAATTAAGACTTACCTAACTTAAGAGAGTCATAACTCCTTAAATTCTTACATTTTCAGAGCCTATGAAAGCAAATATTTCCGTCACCACTGAAAGCACTTAACAGCAGGTAGGGTCGGGACCCTTCCTAAGATGCTCACAGAACACCTGACTTGCCCGCTAGAGCAGAGGGAAGACACAGAGCAGGAGAAAACAAAAGATAAAAACAAGCCACAAGAACAAAAGCAGCCCCCCAGTCACCTCCTAGGCTTTTAGAAAGCAGCCTCCCCCGTACCCCCAGACACATGCAGGATGTTTCCTTGACGCCATTCCCTTTGGCTGCAGGCCTCACGGTGAAGGCCTGAGCAACACCAGTCTGTTCTCTGTCACACCAGCGGGGCCTTCCACACGTCCTCCTCTTGAAACTCAGAGCAGAACACTCGCTGACCCTGTGTCCTCTGTCAGACAAGACACGGGCCACACAGGCCCACCTCCTGACAAGATGAGGCTCCCCCCACCAACCCACCACCTCCGTGGTTACAACTTGCTTACTGTAGAGGGAAACTTGTTTGTTGTTGTTTGTCTGGAGGGGACACGTAACAGCATGAAATTGCCTTGGACTTCACCCTCAAGACCGGCCTTTATAAGACAGCAGGGGTCCCAGGTCCTGCCCCTTCCTACCCAGTAACAGTGGGGAAGTGACGTGGGCTGAGTGCCCCTTGCTGGGGCGCCGTTCACAGAGCTTCACTGGATTGACCCATTCGGTCCTCCAAAAGGTCTTGGAGATGGACCCTAGGAGGTGAGGGCAGGACAGAGGGTGTGAGCGACCAACTCAGGATCATAGAGCCGGTAAGACAAAGCCGGGGTTACACCCAGGTAGCCCTGTCCTGGAGCCTGGACTCAGCCACTTCGCCGGTGGGTTCTACAGTTTTAAATCTAACCCACATATGTAAGAAGTATTTGTTACTAGGACTCCTAGCAAGACTGATGTCCTACAGCACAACCCAGGACACACCACATCTAAAAACTGACCCCAGAATTTTAAGAGACTACTTACTCTTACTTCATGCAGCGCCCTGGTATTTTCTATTGTATTTTACGCTAAAACTGCTGGTCACTCCCCGCCAAACTGATTTCAAGATCCACGGAGATTCATGACGTGAAGTTTGAAAAACAAGGCCAATTTCTTTTTCCCACCCTAGGAATTCTGTGAGGATGAGGTAGGGTGATGTGTGCAGAACACGCTGTGTGGTCCACACAGAGGAGGCCCCGGGGCCTTCGGAACAGCTGTAACTGCAGGACGCAGGGACACCGAGGGGAACTGGCGGGGCTGGGCATGGACTTCTTGCCAGTGAGGATATGTACCTGGCAGCGACAGCCAGAATCTCCCCAGTGTTTCTAACGTGTACTCTAATGGAAATCCACCGTCAGGAAGGGAGCTGGCTTGTGGCCAGGTCTGGTTTCCTGTCTCCACTAGGAAGGTGTGTTACAAGTTGCTACGCCTCTGCTGGAAGCCTCAGGATGCCCAATTATGGGTCTGTTTTCATCCAACACTATTCTGGACACTGTCAGCTATACAAAGCTGATCTTCTGACATTTTATAAATTACCCTAATTCAGCGGCTTAAGACAACACAAATCTGTCCTCCAGAGGTCAAAAGTCTGAGCCAGTTTCACTGGTAAAAGCAGGGTGTAGCCAGCTGGCCGGGCTGCATTCCTTTCTGGAGGCTCCAAAGGAGGGTCATTTCCTCACTTTTCCCAGCTTCTTTCTAGAGGCCACTGTATTCGTTGGCTTGGGGCCCCCTCTTCCGTCAAAGCTGCAAGAGCAGGTTGACTCCTTCCCACATCAATCAGTCTGACTCCAACACTGACTGCCTCTCGTCTCCTTTCCTGAATCTTCTGCCTTCCTCTTCCATTTTGTAAGAACCTTCGGGATAACCCCAGGCCACCTGGATAATCCAGGACAATCTCCCTATTTTAAGATCCTTGGTTCCATCACACTGCAAAGTCCCCTCGATACCCAGAGGTTCCAGGGATTGGATTGTGGACCTCTGCAGCGGGAGGGCGTGCAGGGTAGCTCTTCTGCTGCCCAGGGTTGGACAAAGCATACACAGCAGTACAACAACAACAACAACAACAACACATAACGTCAGCATTTGCTGCACAGTGGCTGCTGTGGAGAAACGAGGCTCCGGAAGACCACACAGACGCCCAAAGTCACACGGAGAGGGCACACCCCATCATGCCCCATCTGCCTGCTGGTAAGGTCACGCTCTCAACCCCATCTGAGCATATCTCAGCACTAATGTGCACGTCAGTGGTTTGCAGCTCTTCCCCATCACACCCTCTTTCCCCAGGGACCTCATTTTGAAAGATTTGGCACGGTGATATTGTTTTCATTAATGAAAGACAAACTTCTCATTGTAACATCTGAGACCTTTGAGCTAACCTTTTTGCCTCTTTGGATTTATATAGTTACTGCCAAAATAATGCAGCATAATATCTTATTTAATATATTTTTGCATCACTTGGGAATGCTGAAAACGGAGCTCAAATCACCCCTTTCGTAGATGCCTAGGAGTTCAGACGAGAAGGAAATCAGGGGAGTAGTAGAGCAGTCGGAAGAAACGAGGTCTGACCTCAATCTCAAGGAAGCAGAGATCTCAGACCAGAAAATGAAAAGGGGGGGGTGACATCTAGGAAATGGGGACACGTTCATGCAGCGGGGAGACACAGGAAGCCTGTTAGGGAGAAAAGGAGAGTAAAGGACAACAGAAAAAGCGTCGAGGCTTTGAAATACAGGTCAGTAAGGTTAAATTTAACCAGCCAGCTAAATACAGAGGCTGAACAGTTTCTGAGCAGGTATCTTTGGGCTTGGGGAGGCTAATCAGTTAGAACAAGAAAGGAGGAGCTGAGCAACTGGCCTTGTAACTCACCTTCTGGGAGGGAAGTTGGACATCTGGGAGGCAAGGAAGGGCATAGAGACTAACTTACTTGATCTCATTTTGAGTCTTTTAAATTTTACACAACACACACGTATGAGCTAATGTAGATGGATACACACATGTAATGCATATATTATTTGTGGGTAACATATAGACACATACTTGTAATATGTATTATATGTGTGTAATATATTACATATGCCTGTAATGTGCAGATACATCCATGCAATATGTAGGTACACATGTGATATACATACATGTAATATATAGATGCATGTAATATATTATATATACCCATAATGTATAAATACATACATGTACTATAGATACATGCATGTATTTTAGCATTTATACCTGTAATATATAGATATGTGCATGTAATATATAGTATATGTGTAATATACCCTATGTCCATAATATATTGATGCATGTATGTAATAATAGCATTTATACCTGTAATATATAGATATGTGCGTGTAATGTATATTGTATACATGTAATATATCATATATACCTGTAATATATAGATGCATGTTATGTAATAATAGCATTTATACCTGTAATATATAGATATATGCACGTAATATATATTGTATACACGTAATATATCATATATATCTGCAATATACAGATACACGTATGTAATATAGCATCTGTACCTGTAATATATGGGCACATGCATATAATATAGCATCTATATCTAGAATATATAGAGATATGCATGTTATATATATTGTATATGTGTAATATATATACCTGTGCTATGCAGCTACATACATGTAATATATGCACACACATAATATATTCTATACATGTAATATAGAGCTCTGTCATGTATAAAGACTATCGTTACTGACAGTTAAGTATGCATCTACCCCCAGCACCTGTAGGAAAAACACTCCTCCACTCTGCCCCTCCTCAGTAAAGCAACTTCAGCAATTTTCTCCTTGTCTTAAAAAATGTGCTCCTTTGGTCTCTGTCTACCTCCTTCATCCTGATGCCCATGCCCGAGCATTTCACATTCCTTCTGTACACCTGTCCACCCTGGATGAGAACCTGCTACGGCACTAACTCAGAAACCTCGCCGGATGCTGCATTCACCCCCAGGACCCGTGATCAGCCCTCCAATAACAAGGGGTCCTGGCTCAGACAATGCCTGCCAGCTGGCCTGGTCCTCACCCCAGGCTCCACACTGTCAGCAGGGATGGGCATCAGTGTTTATCTCCTCAACTTAGTATGCAAATCAAAGGGAGCTTTTTAATCTCATAGATCCTATCTGGTTGTTTTGCTTTTACGAGCTAACTCAGTGTTTCTGTGGGAAGACGGTGAACCTCTGCATACTTTGTCTGTAGTATTGAAAAGCCCCAGGCAAATTCAGCACCCCATAAACCCAGGCCGCCTGCTGCACTGCTGCTCTGGGCGGAGGCGTCAGGGTGCCGCCCCTCCCTGTTGTGAGGTGTGGGCAGAGCTGCATTAGAAAACAACTCCCTCTTCAGGTTGCGACTGGACAGCATTCAAAGCTGCAGTGTCAAGCTCCTGCTCAGAGTTTAGATGTTACACATGAGTTATATAAACGAGTGCAGGTTACAGCAGGCACCGGAGACACACACCCCAAACTCACCGCCCCGCCCGATCCTACGTGCCAGCCGGTTGCTCTGCACATGCTGCCAGTTTTCCTGTGTGAGATCACGTGCTACATAGTATGAATGAGGGGGTTACATCAATTACCTGATCTGCTGGTCTTACGTTAGTCAGCCCAGAAACACTTATGGAGCTCCCCACAGAAGACTAATTTTAGAAACTATGTTAACAGGAAAACACCCAAGCACAGAATGTTTGCTAAGCCTCTAAAAATGTTCTGTTTTCTTGGAACTCCTGGGAGGCAGGAAATACCGTGCTTTCTGCACGTGCCTAGCAGTGTTGGCCCTCAAATGGCACGAAACCAGAATAAAGAAAACCTCAGAGCAGGGCCGTGACTCAGAACTGCAATGAATTAATGCGTCTCCTTCACAACACACAGAGGTGCATCATCTCGTTCATTCCCCCGGACCCATCAGGAGAGAGGAGGGCGGTTTCGGCAGGATAGACAGCGTGGGTTCTAAAGCAGACCGAGCTCGATCTGTTCACGTTTCTAGATGTGAGTAAGGCCGAGCAAATGTGCAGATTTGTAGAGGCTCTGCCCACAAATGGCAGACAAGTATTACAGACTCAAAGGACCGCACCGGCTCCTAACGCTTTTTGCCCAGAGTGGTAGGACACAGATGTGATTCACCACTACTGCCGGCAGTCCCGCGTGGGCCCAAAGGCGCGGTTCTGGGCTCCATTCTGGGACTTGGTGGCCTCTGTAAACTGTACCAGAGTCTCTGGGAGCGACTTTCCCCCGTCCCGTCCTTCCAGCCATGGACGCGCCCCGGGAACTGCGCCTTCAGTCACCAGTCACTTACACTGCCTCTCTAGGGGCCTCCGCTCTTAGAACAAATGTCCCGGAGTCTCTGTGGTTTTTCTGTTCAATACCGTGTCACACACATGTGTGTACTTGGCTATGTCTTCAGCGTAGCCTTCTTAATGACTCACCTGTCTCTCGCACTAACTCAGATTACACACCCCTTGCACACTCACTGAATAGAAACCTATGCGATGCCTTCGTTCTAATGAGCTCGTCACCCCATCACAAAGCAAATGCATAGAAAGCAGCAAATGCATGCTACTTGGCTCTGGCCGCCCCGTGCATGGGTCCCAGCTGTCCCCTAACTCTGGGAGACTGTATCATGGACCACACTCACCAAGGCTTAGTGCAGTGAAGCGGTTCACTCCACTCCCACTTCTAGCACCTTCTACTTGTAATATGTGGAGCCAGTACTCTGCTCTAGGCTGTTTTCCCATCTTTAACACAAGAATTTACCACATCCCACCAGTCCGAGAACTGCTCCCTAGAAGAGTCCTTTCACTACAATAACACAGCCAGCCTCTCTGCACAGCCGTCCCCTCCCCACCTGCCCGCGCCCCACCCTGGGGAGAAGAGCATCTCACCTGACTTGTGAGTTTGGGAACATAGCAGCTGCTCCGTCTCTCTTCCCTTTCTCTTGGGAAGCTTCCTGCCTCAGAGAGAATCTGTCCTGCTCCTCCAGGTAATTCACTGATGGGGCAGCGTCCATGGGGCAGGCCGGGTCTGTCCTTCCTGTGACAAGGGGGGCACAAGATTAGTAAACCCACCTGCCAATACCTGAAAATCACGTTCTAATTTCAATATGAAGTTCACATTTGGTTTCCATCCACTGCTTTTTCTTACTTTTCAGTTGGTCCTGAACTGTGCGTAAAGAATATTATTTATTAGCCCCATCATATCTCAACAGGAATAAGAGTTACAACACAAGATTGTCTTAATGATATTGTATTTGATAGAATGTGAACATTTTTTATGTATAAGGAGTTAGTATTCCAATTTTAACACTTCTTTCATCTATTTCATGGATGCAGTTTTTAAGGAGCTTCATTTATTCAATCAGATGACTGAGCTTTGACTAAATCTACAAAGCGAAATAAACTTAAGTTAATATTCAATTATGCTTAAAATAAAATATCTTCCATCCAGTGCTTTCAGTTGTACGTGGTTTATTTTTTAACATTTAATAAAATTTTAATTTTCTAAATAGGTGACAGAAAATCCTACTGTACTGAATACAGTCTAGAGTTCAGAGAATTATTGGAATATTGGCTGCAAAGAATTTTTCAAATCTGGTACTTTTTTCACAACTTTACCTCTGTGAACTATAATGACTTTTAAACATGAATGTGTAAATTTGTAAAAAAAAGTACTTGAAACAAGCATGCCAGATAACGCTGCATGTTTTTAACCCAAGAATTGCTTTTAACCTTCAGCTGGCCACAACACCTCTCCATGGTCGAAAGTGACAGTAGGTGGATTATTTTCACATTCAATCATCATCCTGGCCACTGGTAAATGAAACAGATATGGCGTTTGTCTTCACGGAGACCACATTTCAAACAGAAGCATGGCTACAGAGTTTTGCAATCACTTTTCAATATTTCACAAGTCAGCCTTGAGGATTATCTTACAAAGTTGATAATTCTCACTTAAACTAAAATTGGCAAGGCCCCAAATACTTTATTTTGAGAAAGAAAAGTAATACTTATTGGGTATAGCCTTATGCAAATAATTCTGTTTAATTTTCATAATACGCGTAAAAAAGGTTTCAGTTTCACTACTGAATAGATGAAGGAAGTGAGGCTCATGGAGATTACATAATACCAACAAGGTCATGCACTGATTAATGAAGAGGGAGACTTCTAACTCTCGTCCATCTGATTCCAAAGTCCCGTATTTTTCTGCTGGAATGGATCAGTTAATGTCAATTATATACCAAGTCGACATTGTTATTATAATGAGAAAGATTTTTAAAGGCTAAAAGTAATGTGTGTAAAGACTTTAGTAAGCTATTATTAAAGAGAAACATTTTAAGATCGCTAGACTGAACTTCTATGAAAGACACCCCTGCTCACATGTAACATAACTCTTCACATAAGCTGAGCTGTAACAAATCAGTCACACTGCAGCTCTCAGAAGTCTGATGCACCTCGTGAGAGCAGCTGGACAGACTGACGGAACGCAACACCATTTCCTTGGCTCAAGTCCTGGCTCTCCACTTACTAGCTGTGGGACCTTACACACATCACTAACACCTGTGTGCCTCAGTGTCTGCATCTGCAAAGTGACAGTGATGGCAGCATGCAGTGCGCAGTATGTCGGTACTAATGAGCTGTTATATGCAAATTGCTTGGAAGAGCAATTTGCCTGATGCGTAGCCAGCATCAAGTAAGAGTTAGCTGTCACTGCTGTCAGAAACTGTGTCCACGTCCCCATAAGCCACAGAGGACTGGAAGGCTGGGATTGCGGCCAGCCAGACCCTTCCTCGGGGGTACCAGGTCCTGACACAAAACCAGCACCAGGGGCAAGCCCTGGAGAAGTCAGAGGCGCCTGCGCTCTGACACATGCAGAGTGAGGGACCCTGTCAATGTCCCCCCTCCAGACCACCAGGAGCACATCTGCAGCCCTAGAAAGCTTGTTTACTGACTCACTGCAAGGAGAAATGTGTACCATGAGGGATCGTGGGACATCTCAGTGAGAAGATCTTAGAAAGGACTTAGGGGCTTGTCTTAGGTGATTTGGGGGAGCATTCACGGAAATGGGAATCTACCCTGCATTAGATGCTGTCCCAAAGCAGAGGTAATTCTCCGATAGGGTATCCTACTAATAATTCTCATTTGGACAGTGAGAGGAATGAAATCGAGCTAAAGCTGCAATTGGTAAAGAAGCAGCAGTCACTCATTACGGCCCCAGGAAAGGGCGATATTAGCTCCTTCTTCGGTTTGGACCGTTTCTTATTTCTGTCTGTTCAGTCGTGATCATGCAGCCATCTTACTTTTTCTTGCTCCATTACAGTCACAAAGTGGTCTTGTGTGAGGCTGGTATTCTCTGAGCATGTTTATAGTCAATGAAACTTCACAGACTCCCTATGAGTGCCAGGCCAGCTCCCAGCTAACAGGAGCTCTGCTTCTCCTTCTCAAACTTCTAAAGAAGAATGTTCTGCTCAAATGACAGAGCTGGCCAGGAAAATAGCAGCAACAATTACTGCTATCATTTACATATGTTGATAGGCTTATAGTTAATCATGTCCTTTACGGTCATGTATAACTGAGTCTCTCAGAACAATCCTGGGAGGTAAGTGGGCCGGCCGTAGGTGCCCACACTGCAACCTGCACAAGCCGTCTCACCAGTCCTCCGTGTGAACAGTGCCCCTGGAGGTGTGCAACAAGCCTGCCCTGGCAGCAGACATTTCCATTCCTTTCTACAATTATGAAACTGAGTCATAGAAGCTTCCTGTTTCCCAATAAACCTCCGTGTGCTCTCTGGAAGCCGAACAGGTTCAGCTGCGGACGCCAGACCCCTGACTTGGTCAGTGTCCACCCCAGGCTGCCTTCTCATGGCCTGGACCACATGGGCGACTCTGCCTTCTTCCACAACTTTGTGGGTGCTACACAGCGCATAGAACCACTTTCACATCACCACTTCCTTGCCTACAAAGTTACTATACCGTAGGATAATATATTTTGCTCAAAATAGCCTGCTAAATTCAGGGGCTGAAAGTTTTAAATGCAGACTGAGCTACTAGCAACATAGCTTACACATTCTTGGAAAACTGCCAAGCAAAATGAAAGGAAAACAGGACTTCCTATGAAATAGCCACTATTAATCATTTTTTGTCCAGCACTGTCTTTCTGTAGCTGGGAAATTCCCCCTTGCTATTAAATTTATCTCCTGAGACATCATATAAAGTGAAATTGAAA
Source organism: Rhinolophus hipposideros (assembly GCF_964194185.1). Taxonomy (NCBI): domain Eukaryota; kingdom Metazoa; phylum Chordata; class Mammalia; order Chiroptera; family Rhinolophidae; genus Rhinolophus; species Rhinolophus hipposideros. The sequence goes on from NC_138059.1 coordinate 75,264,473, forward strand.
ATGGAATATCCCACTGGTAACAGCAAGCAATTCCAGGAAAGGATCTGGGCTTTAATTCAAACAGATTGGTTCAGAGATCCTGTCTGTAACTTACAAACTGTGGCTTTGGGCAACATACCTTACTTCTCTTTCCCTACATTACCGTGCGTGCTTCTCCCCTGCCCTGGCCTTCCCTTCAGGACACTCACCGCACTCTACTGTGTTGTTACATTCAGGTTTCTCTCTCCCTTATAACACTACAAGCTGGGACCACGTGTGTTTTGTTATCCTTGTATTTCCAGCGCCTGGAGTCATGGCACGTAAAACATGTTAAATTTATTTGTTGCCTTAGGGGAGTGGCCTGGATATCTGGAGAATCAGGAAGGCTTACTTTTCATTTACACGTTTCTATAATTCTTGAATGTTTTACCATGCCAATTTGGTACATGTATTTTTTTCAATTAAAAATCATATTTATATGAAAAGGAGAAAAAAGAAAATGTTTCTTGCACATAAATAAGCAAATAAATATTTGTCAATGAAATAGTAGGTACTGGAAACTTTCCAGCTTCCTTTCTTTAAGCATGAGGTGATTTTAAGGCAAACTGTCTTCTCCATCTTCTTCTACATAATAAACCATATGTATAAATTAGAGGACTAATGTGTAATTTCACTTGAATGTAATTTTTATTTTCTTATGAAAAAGTGATAGTCAATCCAGCTCTGCCTTAGATCCAGAACATTCCAGTTTGAGGTTAAATAGGGGAGGGCAGCAGAGGGTAAATTCCTCTGTTTGCCTAGCATTGTAGTCAGCTAATCAGAGCTTTGAGAGTATACTACACTTTCCTTCTTTTGCCACTGTTACCTGGTTTTATAGATATTTCAGGGCACCTCACGGAACAGGAAGCCTGGGGATTGGGGCATGATGTCACCCACCCCAAGTCCTCTGGCCTAGTGCCGTCAAATAGCACAGGAATCCATCCCCCACTCACATCCCAATCTCAACTTCTACTGCATGGGACATTTCCAAAGACTTTAGCAGCTGATCATCATAAATGACAATGATAAATCCTTCGGTCTTTCCAAAGGACTTCCATTTCTTGAGCCCCATAACACAGATCATGAAGATATGAAAAGATCTGAGTCAGAATTTATATACCAAGTACATGTTTTCTACCAGGTTATGCTCCATGTTTCCAGTTTTAAAGGCTTAAAAACATGACTTCCTTCAATGAGCAATTAAAATGAGAATTTGCCTAAGAGATAAAGGAAAATTTTCCTGAAATTTTACAATCTAATTGAAGAATATTTTCTAGATACTAATTTATCTGGTTAATGAATGAAAACAGGTCTCTAGTAGTTACGTCTAGATTCTGAACTTGTTTTGTTCTGGTCCACATTTTTGATGAGTTGAAAACACAGAAGGAAAAAGAAGTAGCATCTACTGAGGGTGTGACATCTACTAAACACTATACACACATTATCTTATTTCATATTTACATTAGTTAGAGCAATCCTTTCACAGAGGGAGAAAAGAAGGCTGCCCAAAGTTACACGGTTCATACATGATAAAGCAGAGAACCGAAGTCATGTCTGTATTTTCCCAAACATCATGCTTCCTGGAAAAGACCTCCAATAGAGCACAATGCAGATGTAAGAGATTAGGGAAAGGCTAGAAGAATGGACCTACAAAGCTATGAAAAAATTTAGTATGATTAAGTTCAAAAACTGAACTAGGTCTACAGGTGAGATACTACGACACCCTTACTAGATAGCCACATAGTGACAATACTAAATGCTGATAAGGACACAGAGAGATGGAACCTCTCACACACTGCTGGTGGGAACGTACAGTCACATAGTCACTCTGGAAAATAGCGTGGTAGTCTCTTAAGAAAACTAAATATGCCCTTACCATTCGACCCAGCAATTACATTCCTGGGCATTTATCTCAGAGAAACGGAAATGTATGTCCACACAATTGTTCACATCAGCTTTATCACTAACAGCTAAAACCTGGAAACAACTAAAATGTCCCCCAATAGGTGAGCACTTAAACAACTTTGGGGGCACCCATACCACAGAATACTATTCAGCAATAAAAAAAAAAAAAATCTGCTATTGATACAAGAAACAACTCTGGTGGATCTCAAGGGCATTTTGCTGAGCAAACAAAGCCAAAAAAAATCACACTTTCCCTAACATAACATTCTTGAAAAGACAAAATTATAGAAATAGAAAACAGATTAGTGGTGGCCAGGGGTCAGCGATGGTGTAGGGTGGGCGTAAGGGTGACTATTAAGGGATGGGATGAGGAGCATCTCTGTGGTAACGGACTAGTTTTGTATCTTGACAGAAGTTTAGGAATCTATGATTTTAACAAAATGACACAGAGCAATGTAGACACATTGAATGAATGTGAAATTGCTGGTTTTGATATTGTACTACAATCATGTAAGATGTAACCATTGGGGAAACTGGGTGACGGATACCTAAGAGCTCTCTGTATTATCTCTGTAACTGCCTGTTAATATCTATTATTATCTCCAAATAAAAAGTTTTTAAAAATTGTGCTCCTGGGGCTGCCATAACAAAGAATCACAAACTTGGTAGCTCAAACCACAGAAATGCATTGTCTCCCAGGCTCGGCAGGTTAAAAATCCAAAATCAACATGTTAACAGAGTTAATTCCATTGCGGGATGTTCCATTCCTCTCTCCTAGCTTTTGGTAACCTCGGGTATTCCTTGGTTTGTAGGTGGCTTTCTCCCCATGTCTTCACCATATCTTCCCTTTATGTGTGTTTGTCTCTGTGCCTAACTGTCCCCTTCTTATAAGGACACTGGTCACAGTGGATTGGGCCTGTCCTAATGACTTCATCTTAACTTGATCAGCTACAAAGACCCTGCTTCCAAACACGGTCACATTCACAGGTACTGGGGGTTAGGATTTCAGCACCTTTTTAGGGTACATAATTCAACTCATAATACTGGGTCTAAAAGAATCAACTGCACACATACAGGAGAGAAAACCTGTTTTAAAGGCAGTTCATATCTAAAAAGGAAAAAGAAACAAGTTAACAGAGATCTCCCGTTTTAGTTGACAACAGGCTCAACCTGAATTTACAGTTTAACAAGAGTGCTTGAAAAACGCATCCTGTCTTCCAGGGCAGGATGGAATAGATTCAGATCAGAGGAAGGCACAGCCACGCCCCCGTCACCTCTTCAATTCCATATGGAATTTTCTAATCTTCTTAGATGTAGGGGAATACTCCTGAAGGAAAGTAGATTCACAGGAGAATCTGTGAGACTGAAACCCAAGTGGAAGTAAATGAATATGCCGAAGAATAAAGATGACACACATGTCCTCAAAGTATTCTTCTTTGAAATCCCTGATACCACCTTAAAGTGGTATCCCTTGTGTTTGTTGAATGAATAACAAAGCTTAAATAGTCTATGCAGGAGAATGAGACTTATTTAGTGTAACACAGCTGGTAATACTAAGAACAGGACTTCCTAAAACAGAAATCTCTATAACCAATGGAAAGGGCCTGCTCACCACGCAGTGAATCGCCTAGTACTGCCAGGAGTTGCTTAAATGAAGCCGGCAACCATTTGTCTGTTGTTCTAGCACTAAGTGGGGGAGTGTACCAGCTGGCTGTCTTCCACCTTTTGTTTTACTTTTCAGCACTTTCACCAAAAGATGTCAGTTTAACCCTCATAGGAATTTTTAGAAAATAATTTCACTGCATAATGAAGTGAGTTTTAAAACTGTATAATGGAGAAAACCATCATGAAAGCTAAAGGGCCGAGGTTGTGATAAATAAAGGTGATCCTGGGGTCTCCCTTCACATTCTTGTCCCGTTTTCTGGATCCCATGGCTTTCTCTTTCTTGACTTATTCCCATGTTTTGTTAGAGCACATCTTCTTGTAGCTTTCTTAAAAACAAGGTGGATGGGTGGAAGGTAATGATTTGCCTACGTGTATACCTGAAAATGATTTTATTTGGCCCTGACATGCGATAGTTTGACTATGGAATTCGAGGTTAAAAGTTACTGTCCTTCAGAACTTTGAAGAGACTTCACTTCATTATGTTTTAGCATGAAAATGCTATTTCTGAGAAATCCAATGGCATTGTCACTGCCGTCTACTGCCGTCTGAAAACTTGGAGTACTCTCTGTAGCGTCAGCGTCCTGGGCGTCACGCATGGGGCTCCATCTGGGCCTTTTCTTGGTGGGCCCTTGCACTGTGGAGACCCCTCGGCATCAGTGCAGGCAACACTTTGTGAATAGTTTGGATCATTTCCTCCCTGCTTATTCTCTGCCCTTATTCTGGAAGTCTTAGTGTGGTACCTGAGCGGATGGATGAAGGGATGAGTGAACAACTGAATGAAGAAAGGGGTGTGGGGAGCACTTTGTAGCAGAGCTCAAGGACAGCAAAGCACAGCGTCCGGGACCATATTTAAGCCGGGCGTTTTACTGGGAATGTCGGAGGCGGAAAGGACACGCTTCATGGCACTGTCCTCTGTCACACGGATGAACCAGAGCGCCGGCGGCCGCTGTCGCTGTCGCTGAGGCGCTCGGTGGGGCTGGCCGTCGCCTGTCACGTCTGCAGGAGGTCGGCTCCAGGAGGCGTCCGCCTCAGGCGCCGTCTCCCTGGCCCGGCCCGGCCCGGCCCGGCCCGCCCGCCGTCCCCAGAAACCCCGGGCGCCGCCGCGGCCTTACCTGGGCTCCGGGTCACTCCCTCAGGTGCCCCAGTCCGTGTCACCGCGGGCGGGAGGGGAAGCAGGTCCGGGTACAGGAGCCTGTCCTCCCGTTTTCCTCAGGGAGCGGGGCTGAGGAGACCGCAGCCCGGCCTGAGAGGGCTGAGGTAACGGCCGCCGGCAGAGCACGCGGCCTCCTCACACCTGCGCGAGCGACGGAATACACGTGGGGCTTCCGGCGCCGGCCCGCAGGGGTCGCCCAAACAGCGGCCTCCAGCCCGTTGCTCCGCGAGAGCGGCCGGCGTGCGGGGGCGGGGCGGGGCGCTGGGAGGAGCCAGGGGCGCCAGGGACGCGGGGCGGGGCCAGGGACGCCGGGCGGGGCCAGGGACGCGGGGCGGGGCCAGGGACGCCGGGCGGGGCCAGGGACGCCGGGCGGGGCCACGGGCGCCGGGCGGGGCCAGGGAGGGAGCGGAGAGGAGGCGCCTCAGCCGCCGCCGCGGAGTCCCTGCGGGTCTCAGGACGACAGTCTGCTCGGCTCCGGAGAAGCGGCGCCTTTCGCGCCGCGTTGCGATGGGCGGCCCGGCGACCTAGCACCCGCCCGCGGCAGGAGGCCCGGCGGGCAGCTGTGGCGGGGCGGGAGCGGCGAGCGGGCAGCGCGGCCCGGAACCCCGGTGCCCGGAACCCCGGTGCCCGGAACCATGAGCGCAGAGCCCATCTGCAGCGCGCTGCCCGCGGTGCCCTCGCACAAGCTCGCCGACCTGCGCTTCCTCAGCCGCGGCGCGTCCGGCACTGTGTCGTCCGCGCGCCACGCCGACTGGCGCGTGCAGGTGGCGGTGAAGCACCTGCACATCCACACCCCGCTGCTCGACAGGTAAGCGCCCGGCCCGCGCTGCCCTGGCCGCCCTCCGGGACCGGGACCGGCCGGGCGCGGGGACCACCCTGCCCGCCTCGCGGCCGCACCAGCCTCGCAGCCCGCCCCGCACGTCGCTCCTGGACGCCGGATGGATCGTCCCTGTTTCTCCCAAGTCGGGCTGCGGACCACACGTGCGGCTGAGCTGGGAAGTGTGGCCCTGCGCCCCCCAGCACTGTCCTGGAACAGGATCCAGAGTATCTAACACTGGTGTTGGTATCACGCCGAGATATTTAAGACACTGTTACAATTTATGTCACCAGTCTTTTTTTACGTGTAGCCTTTAAAAATGTATGTTTATTGAGCACCACCCTCGGGTCTGCGAAGTTTTGGAAGGTGCTTTGTGTGGTTGCTTTTGTTTGTGGCTTATCACGTGTAGTCGTGTAAGTTTAGATACCAAATTCACGTTAGCTGTTCAGGTTCTCGCTCAATCTCCCAGGAAAGCCTGTCCCCAGAGGAAATATTATTTCAGCTAACAGAAAGCCGAATCATAACTGTTAAATGCCCCAAAATTTGGAATCTCTCTCACAAACTGGAACAATTTTAGTGCCCTGTCCTGGTTTTAAGAGAAGGCTGGCATTAGATTCTGTTTCCTGAAAAGCATTTCAACCGTCTACGGTAGGCCGGTGTGTGGGTCCGGTCCCTAATGTGCATTTCCCTCCCAGGGCCCTGCATTGTTCTTAGTGAGTTAACGTCCCAAGTCGCAGGCTCTCCTCAGCCTTCCTTCCCTCCTGTGAAAAAGCAGCAGGCTAGATGCCTGATTGGCCAGAGGCTGGAAGTATCCAGTATCAGATACATTCCTCAGCTCTGCCTTCCATTGTTCACTGCACTCCGATCTGTCTGTGGCTTTTCTTGGCTCTCCCTTGGCATAGGCTGGATGGGCCAGATCACCCAGTAGACTTGAGACACCTCTAGAGGTTGTCCCCACCTTTTGTATACCATAATCCGGGCCTCCTGATACAGGCTGTGGTCTGTTTACCCTGGGACTTCAGTTCTGTAGAGCAAGCACTGGGCAAGTGTGTATAAGTAGTCAAGTTTGAAGGGTGATGGTAGGTATATTAATATTTTACAATCAGCCACACATATGGAAGTCTAGCACTGAAGGTACTATTAGGTATTCTCAAGCAAATTGATCCCCCCTCCCCCCGGTTGTGGCTACTGCCTCTCAAGATTTTATCTAAATTTTGTGCCGTGTTACAATTTTCATAGTCTAAAATTCTTTTCCAAATCGGGTAGGAAATGAATTGATGTCCGAGAAGCCATAAAGACCAGTGAAACACTCGGGCAGGACTGCATCACGTTTTCTCCCGCCTGTTTCCTGCAGTGCTAACATCAGTAGTATACAGTCTGAGCACAGGGCTGGGCTATGCTGTTGACTCACACACTGTGTGTTTCCTCACTTAGAAGGCGGGAATAATAAATACAGGGACCTCTGGGCTGTGGCACAGATAATTGTTCTTTGGGCTCACCTGAGAGTAAAGTGAGTTTACATGTTTCATGTTCTTACTTTAGGGATCAGTGAGGCGTTCTCACTTCATAACCTCACTTCTTTCTGCCCAATGAGTGGACCTTCCCCAACAATCGCCCAGCTCCTTCTGAGTAGATGAATCTGACTGGTTGTTTAAACACCCTGTAGACACCATAACTGCTTTCTGGTAATTTTGGTAATATGTCTACAGAAAATGTAGTTTACATTTTAAAAATATAAAAACCTACTTTCAAACGATTTTGGCTTTTTCTGCTTTCCCACTCAATCTTCCCAAAATATGACTTCAAGAACTTTCCTTCTTCTCTGACACGCACTGGAATGGAAAGAACACAGGCTTTAGAGTCCCATGATAGCAATTTAAGTCTGACTCCAACCCTGCCACTTATTGTTGTGTGTGTGACCATTAGAAAATTATTGATTGGAGTTTGAGTGCCCTCCTTTATAAAGTGGGGACAATGAAACCAACTTTGGAGGGTTGGTCTTAGGATGATAGTGCATCTAAAGTAGCCCACACATAACAGGATCAAAGAGAAGGAAGAGTGCCTCAGACCCTGAATGGGGAGAAGAGTGTAGCCTTGCTGATACTTCCCAGCATGCCCTGCTGTAGCTCTTCCTCAGAGTAGCCAGGGCTCTTCTGGTCCATCCTGATGCCCTGCAAGCATGCTGCACAGTAACTGTCTAACTGCCCTACATCCCTTGATGCAAATGTGGAAATGTCCCAATTTAGGGAATATAAGCTTAATTGAAACAGGGCTCACAGACTCATGTAATTGGTTGCCTCACAGTTGGGGTGTTAAGTGGCTGAAGAACAGGGTATGCCCTCTTGTAACTCTTCAATTTTGAAACATAAGTATGTATATGTTCATTTATTCAAAACATAACTAAGATTTTTTGCTTTATTTTGCTCTCTGTTTATTTTTAAAGCAGGCCTCATTGTCTGGTCTGGAATGTCTGTTGCTTTGCGTATTGCAACAGCCATTCATCCAGAGCTTGGGTGGTTTAAGAGCCAACTAATCATCACTTACCTAACAGGCTTCTCCTGGAGACGTTTCTAGTCCTGTTGTTGCTGCTACAAACACCCATGCACTAGGGTAAAGACTGATGACATCTTTGGCTCCCTTCCTTTTATATCCTGTAGCCAGTCACTCAGTCGCCACAGCCTGGCCATTTGGGGCATTCTAGTCAGCCAGTGTTTTTCTGTCCATTCCCACCGCAGCCTTTGTAGCCGTGGCTCTCACCGCTTCACATCCTCGTAGTGACATCACTTACAGCACCTGCTTTGCGAACTCCGCCCCCTTCTGACCCTACATCCTGCTGCCAAGTTAATCTCCCTAAGACTTTGTTCTGCTCCTGTCACTCCTCTGCTTAAAAACCTGTGGCCACGACTCGGAAAATACCAAATAGAGTGTAAATGCTGTCATCATTGTCTGGCTTTGAGGGTCTGAGATATGGCACTAGCCTGCCCTGTCCCCCTTCACTCCATTTACACAGTTTGCTACGTGGCCTGCCTCACATTACACTTCGCCATTTTCAAAACAGCCCTCACTCTGACTTCCTTGATACATTTATTCATTTAGTTACTTTTTTCTTTTTCTTTTGGGTGGCACTAATCACATTCTGCCTTATATTTTGTTTTAGTTTTTCTTTCCTTTTTTATTTGCTTTCCCTATTTTTTTAACTTTCTTGAGGAATAATTGACAAATAGTTGTATACAGTCATGTGCCACTTAAAGTCAGGGAATGTTCAGAGAACTGCGTGGTCAGATGTTTCGTCACGTGCGCACATCCTAGCGAGCACGACACACCTGGCTGTGCGCTCCAGCCATTGCTCCTGGGCTGCACGCCTGTGCAGCACATCACTGTGCAAAACACGAGATTAAAACAAGCACAAGAGAAATAATGAATCAAGAGACAGTAAACATGAGGTGTATGAGCTGCTGCCTGCATTACATCTCACACTGTTCACAGCAGACTTTCTTAATAAGTAGAAAAAGTCTACTCTAAAATAATGAGAAAATATAGTAAACACGTAAATCAGTGTAAACTCATTTATTATCATTACCAAGTTTTCTGTACTGTACATAATTGTGCTATACTTTTACACGACTGGCAGTGCAACTAAGCACGCACTTAAACTGCATAAAGTATACTTACTGCATGATGATTGGACACACATCCATTGTGGGATGACTGCCAAAATCAAGGTAATTAACACGTCCAAAGAGGACATAAATGGCTAATAGGTATTTGAAAGGTATTGAACATCACTGCCATCAGGAAAATACAAATCAAAACCACAGTGGGTATTTATTTTTCTTTACAGATTTCTGGCAGCTTATGGGCATGGGCTGTGGTTTTGTTTTGCTTTGTTTTGTTTTGTTTTTTTCAGTATTATCCATAATGCTGAACACAGTTTATTCTTAATAAAAGTTCAACATTTCTTAGTCTTATTTATGAATAAGCAAATGAATGTGGGATACAGAATTACTCCAGGCATCAGTTAGCATTCACCTGTTCTCAGTGTGTTTTTCCTGAGTTCCCGTGTCTAACAACTATCATCTAATCATTTAAATCAACAACATTTAGGTGTTTTAATATGCAGGATATCTGGGAAAAGTTTACATGATAGGCAGCCATAAAATTCAATGTTCTAATCAAAACTGATCATTTTAGTATGACAGAAACTTAGTTTAATTAGTTCACACACCATCTGTTCTAATACAGACTCTGTAACTTACTCATCGTGTTTTTTCCTTTTCCTAGGAAAGTACTATAATAATAACCTGGGTGTAACTTTTTTCTTTCAGTAGCTGATAGAAGTTATTTCGATCTCTAGGTAAACAAACCTGTGGAATAGATAGGGTAGGTGTATTCCTACTTTAAATACGATGAAACTAACGGACAGAGAACTTACATAATTTACATGAGGTCAAAAGCTAATTAATGAAAAACTCCAGGCTTACCTAATATCATGGGCATGATAATTGTGTATTTTTCATCACTTTGAAATAATTATATGTATTTTTTTCTTTAGTGAAAGAAATGATGTCTTAAGAGAAGCTGAAATTTTACACAAAGCTAGATTTAGTTACATTCTTCCAATTTTGGGAATTTGCAATGAGCCTGAATTTTTGGGAATAGTCACTGAATACATGCCAAATGGATCATTAAATGAACTCCTACATAAGGTAAGTGTTTACATTTTCTGTGGCTACAGTTCTCTTTTTCAAGCTATATGTTGCTTTGGTTTTATATATGATCAAATTATTTGGAGATACATAGATGAATCAAAAAAAGAATAATGAAAAACAAATGCAGTGGTAAAGTTTCACCATTTATGGCGTCTTCTGTGTTGTTGAAAATGTGGAGTTGGGCCCTGTATTCTAAGGCTCCTAGATTATTTGGCTTAGGTTACTCTTCCTGAGTTTTCCACTGAATTCCAATACCACATGTAGGCTTAGGAAAGAGAAAAGATAAACTCTGCACACTATACAATCCACTCTCAGGCCAGATTTTATTTTATGTTAAAGTTTAGGGTTCAAATTGAATGTTTAAAATACCAATTCATAAAGTTCTGAGTTACTAGGCCAAAGAAATCGGTCTCTGAGTTCCAAATACATTCGCTTTTCCATAATAAAACATGGCAGGAGCCTTTACTTTTTCTCTTACGGTACCAGTTAACTCTGGCTTTGATTGTGAATCACATCGGTAAACACATTTGAGGATTCTCATTCTCAAAATACATGTAGTTAGTGTTGTTTGAGCTGATATTATCTCCAACCTGCAGTTTCTCTCAACAAACCTTTTTAAACCACTCAGTCCATTTAGTGAGGATCAGTTTAGTTAAAACGGGGTGACATAAGCTGTAAAATCCCATTACTGGCTGCTCCTAGGTTTTGATGCATCTGTGTTCTGTAAGTGCAAAGGGACAGTGAGTGCCAGTGTCAACCACTGTGGAGTGACTTCCTCTGTTTCAGGACACATTACATTCTATGATGTGACCATCTGGGACAAAGACGGAGTAAAGTAAACTAGTGTCAGTGTGTAAGATTTGCGTAACCACCACAGCAAGCAAGGTGCAGATACTATTTAAGCACATTTCTTTTTGAAAATGAATGTAAGTAGAAATTCTAATGTCTTCCTCCCGTACCCCAGCACCGCAGTACGTACCCGGGCACCCCCCGTTAGGAGCTCACTAGAAATCCTAGCAGCCTCCTTCACGGGGGTTGCTGACTCCTGGAAGGAGTCATAAAACAGAGAGCAGCACTGCTCCCTGGTCAGAGCCTACACTGCAGAGGCCCCCTTACTTCTTGAAACTACACAATTTTCAGAAAAGATACCTTTTTAAGATTCAGTTACTCTAGTAGACGGGTCCAGATTAAAAGATTCAGTTACTCTAGTAGACGGGTCTCTGTGTATACCAGAGGAAGTAACATTCATACAACATCAGTGTTTGTTTCTTTTGGTTTCCTGTATTGCGTTACTAGGGTGGGATTTCTCTTAAAGCACTCTCCCCAAAGACTATTTGAAATAAATCAAAATACAGTGTAAACGCATAGTATTTTGACCCGCTTTCCTGCCAGGTTGCTCACTGAACTGGAAGCTGATCCATTTGCAGAAAACATTCTCAGAAACAGTTTGGAGCTTTCAGTGGAAGCACACTTATTCATGTCACTTAGAAAAATGTACCCAGTGGCATGTTGCCTGATGATTCATTGTCAGATCTTCCCAAACATCTAATGTTTCTGAGTATATTCATTTTCCTGAGATGCTGCATTAATTTTTATGTTCAGAAAACATTTATTTTAAGAAAGTACAGCTGGATATCACTTGTAAGTATGAAGAAATAGAAAACATTATGTTTTAAATGTGTCTATATTATACATGTGTTAGAAGTGAAGATAATCTTTGTCTCCATCATAAAAACAAAATTTAAGGCTAATTTTTCAAGTTTGGAATGCATATAAATTATATAGTTAAAAGTATGAGATGTTAATGCTTAGTTAATAAATATGATATGGTCATAATTTTTAATTGATACAATGATTATAATAAAGAATGCTTTTAAATAATAGGAAAATTAAAATATTAATTTTGATTGAATGCGTTAGCAGGTACTACAAACAGTGTGTCTGCGTGTGTGTGTGTGGGCGCGTGTGGGCGCGCGCACGGACACACACACGTTACTTAATATAAGCCATAGAACAGGGAGATGGGTGTGGGCATAGGTATACATGGTATAATCAGAAAGTACGATGAATATTTAAATTTCAAAAAATGTATTACAGTAAAAGAGTAAAACTCATTGCCATTAATCTCCCTCAAACTGCTCCTCACTTGGAACACAATTAGCCCATGTTCTTGCCACTTTCTGAGTCAGTTCTGGAAGTCCTCTTCATGAGTGTCTTTAGTTGCGCTGTCATGGCTGCCTCGATGTCCTGAATCATTTTGACTTTGGGGAAGAGCCAGAAGTCACACGGTGCCACATCCAGTGAATAAGGTAGATGAGGACACACCATAATGTTTTTATTTGACAGAATTGCCTTATGCTAGAAGCTATGTGTGACACGGAGCATTGTCATGATGGAGGATGATTTATAGCACACTTTAAAAACACCTTCTCTCAACCATAGCTCACACCTGACTGACTGCACCAAACAAGTTGAAGCTTGTCACACACTGTTACTAAGGTTCAACGTGCCACTTCCCATATTGAAGATCCCTGCCTTTCCGTTGGATGGCACGCAGCAGCAGCATTCACCGTATTTTGTGATCACAATGGAAAGGCTCCGTGTCACACATCGCTTCTGGTACAGCAACCTCTGTCAAATAAAAATATTATGGTGTGTCCTCATCCACCTTATTCATCAGATCTGGCACCATGTGACTTCTGGCTCTTCCCCAAAGTCAAAATGATTCAGGACATTGAGACAGCCACGATAGTGCAACTGAAAACATGAAAGAGGACTTCCAGAACTGCTTCAGAAAGTAGTAAGAATGATGGGATGAGTGTGTTCGAAGCGAGGGGGAATATTTTGAGGGGGATTAATGGCAATGTGTCTTTTACTGTAATACATTTTTTTTTTAAAAATTCATACATTCACCATATTTTTTTTATCACACCTCGTATGTCTGGGTATTATACAGATAAAAAGTAATTGAAACTGTGTCAACTGAAGAAAGAAAACCCGATGTAACGTAGTTGCATCGCCGATGTAAACTAAAAGGAGTATACTATACAGTTAGTATTTTCTCTAAAAGGTGAGGAAAGTCAGATACAAGGATGTTAATGTCAAATTGATGCTCTGTCATAGAAATGAGCATATGTTTTGACCTTCATTTACACTACATTTCCTCATGGAGTATTTCATTTTCTAAGTGGGAATGTAATGAAATGTGGCACTGATTGGGTTTCGTTTCTTCCATGCATCCAAAGAAAACGGAGTACCCGGATGTGGCCTGGCCCTTGCGGTTCCGCATCCTGCATGAAATCGCGCTGGGCGTGAACTACCTGCACAACATGACCCCTCCCCTCCTCCATCACGACCTGAAGACGCAGAACATCCTCCTGGATAGTGAATTCCATGTCAAGGTGACTGCTCTGAAAACAGCTGGTCAGCATCTTTGGGATTAACAGCTTTTTAGTTACTCTTCCACTGACTGATTTAATACCTCCCTTTCTACCATGTTTCCCTGAAAATAAGACCTATCCCGAAAATAAACCCCAGGTAAGATCGTCAGCCAGACGGACGCATTTAGTACGTTATGACGATGTTCTAGAAGATGACATGACTGTACTTGAATAAATATAGATTGTTGTACATGAAAAAATAAGACATCCCCTGAAAATACACCCTAATACATCTTTTGGAGCAAAAATTAATATAAGAGCTGGTCTTATTTTTGGGGAAATACGGTATAGCCCAACTCTTACTTTCAGTTCCCTTCTTCCTGCCGCAATGGCTTAATTATTCCTAGACCACAGAGGTAGAGAGAATCATAGTACAAAATACAAAATCATTATGTTCTTAACTGAAATTGTGGCATATACCTTTTTTTACTTTTTATTTTGAAATTATTGTAGATACACTGGAAGTTGCAAAGATAATACAGAGGTCCCATGTCCCCTTCACACAGTTTCCCCAGTGGGAAACTGTTCCATCACACACTGATCGCACATCTTCGGGGCTCAGAATCTGACACTGGTACTATGCATATTTGTAGTCCTGTACTCTGGCCCATGTGTAGTAGACCTGTGTAACCAATCAATCAAGATACAGCACTACTCCACCACCCCAAACACAGTGTTCATGCCACTCCTTTCTAGTCACACCCATTCCTCCCCTCCCCACCCACCCCTGGAGAACACCAGTCTCTTTTCCATCTCTAGAATGTTCTCATTTGGAGAATGCTTTCTAAATAGAATCATGTGGTGTGTGATATTTCCAGATTTGCTTTGTTCACTTCACGTAATGCCTTTGGGATCCATCCAAGTTGGTGCCTGCATCAGTAACTTGTCCTTTCTCACTGCTGAACAGTATCCATGGTATGGGTCCACCCCACTTGTTTAGCCATTTATCTACCGAGGGATACTTTGGTTATTGCCAGTCTTTGGCAATTACCGTAAAGCCCCTAGGAACAACCTGTGCAGCTTTTTGAAAAAAATGACCAAGAGTGCAGCTGCCTGGGTCACATGGTAAGGGTGTGTTTAGTTTTTAAGAAACTATCCAGCAACTTTCCGGAGTGGCTGTACCACTTTATATTCCACCAGCAATGTGTGATAGAGCCAGATTTTCAACATCCTCACCAGCATTTGGTATTATCACAGTTTTTATTTTCGCTGTTCTAATAAGTATATAGTAATATCTCATCATGGTCTTAATTTGCATATTTAATAGCTAATGATGCTGAGCACCTCCTCGTGAGCTTATCTGCCATCTGTATATCTTTTTTAGTGAAAAGTTTTGATGTCTGAAGCCCATTTTCTAATTGGATTTTTGTTTTCTTCACTGTTGGGTTTTGAGAGTTCTATATATTTTCTTGACATGAGTCCTTCATCAGATATGTAGTTTGCAACTATTTTCTCCCATTCCACAGTTTGTTCTTTCCATCCTTTGGGTCTTTCACAGGGTCTTTCACAAAGCAGAAGTTTTCATTTTGGTGAAGTCCAACTTAACATTTTTTTTTTATGATCATGCTTTTGCTGTCAGGTCTAAACATTCTTCATTAAGCTACAGGTATTGTAGATTTTTTTCTATGTTCTAAACGTTTCATAGTTTTATGCTTTTGAATTAATTTTATTATTTTGATTTAATTTTTGTATGAAGTATAAGATGTATCTCAAGATACCAGATATAGTAGTATTTTCAGTCACCCTATATCTGATGACAGCAAATAAAAAGTAGTTACTTTTTATATTAATTAATACTTAACGTAACTCACTTTATTTTATATAGTATTTTGCTGTATTTCTTATACATAATTGAATATTATTACAAATATCAAAAACGTTCAAAGAAATAAATAATAGGGAAGTTGAAATAACAGAAAAATTAGTACAAAACTGTGAGGAAAATTAAATGAAAAAAATGAACTCTTTGAAAGCACTTCCTTTTCCTAGAATAAAATGGGAGAGGAAGGGAAAGAAAGCAGCTGCCTCAGTACTGCCGAAAAAGAAACCAATCTATGACAGCAGTTAGAGTGCCACACAGGTAGAGGTTCCCCGTGGACAGCTAGTCCCTGGGTCCTTAGCATAATCCCTCATCTCCTGACGCACTTATCCCACGATGGGGAGTCTCGACATCCATGCTGGAATAACTGACATTTTCTTGTGTGGTCAATTAAAACTCCTTCTCCGCTGCTGCCGCCCGCTGGTCCTAGCTCTACTCTGTGAGAAACTGAGTCCAGTCCTACCTGCATAGGACAGCCTCCCGCTACATGCAGATCGCTATGACCCGGCCCCTCACACACGTTTGTGTGTCGGCCTTCTGCCTGCTGAACAGCCCTCAGTCCTTCAGCCAAATTCCACCTTACATGGCTTTTAATCCCGGCCGCCACCTAAATGATTGTGTGTTCAAGTCTATCTTAAACTTTGATTCTCAGAACTGAACAAAACACTCTTGCTGTGGTCTGATCAGTGTAGAACTGAATGGAAGTTCATTTGCCCTCAAGTCCTAATACTTGACTTATAGTTCCTTAATCATTCATCAGCTTTCGGGGAACCACCATCACAACACTCAGAATGGGCTTTGTGTAGATCAGCCCCGAGAGGTCCTTTTCCATGTGTTGTTGCTTAAGCCACACCTCCTCATGTGCTCCCTATGGAATACTTTCTGGACATCAGCAGTTATCTTGTTAGACCTGCGTGATCGGGACCTTTTTGAATGTTATTTCTGTAGTCCAAGGGTTGTGACTTCTTTCCCAGCTTTGTGTCATCCTCAAATTTCATTAGCTAGTTTTTTGTATCTTCAACTCATCATTAAACATTACCCTGTACAAAGCTCAGATCAGAGCTGTACAGCATGGTGCTAAGTCCCTCCCTCCAGGTCCCTCTCAGTCCTTTTGTTAATCAGCACTGTTGGCGAATAATCACTGTTTATTTGGAGGACTCCTACAAGAGCTAGGACACAGCCCATGTTTCCTCATTCTATCCAGAAGAATGTTCTAGAAGTCCTCATTTGACTGCTTTCCCAGATGTCCTTGCGGCCCACTCCCACACTGTCATCAGCCTCATCTTCCCAGCCGCTGTCCCTACACCTCCCACTCAGTTCCCCTCCACCCTCACACCTCAATGTATGCTGCTCCACAGTATTTGTCACCATCGAACAGAACATTTCTTATTAATATGTTTATTGACCATCTCCCCCAGTTACAGTCAGGGAGACAGAAATTTTAGTAACTGCCGGATGCTCACATACCATATAGAAACATTCAATAAATATTTGTTAAATGAATGACTTTCAGGTCTTTTGTCCATACCAGACAGGCCTGCTAACTTGATAGCCAAGTGTATGATTATTATCGTGCCTCAGAATGTTTTATAACATACAAACTCTCTTTACATTTACTCTTTGACAGCAATAATACTGTCAAAAAAAAAAGAAATGAAGTCAGTCATTCTTTTATTCAGTAAATATTTGTGGAGCAACTGTGGGGTGCTAGGCATTGTGCCAGCACTTGCAATATCTCACATGAGGTCTAAAATTGACCACTAGCCTAATACAATTTGTTTTTCGTGAGTTCTTGCTGGCTCGTTCATTAATTACTCAGAAAGTATCCCTTTTATAAAATTTTCTAAAACTTTTAACCAGGGATTAAGGATAGTCTCCTACCAGAATGTAGATCCCAAAGGCATTTTCTTTTCTCGGGTGCTATGGTACGTCTCCCTTCTATCCCCCAGAGAGCACTGAGAGTGCCATACAGGTGTTTGCAAGTTCTCAGTAACCTGAAATATACACGTAATAGGTGGTGATCCCCACATCCTCTCCCTCCTCCACCAGTAGGGTCCCCTTGGTCTTTGACATGAATAGACTTTAAAATAGTTTGGCTTTGTGTATTTTTTGTAATTTTTATTAAGTTTAGCACATACAGGCAGAACTATGACCTTTCTGACACTATTCTCCTAAATCAGCAATACCCTATGCATGCACCCTGTGTGGCCCCACTTTTCACTTTGTGAATGTCCCTCAGAAGTCAAAGTTCATCAGTGACCCATGGAAAAGTAAGAATTCTTTGATCTGCCTGTCTTCTAGGAAGAGCCTTTAAATGAAGTTCAAAACAGCTTCAAAAATGCTAAATGAAATTCACATCTTTCTACAGTTTTTTGAAGTATGATTTCTTACTGGACTGCTAACCAGAAACATAGTATCTAAAAGAAAAATATTTACTACTAATTAAGATCAATTGAGACTTTTCTACTTTAAAAAATACAATTCAATTTGGTCATCTGTTGGTCAAGTGTTCATTAGTGCATCTTAGATACAAATGAACCAGTGATAGGCTTATTTGAAAAGCAGCCATTTATGTGTACTGTATATACTTTCTCTGCTATTCTGTCCGTCTTGTGTGGAAACCAGAATACTTAAAGGTGGGTCTTCACAGCTTTACAATTTTACAGATAGGAATAGTATATACAAATGAAAGTTGCTATTCTAGCAGAGTGATAGGATTTGGATGACTTTTATGAGGAGTGTATTTTAATTTCCTCTAAGTTTTTTATCATTTTTTTAATGAAACAGAAAATCTTTAGCTTTGAAATGCACATTAAGATCGTGTGTAGAATGGGGGGTTCCTGCTGCTGCTTGTCTTCATTGCTGAATGACAAATTTATCAAGATCCTTAAGAGTAATGGAGCTCTTGTCAGCAGAACATTTTTTGTTGAAGACCCAGAACTAATGAATCATGTCTTTCATATGTGGTATTGTTTGCGATAGAGCAAGGGGAGAAGTATGGTGAAAAGCCATGTGAAAGTCAACTACGTGGGCTGATGGAGGGCATTCTGATTAAGGTTCTAGGCCGGGTTTGTAACCAAAAAGATGAGGAGATTACAGGAAGTAGAGGCGTGCATAAGGAAGCAAGCTCAGGCACTCACTTTCTCCAACACTGCTCCCAAACCGATACTTAGCCAGTGGTTTGCAGATTCTGGCTCAGGCACAGAAGCACTTGTGCGCGTTACTGAGCACAATGATGCTTGTTGTCCTGGCAGATGTGTCACTGGAGTACTGTTTTGCTTTTAGAGGGTGGGAGGGGGAATGGTTTACAGTGCTAAGTGGGGTAAGAGGGCTGTGTGGCCCCTAGAGCCTTCATACCACCCAGAGGGGTTTAGGGCCTGAAACATGGCATTTGTGCAGCAATTCTGTGAGTGTACGTGAATTTGAAGAGCACATGCTATAAATATAAAGCTCCTTGCCATGAAAAGTTAAGTGTTCAGTGTGTACATTCATTCAGATTTTCAAGCAAAAAATACTCCGCTTTAATTTTTCAAAACTTAGTCTCCCTTCTAAAATGTGTCTGCTGTGCTAAACTTCAAGTCAGTGTGTACTGTTTCTAGCGTAACTGGCTCAGTGTTACGGGTGCAATTTGCTAAAAAACTGGTAGAACACAGAAGTGAAAGTAATACATAGAGCATTTCCTCTGGGCTCATTTGAATAGAAACAGAGTTCATTCTTAGACTTTATGAAAGACAATTTTAAATCCAGTTACTTACTCTTTTCCCTGGCAGATCGCAGATTTTGGGTTGTCCAAATGGCGCATGATGTCCCTGTCCCAGTCACGAAACAGCAAATCTGCACCAGAAGGAGGCACAATTATCTACATGCCGCCTGAGAACTACGAGCCTGGGCAGAAGTCCAGAGCCAGCGTCAAGCATGACATATACAGGTGCTCATGTGTGCTTATGTAAATGCAGGTGCTCATGTGTGCTTACATACAGGTGCTCTTGTGTGCTTACATACAGGTGCTCATGTGTGCTTACATACAGGTACTCATGTACTTACATACAGGTGCTCTTGTGTACTTACATACAGGTGCTCATGTACTTACATACAGGTGCTCTTGTGTGCTTACATACAGGTGCTCATGTGTGCTTACATACAGGTACTCATGTACTTACATACAGGTGCTCTTGTGTACTTACATACAGGTGCTCATGTACTTACATACAGGTGCTCTTGTGTGCTTACATACAGGTGCTCATGTGTGCTTACATACAGGTACTCATGTACTTACATACAGGTACTCATGTACTTACATACAGGTGCTCTTGTGTGCTTACATACAGGTGCTCATGTGTGCTT
Source organism: Rhinolophus hipposideros (assembly GCF_964194185.1). Taxonomy (NCBI): domain Eukaryota; kingdom Metazoa; phylum Chordata; class Mammalia; order Chiroptera; family Rhinolophidae; genus Rhinolophus; species Rhinolophus hipposideros. The sequence continues at coordinate 75,284,343 of NC_138059.1, forward strand.
ACATACAGGTACTCATGTACTTACATACAGGTGCTCTTGTGTACTTACATACAGGTGCTCATGTACTTACATACAGGTGCTCATATGTACATATATATACAGGTGCTTATATGTACTTATATACATACAGGTGCTTATATGTACTTATGTATCAACAGGTGCTTAACATGTACTTATATACAGGTGTGTGTATATATGTATATGTGTACTTACATATACAGGTGCAGCATGTTACTTCTGCTCAGAGTTAACTTGTCTGAACAACAAGATTATCAATCAGAATTTTGAAGCTACATTTAATGTAATATTTACTGTCTTATAAGTGGTGAAAATAGAGACCACAGTGATTGGTATTTTTTAAATTACAGATGCCTTGCTTTAAGCCACTTTTACACAACTTTAAAAAATGTTTAAAGCATACTGTATTGTCCTGTCCATTTATAATAGAATACTCCAGAGTTTTATCATGAGACTTTGATGTGGGGGTGGGGACAGTGTGGTTAACACTTAGCACCATTTAGACCAGAAAAAAGTCAGACTAGGGTTACCTAGGATGGCCTTCCTTATCGCTCTCTTTTGTGTGAATAACAAAATCATATAGTTGGAGGCATAGCTTATCTACATGTTCAAGAATGATTGTTAAATTAGCCACAAGTTATTTTTGCATATAAGTTCAAGTTTTTGTAACAGTAATTTTCTAAGTTTTCAAGTTAGGATTAAGTCTCTTTCAAAACAAAACTGTAAATGAACATTCCTCATCTTGGTTGTATATGCCGATTCTTTATATAGCAATTCACTACCATATCAACTTTCAAAAATGGTATCTCCACAATCAGCTTTTAAATTTAGTGTTATTTTAATTTATTATGCGTAATTAGTTTATAATATACTGTACGTATCCTTTTTATCTTAAACAGCTATGCAGTTATCACATGGGAAGTCTTATCCAGAAAACAGCCTTTTGAGGGTAAGTGATTCCGACTTCCTTGTTTGGATCATACCACATTGGTAAGCCACACTCAGAGCTGTCTAAAGCTCATCTTATTTTAAACTTGCTTATTCTTCATTTTGTGGAAAACACACTATAAAAACATAGCAATTTATCAATTGCGAATCCACCGTATACAGAAAAGCATACTAGATTAAAGGATCATAAAAATTAGATTCTAATTCTTGTTCTGACAATAATTAGCTTTATGATCAAGCCACTGAATCTCAAGTCTTCATTTTTTGCATCTGCAAAATGAGAATTTTGAATTCCTATTTCTAAGATTCATTTCAGCTATAAAACTCTTTCTATGAAAAATTTAGTGCTCCTGGTATAAAGACCAGCAAATACTGAAGAATAATTTTTAAATTAGTTCTTTGTTTTGAGGTTTGTATAAGTCAGCCTGCTGTGTCAGACCACCTCAGAATCTCAGTGGCTCACACAACACACATTTACTTCTCCATTCATATTGGATGTCAGTTGCTGTGGCCCCTCCTGGCTCTAGTAGGTTCCACTCAGCTCTGCTGTGCTCACATGGCATTGCCAGATCAAGTCACATGGCCGAGCCCAGCTGAGGTCACGGTGCAAACTCCTCCCACAGAGGCACACAGCTGGCGAGCGCCGGATATATGTGTTCCTCTTACAGAAAGGGGGGTGAATTTGTCCTAAGGTTTTAAGAGTCCTTCAATTTCATTTGGTTGGTTTTAGACTGTATGTAGTGTATTGGATCATAAACTATTTCTAATGAATGAAATCCATTTGTTTTGACAGAAGTGACCAATCCTTTGCAGATTATGTATAGTGTGTCACAAGGACACCGACCCGACACTAGTGAAGAAAGTCTGCCATTTGATATACCTCACCGAGCACTGATGCTCTCGCTCATAGAAGGCGGGTGGGCACAAAACCCCGATGAAAGGCCGTCCTTCTTAAGTGAGTACACAGCTTCAAGCCTGGCCCTTCTGAGTTAGAGAACAGCGTGTGCTGTGAAGAACATAGTCCTTGAAAAATCACACAAGTTAGATGGCAAGCTCAAAGTGGTTTTTTAAGGTTCTCTTCACTCTTGTTACTCATAGCGTTTGTATTAGGTTGGTGCAAAAGTAACTGCGGTTCAAAAGGTTAAAATTGCAAAAACTGCAATTACTTTTGCACCAACCTAATAAAACGGTAGCTGCTCCTAGAGCAGAACTGAGACTTTCTACCAGAAAAGGGAAATCTGATGGGGTAGTAATTCCTCTCATCCATGTAACAGATGTTTACTGAACCCCTACCTGTGCTGTGTGCTGAGGTGACACTGCAAACAGTAGTGACCGGGACCATCTAGGCCGCTAACGTCCAAGGCTCACGTCCTCGCTGAGGAAGCAGAGATAAAACAGGCACATAACTTAGAAACTGGAAGTCCTGTGAGGAAACAAGCAAGGTGACGAGCTAAGGGAGGGGGCAAGAAAGCTGTTTACTTGGGAGCAAGTGTGCGAAGTGAGGAGGCCACCATCCTCCAGGCAGAGGAAAGCAGCAAGGATAAGGCCCGAGGCTGGAAGGGACAGTCCGGTGTAGTCTGGGGAGGGCCGAGACGGCTGTGGCTGGGACGCAGTGAGCCGTGGCAGTGATGTGCGTGGGGGGTGGGAGGGCCAGGCTGCTGGCCTCAGAAGGCCAGGCCTGTCCCCGGCACAGAGGCAGCTGTGGGCTGTGCAGGGGAGTGGCCTGGCCTACTGCAGGCCTGGGAGGCGTCACGCTTGTGCTGTGTGGGGCGGAAGCAGAGACCAGCCAGTGGGCACCTGCAGAGTTTTCTAATGAAGGTGGTGATCCTGGAGATAGAAGCGTTAGACAGAATGAAGAGGCGTTTCAGAGGTAGAATGAATCAGCAATCATAGGCAGGAGAAAGTCTTCATGACCTTGGGTTAGGCAGAGTTCCAGGGTATCGAAAGCAAGATCCATAAAAAAACTGAATATTGGTCTTCACAAAAATTGAAAGTTTTGTATTTCAAAACATCTGTTAAGAAAAATAAAAGCAAGCCACAGACTGGGAATCTTCATTCCAACTAAACAATGAAATACATTTCCCTTTAAACTTGCATCCAGTGCTCATCAGCATTAGATTAAAAAGCTCAAAGTTGCTAAACTAATGGGTTCACGTTTTCTCTTATTTCCCAGAGCCAAGTGGGAGGGCATATATCTCCTTTGTCACCAGTGCCACTTCCAAACAGTAATTTGCTCCATTTCCTAAAAATCTGAGCTCCCTTGCAGACCATGCCACTCTGCACGTCCTGGTTTGTCTGTGGGCTTCTGGCTCCCTGCCTCCTCCTGCAGGACAGGGCTGCAGCTCTGAGTGCGCCCAGCTCCCTTCGGGCGCTCTGTCTGCTCTGGTCGCCAGGCACCATCCACCTCGCCCCCTCTGTGCTGCAGCTGCAGTCAGGGCGGTGAGTCCTCGAGATGGGGGATCGGAAGGCATCTCCTTGTTTCTCGTCGCACATCACATCACTGTCCTTTGTTGCTCAGATCCGCTGACTTGAAAACCACCGTTGCATATGTGTTGTCTGGCTTCTTTGGTTGTTTCAGGCAGGAGGGTAAATCGGTCTCTGTTCCATCTGGACCAGAAGTGGAGTCACTGGTTTCTCTTTAAATGAATGGCTAGAGCTGGGCACCAAACACTGCTTCACAATCCTGTTATGCTCTCAAATAGAGCTGTATTCCATTCTGCTAGACCTGCTGTTCTTAAGGTTACCCCTGGGGGCTTGGTTCCTGAGACTCAGATAAGGGGTCCACAGAATGAAAACTTTCCAAAATAATAAATAGGAAGAGACTATCTTCCCATCTTACTCATCCTGTCAAGAGTACATAGTAGATTTTCTAGAGGTTAAATGAAGCGTGATGTAATCATTGCTCTAATAGGTAATGCAGCGTGTTGCGAGATACTCTTATAATCTTCTGTTTTAATTTCTAACATAGTAAATATCAGATGTGACCCACATACACAAAAGCTCTTTGGGGTCCTCAGCAACTTGGAAGAGTCCTGAGACCTCAAAGCTTGAGACATGCTGTCTGAGACACAGTCCTGTGCTGTATGTCTCCAAAGTGAAGGTGACATTCCATTCCGGTCCCCAGGATGGAAAGTGGGGGGGCGGGGCTCCGCCTGCCTCTGTCTGCCTGTCACCCCTCCTCAGCCGTGGCTCACTGGCCCTTTGGGAGAAGCGCTGAGCATGCTGACCTGGACCCCCCATTCCTCTTCTTTCAGAAGTCAGGCAGGCAGTGCACACTCCTTGCCCCCCCCCCCCCGCCCACGCGCAAGCAGGTGAGGCCTGTGGCTGAGTGAGTGAAGCTGCCAGCTGCAGGGTGACGTCTGGCCATGCCCAATGGCTCCAGAGCGAAAGGAACGTTCTCCAGCCAGCTTTTCAGTAATAGAGACATCTTGGTCAACATCCATCTTTATTCTATGCCTTTTCTTACTAGATTCTGAACTTAGGAAGGGAAGATGGGTGGTATGTATTGTACCTTATCCTCCCTTCTTAAAGCTCCTACACCCCTGATCCAGCTTTCCTCTGAGGTGCTCATCTGTGGTCACACTACGTGGGGGAAACACAGACCACAAGAGGGGCTCCCTCCTGGTCCCGCCGCCAGATCTGGATACTTAGCGGCACTCGTCGGGGTGGGGGTGGGGGTGGAAATGTCCACGCACAGAGGAAAATGGAGACCCTGTCACTGTGGTCACTGTGCTCTGGAGACCGTCCCCTTTCCATCGCCAGCACCGTTCCTTCCACTCCCTCCAGTCTTTTGCATTGTCTCCTGTCTTTACATAATTTAATATAAAATCTTGCCCTCAGCATTCTTCAGCTACCACCTTTTTTCTGCTCCCATTCAGAGCTCAGCACCTTGTAGGACTCGTCCACACTTGTCTTGTTAACATGCTCTGTTAACATATTCTGTTTGCATATCTCCACTAAAACCACAATTGTTGGGGTTACCGGTGAAAATCCAGCCTGCTTTGCTTCCTGGCAGACGAAACGTGACTGACCAGTCCCTCCTTGCAACCTTCCCTCTGTGGCTTCCCAGGCCCAGGAGACTCCGTCGTGTCTGACTCCCCGTTTCTCCTCCTCCGCTGTTTCTTCCTGTGTGAACATCTCAGAGCTCTGACGTGGGCCCTCAACTCCTTGCTGTCTGCACTGTCTCCCCACGTGGCCTCATGTGCCTTGTGTATCAGTGACACGTTTATGTCTGCAAGTTCACTTGTCATTGTAAGAGCAGTAACTGTGACTGTTTCTACTTGCTGGCTATTAAGAACAGTGCTGACGTGACTATTCAGATGCAAGTCTCTGTGTGAGTGAGCAGAGATTTCATTGCCCTGCACGGTAAACTTATCTTTCATTTTTAAAAAACCACCAAACTGTTTTCCCAAGTGGCTGCATCCTGTTGCATTTCCACTAGCAGTGAGGAGATTTTCAGTTTCTTGGCATCACTGTCAATTCTTGCTATTGTCTGTCTTTTTAATTATGTATGGTGTGATAACTCATTATCCTTTAATTTGCCCTTCTTGATGATTAATGTTAAACATTTTTTCATGTGCTTTTTATTCATTTGTGTATCTCCTTTGCTGAAGTTCAATCTTTTGACCATTTTTAAATTGGGTTATTTGTCTTATTATTAAGTTGTCAGAGTTCTTTATATAGTCAAGATATAAGTCCTTTAGTAGACACGATAAGCAAAATTGTTCTCTCGGTCTGTGGCTTCTCTTTTCATTTTTCTTAATAGTGTCTTTTGAAGTGCAAAAGTTGTCAATTTCTTGAAGTTCAATGACCAATTATTTTATGGATCCTGTCGTTGATGTCGTATCTAAGAGTTCTTTGCCTCACCCAGGTCAGGAAGATGTTCTCTTACATTTCCACAGAAGTGCATGACCCATTTCAGGTGAACTCTATGTATGGGTGAGGTTGGGAGTCTAAATTGATCTGTTTCCACATGGATCTGCACCAGTCCTAGTACCATTTTTTGAAATGACTACCTTTCCCTGTAGCATTGCCTTAGAAACGTTGTCAAAAAGCAGTTGATCATAATTGTGAGGGTTTATTTGTGGACTCAATTCTGTTTCTGCTCCATTGTGTATGTCTTTCATTTTCCCCCCATTTTTTACCCCTTTCCCCTTTGGTGACCATCAGCATATATCATTATGCCTCTAATTAAGACAGTTGAATGTCATCAGTTTAGGGGAAAATTCGCTTAGGGCCTTATCAGTTAAATATTAGCATTTATATTATTCAAGTTAATGATTAGAAGCATTCTGAACTCAAATTGTTTTTTTCTTTCTTTAGAATGCTTAATAGAACTTGAGCCAGTTCTGAGAACATTTGAAGAGATAACTTTTCTTGAAGCTGTTATGCAACTAAAGAAAACAAAGGTAAATTGCTAAATGATGCGCTTGGAATTGGACTTTAAACAATTACGTATTAGTCATGGAGATTTTTAGTGTAGTTTGTAGTTTTTATCTGTGCACTTTTCAGAACTATGGGCTGTAGTACTAGGTGGGAGAGTTTACCAAAGACTGTGAATCCTATCTGTCATCGGAATAGCTTCTCCATTTCATTCAAATGGCCACCTCCAAATTTCCAAGACATTTCCAGAACTCTTATATAAATTTAAATTTAGTATGTGTGATGAATGCCAGTGGGTACAGTGAATGCCCTAAATAAAGTAGGGGGCTTGTTTTTGTCTACATTTATTTCCTTCAAGTTTTAATATACAGAGTAATAGATACCTGGTTTCTTGCTCTTCTCTCTATCCAGTGTTCTTGGGCTTTCCTGAGACTTAGGTAAGCTGTAGAATTTTTATTACTAGTTAAAGCCAAATTGTGTCTTTTTCAACTGCTTGTGTTCTTGTTGTCCCACTCACTTGAGGTTGCCCAGCCCTAGTAGCAGCTGACGGATTAGTTACCGAGAGCACTTGTCTCGTTTGCCCCCCTGGCTCTTGTGCAGACAACGAAAGGGACTTCTTCACGTTCTCAAAGGCTGTGGTAAAGCAGCTCCAGTCCTTCAGGGACAGAGCTGTTCAGAGCTGGCTGGGTTTCACTGGATGGTACTGCATTGGAAATGGGACAGTAAAATTGCTGGTTATTAGCCAGACTCTTTGGTTGTCAGCCGACTTACTGTGCAGGTCACGTGTGACACAGTGACACTGCTGCTGGCCACCTACAGTTTGCTGGGTAGGTTGACATAACCTTTGGTTTAGAAGGGATTTGCATAAAGGAAACAACTACCATAACCAAACTAAAAATTGATGGTGGCAATACCAGTGCCTGAGTTTTTTAAGGAACTAAAGAGGAACTGTGTTCATTCTTTTGACAACTTTTCTTGGACTCCCCCACTGCTGAGTAGGTACAATCTTTTCCAGAATATATATCCAATTTCTCCACTTTTTAGGAGATCAAACTTCTGATAACATTTCTTTTTGAAGTATCTTTTCAGTTCCCTTTCCTCATAACTTTCTCTTCTTCCAAGTAAAGGTGGATAGAAGGGTCTGTTTTCTTGGTTATAAAGTAGAAGAGAACCTTCCAGTTCCTTTTTGTCCCCAAACAACTTAAATACTGAGATTTATATTTAAAACTTAATTTTTAGAAGAAATTGTGGCTTTTTAAATAAAGTATATATTTTCAAATAATTTGAGTATCATTTAATAGTATCATTCAGTGCTTTTAAGTTGCTGTATTGTTTTCACTTAAGAATTGTAGTTATTATTTTTAAAAAAAAGTCCTTAAATCAATTCTGTGAAACTTGTAGGGCAAGAATATCGTCCATTTTACAGGTGGAATAACTGAGGTATAGGGAGGTTAGTTACATAACACCGTACACAACTAGCTAACAGTAGGGCCAAGAGAAGACTATAGATTTAATAAGATTTTTGATAAAGAAATTTCTGAAAGCAAAGATCACCATTTAGGGTGAGTTGTTTTATTTGAGTCTTTTTCTCTCATTAATTTCCTAATCACTGCGATTAAAGTACATATATGTATTCATTCCAGTTACAGAGCGCTTCGATTACTAGTCACTTCTGTGACAAGAAGGAAACGGAGTTACCTCTGAACATAGCTCTAAGCCATGGTCCACAGGAGGTAAAAAAAAAAAAAATGTTGATAAACTGAAATGTGCAAAGAATATGAAAAGTCATGTAGTCTAACTCCTCCTTTTATAGATGGGAAACTAAAGCCGGGAGGTTCTGGGGTCTGATCCGTAGCCCATGGCCACCTCCAACCGGAGACCCAGCTCTCCAGGTCTCAGCTCCCTGTTCAGCCTTCAGAGCACAGCCCTGGCTTCCTCAGTGGCGCTGACTTCTCCGTGCCACAGTCTAGTGTGATGACCAGGGTTCCAGGGTGGCACGAGGCACATCATTGACTACAGTTGTGCCACTATCCTATGGCTTCCTGTCCAAATGCAAATGTAATAGCTGTACCACCTACCTGCCTTTCTTATCACAATCATTAATACAAGCAACATGCCATTTGTATGGCTATCTACAAAGAACAATTTTGTTAGTAGCATTCTTTTAGGCTTATTTCATGTTAGTCATTTATTTTAAGAATGTTAGTGTTCACTTTATAGATTCAGGAAATTCCTTCAAATTGAACCTTAGAGACAGGACTGCGTCTTGAATCACCTTAACACACATTGTCTCACTGGGTCTCTGAGCCCAACATGCCCGTTTTAGACAGATCCCTCAGATGTCACAGGGAGAGAACCTGACAGCCAGAGGGGAGACATGCCTCATTGATGCTGAGTCAGTGACACCATGACATAGCTAGGAGAGGGCTGCTACACTCCCCATCACCTCTCCTGGACCAGGTGGAGGGAGCCTGAGGCACAGAGAACAAGTGTTTGCTCAAAATCAGTAGGTAGCCAGAGTTTCAGATTTCTGATTTCTAATTAACTGGACAAAGCCTCGCAGATCATATCGCACACACTGGAAAAATAACAACTTCTCATATATTTCACTATTGCATCATGCCCCCTCAGTCTGAGTTGATAAAAAAATCAAGTTAATTTTTGTTTATTTGATATGTGTATTTCTTTAGTTTTGTAAGTAGTTTTGATTGTTAATAAAACTACTTACAATCTGTAGTTTTGATTGTTAATAAGCCCAAAGCAAGAACTATTGAGCAATTAGAGCTGTATGACTTCTAAAACGACTTTTCTTAGGCTAAATCATTTATCCTGTTTACCTTAGGAATCGTGTGGATCCTCTCAGCTCCATAAACAGAGCGGTTCTCCCGGAACCGCTCAGTCCCCATCGGCTCCTCAGGACAATGGCTTGTTACCTGGTGTGTACATTTTTCAGTCAAGTTTTCCATTTTCTTTCAAGGTGATATTCTTGGCAAACAGCCATGCTTTGTATGGAACATTTGCATTCATGGCTCATTTTTACAAAGGGACAGAGTCTAAAGATGTGAAAATAGTAGCAGAAGTTCAAATATATTTAAGTATTAAAGGCATTATGTTAGATTTTATAGAAAGATGTGAAACTTCTGGTAAGAAAGAGGAGAAACATGTCTCAGTAAACACTGGGAGACAGAAACTAAGGGGTTGAAGAGAGACGGACCCAGCTGTAGGCTACAGTGGAAGACAGCATTTCTTCCAAAGAACGCTCACAGCAACATCGTGAGGGAGATAATTCCTCATCTGACGCATTTTTAAGACCAAGACTTGTGGATCACATAGTTAGTAGCTGGCAAATCCAAGACTCAGAGCCAGGTCCTTTGATAAGTATTTTCATGTCACGCCATGTTGTCACCATGAAGAAGTGTAGTATGGCTGGCCGAAGGCTGGGCTTGTAGCTATAAAGGATGGGCCCTGCAGGCAAAGGGACAACCTAGAAGCACAGAAGCAAGAACACACAGAACAGTAAGTAGTTGGGATTAGCGGGTGAAAAGCATGAATGGGCTCGAGCATCCTGAGTTCCCACCTGAGGAGAAGCTGTTTGGGCTTTCCCCTGGACAGGGAGTGACTACTGAAATTTCCGAGCAAGGTGTGATGTGATGAAATGTTGGGCTTTAGGCAGGTTCATCCTGGCTGAGATAGTAGGCTCTTTGGGACTGAAAAGGAGATGAGGTAGGGAGACCCACTGGGAGACTGCAGTACAGCAGAGAGAGTAGGAGGCTGGTCCCAGGGTAAGCGGGGGAGGTGCGGGGCTGTCATGGGGGACACACGGGTAGGACTGGTCACTGTCCACTTGCAAGAGGGGCAAGAGGAAGTAAGGCGGCAGAAGTGAAGCCCGGTGACTGGGAGAACACTGGTGCTAGTAACAGAGACGGCAGTTGGAACAGGTTTTAGAGTCAAGATGGATAATTAAGGTTTATGTTTTTAAATGAGGTGCTTAGCAGCGCATAGAGGGTGATGTCCAGTGGACTGTTTAAAACGTGGGACTGAGGGGTGCCATGAAATCCGGAAAGGTCTTTATGGATGTGGGGAGAGAGGTGCCAGTTGAGGCCCTGAGGCTGAGTGAGTAGGACAGCCAGAGGAGAGTGAAGAAAAACACACGTCACGTATGGATTTAGAGGAGCCGTGTAAAGCGCATAAGGACGAAGACGACACAGAAGAAGCCACAGGGGACTCTGTGAAGAAGTACAATTCCATCACTGGCACAGACAGAAGGACTGTAAAAAGATTCAGTGTAATCCCTTGTTTGTTCCAAAAAATATTTACTTGGGAATTTGGTTTATGAAGCAGTTTTACTAGCAGTGAAACAATAGACCCCGACAGCTAGCCTCGCTATGACCGGACGTGGGTATTTTAGCTAACAGGAGCAGCTAGGAATACTGTGCCCCAATGGAGATGTCGCTTCCCAGGGAAAACCCAGGACCTGTCCACGCTGCACCACTGTCCGGCGAATCACAGCTGGGACAGCGGCGTGTCTGCGGCTCAGAGGCCGCCATCCTGTGAGCAGAGGACGGCCCTGCACTCTTTAGCGGTCGTAAGTCCACTGTCAGCCGAGGCACATCCAGGTAAACACCCGCTGTGAGACGCTTTCTCCGTGAGGCCGCTCAGCTCACAGCTCTGAGCTCAGCAGTCTTGCCCTTCAGTCAGTTGTGTTCGTCTTCATGTCCTCACCCTGGTAAATTCACACCTTCCTAAGTCGGTATTCCGTGACCATCTCTAGGGAGGAGGCCTACGAGGAGGTAACCTAATAGTAACCTAATAGGTTACTACAGGTGAACCTGTTCTGATTTAACAAATACGCAGGTATCTTTTGTTTTAAAAAAAAACACCTGAAAATGAAGAAGTTTCGCCCCCACGATCGACAGCATATAAATCGGAGGGGAAGGGCAGAGATAGCCCAAATACCTGAATGTTTCCTGAACATTAACAGCATCCCCCCCAAAATACTGGTTTTCCGTGCCAGCACGACTATAGCAAAATCTGCATGCAGTTTGACTCCTTGCCGCTTCCTGACCCCTCCCCGCTTTTCACTGCCAGCCCTGCTCTCTACAGAGCGCTCACAGCCTGGCGCGGCCCAGCAGTGGATCCAGAGCAGAAGGGAGGACGTTGTCGCCCAGATGACAGAAGCCTGCCTGAACCAGTCCCTCGACGCCCTTCTGTCCAGGGACCTGATCATGAAGGAGGACTATGAACTCGTCAGCACCAAGCCCACGAGGACCGCCAAGGTCAGACAGTTACTGGACATCAGTGACATCCAGGGCGAAGAGTTCGCCAGAGTCATAGTACACAAGCTGAAAGACAACAAGCAGCTGGGTCTTCAGCCCTACCCGGAAATGCTGACGCTTTCTCAACCGCTGTCCCTATTTCAAAATAAAAGCCTATAGTGACCCTTTTTCAAGAAGAACAGTTTATTAAAAGGTATTTTATATTTCTGGTGCCTGATCACTTTTTATAAAATCCATGTGAGTATTAAAGGTTTTAATGAAGGTTCTTTTTCAGATAAATATTAGCCTCCCTCCATGGCATTACCGTATATTTTTAAATTAATATAGAACAAAGTTTGTGTTTTGCTTCATAGTTCAATTTTTTGTCTCTTAGGTTAATTGAAACTATTTTTTTTAAATGTAATAATTATGTGCTGCTTGTACATGGCAATGCCTTTAGGTGTCATACCGTGTTTCCCAGAAAATAAGACCTAGCCAGACCATCAGCTCTAATGCGTCTTTTGGAGCAAAATTAATATAAGACCCAGTATTATGTTATATTAATATATTATAATTATCATTATATTATATCATATTAAGACCCGGTCTTATATTAAAATAAGACCGGTTCTCATATTAATTTTTGCTCCAAAAGACGCATTAGAGCTGATGGTCCAGCTAGGTCTTATTTTCAGGGAAACACGGTACATCTCTCCTGGAAGCCATTTTCATGTTCACTTTCTTTGTGGATTATTTATTACTTGTCTAAGATGCAGTTTGGCTTTTGATTCGTACCCTGTACGAATCAAAACCTTAAATCAGAGACAGTACAGCATTCCTACTACCCTGTTACAGCCCAGGTTCACATCTTCTCCAGAGGGTGGGTCATTAAACCCTGTTATCTAGATTACATTTTTAAAATGTTATTCATTTTTTAAAAATTGCTTCAAGATAAAATAGTGCAAAGAACATAAAGAAAAATATTAATCTTTCAAAGTGTGTTTCTAACCTCAACCAGCAACCTCGGTAAGCAAAGTAGACAGCGTGGAGTGTATCCTTTTGTCCCCTTCTCCCTGCTCATGTGGGAGAGGGCCTTTTCTTAGTAGTACTGTCATTGTAACACTCATACTGTAGCCGCTTTTTGCACTGAATAGGACATCATGTCCACATCGCTACACACTAGTTCATTCTTTTTAACTGCTATATATACAATTATCAGGGCTGCTTTTTTGTTTTCTTAACTTGTTCACACAAAGTTTAGCCCAAAAAATACAAATATAATGTGAGCTCTTTTTTCTGGTTATGTCACTAAATGCAAATTTACAAGGAATAATAGCCCTTTTCTGAAGATGTTTATTAGCCATGTCAGCAAGAAGTGTGATACAGGACAAATGTGAAAGCACAAACTTTCAAGAAGCACCATACTCACAGGATGAAGAAAAAACAAATGAGTAAGGGTGAAAATGACTAAATGGCGTTGAGGCAATTAAATATTTTATTAAAATTATAAAAATAAGTATTTTAATCTTCATTTTGGAGCTTGACTAATCTATGGTGCCTCATTACTATGCCTCTGAGAAATATGGAAATAGGGAAAATGGAAACTAAGTATATGAGTTATCTATTATTATACCTATTATTTTTCAAAGTGTCAGGATAAAGATTTAATTTGGGAAATAAACTGAGAAAAAAGCATCTTTTCTTTCGGAAGCTTTGCCCTTCTCTGTACATACTCTAAGACATGCATTTGTTTGAGCCCGGAGGGTCTGAAGTCGGCTTCTGTCACTTTGGTGACATGGCTGGCGCATCAGCGGTGACACACTGAACCTGCCCGCGATTTCCTTTTGGGATCAGAGCGTGGAGCTCGGCTTCCTAGCCGGTCTGTATGCTTATGGTGCCTGCACACCAGAGGCTTTTGCCATCATTTAATGTAAGGGAGGCGCGCTGGGCTCATCCGTCACCACAGCTCTGCAGACTTGTGCATCAATGACAACGTACTGATGAGGATATCCAGGGAAGGTGGCTGTGCCATGAACCCCACTGCAGGGGAGCTGTCACATGTCCCAGGAGCCAACTCATTACCACCGCATTTTACAGCAGCAATGTTTAGGGGCAGCTGTGATGCAGTGTGCTGAGTGTCACCAGTGAGAACAGGACGGGGCTGGATGTTCAGCAGACGCTTTCTGTCTCTAAGGAACGGCTCAGTGGGATGGAGGGGAAAGATGTGCCCTCGCAAGCCCACTTCCCACACGCCGTGCCCTGCGGCTAGCTACAGGCGAACCGCTACAGGTCACGCACGCAGCGCGAGGGAACAGCTGGGTCGTGTGGCAGGAGTTCTGGTCAGTTCTTTCTTGAGCCTTCTAATTTAAAGGAGAATTTCACAAAAAGAGAACAGGTTCAGGCTCAGAGCTTCAGGCACAATATTCAGCAAGAGTTTTATACTTCTTTTAAGTTGTATTTCGTTTGAAAATGATGCCTATATTAACAAATGGTACTAATTTTCTGTTTCTAATAAAGTTTTGTTTTATAATAGTGAAATAAGACAACTCAAAATACTACATTACAAAACAGGTAGTACATGAATGTGACAACCATCATAGAAGTAGTCGGGGAATGACAGAGTAGGAGTCCCTCTGGGAAGGGACCTGATCATTGCCACAGCCTCTGCTCACTGGGCAGCACGAGGTAATGCTGAGGAGGCCACTTCGCGGCGTGTTGTTCAGGACAATGACAGTGCCACCACAAGTGCAGTCCGCGGGATATCACTGCAGCTTGTCAGAAATGCAAACCATGGCCCCACCCACCTCCGCCCTTCTCAGTCAGTCTCCGAGCCTGTCCTAACCAGCCCTCCAGGCCCCTGTGCGTGCTGACATTCCAGACCCTGTTCTCAGAAACACGACAAAACTGCATAAACTCATTTCTCTTCAGGTTCACAGACCTGTCTTCCGTAGTGCTAGTTGCCACGCTAGTCTTCAGAATGTACAGTCTCAGAACTCGGGTTTGATTAGAAAAGTTTACCTGGTTTTGCATCCAACTTGAATTCCCAAAACAATTTTGGTTGTGTTTTGTATTTTAGAAAGATCACTTAGCGTGATCCTCAGATCAGTAGACTAGGATCTACAGCTCGGCGTTTTAAGGAAGAACTTCAGAGGGACAAACACTTGCCTGATGACAACAGAAGCAGAGCTGAGGGGAACGAGACAAGAAGCAAGACTGACCGCTGGACGTTACACTAAGGAGACTGGGAGTCCAGCGGGCGTGCCAAGCAGTGAGCTGGTTTCCATTTCACTCCTTTGTCGTTAATCCGCTGCCCACTCTCCACCCCCTCAGTCCAATACTCAATTTTCTAATTCATGAAGGAAAATTAGGACCCATCGGGAGAACAGGAGAGTCGTAAACGCTCACGTTCGGCCCGTCTCACAAGCATCCCCTTAGTGTCAGAAGTTCGCTTCCTCTAAAGTCCCACCTCCCACCTCGCCTCATTCCCAAACTACCTCCGCGTTTTCGCTCCCTCCCCACTGGATCATTTTTGTTTTTCAATCTCAACGCAGATTTCCTTTAAACACAGAACTCCTTTGCTTCACTGTCTATTACTTTTCATCCTTTTCCTGGAAAATTATTCTAACCACCTTTATGCTCTTGTTACCAATTTTGATCTTAATTATTTAAAATTTGATGCCATAGAATTAATGACTCTCTGGTTTGAAAGGAACAATTATGCCCGGGATATGCCTCAAATTCCTCTACAACAGAGATGTTAAATACACATGTGTCTTGTGATCCAAAACTTCCACTGATGATGGGGAAACTTACTGCCCAGTCAGGCAGTGGCTCGTCCCCGACTGTTCTATCAGATAATCCTCCCTACACGATTTGAAAATCGCTCTCCCTATAGTCTGTACCCATTGGTCCTGTTTCAAACCTTGGGATGGTGTATAGAGTAAATCTAATGCCTCCCCCATAGGACAGCCCTTCATGTATTTCGAGGCAACTTTCCTGTTCCTGGTGACTTTTTTCTGCTTCCAAATAATCCCTTCTTCCTTCAGTGGCTGTTTAAGAAGCATGATCTATATTCATCTTCAAGTATGGTACCCGTAGCTGGCACGAGGCACTAATCTATTTCGGTCTCAGCAGCACCGTTGGCATATATCCTCCCGTATAATAAACATACTAAAGTCACTTATTAGCAGTCACACGTCATTGTTGAATTGATATTTAACTGCCAGCTAAAAATCCTGTCTTACTACGCTGTTTTGCCTTATTTCTCTTTATTCTCAGAGTTGACTGAGTGGAGTTTTTAGGCCCATATATAGTAGTCTGCCTTTATCTGTTTTTAATTTTTCTGACTTCATCTCTAGTTCCAGTCATTCAATATAGTTTGATTCCTAAACCTGGAATCTTCCAGCGCATCATCCACAAATATGATCAAGGTGCCCTTTGTCATTTCATTCGGGTTCTCACTAAAATGCACGCTGCTGGGCCCAGGGGAACAAGGTCTGCAACCCCCCGCTGGCTTCCTCCCTTCGGCTTGACAGAGCTCAATGAACCATCACTGTTTAGGCGCGACTACTCACCTAGTCACTAGTGAATATACTGGAAAAATTTTAAGTGTGTACATAGTATTTATCATAAAAGAATATGGAATCTATAAATGTAACAAAATAGTCTCTCTTTCCAGGTCAGTTTTTAAAGCACTGGCTTGTTTTCCCATCTAAAATGTGTATTTCAATGTAAGCACACTTTCTTTTGAGATGAGTACATTACATATTAAAAGGGACATGTCTCCTTTCCTTACAAGACGCAATGTGGTGTGGCTCAGGCTCTGCCCAGGAAATCTAGGGTCCAGGCACTGTGCCCACCCAAATCTCATGATTTAAGGGTACCAACTGTATAAACAAGCCCCAAATTCAACATCTGAAAAAAAAACTTAGAGAAATAAAAGATTAAACAGAACTTAAAATTAGTATAAATAATACCACTTAGATTTGAGTGGGTATATCTTTAACACTATAAGTTATTATGCAATAAACAACTATAGATCTAGAAATATTTTTAACTATGACCCTCAAAATCCTATCCCAAAAAGTATTCATTCTTGAAAACTGTCCCATTCTCATCCAAGTCCTGACCTAGGGCGCTGGCCAGGCTAGAGAAGCATCCAGAGCTCCAACTTCCGTAAGCTTTGCTGGGTTCCTCCTGCAGGATGTGCAGACCCCGAGCCAACGGTGAGGCCACCACCAGCACAGCTGCAAGTACTCTTCCTTTCGGGTCTGAAGTCCTTCCCCTCACTGGGTGACACTGCAGAGCTGTCATCACCTCCCTCCCTCCCTCACATCTGCTCTCCGAGTAGCTGAGGAAAGGACTAGCTCACTAAGAAAGGCTCTGGGCTGGCAGGACGGCCACCACCCTCGTTTCCACTTCTGCGCCTCAGTAGATGGTGCAGAGTTTCATGGGACAAGAAAAGAAAGTTGGAAAATTAACTGTCTCTGGCTTTGGGGGCACGGCCTTATCACAAACAAATGAGCGATACTTCACCCAGGCCTGACGAGAAGGTTAAAGGGGTTCAAAATTCTCAATTTCTTTTTCTCCCCAGTTAATAGTTGTAGAATTTCAGGTTCATGTGTGCGATGAATTGAATCTGCCCTATAGGCAGGGGGTGCTGACAGTGCCTGGGGGGTGGTGCAAGTGGGGGATGATGACAGTGCAGGGGTGTGGTGACAGTGCGGGGGTGTGGTGACAGTGCGGGGGATGATGACAGTGCGGGGGGGGGGGGAGGTGACAGGGGGTGTGGTGACTGTGGGGGATGACAGTGCAGGGGTGGTGACAGTGAGGGGGTGTGGTGACAGTGCGGGCGGTGAGGACAGTGCAAGGGGTGGTTACAGTGCAGGGGGTGGTGACTGGGGGGTGGTGACAGTGGGGGGGTGGCAGTGGGGGGGTGACAGTTGGGGGGGTGACAGTGGGGGAGTGGTGACAGTGAGGGGGTGGTGACAGTGAGGGGGGTGGTGACAGCACAGGGGATGGTGACAGCACAGGGGGTGGTGACAGCACAGGGGGTGGTGACAGTTCAGGAGGCCTGGCCCACGTACCCAGCACGAAGGCACAGAGCCTGGGCCCACCAAGATGTTTCACCTCTAAGTTCTTTTAAAATCAGGAGGAGAAAAATAAATGTTTAACAGTAAGAAACAAGCTGGGACTGTGCTGGTCTTTCTAAGAACACAGCTGGGCGATGACTTCTTCCTGCTGCTCTCTGTCCTGTGGGAGGGGGCCCACCGTCCCCACGCAGCCCTGGCTGAGAAGGGCCCGGGGGCCTGGGAGGGTGGGCGGTGAAAGGTCCCAAGGGCTGTAAGACTGGGCCCACTGCAGAGGTGCCGGGATGGAGCGGGCAGACCAGGTAGCGCAGGTGGGCCTGTCACTTCAGGAAGGGCCAGGCCAGTGGCCCTGCCTGCATTTGAGGTGTGGTCCTCGCACCAGCACACCTGTCCCCTTCCACCTGCCAGCCTACACACAAGCGTCAGGGCCGAAGAGACAGACGCAGGCGTCCACCAGCCCCATCCGGAAGAGCGTCGGCCAGAGTCAGTCAATTCAGATTCATACGCAGACGTGTCCTGTTCTGGGTGTGAGAAGCAAACCACTCCCGAGGCGCAGGCTGATTGGAGACAAGCCTTGAGGAAAAAGGGACGTTTCATCTTTACACTGGTAACAGCCGCTTTAAGAGTAAGTAGAATTGCCCTGTTACTGGTCCCCTGGGTCTTTGACAGCACGGCCCCACAAAGCAGTCTCCCATCCGGCAGGGCTGTCCTTGGAGGAAAGCCAGTTTTGTCACGGAAGCTGAATCTACACGAGATGGTGACAGCAGAGGCTCCTGGCTGCAGGCCGCCCCCAGAACCCTGTACCACAGCGTGCTCACTGTCTAAGCTGAAGAGGTTGGAGACAGCGGCAGGGCAGGAAGGTACCCCTGACCTCCCCGCACTCACCCCTCTGCCCGGAACACGTCACAGAACCATTCTGTGAGATGTGCGTGCCCGGCACCTGGAGCGGGGACCTAGGGGCCCAGCAACCTGCACAAACAGGCCTGCGAGCCCGCCCCCACCCCATTCCTGCCTCACCATGTACTGCCCTGGCCCAAACCCACTCTGCTCGGCCACTCTGCACAAACGTATTGCTTCTTGTCTGAAAGGTGTAAGAGCTTCCTGCTGCAGTCACTTCACGTCCTCATTCTCTTGTGAAGCCTCCCATGTACATGTGCAAATTCCATGAAATGGTTGTGCTCTTCTCCTGTGCGTCTGTCGTTGTCCCTTGACTGTTCAGACCCAGTCAGGGACCCTAAGGGGGTGGAAGAAACCATCTTCCTCCCCACAAGGCACTGACTTCCACGTTCTGAGAGGTAAGCCAGGACTCCCAAATTTAGGCCGATCTGAATCGTATGCTATTTCTTAAGCACTGAAGCACATAAAACTTTTTTAAGATTACTTCCCTTTTTTTCCATCAGTGGTCATATTATCATTCTCGCCACAGCCACTGAGTAAGGAAAATTCACAGAGTTAAATGGAGAAACCCAACTGTGTAACACATCTCTGTGATAAAAGCAGGTGTGGACAGCGTCAGATAAATCTGTACTAGTTTATTTACTAGTAGCTATACTTTTTAAAGAGAGCCATTTTAGGAGCCTTATTTTGTCACTAATTCAAAAACAACTTTTGGTAATGATATTACGGGTTGTTTTTGTTTGTTATTTTAATGATGGTCAAATAAAATCAAGGAGCTAGACCTGCAGGAGTGTCTCCCATTAAAGAATGCAAAAGAAAAAGAAATTGATTGGCACCATGAAAATTGCCCTGAAGGTGCTGTGTCACCACTAACGATGATTAAAACTTAAAAAAAAATTAATTAGATATTTTATTTGTCAAGAGTGAGATCACTATGTTAAGAACTTAACAATTAATTTTTTGTTTAAACCTGAAGTATATTTACCATTGCTGTTGGGGAAATATAATTAAAAACACATCTCTTCCAAACCCAGAAATTCTCTCCATGAAGGTAGTAGAGAAAGAGTATAGTTAAACCACATGGGATATGAATCACAGGCAACGTGCTTACAGACTGCAAACACAGAAACAAATGTATAGCCACGCAGACACAACCCCTCCAGGCGTGTTCTCACGACAGACAATAAGCAGTCCTCCAATCAGAGGGCCACACAGCACTGTCCGTCACACAGCTCAACCTCGATTCACCTGGCCGTTGGGCTGAGCACTGGCGTTAACCAGCTGCCTTCATCCAGAGGGAGAATAGGCTGCTCACACCGTTATGACACTAGGTAGGCTTGCAACTTTGAGCCAGGTGGCCCTCAGAAGTTAGGCTCGGACCCTCCACAGAAACGAGGAGATGAGTGCTATCTTCCTTGATGATGACATTTCAAAGAGATGTCCCCAGGGCCTTGAGAAAGACGCTGCTGGGTTGTAAAGCTGACCAAAGGCCTATCTAATCCCCCAAAGGATTTACGTACATTCCAAAGAAATGAGAAAGTACTTACAATTAAAACTTTTCTCAAGTAAATGTTCTGAGTAGAAAAAGGAGGGGGGTAAAACATCTTTACTGGCAGAAGGCAGCCTCCTATTTTCAACTCACTAGTCCTCACACTGGTTACACCCAGTTAGGCATTTCTGAAAGCCGGGAAACGCATCTCATGATGTACACGTAACTGTTCCTTCATAGAATATCAGTTACAGGAGGACCCTCTCCTCAAAGAAATTACCTGTTCATGGCTGAGTAAAACTATGATCTAGCAAATAAACCAAAAAACTAACTGCCGATTATAGAGAGAGCTAAAAGTGAAATGAACAAGGTGTCGTGAGAATGTGTGTGAAGTGAAATAACTTGTAGGATGGCAGGAAAGGCTTCTCTCAACGTGTGACAATGCAGCGTCATGGAGAATGAGCCCACCGTGCTGAGGGAAGAACTTGTGGGAGATGATTTCTGAAACTGGAATTGGTCAACACTCTAGTAGCTAACGTGGTGAATGCTTGCTCTGCTTCCTCTGAGAGTGGTACGTCACGATCCCTAACTTCCAGGTGAGGAAAGCGAGCCAGGGCAGGTACTGAGGTGTCCGTGACCTTCCCCAGGTCACCCAGCGACAACGTTCAGACCAGGAAGAACTCTGCTGAGTCCGACAGCGACACCCTAACACCCTGACTGCCTCAATCAACTCCGAACCCTTTCTGTTATTACTAAACAGATTTTTCTCTTCCGTTTGCAGGATCTCTGGTGACACACTTCGACAGCTGCTACAACAAAACCCAACACTGTTCTTTTACACCAAAAGGGTAAGAATGGCCTGAGCAAGACTCACAGGTCTGTGGGTCACGGGTGACACAGAATGAATTTGTGTGTATCAGGCCACCTGCCTACAGGTCCCTGGGCAACCGTGGCCCTGTGTCCTCAAGGGGCTTCTATTCTGGTTGTGGAGGAAAACACCCAGCCCGCCAGGTGAAAATGACAGATGGAGGTGGACACATGATGCCAGCGTGGCAGAGACAGATCCCTAATTCCTCAGCCAAAACTCCTGAGCCCCTGTGTGCCAGGCACTGTTCCCCGACGGGCACACAGGCGCCCCAGGAAAAGAGACACGCACAAGTCTCTCCAGTTTTTCTCAAGCTCCGACAGCCACTCCCTTTTCCAGGTCTGTCACATGCAGGTCACACAGCTATGCCATCTCTACTTCCCAGAGGTCTGCCCGGGCAGAGAGCATGGCTGGCCGGCCCAGTCAGGAAGAAGGGCCGAGACCATCTTTGAAAACCCAAATCATGACTTTTGCTCTGTTCCCTGGCTTTTGGCTGGTGTGTTCTTCATTGCTCCAGGAAATGTGTCAAATGGTGGCCTGAAACCAAGACACGTTGAGGTCCCTGTGACTGTGACCTCACTTGGAAACAAGATCTTTGCAGATGTCATGAAATGAAGGGAGTGTACATGAAGCCACCCTAGTTTAACTGGGTGGCCCTAAGCCCAGCGATGAGTATCCTTACAAGAGACAGAAGAGAAAGTGCAGACAGAGGAGAAGGCACATGGAGACGGAGGCAGAGATAGGAGGGCCTCGGCCACAACCAGCCTGGAGTCCCCAGGAGCTGGGAGAGGCAGGGAGGGCCGTTCCCCGGGGCCTCTGAGGGACTCGGCCCATACTCCTGGGGTTCAGTTCCCCTCAGTCATGAACAGCTTCTATCAGTGTGCGTTCGTACTGCTGATGAGCCAGCACTGGTCGTCATTCTCAGCTCAGGGACGGCGGGCTCTGCCTCTCTTAGCCTTTCCCTGACGTCCTCCTTACGCCCAGAATCCCACACTACACTCGCTGTCTTGTCTCCTTAGGCTTCTGCATACCTTTGATCCAGCAATTCAACATCCCAGAATCTTCTCTAAGGTAACAATCACAGGTGTGGAAAGGTCAAGTCCCAGTGATGTTCACTGTTAATGCCTAAAAGTATTAAGGAGCCAAAGGGCTTTTGCGTATATGGGTTATATCTCTCCATATTTGCCACAGCAGGAAAATTTAAGTACTTATTAATGTGTATAAAAATAACTATATACATTACATGCTAATACAGCTTTATGAAAAATAACTATACTTTCCAAAATGAAATAAAGTCTGTGATCCTAGCATTGTTTACATTTTTGCAAATGTTTAAATGTAAAAGGAAGATAAACAGAAACGAGAGGGGTTCTCATACATGCATCCAGCATGGGGCAAAATCACAAGTCCCACAGCCGCTGGAAAGCTCTACGGTCCGCCTGTGAGAGTGAGTCAGAAACACAGTAGCACCTTGGAATTACAGTGAATACAGGTTTGATGTCACGGACCCCTGAAAGGGCACTGGAAGTCCCAGGGTCAAACATGGAGATATGCTGGCTACAAACAACAAACAGTGGAAACTCGGATATTATCTGATAAAAATAACAGAGGACATCATTTAATGATCCTTTTGGGCGAAAACTCACAATTCTTGGTAACTGAACCGAAACCACTGTCTCCCTGTGCTGGCAGAGGGGTGCCCTCCTTCTGAGAGATTCTCCAGGCTCGTCCAGTGCCCCCCACGACACCCCAGGCCTGGCCTCTGCAGGCTCCATCCAGCAACACTAAACCCGCTCGGACTCTCGCATTTCAGCAAGAGGTTTCTTCCCTCTGCAGCCACCTCTCTCTGTCTGCTTCCTCTTTCCATTACAGCCAGATTTGTTTTTCCCTCTGCTTTCTAAAGTAATAAGGTAAAAATGACAACTTACAGTCACATGCCATATACTAAGTGAAAGTCCCACGTACTCCCTAACCACCACCAAAATCAGCCTGGTGTTAGGTTTCCAGATTTTATTTTTCCATGAACTACACATACTGCTCTGAACCTACTCTTAAACATTTCTACGTCGGTCCACATAAATGTACATCATTACTTTACACCATCAGATGCTATTCCATTATGGAGACATACCAACATTCATTCAGTTTCCTGCTGAAGGAAATGTTAATTTTTCCAACATTCTGCTTTAGAAACAACATGGAAAGGTCTATGCACCCTTGCACACGTTTTAAGTACGGTGGCACACGCCTAGAAGTTGAACTTAGATTAGATGTTGGGAGTACTGACAAGTTCCCTACGAGTTTGTACCGACGGCCACAGCCACCGCAGCTGGCGCAGATGACAGCCACACTTCCGGAATGGCTGTCAGCAGCGCCGCTTGTCCCTGTCGTCCACACCCCAGCCCCCTGGGTCTGGCTTCTGTCTGACCACTCCCTGGAAATGACTCTGGCCAGAATGGCTGACACAGCCTACGGGCATCTAAGCCTGAGGAGCTTTCCAGCACTTCTCCCATCTCACGTGCTGACCACGCTCTCCTCCGCCAGTGGGCTCTTCCCTCTGTGACACCACCACTGTTTGGTCCTCTCCTGGCCAAGTGTCTGTAGGTGTCATTCTTACCCAAGGCCCTGCCTTCTTACTCCACACTTCCTCCGACTGGCCTCAGCCCCGCCCATGCTGCTCCTCTAGACAGTGACTCCCAGGGCTCAGGTCACAGCCCTGCCCACTCGACTGCCCCACAGGAAAGTGCACATTCCAGATGGGCCCTCCACCCTCCCTGCAGCACCGCCCACAGCCTGCTCTCCCCTCCACTCCCAACCCCCCCACTCACAGCCACCTAATCCCTAGTCCTGTCAAGTGTCTACTTCCAGGCTGACAACTTTGTCCATCCCCATGGCACTGCCATTCTTCAGACCAACAGCGTCTCTCACCGGTAACTGTGTCAGCTTAAACCCGCAGCTGGTATTTCCAAAGCAGGCCCCTCTCACCTGAAACACCCCACTGTGCTCACAAAGAAATCCCCAAGAGCAGAGTGTGCTGCTCCCTCAGACCCCACGGCCGCTCTAACAGTCCTGCGTGTCTGACTGGGGCTTTGGCAGTGGAGCGGGAGAGAAGTGGCAGAGTCGAGATACATGTTGGGGATCAAACAAGACGTGTCCACATGTTGGCTACGAAAATATGGGGGTGGGGCAGAAAGAGGGATCAAGACAAGCCCCATGGTTTTAGCTCTCAAATGTGGTTGAATAATATTATCATTCTCTGAGATAGAAGAAACTGGGAACAACCAGCTTTGGGATGAAAAATACCAAGAGTTCCGTTTGGGGAATATTAAGTTTGAGATTATTGCAATCAGAAGTCCAAAATATCAGGTACAAGTCTGTAACCAGAGAAATATGAGCTGGTAAGTGACGCTGAGAGTCAAGCATGTAAAGAGGGCAGGCAGACAACACTGAAAATCGTGAAAATTGAGTTCACCAAGAATGAAAAAGGAGGAGACTGGATAAATCAAACTCCGCTGAGATCAAGTCAATAGATGTGAATTTCCAAAGGATAACAGATAAACAGCCTGAACATTACTCCTTCTCTTCCTGCAATACATACTTTTCAGATATCGCTAAGTTATTTAAATTTTTTTAAGTTAGTCATGATTCTGGAGCTATAGCAGGAAATTTTAAAAGTAGAATGTCATTTGTAACAACTCAGTCTTCATAAAAAAAAAAAATCTACATAAGTCAAAGGAAATGTTGATTTCCAGTGGAAAACCAGACATGAATTCTGAAAAGCTCGATTTTTTTCTCAGTTCTCTTTTGAATACTTTGCATGGTCATGGGTGACGGTTGATGAAGGAATGCCCCCTTACTGAGATAACACTTCTGCTAAAGGACGATCAAGGAGATACTGCTTGTAGACCACTGGAGAGTAAAACCTTAGCAGCCACGTTAGCAGCCATTACAGGAGCTCAGCTTTTCTGAGTCCAGCGGTGGGGGCTAAGATTGTGCTGAAGCCCCAGGAAGGAAACAGGAGGTGGGTGTCTCAGCTCAGGGAGGACTGATTCCTGAGGAAACCACCTGACAATGCTCTTCATGCTTCTCTAACCAAAATAGTTTCCCATGGGGAAAACCATATCCCTTTCTTTTGCATTTCCTGTCCCAAACCACAAGCCCTGCTCCCTAAGTCTGTTCCTCTAAAACAGAAATGACCCCTGGCCACCCCCATGACCTGGGCAGAACCTGCGTCTTGCTCTGGTCCGGCCTGAGCAGACAACCCCACTTCAGCTACTCACATACCTCTCCTGTGACACAGGACTAAGCTGACTCTGCTAATGACATTTTCCAACGAAGGGGCAGGGGCAGGCCTGGGTTTTCCCCAGGAGGAGGAAGTGTGACTCTTTTTATCAGTTACCAGTCACAGCAACATAGCTCTTTGATTGTCTGAACAGAAGGAAAAACATCAGGGGTTATACCTTTTCTTTCTGGAATGTCTCATCGCTTTTCTTAAAAACCAAGTGGCATACCTACTGCACATGCTCCGTGAAACCTTTCTTGAACTTTCAAAAACATGGTTCTTTACTGATTTATGAGGTGTTAGGACTGAGAGTGCGGCTTAATGACCAGATGTTCTGATTGTTCAGAAAGGACACAGAGTGAGTGGAACATGGATTTATTTTCCCACACTTCATCAGTCAGAAATTAATCTCCATTCTGTGGACCTTGTGCTCCTATATGAGTTATCATATGAAGACAAAACTGAGCAGCTCATACACTGGGCCCTCCTGTAACCCAGAGGGGGAACCTAGGCTTTGCATAGGCTGTTAGACCTTAATTCTTCTTCATTTTTCAATATTTATTTTCTTTATTTTTCTTGGTGTGCACATTTAAGTTCTACTCTCTTAGCAAATGTCAATCTTACAGTACAGTGTTGTCACCATGTTTTACACTGGATCCTACGACCGTCTTCATTTTAAAGCTGAAAGTCTGTACCCTTTACCATCCTCTCCCTATTTCTGACACACACACACCCCACCCCCAGCCCCTGGCAACCACCTTTCTGCTCTGTCTCTATGAATTTGACCTTTTCTTTCTTTTTTTTTTTTTTTTTAAGATTTCACATATGAGTGCATGCAGTATCTGTCTTTCTCTGTCTGACTTATGTCACTTAGCATCATGCCCTCAAGGTCCATCCAGGTTGTCACAAGTGGTAAGATGTCCTTTTTATGGCTGAGTAATATTCCATTGTTACATACATACACTTCTTTATCTATTCATCTGTTGCTGAACATTTAGGCTGTTTCACTATCTGGGCTATTGTGAATAAAATTTTCTCTTCTTAAAATAGAAGAACTATGCCATTTTCTGTATTATTTCTATACTGTTCCTATACTGTTTTGAAAATCCCTTTACTGCTGTGATTTGTTTCTCATTAACAATGAGTTTTCAGTGATTTGTGTGATATGTCTGGTCTGGGTGAAGGAATTTCAGAGCCTCATAAATACAGATTGTTTTCAGGGACTCAGAGAAAACTGTTTGAATGTTTGCTTCCAGGCAAACTCAGATTTGGCCATAATTATCCTTCACTTTGATGACAGCTATTCAAAAATATTTCCTTAAATATTTGAAATTCAGAAATAAAACATTTAGTGTGTTAACAGGGAAGAAACGCAATATTGATGAATGCATTGTGGTGAACACAGCGTGTCTTAAAGGAAAATGTTTCGGGAGGCATGGCATGCCCTACCACCTGTACCAAAAGCCAGCCTGCCTCTTGAGATTGGAGAAGTCTTTCACTGGAAAAGCTAGCAGACACCACCAATGGGGCAGCAGCAGGAGAAAGAAAAGGAGTGGTGTGGCTGATGTCCTGGGCATAGTCAGCCAAGAAAAGCCACAATGGCCTCAGAGAGCGTCACCCACACTGTCAGGTTTCTGGGCTTCTTGCTGATGTGCCCTTTCCCTGACAAGCCACGGGAATGCCATGTACTATCCATTTGTTCTAGAAGTCGCGAGTGAGCACTGACCACGTGTCAGGAAGCAGAGATGTGATGGAAAGATATATTTCACTGGGATTTGTATTCTGGAGGGAGAGGAAGACAACACACAAACATAAATATCTATTTTAAAAGCCAACCTGTGGAGTAGGTGAGGCAACAGAGACCAGATGGGACTTCCAGCCATGTTGCCAGCACTGGCACTGCTCCAGGACCCCAGCTAACTGGCCGGCCAGCACTGTGTCCACACCAGCCACACGAGGAGGCTGGCAGGGAAGAGTGGTGGCAGGGTTGGGCGTGTCCACAACATGCTAACACTTGGGCTGACCACTCCTTTCCTTTATGCACTTTTTATTTCCACCTTTGGAAACACTCCAGATTAGACATCCCTACATCTGATTCCCACACAGCTACCCTGTTACATTCTAACTTCCCGTAAATCAAGAAAAAAAAGGAGGAAGAGAGGTATTTTGAGGCCGGACATGGCAGGAGGGTCTGGCCTGATGTGCCTCCGTAAATCTGGCATTGGGCGCCTAGGGGAACCGAATCTAGAGAAAGGTTTGCAGACAGGTAGGAATTCTTTTCCTTTTAGGTTTTCATTAGCTAAGTTAGGGTTCCCTGAGCTTCTCTCCATAAACCACAGGGGTCACCATCACAGGACAAATCTTGATGTCATCTGTACTTTGTCAACTTCCTAAGTGGCACCAAGTCCATTCCAAATCTCTGCCCCCTGAGATCACTGCTAAAAATAACCGGTAGCTTCCCAGGGAGTTTTCTTACCCTCCCGTCCGGCCCCCACCACCTCCAGCATGCGGGGATAAGGTTCCTGGCCCTGCTCAGGACTAAGGCTTATCACAGAGGCCAGGTCTGCCTTGGGGAAACCGAACTCGCCCATCCCCCCTGCCCGGGTCAGAGGGCCAAAGCGTGGCGATGGATGTTCCCGGGGCACAGAAAGGGGCACCAGCCACACCTTCGCTGGGCCACCTGGGCTTGTTTTCACCACGAACCCCTTTCAGGGACTTCAGACGTAAACTGGGTCTCTGTTTGGTCACACCTAAGTACAGCCCACTTAAAATGGACCCATCTTGCAGGATGTGGGAAGGCACACAGCTGCCAGCGAGGGGCTGCCAAGCAGAGCGCCCCTGTGGAAAGGCTGGCAGCCCCCCCCACCCCACCTGCTTCAGACCCCTCGGGGTCCAGCTGCCCCACAGCTGGCTGGAAGGAATAATGGGGGCAACCAGAGCGCTGCCCATCAAACCCATGCAGGGAGACCACGGGGTTCGGGGCCAGAGTGCTGGAAAGTCTCCCAGAAGTGTTTCTAAGTTGGGGTGCTGAAAGGTAAGGATGGGGCAGTTCTGATCATTTGAGTCTACAGTTACTGAAATGGTAATCATCGTTTTGCTCATGACAAACGCTGTGAAATTGCTGCTGCTTTACTGTGAGTTCAGTAAACTCATCCAAAGGGACCTCGGGATTCAGCCCCGCTCCCACCTCCTCTTGCCAGCGGTGACCGAGGTCAGCTGCTGTCCAGGGAGAGACGCGGTCTGGCCCGTTTCCCCACTTTCTCCTGGAGGCCTTGATGAGTGGTTGTGTCAGACCTCAGCTGGCAGCACGTGGCCGGCCTGCCCTCCGCCCACCCTCTCCTCACTCCCACAGGGACGACACACACGGGGTTTCCCTGCTACTGCCTTGTCCTGGTGCGGTCTCTGATTTTTCTGGGGTAATCAGAGAGAAGGACCTCAGTATGTGTCCACTGAAGTCCCCTTTCCTGCCACGCATGTTTACAGTGGACACACCAGTGCGATGTGTGCAGAGCCTGGAGCTGATAACAGTGAAAACTCATTATTCAGCCATTGCTCTGGCTCTTTCGTGCGCGCTCAACACAGGCTCGGTCCCCATGTCCACACAGCCCCTGCTCTTCCCCACAGAAGCTGTCACTGCAGCAAGTCCTCTGTCTCACTCACTTCCACACGTCTTGCGCAGCGCTCATGTGAGGGGTCCCGGGGCCCGGGTCTCGCTGAGCCCCAATGGAGAACAGCATTGTACAGCTTCTTAATCTGCGAGGGACCGAAGGCGCCCGGCCAGACACTGACCAGACACAGGCAGCACGTGGGTCTGAACCAACGCAGGGCTTCTTCCGTCCTCTGCCCTCTGCCCCTTTGATGGGCAGCTGGGGAGCAAGGCTACCTCTGCTCTTCACGAGCTCCTTTCAGGGCTGCAGGAGGTCTGAGTCTGTGCCCTGACTTGCAGGACGGGAGGGACGCCAGCCTAAGTACCGTGATGGCGACTCTGCCTGCCCGCCTGTGCACGGGTTACAGTAGCGCCCGTTCTGGTTACACCTGCTCTTTCTCAGGTGGGTGAGGAGGAGGCCGCAGGGGTGCTGAGCTCCCCTCTGTGCCCAGAAGGCCTGCAGCTGGCTGTCTTCTACCCACGAAAGGGACAGTGTGGTCATTCATTTGGCTGAACCCCTCACTTCCCATCATGGCTGTCCATGTGTTCAAAAACAAAAATGAAAGACAAAGACTTACATCTGTTGACGTACGTCTCCGACCCTTCTTGCCAGGAAGAGGCGTCTCCACGCACTTGCATCTGAGCTCACACCATATCACTGCTGACTGAGGGGAACACACAAAGACCACTCGGAAAACTACTAAAGAGATTATTGGTTTTTTCCTAAGGTACAGGACCAAGGTTCCCATCTTATCCAGCTTTTCATATATGAAGATTTATTTCTATGAATTGTTGCAAAGATGAAAATATACTTTCTGATTGGAAAATAGCTGCTCCTGGCAAACACTGTCAATGGAGGACTGCGCTACCTTTTCTACTGATGTTGCCTGTCTTTGGAAAACACCGGAGATCTTTGCTTTAAGAATGTGCACCTCATAATTATCACCGCCTTTCAGTATTGGCTATGTCCCTTGCCTGGTGGCAGGGACCAGGCAAGATTCAGTTCTGTCCTCAAAGAACCTGTGCCTCAGAACAAAAGCAGGTTTCATTTGGAGGTAGTCAGAAGACAACTGTTAGCGCAAAGGAAGAATGACCTGGGGTGGGGCTACCCCAGCGTGAAGGGGTGCAAAGCTGGCCTGGGAAGGTCTTCCCTCTCTGCATGTGGCTTCAAAGTTGGGTAAAAGTGATGCAACAAGTACCAGTTGAGTGGAAGAGAATGTGTGCACAGCAAGCAACAGAGCCCCTGGAGGTCAAGTGAGAAAAGGAAGACGGCCTTGCGCTGTACAGAGGGGAGGCAGCACGTAACCACAGTGACAGAACGGCACGGCCAGCACGGCAGCAGTGGCACAAGGCCCAAAGGGGGCCTGCATGCAGGGGGCACGGCCCTGGGCTCAGCAGGCTGGGAGGGCTGCCAGCGCAAAGGTGCTCTAGTGGGTTTTCATGAACAGGAATTTTCCGTGTGGTCAGGGAAATGGGGAAAAGGGACAGTGAGGAAGGGGAGAGGAAACAGGAGGAGATACTGTGCAAAGACGAGTAACTTGTACTGAGCTGTAGACGCCAGATGTCACCACGAGACGGGGTGGAGACTGACTTCAGACAAGTAAAGCACATTTCACTCTCCTATTTAACAAACTATAATACAAATTCCTTAGTCTGCCCACAGGCCCTGACCGTTTCTACAAGCTCGTCTCCTGTCCCTCTGGTCTCCGGCCTGTCTGTATGTCCTCCAGCGTGGACCTCTCACCTCCTGGACTGCTCAGTCCCCAGCTTTCGGGTCTCAGCTCCAGTGCTCAGAAGTCTTTCATTAGCACCGTGACACAGAGCCTTCTGGCCCCAACCCACTGCCCGAAACGCCTCTGTCCCATCTCCCTGTGTGACGATCTCATAGTACTGATTAAACCTAAAAGTTTGTTTGCTTTGTGTGATCCGCTCCTCCAACAATACAATAGGCTCCATGGAAAAAGAGGCCCTATCTGTCTCTGAGACACTGCTCTGTCTCCAGCAGCCAGAAGGCCTGACAATCCTCTGTTGGAAACTGAGTGGATAACTGTCATGAGAGGACGCCGAGGAGTGTTCCTGGTCAGGAGAAATGAGATGAGTTTAAAGGGTTTTGCAGAGAGAAAACTTAACAGCTGAGTTGAAGAAGCTATAATAGTCCAGGAGGAAGTGCATTACGAAAGGCCCGTAAGAAAGCACCTTAAGTAGTAAGCATGACTGTGACTATATTAACAGTGACTATATTCATTGTGAAATCCTGGAAAGGTCAGACCAGTGAGCTCAAAATTCCATCTGCAAAGCACTAAGTACATGCGGTGCTCTGGGAGGGCAGGCAGTGTCCATCGCAAGGGGAGTAACTGCCTGTATGTGTAAAAGGCAAGGGCTTCCCTCTTTCACTTCCCTGCAAAGCACATGTAGGCTGCATCTCTGAAAGCTTGAGCAACGTGTCGGGCTCAAAATGGGCACTTAACCAGCGTCACTCTCCTTTTCCTTTGTTCAGGGGTGTGGGTTAGTCACCAAACACTGCAGGAGTGAAAGAAAAAGGGCGGGAGAGAACTGCTCAGGGGTTACTGAGCTTTGGTGTCAGGCCTGGTTTTGAAATCTGGCTGCACCGTTTAGCAACTCTCTGTCCTTGGGAAAATTACTTAAACTCTGATTCTCAGTTTCCTCATGTGCAAAGTAGGGGTAACACCACTTTGGCCACAGATGGTTGTTCAAAGTCCTGAGCTGTTGCATGACACAGTGCCAAGCACATAATACACAGTCGTAAAAATAAAGCTTTTTACATTTCTTTAAAAGGCCACATTAATTATTAGAGAAATGCAAATGAAAACCACAAGGAGCCACTATCAAAAAAAGAAAATAGGAAGTACTGGCAAAGATGTAGAAAAATCGAACCCACACACACTGCTCGTGGGATTGTAAAATGGTGCAGCCACTATGGAAAACATTGTGGAGTCCTCAAAAGACTAAAACGAGAGCTGCCACATGATCCAGTGATCCCACTTCTGGGTGTTTATCCAAAAAAATGTAAAGCAGGATCTCAAAAAGGTATTTCCACATCCTTGGTCATCAGCTTTATTCCCAGAAGCCAAGAGGTGGAAACAGCCAAACATCCACTGATCTATGAATATATAAAGAAAATGTGGTACATACATACAACAGAATATTCAGCTTTAAAAAGGAAGTTCTATCACACGCTACAACATGTGGACATTGCTGAGTTAAATAAGCCAGTCACAAAAGGAACAAATATCGTATGTTTCCCCTTATATGAGATAACAAGAGTAGTCAAAGTCATGGAAACAGAAAGTGGAACATAGTTTCCGGAGACCAGGAGCGAGTGAAATGGGGAGCTGTTTGACATGTACAGGGTTTCGGGTTTGCAAGAAGGAAAGGTTCTAAAGACCCATTCCACAACAGCGTGAATACAGTTAGCATTACTGTACACTTCCAACGGCTAAGAGGGTACATTTTATGAAATCAAAAAAGAACAAAACTGTAACTGGTCACACTAAAAACAGTGTGCCCGCAAGGGTGTCTGCAGATACATCCAATGCCAGCACAGAGAAAGGGAGGAGAAAGGCGAAGAAAGGAGAGAACGCTGGCAGCTCCTCAAGTCTGTCTGGGAGTTCCTCAGGTCCGGGGGAGAGAAGAGGCTGTGTAACAGGAAAGGCTGGTCAGAGCACCCCTCCTCCTCAGTTTTGGGGCTACTCAAAAGAGGGAACGGGGAACCACCCATCGCTGATCAGCAAGTGGCTGTGAACCTATCTGTACCAATGCTTTGCCTCAGAACTGGAAATGACGTGTCGAGAAGAAGGAAACAATACTGAAAAGGAGGGAAGGAAGAAGGCCCAGGAAAAAAAGCCTACAGTCTAGAGGCAAGATGATGAGTCGAAATCCTCTTTCCACTACTTGCTTATCCTCCCCAGGAATTACTTCATTCTTCAGTAAAAATGGGGGTGGTCATGCTTTTCTACCAGGGGTGTTGTGAGAGTTGACCCCCCAACATACTGTGTTTGGAACCTTCTTTTTACCCCATCCCATGAAACACAATGCACATTGTGATTTGTACAGATAAGCTCTAGCTCATAACCGCAAGAGGGAAAAACAATAAATTTCAACATGCCTATTCACAAGGCTAATCATTTACTATTCTGATGTCTCGTTAGTCTTGTTCACAGATGTCAATATGAACTCAGTCCATCACAGTGTGCAGTAATTCTTATATTTGAAGTGAAAATGTGACAACTTACTTCTGTGCCTTGTAAGTAATAAATCAGAGGTTCTTACTTCAAACAAGGAAATAGTCTTATGGGCAAATGATTGTCTTGAACTGTGGCTCAAGAATGTGATTCCATTCACTGTTCTCCCTTTCTCTGAAGATAATCTTAAATATTTACAAAAGTTAATAACCCGATTCTTTCTACTTCCAAAGAGAAAGGAGGAAATTCCACCATATAAGATGGGGGATGGAAGAACTTTTACACAATTAAGTTAATATCCTGGATATTTTTTCCCCAAAGGTAAATAATGGAATCTTTTCCTTGGGATTTTTAATAAAAGGCTTTCCATATCCTAAGTATGATGGTAAGGAGGTCCATCGGAATGTCTCTTGGAGACATAGTTTACAATATTATATTTAGAGTAAACATTTCCCCAAATTTTGTTTCATTCATGTGATCTGTCATGTTTTGATTTTCTGTGTCTGTTGCAGCTTCAACAACAAAATACATTCAGTTGCTGTGCTGCTGTTGTCTAAGGGATTAGGATGAACAAGAAAAAACAGAAGAAAAATCTAAATAGAACTTAATGGATATTGACGAGGTACGATAAAAAAATACAGTGAATGTTTACATAAAAATTTATTACAGTAAAAGACACATTGTTATTAATCCCCCTCAAAGTACTCCCCCTCTTTTGAACACTCTTACCCAATCATTCTTGCCACTTTCTGAAGCAGTTCTGGAAGTCCTCTTCATGAGTGTCTTTAGTTGCTCTGTCATGGCTGCCTCCATGTCCTGAATCATTTTGACTTTGGGGAAGACCCAGAAGTCACACAGTGCCAGACCTGGTGAATAAGATGGATGAGGACACACCGTAATGTTTTTATTTCACAGAAATTGCCTTATACTAGAAGCGATGTGTGACATGGAGCGTTGTCAAGATGGAGGATGAAGTAAAGACACTCACAAAAGAGGGCTTCCAGAACTGCTTCAGAGAGTAGCAAGAATGATGGGATAGTGTGTTCGAAGCGAGGGGGAGTATGTTGAAGGGGATTAATGGCAATATGTGTTTTACCATAATAAATTTTAAAAAATTTAAACATTCACCTTAATTTTTGATCACACCTCATATAATCGTGCCATTTTCTAAAATGGCTTGGACTTGTATATAGACTACCTTCCTTTTGGTTTCTTCTGTTATATCGTGATAATCCTTTCTCTGCTGGAGTTGGTTTATTTTACTGCTGGAATTGTAAAAAAAAAATGTGATTAAATATTTTGGGTCTATATCTGCTTTTATTTTTATATGAAAGTTCACTCAATATCTACAATTTGGCAGGAGGAAGCACACCTCCTCTCAAGGGCATGCACTTAATCATAAGGAGCTCGTTACAGAAAGCAAGAAGTACTCGTGTTACAATCGTGACAGTAAACACGGGCAGGAAAGTACAGCTCTACCCCAGCACTTATGGTATTTCCCCGAAAACAAAACCAGGTCTTATAATAAGTTTTGCTCCATTAGGGCTTTTTTCAGGGGATGTCTTATTTTTTCATGTACAACAATCTACATTTATTCAATTACAGTCATGTCATCTTCTTCTAGAACATCGTCATAATGTACTAAATGAGTCCGTCTGGCTGAGATCTTAACTGGGGCTTATTTTCGGAGTAGGTCTCATTTACAGGGAAACACGGTACTACTGTCAGGCGCTCCTGGTGAACCAACATCAGCTCCTTTTGCAGTGTTTCCTTAATTCTAACAGTGATGACATTGTTCCACTGCTTCCACTTCGCTCATCTACTCTTGAGTCCTATCAGTGTGACCCTTTCCACTTAGAGATCTCTTTGAACTTGCTCTAAAACATACCCTGCTTCTGTGCAGACAGTACGAAGACAGGAGTTTGCATGTATATAGGGGCAAAAGGTTAAGATAAGGAAATAAAAGGCTTTCAGGAAAGTAGAAATTTCTAGGAAAATCCCCAGAGCATTTTTAGAACAACGGTAAACAATCTTTGTGCATCATCCAAGCTGACTGTTAGCTGTCACACAGCAAATCCTTGAAGATGAGGAACTTGCACCTATATGGAACTAAACAACACGCATTTTGTCATGCTTCCTTGTTTCTCTATATAAATGTAGTATGTCATGGAGACGGTTGTTCAGTTTGGCTCCATACATCACGGTGTAGAGAAGTCAGCACCAGAACTGGAGCCTGGATTCTAGACCTGGCTGTCCAGGGACATGACCTTGGGCACTTTCCCTTAATTCACAGGCTTTACTTACTCTCTGAAGTTGCCTAAAATGTCTACCACTACAGAGCAGGAAACATTACATTTAACAAGACTTTATATAGTCCAAACTCCTCATCTGGAGGGAAAAGAAAGCCCACACCTGCTCTGTGCTCTCCTTAGAAGCTGTCCATCGGTCTGGGTTGCCTTCCCAGGCCAGGAAGGCACAGGAAGCCCCACTGAGGTGTGGAGACAAACAGATACCGTTGACAGAGGCAGAGTGTATCAACGGAAGGAGAAATGCAATGGCTTGTCCTGCGGTCCTTCTGCTCGGCTTTTCCCAAGGCCACAGATGGCTGAGAAAACTGAGGACAGACTGTTAGGGACAGAAAGACAACTGCCCAATAGTGTCACTAGGAGGTGAGGAGAAAGACACTGTCCTGACACTTTTCAATGAAGTGTAGGAGTGAGGATTATACCTGAGATTGCACAGGCAGAAGAGGTTAAATATGGAAGCAGGGAATACATATTGTATCTGTATTCAAGCAGTATGCTCACGTAGTTGAAAAGGTAAAAGGCACAGATAAGCACCAAAGTGAGTGCTGTTAACATCCTGCTCCACATCATTCCCCGGTTTTTATGTACAAACCTACGCATAAACATACACCTTTTAAAACAGGCTTATTCAAAAGTGCAACGCGTTGGGGCCGGTCCCGTGGCTCAGGCGGTTAGAGCTCCATGTTCCTAACTCCGAAGGCTGCCGGTTCGATTCCCACATGGGCCAGTGGGCTCTCAACCACAAGGTTGCCGGTTCAACTCCCCGAGTCCCGCAAGGGATGGTGGGGCTCCGCCCCCTGCAACTAAGATTGAAGAGGGCACCTTGAGCTCAGCTGCCTCCCGGATGGCTCAGTTGGTTGGAGCGCGTCCTCTCAACCACAAGGTTGCAGGTTCGACTCCCGCAAGGGATGGTGGGCTGTGCCCCCTGCAACTAGCAACGGCAACTGGACCTGGAGCTGAGCTGCGCCCTCCACAACTAAGACTGAAAGGACAACTTGACTTGGGAAAAAAAGTCCTGGAAGTACACACTGTTCCCCAATAAAATCCTGTTCCCCTTCCCCAATTAAAAAAAAAAAAATCTTTAAAAGAAAAAAAAAGTGCCACCCGTTTTCAGGTTAGGAGAAATTGTATTTGTTGATGGGTTTGTTTGCTTTTGAAGATGGGAGCCGGTGTCATTCAAATGTGTCCTTCTGGCGTAGTGAAAAGCATCAGCTTCTACCACCTGTGGTTGTGCCTGCTAGACAAGTCCTAAGTTATAGGGTTTTTAAAATCAAGGTTATAGAATTTCTTGTAGATCATTGTGAAAGGGTCAAGAAATCAGGACAACTGTTTGCCTAATTTCCATTTAAAATCTACTGATCTCATGATAGCGGGACTATTAAGTTGTTAGCAGCAAAACTGCATTTAAAACAAAATTTTAAACTATCTGTGGCATTTCTGTATTTAATCCTGGTTAGAGATAAAGCTTCCCAATGCTGTTTTCTTCATCACATCAAACAGTTGTACAACAGACCTGTATCTGCAACAGTGTGGGGACCCTATAAAGTTATATAAGTGGAAAAGCAGTGTTTAGTTCCAAAGAACACACAAGTTGCTTGTGAAGCTGACCTAACTGAAAGGAAGCATACGTGATCCGGGAAATAAAAAGGGCTGTGTCTTACTCAGCACAGTGTCCTTTCCTGGGTGAGGACCCACTGGACTCTTTCTTTTAATCCTCCCAGACCTTCCCCCTTTGCCCAGTGCTCCTTCTCCTTTATTCTCCTCCCTACCATTTTCTTCAGCACTTGTCACCTTCTAACAGGTCATATCATTTACTTGCTTCTAATGTTTCCTGTCTACCTCTCCGGGCCACGGCAACAGCTGCAGGAAAGCAGATTCTGAGTTCTGTTCATGGGCAGGTCCCGTCCATAACGAACATTCAAAAACATGTACTGGATGAATGGAAATGGGAAAGGAAAGGGCTCAACACCAGGGATAAATCCAGATTTTGTACCACCTAAGGCGTATAAAATTTGGGAGGGCTCTCTTTAAGAAAAAGAATTCCCATCAGCTTATTTCCTCCAATTTTACAGAAACATGTGACTTCTGTAGCCTGGCCCAGGTTGTGGCACTAACGGCTAAGTTTCATCAGTTTCATGGTAATAAAGGCTGGAGTTTTGAGGATTACTTTTTATGTTTCAGATAAGTATTTGTTGATATCAAAGGATACTAACAATATCACTACATGAAAGAAACAAGTTACAAATGGGATCTATAATATGCCATGTGGTAGGAAGTGAATGGAAGCATAACGAAGACTGTGTCCGGGTGATGGGATTAAAGGTATTACATCTTCCATTTCCTTGTCTGTATTTTCCAAACTAAATAAATGAATACAGATAGCTGTCGTCATAAGAAAAAATTGTAGTTTTTAGTGATTTAAAAAAACACATTCAATACAAAAAAGTGTTCTAATTGTTTTTCAAGTATTGGTATAGGGTTCCCTAAATTATTTATACTCTTTTCGCTCATCCTGATGAAAAAAATAACATTTTTTAAAGAACTCGTGAAAATTTGGAAACAGACTGTAGCTCCAACCATTGCCCCCCGACCCCATCTCCGCTCCCATGTCCCACCCCCACACTCACTATAAAAAGTTAATCAGACTAGCTAAGTGGCCGTGGAAGGTAAACAATAAAACCCATTTCAAATGACTAAAAACAGCTACAAGATATCCAGACAGCAGATCTGCCGGACCTGGCCCCTGCATGTCCACAAGACGGACAGACAAGACATGGAGGAAACAAGAGTCTACTTTTGCACATATCCAGATAGTTCTCAGGACGTCCAACTAGTCTCCATAATTTTATTTACAAATGACAATTATTCTGAACTGTATGTTTAATACAATACCATGTTTTAAAATGCAATTGGAAGTAGGCTGAGGCTGACGTTACATGAATTACTGAGAGCACGGCATGTCTGCCGCTGGAATTGTGAAGGTACACCCCGGTGCACAGCTGAACCCACTGGGACTTTGGTTATTTTCTTTCCTTTCCAATTCCACCTTTCATTGTAACTAATCTACAATTTTCACATGGCAAAAACAATGTTCTGAGTTACTTAAGTTCCATTAAAAAAATCCTTTTGGATGCTGCAAAAGGATGACAACTCTTGGTGGACAGAAGAAAGAAGTCGCTGCAGCAGAGGCTGAAGTCAGAAAGGAGGCGAGGCATTAGGAGAGCATAGTCTTTAGGAAGCCAAGGAAAGGGGGCTTGCTGGTGATGGGAAAGAGCCCAGAAGAGTTACTAGAGCAGGGCCCCAGGTGACGGACGTGTGCCCTGAGCAGGGACCCTGTGTGAGAGGCTCAGCTGCACATTCTCCAGGAAGGGCGGGGGTGGGGGGGGTGGGGGCACTGCATCACCAGTGACTCACTCCTCATCTGAACTAATGCCCGTGAGCCACGGCTACTGCACAGGGAGCTGTTGCCAACACTCAGGCTTTAAAGGGCCAGGCACAGAGAGCAGGAGCAGAGGGAAATAACATGAGCAAACTTGGGGTGTGGCCAGACCTCCATGACTAATGAAGGAAAGGAAGGCCAAAGCCTTCAATGAGTTTAGCCTTGGGGGGGACAATGCAGGTCAGAGATAGGGGCCGGCTAATGTCTAGCAGGTGACACCTGCACAACTTCCTCTGCCTCCTTTCCCATCAAGAAGACCTTGGATGCGACGATAGCACAAGCACATGTGAGAAGGAGATGGAGCCGACCTAATCCCAGCGTCCAGCTACCGCCTGTGTCCCAGTGAACTGCTTCTTACAGCACCGATGCCTGAGGCGGGGCTATCCGGACGTAACCTTGGAAAAGCTGCAGGGGACGACGGGAGAACAGACCAGCACAGGCCAAGTGTAGTCAAGGGCAAACAAGAGATCCACCCCTTCCTGGGGACCACATGCCAGTGCTGTGGCTGTGACCCCCAGGGGGCCTCTTGTCACTGGTGACCCTGGAACGGTGGATGGCTTCCTGCCAAAGCTGGAGACTGAACACATGCATTTTCCTGTCTTCCCAAATCCCCTGAAATGTCAATACATCCACAGAGGTTTTAGACCATTCAGAAGGGGGCTGCTACGCATCCAGGGGAGCCGTGGGGAGTTTCTGGGTACACTGGTGCTGAAATGGAACACAAGCCCAGGGCCACGAGGGAGGACCTGGAAAACAGCTTTCCCAGCAGAATTCAGCAAAACAAGCAGAGGCGGCTGGAAGAACCGTGCCTGGACCAGGTCACTCGTAAGGGCAGAGCCGGCCTGTGCCACCTGCGATGGCACCAATGTGGCCACGCTGCGTACAGAAGGCTTTTCAGAGGACACTCCACCGTGGGTGTCAGGTACAGAGAAGCAGGGCCTTGTCACAGCAGAGGTCAGCCGCCTCTGTCTGTTACACAGCTCCTGGAGTCACAGGTGGCTGGACCCAAATGTGTTTCAACCTGGCAAACAAGAATTCGGACTCTCCCAACCACCAGCACTGTCCAAGTTGGGGTCTTGCCTACAAATGTGACCAAACCACCAATAGGGTGGAAAGAAAACCACTGAATTCAATAAGCAGAACTGATTCCTGAGCAGACACAATATATGACACAAAACAAACCACTAAAATACATGTATTGATATCTTCAGGGAGATTCTAGGGGGTTCTGGGCCTATTAAAAATGAAATGCAGATGCTACTGAACATTTCGGAAGGTGTCCCAGGCCTGTCAGATCTTGACGGTCGGAGAAAGGAAAGAGGAAGCAGAAATCAGTCCATGCCAGTGTGAACTTGTGAAGCACAAGTCATGAGTCAGTCACATCCCTTTCTGTCTCCAGGTCACCAGACCAGTACTCGGGGAACGCCAGTGACACGGTGTGTCTGTCTGGAGTCTAGCGAGCCATCAAATAAATGGTTTCCTGATCCAATACCCTGAAAACAGCGACTGACAGAAGTTTGTATCACCTTATCATCTCTACTATAATTATTTTTTCCTCTAGACTGTGAGCTTGATGGCAGGAATCATTTTCTGTATTGCACTCAGTCTATCCCCATTGTCTAGGAGACATTTAGCAAATGGTAGATTCTCAATAAATATCTATTGGGTGATAATCGAATTTCATAGTCATTAACACAAAGCCTTTTTCACATGTATGTGTTGTAAGGGTAGCAGCTAGCTCCCCAGTTCTTTGGGGGTAATGGGGGCGTTAGCTGCTTTGTGCAGTCAGCATTGTGACACGGCTGACAAGAAAGCTAGATGGAAGGCTATGGGGGGGGGGGCAAACAATGAGGGACACAGAAGGGCCGTGGCAGGTCACACGTGCTCTTTTTACAGGTGACTTTGACCTCTAGCCCTGTTCCCTTACCCAAATCTGCGTGTGTTTGTTTCAGTGGCAGAAACAGGCTAGGCCATAAAGGTAATGCAGCTTCTGCCTGGTCCTAGGGACGGGAGACCTATGTGTACAGCTCCCACTGGGGTCTGGTAACGGCCAGAGTGAGCTCCAGACAAGAAGGAACAAGGTTTCAGATGGTTCTGGCCTCAGCCTCCAAATCTCCCAGACAAGCCAGCCTGGTGTGTGCCCTTTTCAAACCCCTGCCCCACAGACCCAGTGGGCATAACCACACCATTGTCACGCAGCCATCAGTAACTGGAAAAACAAAGAAATGCACATGCAGTTGGGACATATGTACTCAATGGGACATCATACTGCCACAAGCAGCAGCTGTCCTCCTGAAATAGAAATAAATGTTTGTTATTCATCTACTCATTCGAGAACGGTTTCTGAGTCCGCAGCGTTTTGGGAGCTGTTCTGAGGACACAAGCTGAACAAAACGGTCCCTGCCAGAACCCGAAGTCCCCTTCCTGGCGTGCATACCGTGGTGTCACCACTGTTGAGCCCTCAGTCGTCCTGGTCTACACCACTGACGCCCAGAGTTCTGCCTTTAGCTCCGATGTCTGCCTTGAGCTGCAGACCTACACACGTAAGTGCCTCCCTGCTCTGGGGACTGCAGAATCCCACGGCACCCGCGACGGCCAGTTATGGCGCTACTTCCTGCATGCTGTCCTGGGCCGGCATCCTGGGGCTCATTGTGATCCCTCTTTCTGTGCCTGTCATGCAGGGACTCAGCTCCCGCTCCCCGCACAAGAACGCAGCATATGGTGAGGCCAAAAAGCAACACCAACAGAGCCATGGATGGGGGTTCATACCACTATAGTTTGGCTGGCGGCTGGGTTGGACACACAGGAAGCAGGAGCCACAGGATCCACAATCCACCATCCGCTTCTCCGCCAACCAACCAACCAACCCATCAACCCTGCTAGCTGCAATCCACCCTTCTCTGCCAATCAACAACCAACCCCCTAGCGTAGCCACGGCAGTTATATCAGTGGCCAATGGCTAACCGGTAACAGCTGATGGCCACCCAGCCACAGCGGATGGCCATCTGACTACAGCTGATGGCCATCTACTAACCAAGCCAGCACCTTTCCATGTGAGGCCGAGAGCCTGGAAACTGCTCTCTGGGGCTCTGTCCCCACAGCGCCTCCCACCACTGGACAGCTCGACCTCCAGCCACACAGACCACTCAGCCACCTCCGTGTCACCTGAACCCACCCGTTTTCCCATCCCACGGCCACTGCCTGGTTTTTCTCATCATCATTGCTGCCCTGGGATCCTTGGTCTTCCAGCTACTACAATGCCTCAAATTCACACTACACAGTGTGGTTAGTTTTTCATAATATGCAACCATGATGGCTACCTTCTTATAGAAAACCTTCACTCACACTCCCCAAAGGCCAAATTTGCATCAGTGGCATGTAAATGGAGGGAGTTACAGAACACGAACCCACCTATGAAAGTTTACATACACGTATCCACATGTTTATGTACGGATGGAAAGATGCCGGCTGTTCCACAAAGTGGCAAGTTGTAATCTCAGAGTGAGGAGAGGTCAGTGATTTTTCACTTTCTTCCTTGTACCTTTGTTGTATTATGATGATACATACAATGTTGGGGTCCTTTTCAAAACACGAACCTGTACTTCTACAGAAACAATGAAACACGAAACAGGTTAATTCCGAGGCTGGTCCTTATCCGCTGTGGTCTCCTGGAGCTTGCCCTGGCACCTGCCTCACTCGCGCCTTCTCCCGGCACCAGCACACCCAGCGTCCTCTGCCCGGAAGACACTTGTCAGGGTTCAGGTCAGGCAGGACCACTCTCCAGGCGCCACGACCAGCCGGCTGGACGGCCTCTCGGCCTCCGTCTTGGCCTTGCTGGCAAGCCTGCACCCCATACGCCACATCCCTCCGTGAGCACAGGAGGGCAAGAGCCAGAGGACTTGTGCTGTGCACTCAGCGGGAAGTCACTAAGTGTGTCCTGCCTAAGACACTCAGCACTCGTGCAGCACCGCACTTTTCCGTTATTCAGTGAGGGTCACAGTCTATTTTGTAGTCTATAACATACTTCCTGAGCTAAGTGTCTGCCAGGGAAGTGGTGTTCGAGCTAGTGTGTAAGGGTAGTGATGAGAAGGGCTGCAGTGCTTGCCAGCCTGGGAGGGAGAGGAGGGGAGAGAGAAGACATAAGGTTGTGTCCGAGGACAGGGAATACACCAGTTTGACAACAGTAAAAAACTTTTATCAAAATATCAGGGTGTCAAGTTTATAAAAAGGGGTCTCAGAAAGACTGTGGACAGTTTTCAGCCATACGCAAAAGAATGCAGACTCCACTGAGCCAGCAGGATGAGGGAGGAAAACACACTTGGCTTTGGTTATTAAACAGTCCCAACCTCATTCTTCAAACAGAAAATTCAATTTGGTGATGAAAGACGTGAAATAAGCAGCTGGGAATGGCCTCTGCTATCTCCATGAGGCTATAAGCACACGTCTATCACACTGTTTGGGTTTGCTCTGTCAGGGCTGGTTTCGTCCGATGAAAGAGGTACTGTTATGATTCCTCTTCACTCTGCAGCTGAACCCAACCAACGTGCCAGGCTCACCCACAGGCAAGGGTGGACACCAGGACTGGAGCTTGGAATGGCATCTCTGCGCTGCGCCCAACAGCTGTAGGCAGGGCAGCGCCAGGTCAGCCTGGGGTCATGAGACGTCGGTCTGGAGCTAGGCTCGGGGAGGCACTGGACAGACGGCAAGCGTCCAGGATCTCTCTTCACCAGGATATACTGTGCTTTGCAATTTTCTTATGTTTCGTTATCAGTACGAAACGTGAGAGGAGTTGCTAAACAAAATGAGTCGTTTTGGTCTAGAAAAGCGAAACTTACAACCGGGACCATGTTGCTGTCTTAGAATTTTAAAAACACACCAACGAGGCATGAACCAGCTTCCCTGGTTCATCAGCATGAGGTGCTCACGTCTGTCTCACTTTGCCAGGGCTGGGCACACACTGCTTCTCCCATTGCCATCCTCCCTCAGCGAGCTCACGGAGCGCCCCACCCAACAACTGGAAAGGTGCTATGTCAAGGTCAGCACACGGAACAGAGCTGGTGCGTGTATGTGTACATGTGGTGGGGACGGCGTGTCCTATACAGGCACACTGAGCGGAAACATTGTCTTTTTCACACTTTGTAATCACAGGAAACATTTTCAGTTATTATAATTCCTCTTTTTAATATATATTTTATACATAATCTTTTCCAATTATAGTGTTACTACATGTTTCCTTAAAAGAATTTCTGACTCAAGAAATACCTGTAGTTGTATAAAAATAGGTGGCATAGAAAGTCAATTTAGGAAGTGAAAAGCGACGGAACTGAGTTGGAAGTATCACTGTCCTGAAACACAGCTACGTGACTGTCACTAGAGGGTGCTCAGCACACAATCTGTTTTCTGAAGAGTACAGCTCACTAGCTCACCACATCCCAAGGACAGGCTGCATCCCACTGAGCTCTCAGGGCTTCCAAACAAACCAGCACCATTACTTTTCCTAGAAAATGAAAGTGACTGAAAGCATTAGCTCTCATGCTTTTCACAGCATTTGGGGCAAATAGACGCCTTTGTCTCCATGGAGACATTTGCCACTGTCAGAATGACACACGCACTTGTCTGAACGCCTCTGAC
Source organism: Rhinolophus hipposideros (assembly GCF_964194185.1). Taxonomy (NCBI): domain Eukaryota; kingdom Metazoa; phylum Chordata; class Mammalia; order Chiroptera; family Rhinolophidae; genus Rhinolophus; species Rhinolophus hipposideros. The sequence goes on from NC_138059.1 coordinate 75,328,792, forward strand.
ACGGCTCACACTCCCTGCAAAGGCCCAGGGTGGACGGATGGACGAAGGAGGACAGCCAGGGACACGGTGCAGGGAGGTGTCGGCAGTGTCTCAGGAAGGGTCAGGGCTGGCAGCACCGTAACCACGGCAACAGGGTCTGCTCCACCTTGAAATCTGTGTTGTCCGTATGCCTGAACTGCTCATAAGCACCCCTCTTGGGGTGGATACATTCTTTGAAAACAAGGGAAGTCTGTCTTGCGACGCCGCCATTTATGGCCACAAGCCACTGGACTTGGACTGAAGCTGTTTTAGAAAAGATGAGCGTTAGAAGACAGTAAGCATTCACCAGGTCTTGCAGCTGAGGAATTCTGAACAAACATAAAAGACAATTCTAGGCCTCCAAAAAGTAACTGCCTTGAATGAGCCTTGTAAATAAGAGTGGAAAACATATTAACATCACACGTATTTTTTCACAATTCTGATTCCTAGGGAAGTCATAAAACATAATAAAAATAAGCGACCCAGGCATTCCTTTCTACTTCCCAGGCAGGAGCCAGTGAACACGAGCCCCATGGTCCTCGGGACCCGGCCTGGAGAGCACAGAAGCTGGCACTCACAGGGAGGGCCTGCCAGACTCCTGCTTGACCCCTGTGGCACTCAGGCTGGAGGATCCCCGCCGCGGGTGAGCAGCCTCAGCTCAGGGAAGCTCTGGAAGACACCTATTGTGTTTCCCCGAAAACAAGACCTAGCTGGACCATCAGCTTTAATGCATCTTTTGCAGCAAAACTTAATATAAGACCCGACCTTATTTTAATATAAGACCGAGTCTTGTATTAATTTTCCCCCCAAAAGACGCATTACAGCTGATGGTCTGGCTAGGTCTCATTTTCGGGGAAACACGGTAGCATGTTCTAAGTTGAAACTGGGAACCTCCTCTAGCTAGGAATTTGCACATATATCACTGCGATCCCCTTGGAAGTTTAACTATCTCATGGAACCCCTGTGACTTTGAGGGCACTGAGGCACAGTTTGGGAAATGTGATGGCCTGGAAAATCAGTTATGGAAGTGAACCATCAGAAAGCTGAGTCAAGCACAACTCCTCCATTTTTTTTTTTTTAATTTATTGGGGTGAGAATTGTTAATGAAATTACATAATTTCAGGTGTACAATTCTGTATTACATCATCTATAAATCCCATTGTGTGTTCACCACCCAGAGTCAGTTCTCCTTCCGTCACCATATATTTGATCCCCCTTACCCTCATCTCCCTCCCCCCACCCCCCTTACCCTCCTCCATTTTCTAATATGTACTCAGTTTGGGGTAGGGCTATGAGTGGGGAAGGACTGCTCTGGAGGGAGACCTGAAGAGGAAGTAGGAGACAAAAGCCAAGACCCAGTTGTGCAGGGGACCAGCCCCTTCCTGCCATCGGCCCTGCCCACCTCAGAACAGTCTGTCATTCACATGGCTATTTTCACAATATAGTTAGTGTCTCCCACTAAGAAAAACAGTACTTTTCATTCACATAATCCTTCCCTATAAGAAACAACCTGATGTAGAAAGAGAATTAGATTTATAGGTAACTAGATTGGGCCCCGTCTCTACCACATACCAAGTAACCTGGGGCAGGTAACTGTTTCCAAGCTTTAGTTCTGAAGATGATCCCTAATAATAACAGCATAAAACATTTGAACAAAACAAAGTTTATCAAACTCAAAGTACGTGAGAATCACCTGAAGGCTGTGATGAAAATGTGCGTCCCGCTCCACTCCCCGACATTCTAACACAGCAGGTCTGTGGTGGGGGGGGGGGGGTCAGGAACCCGCCCCTTTAACAAGCACCCTCCCACCCCCACCTCTGGGTGACACAATTCAGGTGGATCACCAGTTGGGAAACACTAGTAAAAGACGTATTTAAAATGCTTGCAGACATGTAATTTCAGCCCCTCAGTAACATTTTAAGGTGGGCAGGCCTGGCATTGTCGTCATGCAACAGACGGCAGAGGCAGTGCCCGAGCTCCACACGGACGCCTGTAAGGGTGAGAGACTGCATTTATCTTAAAATGCACAGAAATACGTTCATGTCCACCCACTAAACTGTACATTCCTTGAGGAAGGCAAGTCTTACTGGTTTTCATATCTCTGGGCCTTAACATAGCATAAATGTTTAACAAAGAGACCAATTTTTGAATTTTTTGAATATATGGAAATATCTAATATTTCAAACAAAGTACTTTGAAACATTTGTAGTTTTTCTCAGTCAACAAAAGTCCTGCCAAAAACCCTCAAGTTACAGTTTTCACAAAGCAGAAACCTTCCTTTGTTTCCTAACAGCTGTGCTAAAAGTAACTTTCTCACGGTGGGGGAAGGGTCATGAGGCCCGTCCACCCTGGAATGGAATGCCACTCCCTGCTTTGTCTTTGGGAGAATCGGACCCTGGCCAGGCCTGGCAGCATCACTTCCAGTTAACTGACCTTAGTTCTGACTCAGAAAGTTGACTCCCAGAGGTCAGACAGGGCCCTTATTCACATGGGACCAGTTTCTTAACTTGTTTTTTTGCAGGGGAGAGGCAGTCGTGAAAACCTTGAAATAAAAGGAGATTCATGTGAACTCAGAAGGCAATGTTAATGGACACATGTGAGTAAAAGAAGATTTTAAAACTGTTTTGCAAAACCAAGTATTTTATTTTCCCCTTATAAAATATCTTCTGCTGGGAATGTTTTGACTTGGGTACGGCCTGGCTTCAAGGGGCTTACATAATAAACCAAGAGATGACAGAGATTTTTGACGCTCACCAAGACCCAAATACACAGTTTATACAGCAGCAGCTTGTCCAAGGCCGTTTTTTTCATTCTGCATCAGCAGGGGGACATTTGGGAAAAGTCTGTATTCCCGTCAAAGGTAAACACAAGTTAAAATGGAAAGTGTGGCTAACGACAACACTTGTTACAGAGAAAACTGCACAAATTAATGTTACCCACTGACACAAGCTATCACATTTCATACCTGAGCCTCAGTGTCTACAATGCTAACTGTCAGGGTTGTGGTCTCTTCTCACAGACCTGATGGCAGCAGACGTGTTGAATCGTGGAACCTGCTTCCAGGGTGGAGACAATGCCTGGCCACCACGTTCACAGTGGTTTCTGACGGTACAATGTCTGCAACCACAACAGCACACACCGAGTCCCCAAGCACTTTCCTGGCCAAACCAGTTTAGAAACTTTTGTGTCATTCGCTCCTAAGTCAGGTGCCTCTTTTGTAATACATACTGAGGAAGGATTGTACCCTGCGTGGCATTTCTACCATTTCTACGTCACAGGCGGAGAACAAAGGAACATCAGCTGGTAAGATGTTTTATCAGGCTCTTGTCAAGGCAAAATACAGTGTTCCCCCAAAGGCCTGCTCTTCCCTCCGGTAAACAGAAGCACTGCACCCACTTCACAACCCAGCGAACCAAGCACTGGAGAATTTAAATCACCTCCCTGACGTCACCTAACCAGGAGTAAGAAAACAAACTGCCATGGGGCCCACATACCAAAACCAGCTGCCGCCAGCATGCTTCCTGAATTGAGGGTCTGTGGAAGACACCATGGGAAATGACATCAGTGTGAATCAAAGAAAACTTTCCTCAAACTCTGGAATGCGTCTACGTGCCTGTATTTGGATATGGATGCTGCAGACATTTTGGTGATGCACAGAACTGTGCTGCTCCCCAAGCCCAGGACAGGGAATCAGCAATCTCGATTCTGCAGCAAACTTTATGCCCCTTTCCCTTCCATGACTTGTGGATTTGGAATTTCCAGAACACAAAATGAGATGTCGTACGAGGATAAGAGATTTGAAATCAGGACTGTTTGAAATACCTGGTTGCTGTTTTTGTCAATATAACTTTGGGGCTGGACAGGGAAGGTGATGATGAATGTGCCACAGGACAGTCAGAGGCGAGAGCAGGTGGCAGAAGCCTGGCCTGTCCATGCCCCTGTGAGGGGGTGACTTTAGTGACAGCCCGCCTGGCTGCTCCAAACCACCGAGGACACAGACCAATGCTGGGAGTTACAGGAGCAGCTGAACTAATCAATTTGGAAGGGCACTTTCAGACTGACATGCTACATTCTGAGTTTCTGAAAGAATTACACGTTGTGGCCAACCAAAGACCTTGGAAAAAAGTTGAGATATTAAACTGTCTGACATGCTCCTATTTACAGGGTTTTAAAATCACTAACATGTCTGCAGCATGTGATATAAGAAAAATCTAATGGTGAAAACTGTCTTATACAATATGGGGTTGTGATATTCATTAAATAAAAAAACAAATAATATTAAATAAATAATAAAAGCAGTTTTAGAAAATTTATAAGTATCTTAAAAAAGAAAATGTAAAGATTCAATTTACTGAACAGCAAAAACAAAGCCCAAATCACCCTGACACAAATAATGATGACTTTTTAAAAATCTTATTTTCATGATAACATTTTGCATTTTGATGTATTTTTTTCCTCTTTTCTAAATATGTTTCGGACATTTATATATATATTCGGACATATATATATACATATATATATATATATATATATATATATATATATGTCCTATTGTATGTGTGTTTTGTCGTCTGAGTGCATTTATCATATTTGATTTAACTATTCCTCTGTTGCCAGAAAAACATTTTTGTTTCTACAAATATAAATAACATTGTTGTGAACATCTGTGTACAGAGTATTTTCTGCCTTTATCATTATTTATTAAAGATGGATTCCTAGCAACCGATTTTCACTAGCAAGAGGATCAAAAGATAAAACCAGTTAAAATTTTATTTCCGTTGCAAGCAGCACTTCATCGGTTTGGTGGTGCATTTTTTCACATTTGACTATCTGTGAAATCAGAAGGCCACATACGCCCCACGAGGTCAGACACCACTGTCTGCTGGGCATCTGTTACTGACCCGCTGTCCTTCCTGCGCGTGGGAACTTGGTGGTTACACATAGTGACAGCAGCTGGGGCACTGTGACCCTCCCCAGTTCAGCCAGGTTAGGGACCACCTGAAGGAGATGGAGAGTCCGGTTTTTCTCCAAAAACTTTCCATTGACACCTTCTGGTAAGATAAAGAAAGCCCATATCTCAAAATGTACAAAACGGGTTTTAGCTGCTTGGAGCTCACGCTGAAGAAAGGATACAGCATCTTCCCCTTGATGGCGCAGAGGACAAAATTACGTAGAAAAGCACAGACACAAACAACTCCCAGGAAAAGTGACACGGAGGAGTTGGACTCTGAATATAAAGAAGTTCGCTCATATTTCCCTTTGTATACATGCCCTAGAATTATAATAAAATTTCATATCTAAAGAAATTTAAAAATAACTCAGTAAGCAGAAAATAAATGCTGTAAATGAAAGAAACCGTGTCAAGTATACGGCAGGTTTTAATTCTTTCTTCATGATAAAATAAAGCTGCATGTTAAGGCCAATGATATCTCCAATCCCACAAGGAACACGGTCTTGCCAAGTTAATTTTTGAAAGTGTCATATCAATTTACAAACCAGCAATGTAAGATGGTGGCCAAATAGTTTTAAAAATTTTTAATTGTATTAAAATTCTATTAAATACAGAATCTATTAGAATATTGAATAATACAGAATATAAAAGTTTATTACTACTAGAGCATTAATATTTATGAAAGACGCCTTAAAATATAAATATCCACATGTCTTTCACCTTGTGTAAAATAGACACACGAAATTTGTTTGTGGTAAGGTACTACTTACTGCTGCAGTAGCAACTTAAAAATATAATATCATAAGGTAATATTTAAGCATCATATGTTTTTACATGAAACTATTCTGCTTTTTAAAAGGTATTTAGAGTAAAGGAACACTAATACCAGATTCGCCCACAGCACCTTCACTACTAATAGATCACAGTTTTCCTAAAATTGTCTCTTTAATTGTCAGTATAGTAACAACTGATTTCAGTCCAGATGAAGTAGGATGTGGAGATTCTGGAGAACACAGTAATAAAAATACGAAAGAAGTAATTTCACTGTCTGCGCACGTGCAGCACTGGGCCACGCAACACACGGCCCATCAATCAGAAACTTCCTGCCGTAGGCATTGTCATCACCCCTCATGACAGAGAAGGAAAGAGCTCTGAGGCCCACGACTCACCATTATAGTCTCAATTTGTAATAAAAAATTAAATCTCCTCTACATCAAGCAAACTTTCAATCTCTGACTTTTTAGATACAAAACCTAAAGAAAACACGAGGAACATGTAAGACAAATGATTCATATGCCTTACGAATCAATTGCTCCTTCAGACAATGCAAAAGAAAAAGAGTCACAGACACCAGTGCAGGCAATGCACACATTTCTCCCCCACCCTTGAGCGTGTTCAGTAGGCCCAAGAATTAAACTGACCCGAGACAAGCACATGCCGCTGGTCGGGGCAGACCCAAGTCCTCTGAGAACGGCGGCGGAGGGTGTGGACTCGACTTCAGAGGCTGGAGTTGGGACTTCACCGTTCTGAGCTGTGATCTCGGTGAGTGAGTGACGCTCTCTGTGCTGTGCCGGGCTCTGCAGAGGGCTGTTGGGAGTCAGCGTGTTCACCTGTGTAAATCCCGCGGAACAGCAGTCGGGCACTGTTTGCTCTTACTCGCTCCCCAGTAACAGCACTTCTCACTTTGTGTCCTTATTCGTTCTCCCCCACTGATCCGAGCGTCATGCCAGCCACACACTCTGCATCCTGCTTATAATTTAGCATTACTTTCTAAGGGGCAGCAGCGTCCAGTACGTGGTCCCACTGGAGTCAGCCCCGAACCGTCCACAGTCGCTCTGAAGCTGCATCTGAGGAGTCTGGGACAGCGCCAGCTGTGCGATCCATCACTGAGCCTGGGGGCAGGACATCTGTGTGACCTACAGCGGCTGCAGGTTCTGAGTAGGCCCAGTCCTTGTCCTGGGGTGGGGTGTCCGTGCTTTTCTACGTAATTTTGTCCTCTGCGCCATCAAGGGGAAGATGCTGTATCCTTTCTTCAGCGTGAGCTCCAAGCAGCTAAAACCCGTTTTGTACATTTTGAGATACGGGCTTTCTTTATCTTACCAGAAGGTGTCAATGGAAAGTTTTTGGAGAAAAACCAGACTCTCCATTCTCCTTCAGGTGGTCCCTAACCTGGCTGAACTGGGGAGGGTCACAGTGCCCCAGCTGCTGTCACTAGGTGTAACCACCAAGTTCCCACGCGCAGGAAGGACAGTGGGTCAGTAACGGATGCCCAGAAGACAGTGGTGTCTGACCTCGTGGGGCGTATGTGGCCTTCTGATTTCACAGATAGTCAAATGTGAAAAAATGCACCACCAAACCGATGAAGTGCTGCTTGCAACGGAAATAAAATTTTAACTGGTTTTATCTTTTGATCCTCTTGCTAGTGAAAATCGGTTGCTAGGAATCCATCTTTAATAAATAATGATAAAGGCAGAAAATACTCTGTACACAGATGTTCACTGTCTTATACAATATGGGGTTGTGATTTTCATTAAATAAAAAATTAAATAATATTAAATAAATAAAAGTACTATACACTTTCAGAAAATTTGTAAGTAGCTTAAAAAAGAAAATACAAAGATTCAATTTACTGAACAGCAAAAACGAAGCCCAAACCACCCTGACGCAAATAATGATGACTTTTTAAAAATCTTATTTTCATGATAACATTTTGCATTTTGATGTATTTTTTCCTCTTTTCTAAATATGTTTGGGACATTTATATATATATATATATTTATAATATATATTTATATATATATTATTTATAAAATATAATATAAAATTTATATAAAATATAAAAAATATATATATAAAATTAAAGTCCTATTGTATATGTGTTTTGCCGTCTGAGTGTATTTATCATGTTTGATTTAACTATTCCTCTGTTGCCAGACAAATTTTTTCGTTTTTACAAATATAAATAACATTTCTATAAGGAATGAAGGAGAGCCTTCCCTCTCACCCCTGCCCTCCACCTAGCCTCCCACCAATCTCATTTCTAAGTTTTCATTCGGATTGCTTGGTTTCTGATGTAGTGTAGCTGGCCATTAAGCTCTGTCTTATTTACCCAATCATCAGGTTGCTTTTCCCAAACTATACGAGAAATGTAGTTTTTAAAGTTTTTCCTTTTCAATTTTTTTCTAGCTGGTGTTTTTGTGTCTACATTTTTCAGGTCAAATAAGTTTTTCCTAAAATATCCTCTGCACAAAGTACAATGGTGTATCCTCAAGTCCTTTCATTCAAGATTGTTTGATCCCAAGTAAAGAACTCATTTTTCTGGCAAGGAATCGCCCCCCTTCAGTGAACCTGCCCTTTCGGCAGTGACCAGCCTGGTGTTCACAGCACCTGTGACCTGAATGGCCGCGTGCGGCATCCGTGCAACACAGTGTCCTTCCCCTCTTTCTGTAGAAGAATTCATTCCCAGTCAGACCAGACCATATTTAGAGAAGGGAAAGAACTTGTGGTAGAGAGAAGCCATGGTGACCTAGCCTTGTGCAGACACCTGGATTTGATACAAAAAGACCTCAGCTCTGAGCCAACCCACACTTACCCTGCACACACAGCAGAGCTCAGAATGGAATTTACCTGGTTTTAAAGATTAACTTAGTAAATCCCTTGGTTTATGCCTAAGTGTTCAGCAGGAGGGAATACAGTTAAATGTTAAGATGTAAATGCAGGTGACTACGAGAAAATTCTGAGATGCCCTAAATTAAATTACAGCAGCCAGAGGGTGGTTGGAAGGGAGGTGAAGTGTTAATTAGTTAACAGCTGCAGACAGAAACCAACAAAGGCGATGACATTCCTGAGCAGTGCTGATGCTCTGAAGTAACTTCCAGGTGGCTAGTTCCCAGCTGCTCTAGGGAGAGCATCCCTGACAGGCGAGCTGCCCACGGCCAGCCCACAGGGCAAACACTGCTCCCTGACAGACTCCACTCCCATCCCAGAACCAGCTGCTTCACCTTATCCCACCCCCTCCATCTAATGGCAGTTCTTTCAAAACAACTTACATCTTTCTTCCCCCTACTGTTTCCATAATGGCGCCCACCATCTCCAGGAGGAGACCGCACACCCCAGGACTTGGTCCTTCCCTGCCTAGCACAAGGCTCAATAAACATTTTCTTTTAGAAAAGCTTTCAGCCTTGCAAGTTTTTGTTTAACATAGGGTATGCTAGTATCAGGACACTGCTGAAGTAATAGTTTAAGGAATAATTCATGAAAGCAGAATTGTAAAAGTGTATGTATACAAGGGACTATACAAAACTATTAACAGTGGTTACGGTTAGCAGTTGATTCTTATAAGGCTCAGGTTCTTTTTACAATTCTCAATTCTTCTTATAGAAATGCACACTTTTTTTAACTTTCTGTAAATGAACAAGTATTACTTGTAAAGTAGAAATTCAAATATATTTTTAAAGGATAGAGTTATTAGCTTAAACAATTTTGAAAATTTTTTAAATAAAAAAGGTTTTAAAACATTCCAGATATTTAATAAACCCAAAATGTCTATTCTTGTTTGTTCGTCAAAAAAAAAAATCACTAAACTGCACGTATCTGAGATATTCTATTTCCCCCCTTAATACTTGTCCTCATCTTCAGGTATAATAAAAATGTATACTTTTACAAATATATTCATTTTACCTTATGCTTTTAACTTCCTGTTTGAATAATGATCTGCTCAACTATAGCAGTCTGTCAGCAAAAGAACATTACAAAAAATACTAGTGACCCTGGAAATCTTTGCTCTCCAGAATTCTAGAACGTGAGCTGTGTCCACACTTGAAATCCATCCTTCCTTATCTTCCATAAAGGTCGCCTTCAGCTGGGTGTTCCTGAGAGCGGCCCCTGCTGAATCCTACCTGCCCCTCACCAGCACTGTTTGGCGGAGCTCTCACTGTCCCAGCATTAAAGAACCTCGCGACCTTTCTCTGGCTCCGCGTCCCGCTTCCTATGGTACTGACTGTAGGGCGTTGCCAAGAGACCGGAAGAGCATCCAGTGAGGTGATGAGCACCAACACAGAGCCTGAGCCTGGAAAGGACTTGGGAGCCAGCGGGTCAGAGCTCCTTTCCACGACATGCTGGGTGAGGGCCAGTAGCAGCACTCTCCCTAATGTCACTCAGCAGGCGGAGACTCAGTCCTTCCTGAGGCCGCACCTCTGACTGCTGGGCAGCGCTCACTTCTTTTGCATTCGCGTTCCTACTTGTCCCACTGCTACTGTTACCACTTCCAATTTCAGTATGCTGGCACAGAAATGTCATATGTATTATGTCCTTTCATCTTAACAAAAATCCTTTGAAGTAGGGAAACCCCAAATTGTTATCCCCATTTTGTAAATGAGGAGACAGACTCTGAGAGCTCAGGTAAGTCGCCCTGGAGCCCAGCTGGCAAACGCCAGCCCACAACGCAGCTGGCCACCAGCCTCTTGACTGTACAGTCATCATGCTGTCCTTTGTCACCAAGTTTTCTTGTGCTGAACCAAACTCTGCTTCTTTGGGGCCCTCCCTCCATTAACGCAGATCACTGTCCTGTGACAAGAACTCCACTGAGGTCCCCTCCCAACTCCTCCGATTCCGGTAATTTTTAGAAAGAATGTAACAAAATTCTCCAGGAGGTTAAAAAGAAACCACACAATTCTACAATGTATCTGCTTGGACTGGGTTCAGCTACCAGGGTCAGGAAACCCATGACGCCTGTGGCCACACTGGGAAGAAAGTCACCAGGGCTGGCAGGGTGACCTCACACACCACGGCACCACCTTCACTGCACCAGGGGCACTGACAGGGCTAGGAACCTTATCTACTGAGAAAGAATTGTAATCGCGATTTAAATAAGCACATAAAAACAAGCCCAACGCATCGTCACTCGTGAATAACAGCATATTAAAACCAAACTGAGATGCCACCACACAACACCCACAGGAACACCTACAATTAAGACAACATACAGCACCAGTGCTGCTACTGAGTGACTGAAACTCATACATCACTGCTGCCGAGGCAACATGAGCGCCAGGAAGTCACCTGGAGTCGCTGTCGTCGGGCCGCTAATTCCTACAATCAAGAAGGAGGGGCTTGAGGAAACGGTTCTGCTCTGGCTCCAACTCGCCTGGGAACTTAAACGTGTGAACTGCCAGTCCTGCACAGTACCTGGATGTGCCTCAGACATCCAGGCGACTCTGGATGGCCCCTAAGGCCTGAGGGCAGACAGAACGTGCACGTATCCAAACCACCTACAGCCAGAGGATCACCATCCAGGACAGTCCCGAGGCCACGAATTCAGGACTGAGTCTTCTCAAGACTGTTCTTCTCACTCTAAGAGCGCCTAGCTTTTCTTTCTTATCGGGAACCTCTGGGTATTGCCCAGTTGTGTTTCTGGTTTGCGAACCCTAAGACCCTTGAATGAATCTTTATCACTTCTAGTCAGAGCCTCCAGACTCTTTGAGTTCCTTTGACAAAAGTGATGCAGCCCCTTTGGGAAACAGTTCGGAAGTTTCCCACAAAGGTAAGCACACACTTACCAAACGACAAAACAACACAGCAGTCCCACTCCTGGATGCAAACATACATCGACGCCAAGACCTGTATGCAGATGTTTATAGCCGTTTTATTCTTTAATTTTTATCTATGAGAGTCCCAAACTGGAAACAACTCCAAAGTCAACCAACTGGAAGTTCGCTGTGGCAGTTCATATACTCAAATACTACTCGGTAATAAAAGGAAGACACTCCAGGAAAACAGGAAAGCAGGACAAAGGCTCAACACAAGCATACCTTCGTGTGCTGCTGTCACTGCGAGGATGTGAGGTCACTGGAGGGAGGAGTGTGAGCGGCTGAGCAGCAGCAGACGCGGACCACACAGCTGGTATGCTACGCTAAGGCTTAAGTTTGCGTTTTTGGTAAAGGGATAATTTCTACAATTTGGGCAGGACACGGCCAACAGGCAAGTATGAGATACAGTTAATACAAAAGAAAGTGACTGTTCCACAGAGCATGAATGACTTCCTCTCCAGGAGCCCTCACCTGTACAGGCAGGCTTGGCAGTCCAAGCCAAGGAAGAGGAGTGAGAATTTTCCGTTCTAATTTTCCACAGTGTGATTTAACACATAGGATAGGTGAGCCACAAGTGGGTTTTATGTCATTTCTGTGTGCTTGCATTTAAATGTCCAGGGTCTTTTTCAACATGCAGGTGAACACATTATTAACATCAGAGTACAGACTGAACGGACGCTATCAGAAAAATAACAATGCTTTTTCAAGGAATCAAAAAACTATCTCTGGGGGGGGGGAACACAGTATTTTCTTCTGTCAACAAATAAAGCTTTAACTCTACAGTATTTTACTCCAGGTTTTTACTTTAAAATATACCTTCATAAGATGAAAGCCAAGAAGTTTAACACATCAATGGTTTACAGACAACTATTCGAGAAAGTAAAGCTTGGTTGAACAAAGCCCATCAGGATGGGTTGGCAATAAGGAGTACACCAGATGGAAATACAAAGTAGGAAGAAGAGCGGGATTGTACCAGTAGGGACAAGGCGGAACCAAGGAGGCAGAAGAGGTGGGGGAAGGGAAGCTACCAGGTTACAAGGATGGAGCTTACCACCAAGACTGCCTTTGCAACAAGCTTGTCCTGGGCGGTCCTGAGCGCTCTGCCCGGCCTGCAGGCTCACAGAGGGAACCAGAGGAGCACGTTGGAGGGGAGAGATGCCCGGCTAAAGGAATCACAACAAACGGAAGAGCAGACATGGCGCAATGAATCGGCTCCAATAGTTTGTAACCTCTTCTTCAAGAGCTTGTGACCCACTTGGCCTCACTGAATTTGTGGCTGTGCCGTGTGTGTCTAAACTCAGCACACGTCTGAGGCTCTGTTTGATGTGTTTACTTCATCCACCTGTGCCCCAGTTCTGGTAACTAGGCTTTACTGCAAGCCAAAACCCTGGTGCCTATTTTGACTTAATTCAGATTGAAAAACAGTCCTGCTTGTTCCATGTGTCAATGTCATTTTCTGTTCGTTTTCTTGGTACTTCAGTCTTTTCAGAAGTTTCTTGGCTTTGGAGTCCTGACTCTGAGTAATGAGCAACTAAATGTAAATTCTATTGCCAAGGGTACTTTCACTGGCTCTAATTAGATGCCAAGTAATTTTTAAAAAGTTAAGTACCGTTCATATCAGCAATGAACTCAAGTTCAAAGTACTGGTTTGATCCTTTTGAAAGAAATAAAGGAATTTACTTTAGGAATGATGAACATTCAGCAACCATATATTATTAGACAAAATTCAGTCAACTATTTCAAGGGAGAAAAAAGGGAAAAATTCTTTACTTACCACCTTTGTACACTTGACTCAAGTAAATGTGATTATAATAATAAGGAAATAACTAATAAAACCAACTGGAACTCAGAGGAAGTGTGAAACAAGATTAGGAAAACTTATATATATTAAATAAGTTAATAAATTTTAGGTAAACTCATCAGAACAAACTGCCATTGGGAGGACCCCTTCCTCTCAACACAAACACATGGATCAAACACAATAAGGGCATCTCGGACACAGTGTCAAGCTAGAAATCAACAGGAGAATCTCCAGACAGCAGAAATAAAGGCATGGAAACCGTGGGGCAGTGAGTAGTGAGCGGGAGCAGAAGCCAACACAGCTGACCCTGCCGGGGGCACATACGGGTTTGCCAAGGGTAGGCTTGCTTCGCACCACTGCTGGACAGTAACTGATAATCATGTCCCTCCCCGCCCAATTTTCAGTGTCCTGATCAGATGATAAATTGTAAGGTCCTCCTAGCTACAGGACACGTTGAAACCAGTTTGAGGCTTGGGAGTGGGATACTGGGATGCTGATAAACATAAACGAAAAGCGCTGTGGCTGAAAGACCAAACTGCAAACTTCCTGCACACAACCAGGAGTCCTAAGGAGCTGACCTTTTCATGAAATGGAAAAGCTTCAGCCACCGACCCTGCCTCGGACCCTACAAGGAAGCTTGGGCAGAGTTGAAGGCATCCCCAGGTAGCCAGCACCTCAGCCTGTGCGTAGCTGTGGAGCCCGAAGTCACCCTGTGTGCTTGGCTCGAATGATCCTCAACTGAGATATGCTCGTTAAAACTCGTCTCGATGTGATGAAACCCACCAGTCTGGGCAGAGGCACATGTGAAACCGGGCTGTGGTTAAGAGTCTACATCCTGAGTACACAGCCAAAACCTCCAAGTCAAGCCCTGCTAGAGACGAATTTATAGCTTAGAGATTGTAATCCACTTGAGGAAATGAATCACTATGAGAAAGTACTAGCAGACACAACAAACAGAAAGAAGAATTTGTAACCAAGGACAGGAAAAAGGATACAATATAGTCTAAGAGATATTCTGACATAAGTATTTATAAGAAAAGAAAGGATATAAATCATGATGAAGGAACAAGACAGTATTTTAAATAAGCACAGACAGATCTGTGAAGGAGCCAAACGGAATTTTCTACCAATAAAATATATACTCATAAGAAAAAAAATACTGAATGAATAGATTTCAAATCTTTTCTACTTAATTAGTTTATCTACAGCTCTAGTGTGTTTTGTTAGTTAACTCAGGAGATAAATTCTGGAATATACAGTATTTTTAAACAGGAAAGAAAATTAATTCCCTCCCTTCCAGAATTACACAAGGAAGCTAGATGTGTTTTATTCATGCTTTTACAGAAATTGACTCCAAACTCTGGTTCTTAGTTCTGGATGCCATACTAAATTTCAAACATATGTAGCATGAGTTTGAAGTGATTTCTAATACGGTGCATAAATTAAAATTAAAATGCACACATATAAGCACATTCCTCAGTAACCCCCCCAAAAGAACAATCCTATCACACATTCAAGTTATAGCAATGCATAGTGGGCCATTAGCTAGTCAGTCAAAGGACTACTTTATGTCATGACTGGTACATATTCTAAATTTAAGATATAATCAATTATATGTTCACGTTTATGATTCAAGCTATTATTCTGGGGATGTATAATAATCTGGTTTGCAATTGAGAACAAGGACATATGGTTATTTTAGTAAAACTATATATCTAATAATATCACTATGACATAAATGCAGGTTATTTGTCTTCTTTTAAAATACTTTTATAATTTTAGATGCTTTAAAATGCCAGGTTAACAATTCCTCTCCTTTTACCAGTAAAACATAAGAATAATAAATTATGTAATGATGGATATTCAAGTTTTCTTTCTAAATAATCTGAAGTGTAATGTATTTGACATTACAGTTCTTTCTTTCAAATCTATAGCAAATAAATGCAAGACAGTAGTGGATGTTCAACAGGAGTGAGAGTCTTCAAATAAGTTACTGTTACTTGTTAAGTGCCTCTGAAAACCGAGATCCATGTCAAGAAGTACTAATAATGAATTCACATACAAAAGAACCACTATGTCATAAAAGACTTTTATTCACTGGGGAGGCCAAATAGTCTTTTAAAACTAAAAGAATAAAGTTAGGAGCAAAATAACAAAAATATATTTAACATGAAAAAATAAAGGCAGTGTCCTTATGAACTTGTACTATTTCCCGGCATAAATTGCAATTCTGAAGCTTCTGGGAGGAAATATTCGAAATGGGTCCCTTTCCAAAAATACCTTGCCAGGCATCTTAGAATTTTCTCAGATTTAATACATTGAAGAGGATAATTAGATAGAAAGGACATCTATATTTGTTCTAAGCCTTTCTTATGGATAAAATGGATTAAGGGAAGGCAACACACTTTGCAAAATGCTGATTGGATAAGTTTATACCAACAATGGATCAATATTTAAATCAAACAAATAAACAAGTTTGATTTAAGAAAACTGAAACAATCCATTTTTCTCCAGTCCATATTGTTGGTAACTGCTAATAAGACTTAGCTACTATCATCATCCAAATAGATTCTCGCACTGGCACTAACCTGATACTTAGCTGGAACCAACTCTAAAATGGCAACATCGGTGCAAATTAATGAATGGAGTTAATTAAACTGTCCTCATATTTAATATTATTTTGATATTAAAAAGCCTAATTCCATGAAAGAAATTAAAATTTTACTGTTTTCTTATGAGCCCAATAAGAGGCCAAATATGCCAACAGACCATGGCCAAGTCGTATATAAAAGTAGAACCATGACCCCCAACTTGTAGCAACCTGCCCAGGAAACAGCCCCTGTACCTGCAATACACAGCCTCAGAAGCCAGGCTGTCAAACTTGCAGACTGCTATCTCTAGTGACAATCTGGGAAGCTAAACAACAACTTCTGTAACAATTAGCCCCAAATGTCCAGGACTTGATTAAAAAACTGACAAGCTTCCCTAATTTTTGTCCATACTTCCGACTTATTACCAAGCACAGAACACCAAATACACACCCCTAACCAGGGATGCCTGGCTCCTTGTCAGCCTGCCTGCCCATAACTTCCGCTGGCCTCCAATCAGGGCACACCTGAAGACTTCCCTTTTTTTTTTACTAAAAGCTTTCCCCTGGTCTGCCTACCTTTGAGTTTTTGCCAAAATGCAAGCATCGGTGTCTGATGCCATTTCTATAGCAAGCTCAGAATAATTAGCCTTTGCTTTTCTGATCCAGTTGGTCTTCCTTTATTTCCACAAACCTATACAACAGAAAGTATTGCTAAGATTAATATTTCACAGAGAATTAATAGCTAACAATTGTTGAGCCCTTATCATGAACCAGGCACTGTATTAGATTTCTTACATGCACTGCCCAATTTAATTTCACAGTAAAGATAACAATACCTTCTGATATTGGTACAATATTCATTTTACAGAAGAGGAAACTGAAGCTGAGAGATGTTAATTAACTTGATACACAGGTAATGAGTGGTTAAGCAAGGAGTGAAAGAAAGACACATTCCAAAGAGGGTAACTCTTAACCATGCTACTAAACTCAATTTGAAATATGGTGATAGCTGCATGTTTCTACTGCTTCCATAAGAAAATAGAAAACACAAAATTAACAGTGTCTCCATCTCATGCATGACTGAATAAAATACTGTATGATAGAAGAGGAAGAGAATTTGGAATTCACTTACACCAATCTCCTCTTTTTATAGATTGCGTAAGTGAGGCTTAGAGAGGTGAGGGTATCACGCCCAATATTATGACATCTATTGAACAGAGACAAGGCAACACTACAACCCAGATCTTCTGACTCCCAGCCCAGATAGCCACATGCCTCCTAGGAGAACGTTTGCCTGGGGAGATTTATAACTCCACAAAGACTTCATGCAACTATGTAACGCCAGCACATTCCAAACACATATTATATAACACGGCTAAACACACATCTTTTGTGGAGACAATGAACTAAATGTTATTTAAGAGGCCATTGAAGTTCAACAAATATTTATTAAGTGCTAACAATGAGTTAGGGCACTGTTTCACTTAAGCTTCACTAGTGAACAAAACAAAAAAGAACCCTATCTTAATTGGTTCACATTCTAGTAGGAAGAAACAAACATTACACAATAGATATATTAAGTAGGCAAATTATACAATAGGTTAGAAGGTAATATGGGCTACCATAAAAACAAAAGTAGAGCAAGGTTAGATTGGGAGTACAAATTTGGGACAAGGAGGGCAGATTTTAATTTTAAATAGGGTGATCAGGGGCAGCCTCCGTGAGAAGGCAATGCTTGAGTCGATTCTGACAAAGTGAGAGAGTTAGTCCTATGGATGTGGTAGAAAGAGTGTTACAGGCAGAGGGAATAGCCAACACAAAATCCTGAGGAGAGAGTGCCCATGTTTGGAGAGAATGGCATAGAGGGCACTGAGAATATATGCTGAGACCAGAACTGTAAACCAATATACGTCTAGGGGGCTTCTGACACTGAATTAACTTTATCAATGACGTATAAACTACGCATTCCCTATTCATTATAACTCCACAGTATCAAGTCAAAGAAGTGAGTGTACAATAGTCCCCTCCTTACCTGTGGTTTCATTTTCTGTGGCTTTAGTTACCTATGGTCCGAAAATATTAAACGCAAAATTCCAGACACAAACAGTTCGTAAGTTTTAAATTGCATGCCATTCTGAGTAGCGTGATGAAATCTCTCGTGATCCCACTCTGTCCACCTGGGATGTGAATCGTCCCTTTGTCCAGTGTACATGCTGCATTAGCTCCCCTCCTGTTAGTCACTTGGTAACCCTCTCAATTATCAGATCAACTGCTTGTGTTTGAGTCACCCTTATTTTATTTTGTAATGGCCCCAAAACGCAAGAGTAGTGATGCTGCAATGCAAATATGCCAAAGAGAAGCTACAAAGTGCTTCCTCTAAGTGAAAAGATGAAAGAAAAAAAGTCGTATGCTAAGATTGCTAAGATCTATGGTAAGAATGAATCTTCTAGCCATGAAATTGTGAAGAAGGAAAGAGAAATTCTTGCTATTTTGCTGTCATACCTCCAACTGTGAAAGTTACAGCCAGTGTGTGTGACTGATGCTTAGTTAAGATGGAAAAAGCATCATACTTTATCACAGGTAAGTATGTATAGGAACAAAATAGTATATCCAAGGTCTCAGGCATCCTCTGGGGGTCTTGAAACACCTCCCCCAGGGATGAGAGAACTACTGTAGTTCTTTCTCCGACTGTCACTATATTATGACTATCAGAACAAAAAGCGCTTTGAAGCTCTCGTCTGTTTTGTCAATTCAATCAGTTGTGTAAAAACTGCACGTGAATTGTATGTTAATGATTTGAATCATGTGCTGAAGTCCCTTCACCAGACTTTTTAATTCTGTCAGTAGTGGTGAGGATGGGAAGGGAGGAAGGGGCTGTCCCTGGGCACAGAAGTTCCTTAATGCTCTCCGTGATGTCCACATGCAGCCACGGTGCAGCAGCACTATTCCGGTAGCTGTAAAAAGAGGCTTTTCTCACTCCCGCTCTCAGCATGCTCATTATCCTTGCAGCTCCAGTTCACGTCAGTGCCCATCACACCAGAAACTCCAAAACCACAAATCCCCTGCACAGAAGTCCTGGGACCCCTCCCGGCCACCCCACCGGAGGGGAAAGGCAGGACAGGCCACATTTCTCCTTTGCTGCCCTATTCAAGAGCTCCCCACAATACCAACAAACAAGATTGGTGTGGATGTCAGATGACTGAAAAGTTTTGTGTCAGAGGAAGGGTGAGAGAAGAGGGGAGCCACGTGGTGGCATCAATTGCACAACAAAAATTTTTAAGAACAAGTCCACCTAATATTTAATTTCATATTTTGGCATTGTCATGGTAGAAAATATTCTGTCTCTCCAAATCTTGTTTCATTTTATGTGTGCCTGGCACATCTTTGGGACACAATAGCTATTTCTTATATGAATGAATGAATGAATGAATGAATGAATGAATGAATGAATGAATGAAAGAGGGCTGAACACAAAAAGCCCCCCACCCATCCTTTCTCAATCCCTCCAATCTTGTTCCCAGAGGCAATGACACTGACCTCACAGCTATTCTCCTCTCTTAAATAATGCACTTATGCCGCTAATTCTGGATGGATCAATGTTAGATTTTGCATACTCACTTCCTGCCAAGATAGGTATGAATTTTACTAAAATAATCACCCCCAATTTCTCTCCCTGTATACCTAAGCAATTATATCACTACTGTTAGCTTTTCCATTGATTACATGTATTCTTAAGCTCCTTTTTCTTGTTTCAACCGCAAGCAGTATCTCTTCACTTTGTCAAATAAGAATATTGTATCCCAGACCCTTCTTGTTACCTCTCTTGCTCTTCTACAATTAACATTTACAACCTGCTTTGTAACCGTAGGTAAGGGATTCTTGCTGTCTACAGCTGGACTGTAAATTTGGAAATCAGAATCTACATATGTACATAAACACTGTTTTCTGCCCAGGCAAGTTCTATTCTATGACTATACTTGTTTGTCTGTACACGTTTTCTCATATGCTCCCACCCGTATTGGACTTTTAACAGCCTTTTTACTTTTACTTTGAATTGTCTACTGTTATGGCATCATTATAATAGGTTCTTCTCACATTTACAGGATACAATCACATCTAGAGACTCTTTTTTAATTTTTTTTACGAGAGGTTCTTACAGCCCTGCAGTCTTTCAGTCTGGATGAGTGGCTCTCAGACCTGCTGCAGAGCTGTCGTTCTGGGACTTACCTTTGTTGATTTTCTGAATTGGTTCTATTGTTCATAGAGCTAACCTGCTCCAATTTTTCGGATAATTCCCTTGTTTTGCCAGCCTACATTCTCAAGTAACATCCTGAAAAAGAGTATTTGAGAGACAAAGCTTTCTCAGTTTATGTTTAATTTCCTTTTTTCATTCTACCCCTGTATTCTATTGATAGTTTTGCTTGGTATAAAATTCCAAATTCACAGTCATTTTCCAGTGGAACTTTGAGGGCCTTGCTTGTCTCCTAATATCCAGTTCTGATGATGAGAAGCCTACAGCCAGCCTGATTCTCATGCCTTTATGGAGGAAGCTGTATTTGTTCTCTGAAAGCTTTTATCATCTTCCCTTTAGTCTTGTGAACCTTAAATTTCACATGCACACATGTAGACTTTTTTCTTTCTCCCACTTAGTAGATGATAGGTCTTATACATTTGCACACTAATGTCTCCCTTTAGTTCTGAAAACTTTTTTTCTTGTAAGTTTCATTGAACTATTTTCTCTGTTCTATCTGGAACTTTATTCTGATGTTGAAAACCTCGATCAATGCTTCATGACTTATCTCTTCTGTCATATATTTTGTCTCTGACTGTTCTCTCCTTTTTTCTTTTTCTCTAATCTTGTAATAATGCAAATAGAGCCTAGAAGTTGACCTTACAGTAGTGAGACAGAGAAATGAGTGGTAAACGTTAGGAAAGGGAAATCTTACTCTACCTTTGAGGTTATTCTGGCTGGGCTAAATAAATTGACAGATTAGCAGGAGAAAAAACAATTTAAAGTTTAATAACAGGTATCTCCTGTACACACGGGAGAGCCCTAGGAACACTGAGTAACTTGCCAAAATGGCGGAAGCCATCACCTTAAATACCGTCTTCAACTAAAGACAAGGTTTTGTGGGCAGACAATCAGCTATGGCAGGTTACCAGGCAAAGCACAGGACACAAGACTAAGGTTGTTCCCGATTTAAGTTGGTGCCACCTCGCGGAGGAAGACGGCAGGCCTGGTACAGTGAGGGAGACACCATCACAGATGGAGCTTTCACTTGTAAACGTAAATGTCCTTTACAAAGGTACCGCCTTCTTGGTTTTCAGAGCTTCTCCCATGTCTGCAGTTCTTAAAATTAACCAGCCTAAAACAATCAATACCCCAAGGAGGCATATATTGGGGTGGCAAACTGCTCCCTCTTCTAAGTCATGTTTCTGCCTTCCACTTAGTCCCCGGCTTATCCAGCATCAGCCCCGCGGGCTCCGTGCACCAGTGATCACCTATTACGGGTGTGTCCCTCTCGCTTTATTCACCACTGGAAAATACTGCAAGAAAACTCAAAGTGAAAACAGGCGGGAAGGCAGACTCGTACAAAGTGCGTAGGAACATTCCTCATGGGAACATTGTCAGTCCTCCGTTTGGGCGCAGCTTTCAGGGACTCAGGTCCTTCAGAGGGACGATGCTGTGGGTATTAAGAGAGAAGTAAGTTCATGCTTCACTTTCTGAAACCACCTCACAGGAAAATGAATGCCAAACCGCCAGTACGTCAAGGAGGAAAGACACAGAGGCCTGCAGAACAGCGCGCACCTGTGTATCCATTCTCTCACGGCGCGAAGCGCTGGAGGCAGGCTGAGTCCCACCGGACCTCAAGTACCTGCCAAGGGCACGTTTGTGCAAGGACCACGCTCAGCAAAACTGGAGAACTGGAGGGAAAAGACCTGTCCGAAGAGAATCGCGGCGCCCGTACCTCACGGGTAAGAAGAGCGGAGCGCGCGGGCAGGGCTGCGGCCGCGGGTCCCGTCAGCGAGCACCGCCGGCCGGGCCCTCCCGGGCGGCCTCGGCAGCGCCGGGCACCTGGCTCTGAGCGGCGGCCCTCACAGCCCCGGGCGTCCGCGGGCCGCGCGCGTCCTGCAGCCGGGAGGCCGCGGCGGCTGAGGCGACTGAGGCGGCCTCGGGTGCGGAGCGCGGTCGCCGCCTCGCCGTCGCCGCCTCGCCCGCCGGCCTCAGCGCCGCGAGGGGCCCGCCGGCCGCGCCGCGCCAATCGCCGGCCTCGCACCTGCGAGGAGGCGCCGCCCCGCCCACCGCGGCGTCCGGAGCGTCCCCGGCGTCGGCCCGCGCGGCAGGGGCGGAAGCTGCGCCCAGAGCGACCCGGCGCCGGGCCCGCCGGCCGCCTAGCCGCGGCTTCCGGGCGCCGCGACCCCCGACCCGCGACCCCCGACCCCGCCGGGCGGCCCCGCCGGGGGAGGCGGTGGCTGTGGCGGCCGCGCTCCATGCCGGTGTGGTGCTGCCGCTGCTCCCTGCCCGGGCATTTCAGGTGACTTCCCCGCCGGGGAGGGACGCGGCGGGGGCGCGGGGGCGCGGCCGGGCCGGGGTGGAGGGGTCCGGGCGGGGCGGGCGCCGGGGTGCGCGGCCTCCCTCCCCCGGCTCCTGCGGGCTCGGGGACGCTCCGAGGCAGCCCCTGCCCCCGGCGCCGTGCCAGGCCCGAGCCGGCCGGGCTCGCGGGTGCAAAGTTCCAGGGAAGGGGCGCCGAGCACCCCCTTTTCAGTTTTTACGTCTTTTAAGTTGCCGGGCGGAAGGGAGGTGGGAACCATGTTTTCCGTGTGACGATCTAGTTACCGGAGGCGCGGACTTGGCAGTCGCTGGAAGCCGTGCCTACTGAGGAAACCTGAAAAGCGTGGCGGCCAGACTCCCGAGGGAAGGCTCCAGGGACGACGCGTCTAAAAACAAAAGTGCACGCGTGTTCGAGACGTGGCAGTTAGGGACAGAGAGACCGAGGACACTTGCAAGTGGTTTCAACCCCGTGGTGACATGTTCAGCTCAGGCAGATTGGTCAAGTGCCTTATTTTCCATATACGAATGACCAGAATCGTGACGCGTAAAACTTCTTTTTGTGTCCAATGTGAAACTCTCATCATGGGTTCTTAAGTTGGAGTTCATGCATAGAATTTAAGTGGGCCATGAACTTGGATGTAAAGGAAGGTAGAGCAAGCGCTGTTTTCACTAAACTTTAATAACCTAATGTTATTTAATATTTTCTATTATGAATAGAAGCAACAAATCACAGTAATATTTGTGACTGTCATCACGAGAAACCACATTTTCTTATCACGTTGCAGTTGCAGATATCTAGAAATACTGTTAATGCTTATTTCTTCAAAATTACAGTAGTTATTAAATATCACTGAACTTGTTATTTAAGAGAAGCACATACAGCCATTCCTCTTTTTATGGCGTTTCACAGGTGCTGTAATTTTTATAAACTGACGGCAAGACCCTCCACCAGCAAAAATATTTCCACTCGCTTGATTGCGAGGCCGGCTCTGTGGCCGTGGTCTGGATCTGAACGAGCAATGTCTCCGAGGTGTGCCTGCATAAACACAAGTCACAAGTTTACTATTTAAAACTGTTGTAATATAATTGGTTTCCTTGTGAATGCTTATGTATCTTTTGTGTGTTTAATATTACTCGAAGAAGAGGTCCTGAGCTTCGCGAAATTGCAAAAAGGGTGTAAGGCACAGGAAATTCAGAACCCCTGTTGTAATGGAGAACAGCAATCTAGGCTTGCCTGGCTTCTCAGTTTTGTAGGAGTGTCTAAATTCTGGATATTTTAAAAATTGGTTTTATATAATAAACTGCTGGGTTTTAAGTTGTAGGCAATTTTGTTTGTTACCTACTCTATAGACAGTGGCTTTAGAGTGTCAGATACACTTTGGAGGGTCTTAGAAAACAGGTTCCCCTAGCAACTTAACTGCAGCCCCTGAGAAAAGAACATGCATTTCTGAAAGTGCTGTTCAAAAGCCTTTTGATACCTTTTGGGTGCAGCCGAACTCCAGGGACACAGCCTGGGGTCATGTCCATTCAGCTGACCCCAGGTGGCAGGTATCATATATTCACTTCTTTGTAAAGAGATTGGGAGGAGGGGATGAAAACAAGGTATTTGCTAAATTTCGATCTTGAAGGGTAAAGGAAAACAAGCCAGCTCACCAGAAAATAAATATTGTGATTAATAAACCCTAATTTCATTGTACAAACAGCGATATTGTACCTAAAATTTTTACAAACAAACATTAATATTTAAAAAAGCTCCTTTAGGAAGAAGTTTATAATTTACTAATTTTTTTTCGCAATTTCATTAGAAACACGCAATTTCACTTTAAAACAGATTGTGACAACATCTATATTTGGATCTTGTCTAATATCTGAAAGGATAGGTATTGTGAGAGCTGTCCAGTAACTTCCCGAGGGAGAAAACCCTATAGTTCCTGTTCATTTGTCACATTAGAACCTTCTTTTCATAGGGTAGTATCAATTGGGTACCAATGTAGGGTCATGCTTCCGAAAACTATAAAAATTCAGATAATAAGCATTTCATTTTGATTTGATCATTTAAAGACATATTGTTAAATGTGAGAAAAGTCTTTTTGTTACCCAAGTATTATGCCTATGCCATCCTTTTAAATTTGTTTTGAGACTTTGGACCATAATGTTTCAGAACATTAAAGGGCTTCCAAAATGGAAGGCCTCTAAAATCATCTTATATTTCAAACTCGTAACTTGAGGCCTAACAATAGGGTAACTGTTTTCCCATGTGTATGAAGTGCTGTTCTCTACTCTTTCCTAAAATGTAATTTTATATATATAGTCATTCCAATCTAACTAGTGCTCCCAAATAAAGGAAAAGTAGATTTTATTATTCAAAATAAATATTTATTTTTTTGGTGAGGAGGAAAGCGTCCTTTATTCTAGATCAGAGCAGCTAGGGAAGATGGCAGACTCATGTCTAAAAACCATCATCTTCCTAAATACATTTTTAAATAGAACAAAAATTCATCAAATTGGATATCTAAAGTGGAAATGTACACTGTTCATAGACCTGTGATTTAGTATGCTATACTGTAAAACACAGTAATACTAAATGTATAACTTAGACTCTGAAGTTTTTAGGAAGAATACTTACTAGAAGACCTGTGTTTCATTGTTGCCTGATGTAAAACCAGTGAACCATATTTTTGGTTTTTGTTTCTCTTGATTTGGTTTTTCCTATCAGTGTTAAACCGGTATTCAATTTATCAAACACCCTGCAAGTTTATTACAGACAGTTTATACTAATTATCACATGTTATATACAGATTACATACACATAGTTTATACCAATGACTAGTAGAATACCAAAACAAAGTACCTATACTGCACAGAGAATTTAGATCAGGTAAAACTTTGGTTCTACTAATCCACTTGAGTCTTGGGATAGACTCGAGTTAAGCTGCTTGAGGCCCACACGCACAGAAAACCTACTAGACCTAATAAATGAACCCAGCAATATTGCACAATATAAGATGAACATACAGAAATCAGTTGTATTTCTATACACTAACGATGTGCAATCTGGAAATGAAATTAACAAAACAATTCCATTTATACTGGCATCAAAAAGAATGAAATACTTAGGAAAAATTTTGACAAAAGAAATGTAAGACAAAACTAATAATACTGAATGTCAACTATAATTGAAAAACATAATAAATGTACATATAATAAAAAATGTAAGGCAAGAATAATTTTAACAAAAGAAATACAAGATTTGTACACTTAAAACTACAAAACATCACTGAGAATAATTAAAGAAGACCTAAATGAAAAGGAATCCTATGTGTATGAATTGAAAATCTTAATATTCTGAGAATAGCAGTATTTCGCAAATTGATCTACAAAACCAGTGCAATCCTATCAAAGTTCTAGGTGCCTTTTGTTCAGAACAATATATGGAATTGCACAGAACCCAGAGTAGCCAAGACAGTCTTGATAAAGAACAAAGTTGGAGGGTTCACAACTCCAGATTTCAGAATTTACTACAAGGAAAGTAGAATTAACAGTGTGGTGCTGGCATAAAGATAAATGTATTATCAATCAGTGGAATAGAATTCAGAGTCCAGGATAAATCCTTACATTTATGTTGACTGGGTTTCCCATGGGGTCCCAAGACAAAGGGGAAATAACAGTTTCTTCAACAAATGGTGCCAGGAAAAATGGACAGCCACAAACAAAATAACAAAGTGGGACTCCTCCCTCATACAATATAGAAAACTAACTTAAAATTGATGAAAGACCCAAATGTAAGAACTAGAACTATGAAACATATAGAAGCATTGGAGTAAATTGCGACCTTGGACGAGGTAGTTGTTTCTTAGATACGACACCAAAAGCACAGCAACAAAACAAAAAATAAACTGGATTTGATCAAAGTTTAAAACTTTTGTGATTAAAAAGACAACATAAAGTGAAAAGGTAACCGACAGAATGGGAGAAAATACTTGCAAATGATGTATCTTGAAAAGGGACTTGTATCAGAACATATAAAGCATTTTTGAAGCTCAGCAATAAAAAGACAACCCACTTTAAAGTGTGCAAAGAATTTGACTATTTCTGCAAAGAAAATACATAAGTGGCCAGCCAATAAGCACATGAAAGGATATTGAACATTAGTCCATTACTGCATGAGCATGTCAGAATGCTAAAACTAGTTTTCTAAGGAGGCAACTGGGAAGGTAGGTAGATTAACATCTTTTCATATTTCAGTATCTGAGAATTAATAAATATAAACCCCATTTCTTTTTACCAAAGTGCACAATTTATAACATGTATTGTAACTTCCTTAAAATATTATGTGATTTTCTAAATATACAACCTCTAATGCACCCACCTTTTGATTAATGAGAGAAAAGTAAAAGAAACTACCCGTTCCTAGAGCTCTTGAGAATTATACAATATTGTGTCGTTGGTCATTAAAGAGAGCTTATTTAGGACTTGTCTTATGTAGGACTTGACTATACAGTACTAAAGAGACATTAGCAGCTATTTAGGATTTTTGACATTGAAAGTGGTGTAGGTTGACGTATCTAAGCTACTAATTTGAAAGCATTAATCTGGTATGGAACTATTGAATATATTATGGCCTAAATAAAATCTGAGTAAAGAGATTTTTTTATAAAGGCTATACTGACTATACATCTCTTGTTTTTGTTCCATGTTTGTTTTTTTTAAAAGAAACTATAGAGACACTGAAACCGAAGGAGAGATTTTTAATTCCTTAGTGCAATATTTTGGTGATAATTTGGGGCGAAAAGTTAAAGCTATGCCATTAGTTGAAGAAACTTCTTTACTTGAAGATTCATCAGTGACTTTGCCTATGGTAGTAATAGGTAAGTTACTCCATTTTATCTCTTAAAATTACAGTTATCAATCTTTTATAAATGTAATTACATAACACAAGTTCATAGGATTGTACTGATAAGTATTTTTAGGTTTGAGATGTTAAAACAACCAATAGCCAAATATTTAGAGAGAGTAATTGGTGTATCTGATCTGAGGCCCTGTGTTAGAGTACTACATCCTTTCATTAAAGGACTGATATTACTCTATTGTTTTAAAATACTGTCTGTCATTTGCGTTGCTTATATGAAGTGTCATGGTAATGACGACAGCGAGTATTGTTAGAACATTCTGTGTACATATTAGATTAGACCTACCACCCTATCTTCCTCTGATGTAGTGCACATGCAGACAGGAAAACAGAAGTTGAGAAAGTTGTGCAAGTTAGTAACCAGTGCTCAGTAATGAACACTTGGTACTTTGCAGTAATGTTTGTAAATTACCTTAGCCATAAAATTATATGTCCTTTGCACCACCTCAACAGATAGGCATGTATTAAAAATAAAGCTATTAATAAAAACTACTTCAGAATATTAAAGGTTTTATGATTGTTTATTGCATGTTTTTAATTACCTGTCATGTGTATCTTCCACCTAATATTCACACTCACCCGAGGTAGCCACATACTGTAGTGTGAAGCCAAGCTGAAGAAAAGAAATATGGAACATAATGTACCTCAATGGCAGACGACTTTTCTTAGTTTCTTTGATAGCCTGTTTTATCATAAGTCGGGGTTGGATTTTATCAAATGCTTTTTCTGTATCTGTTGCTATTATGATTTGTCTTCTGTAGTTTTGTCTTTTGATTCAAGGAAATTAGCTCTTTGCCTCAGGTCTTTACTCCACTATTTGTCATTCATTTATAATTTTTACAAAGGTAAATGGTTTATTTTCTTGTCTTTTGAGTTTTGTGTCATGCTTAAAGGCTACCACTCCAGCATTATAAGTAGAAATCTTACCCACTTTCCTAATATTCTTATGTTTTTACTTTTCATATTTATATTTTTGAGCCTGTTTTATTTGGGACAAAATATTAGGTCAGGAACAGGATTTTTTTCCCTGTGGCTCACAGCTGTCCCAGTTTGATTAAATTTTTGATAGATGTAGATAATAGAGAAGGGGCAACCCAGACTAAAGGAACTACAGAAATGGGAGTAGTGCAACAGATTCAACAGAAAATCCAGTCTGGTTTTAGTTAAAGCATACAAAAATATAGGAAGGCGGGATAAGGAGATGGTTGAGACTAGAACATGGAGAACACTGGGTATCAGACACAAGCAGTTAAGGTCTTTAGAATTGAGGGGGGTAACATGCTGAAGAGCATGTGATACCGAAACTGGAATGTAGAAAGTGATTTTGGAGGTGAATCTTAAGGAGGAGAAACAGAAAGAGCCTTTTTGTCTTCTGAATGAGAGTATAGGAGTGAGAATTGCAGACAACTAAATGGATATAGATGGACAAAATAGGTGTAGAACCAGAACCTGACTTAGGATTTTGCTCATGCCATACACTGAGAAGGGATGGTGTTTAAAAGGAGAGGGCACCTAAATGAAGGAACTCGTGAATTTGCTTTTGAACACATTTTAATTATTAGTGGGTCTATCAGGTGGGGTGAAGAAGTAGCATTGGAAATGTGGAATATATTTTGGGGGAAGAAGTCAGCATAGGGATCTCATTTTGGGAGTCAGTAGCATAGAGAGTTGAAGCTCTGAGTAGATGAGCTTCCCAAAAGAAAACAGGAGTGAAGACAAAAGTCAGAATCATGTGAATATTTAGTTTTGAGAGTTGGTTTTGAGAGGAGGAATTGGTGAGCGAGAAAAGCCAAGGAATAGGATTATGAAGATGCAATGACACACCCCTCTCCACCTGTTTCTCTTTTTTATTTATTTATTTATTTTTTTTTGTAGGAAATGGACCCTCAGGGATCTGCCTTTCTTATATGTTGTCAGGCTATAGGCCATATTTATCACCAGAAGCAATACATCCAAATGCAATCTTACATAGTAAATTAGAAGAAGCAAGACATCTTTCCATTGTTGATCAGGTACTATTTCTCACGGCAATCCTTTTAATTTTTTAGACTGAAACAAGATTAGTTTTCTACTTCAACACTGTGTTTAATTGAAAATCCTTTCTTCTAAATAAATTTTGTATCATTTCTGTTTTAGATTAGTAAATATATTCTGAGTTACTTTTAGGAATCCATGTGGATTCTCAAACATCAATTTGTTTTCCTGGATTGATAAGAGCAGAATTCCTAAATGATTTCCTGATAAAGTTTTAATAGGTGCTCTGTACTTAAATAAGTTTGTGACTTGTTGCCTTTTATAACTGCAGTGTCACCATAGACATATTAAGGCATATAGCATATTAAAGGCATCTTCAAGTCTTGCAGTAAAAGGGTCTGATTAGATTTGTTGAAACCCAACCATTTCTCCTGTTCAGTTGACCCAAGAACCTCGTAGGATCTCACAGAACATCAGTGTTCTACGGCACGCTATCTGGGAAATGCAGCACTAGTGTAATGCCCTTCACTTTAGTTATGATAGCTGTTTGTTTGCTTGCTTGAAAGTCTATCTGCCTTTTTTCTTTTAAAAAACAAAAAATCCATTCAGGACTTGGAATACTTATCTGAGGGCCTTGAGGGCCGGTCATCCAATCCAGTCGCAGTGCTGTTCGATACACTTCTGCATCCCGGCGCCGACTTTGGGCACGATGACCCCTCCGTGTTGCACTGGAAGTTAGAGCAGCATCACTACATCCCTCACGTCGTCCTCGGGAAAGGGCCACCCGGCGGAGCCTGGCATGTGAGTCTTTTCCTCAGCACTTTAGTGTATTGTCAGCTGATAAGACCACGTGGATTCTTACACATTATATGATGTGTACTGAATTTTATCTAAGAATTTTAATCCTGTTCAAGTAAATGTGGGTTAATCACTAGAAGCTAGGCCAAATTTGACTAACAATAGTCTTACTATAAGCATTTCTCTATACTATTTTATAAGAATTATATAGAAAATATTTCAAGAATATTTTACATAGTAAAAAATTTTAAATTTCTGTATTCATTTTAGATTTTACAAAATCTCACACAGTATTTCATACCAATATCCATTATTTCTCATCATTTTCAAGATCTTAAGTGAAAATGTATTGTAAAAGAAAGAAGTTGTATTAGTGTGCTTGGGCTGCTCTAACAAACTACCACAGACCCAGTGGCTTACACAGCAGGTACTTTCTCCTCAGAGATTGCAGGCTGTGACGTCCAGGGTCAGGGTGCCAGCCCGCACCCGTGGTGAGGGCGCCTTTCCTGGCTTGCACACAGCGGCTTTCTTGCAGTGTCCTCACGTGGTGGAGCACCTGATCTCTTTCTTCCTCTTCTCATAAAGCCACTAATCCTGTCGCGAGGGCCTCACCCTCATGGTCTTGTTTTAGGCCTATTTACCTCCAAAAGACCCCATCTGCAAATACCATTGCATTGGGGGTTCCAGCTTCCCATGGAGTTGTGACACAGTGTAGTCCACAGCAGAGGTTTAACCCGAGAACTGGTTAACCCAGAGCATTTCATTAGAGGCAGCAACTAACTAACCGTTATTCTTTACTTCTACATCCTTGGCAGTTAGCAGTCCCTAGTGTGTCGAGTGCTCAGTGTTTGCTCTGGACGCAGGGAACCAAGTCACACCGGCACATGGGCGTGCAGAAACACACTCATCAATCGACTATCCCAAGGGTCAAAGGGTGTCTCCCTGGAGGCGGCCAAGGACCAGTTCTGCACACACGTGTCAGTAGCGCGTAGGGCTAAAGCAACTCATGGTTGCTGAGCTCGTCCTTTCCTGCACTAATGGTTTCATTCCTTGAAGGACACTAATGCTTTCTTTCTATTAAAGTGTCACACAGCCTGTTTGCTCTCCCTTTCTAATCTGCGCTACTCAGAGTGCACTTGTGTCCTCTCAGAAACAGTCCCCGTTCTGTATGTGCCCACAGTACTTGTCAGGCCTGCGTCCCCTCATGACAGCAGGCATCCATGGCAAGGTTGCATGGGGGGAAAGCAGATTGGGAGAAAAATGAAGAGATCGAGGGGTGAGGGTTCTCATCTCACTGGAAGAACTGATGCACTGGGAATAAATTTAAGAGACTGTTGACAGTGGAACGCTAGTGCTTTAAGGGTGTTGCTTTGCAGCTGAGAAGACTGTGGCTCCAGATAACTTCTGATACACATTCTTAACAGCTGTCCTTCTGATGCTCCTCGTTTCGCATCTTGGTTCTCATGCTGGTACCAGGCCCAGGCTGCCTGAAAGCACTGACAGCTGGCTGCCTTCGCTCACAAGGGACCTGTGTACTGTCACAAGTGAGAGGCTTCAGAAGGCCTCACACACAGGAAGTGTGCTGTCAGTGCTGGCTCGTAGTAGCCAGTCCCATTCCCAGTCCTGGGCTGTACAGAAACAGGGCAAGAAGAGTTAAGAGGAAAGAAGCCATAGCCTAAAAAAGCTGATGAGAAAAGATGGCCGAGGGCACAGGGACAGGTGCTGGTGGCCCTCGGGCTTTCCTCGCTTTGTACTGAGCGAAACATAGCGGCGCCCTTTATAGGCAACATTACCAGCGTGGTCTGTTCTAATCAGGCAAGCACTGCTTCTTTCCATACTTCTCGGAAGACATGCTGCCGTGGCCAAACCACGTAGACGGCAATTATAATTGATAGGGGTGCTGCCCATTAAAAAATTCTAACAGTAAGATGGGAAGACATCTAAAGTATGGAAATTAATGAACTTTCTTCCTTCTGTGTAAAAAGTGAAACTACGGATTTGTTCCTCTAACATGATCTACAGCTGGGCTACCATGACTACAGCCAGAGCTATCAGCATTGTGTAGGCATCGGGTAATAGTGTACGTTTGTTTTATAAATGTATAACTACATGAAAGGAGGAATATAGATACTACCAAGTGATGGAAGTATTATTTAAAAGTTTATTGGAATATACTTTGAGAATTAATTTATACAACCATTTAGGATTTCTTTGAGCTCTACTTATCCAGACTCTAACTTAACAGTAAATAAGATGGATTGAGTTTAAAAACAAAAATCAATGTTACTGCTTAAGTGTGTTTTTGATTATCCATTTTTTATTCAAATAGAATATGGAAGGCTCCATGTTGACCATCAGCTTTGGAAATTGGATGGAGCTACCTGGACTTAAATTTAAAGATTGGGCATCTAGTAAACGAAGGTAAAGATCAAACTATTAAAATTCTTTGTTGTACAATGAAAGAGTGTCAGCAAATGTCAGAATATTTATGATCCTGTCCTAGATGAATAACATAAATGTGTATGTCTTTCAAATAAAACGCCTTTTTGCTGCAGAGATTAGGAGCTCATTTCCACTTAGAGATGTTACATATGAAGCCCAGAGGTAAGGAGGGAAGGGCTGGTCTGTACGCTGGATTCTTGACTTCTCTGCTAATCGTGGATTGATGTCATTCTGTTAAACCACTCTGTGTATGTTCTCAGCCACCCACATATCTTTTCCACATCTTACTTTTACGAGTGGATACGTAACTGCATGTGTGTATCTCATGTATACATACCTAGAGGATCTGAATTTCTGAGAAGAATGTGTATGATTAATGATTTAGAATGATGGGATAAACTAGAATCTGTGATGTAATTGGTTATTTGGGTATAGAGGTAAATATTTAATAAGAAAGTAGGAGTAATAGAAGAAATCTCAACTTGGAAGAATACAAGTTTATTTTGGGAAAAAGAGCCCAAAACTTAAAAATATATATATGAAAAGCTCCATTTTCAAGGACAGTAAATATTAAATTAGATAGGAATTACCAAGTGGGAGAACCTACTCTAATTTGACTACTCACAGAAACAGTAAGTAAAAGGAGGAAGTTACTTAACCTTTGTTAGGACAGGGCTGTAACATGTGAATGCTTGACTCCTGCCAGATAGAATCCATGTTCACCACAGAAATTATCCTTACTTTGGGAAGATTTAAGAAAGCAAGTTTGGACCAACATGGGTAATTGAGATGTTTTAAATCTCTCAACTGTCCCTTTTGGGTTTTTTAAAAAGGAATTTTATAATATATAGGTCTGATGTGTAAAGTTACAAAATCAGGCAAGATGGACAACTTCCTGATTTTCATAAGCAAGCGATATTGCTCAACGTTTGTCCCTTTGCAATGTCGGTAAGAAAGGAAAGCTTTATGGTTTATGTACCAGAAGCATTCGTCCTTCTAAATTGGGGATGCTGTGTATAGAAGTAACGTGAAAATGAATCTTGTGATAAATAGTACCTTTAGTTCCTCCCTTAGCATAGCATTAAGAGAAGATTCTTAAATCTCTATAGAGATTGCAGTTTGAATCCTAAACCTATTATAACTTCTGATGTTGTGACCCTGGTCAAATAAATAGCTGTCAACTTGCTAGTCTGTAAAATGGAGAGAATAATAGTAACTACTACATAGGGTTTCTGTAAATGTTGAGAGTTATACATTCTAAAAATTATTATAGTCATTAAACTTTAAGAAAAATATTTGTATGAATTTCTTCCAAATACAAGGTATAATGAATTATGTGAAATGATTTGGTGTATTTTTCCTGCTACTTAGCTCTAATTGGGGCACGGTATTTAGGGGTGCTAAAACTAGCTTTGAAGTTCAAGTGGAAAATGAATGGTGTGCTAATAATGCACTTTTTTCATAAAGAGATTATATACTTATGAGTAGGAAAACACATGTTTTATTTACTAGGGTGTAAGATGATTTTGTTCAGCAGAAGACTGACTGATCTGACTTATTTTTGGTCAGTAGGAAAATAGAAAGCAATTTAACTAAAAGTTGGGTCAAGAAGGTACACACTATAAGAAGTGTGTGTATTACAGCAAGACCTGTATCGTATCTCAACAATTATTAATCTAAACCATTTAGCCTGTACTAAACTACAGAACATAGACTGAGTAGTGTATTTATAGACTCAATTGTTTAGGTTACAATTGTGAGATAGACTTTCAAGTAGCCAGTTTTCATATACCCGTGTTTTAACCCCTTCATTTGATAAAAGTTTATTGATAAAGGCAGCTAGTGTGAACAGATACTATGCAAGACACTAGAGAAACAAAGATGCGTTAAGTATAGTCTGCCCTCATGGCACTTACTCTTGTGAACTAAAAAGAAATCTTAGCTTTCTTTTGTAAACCGTTAGGATCATTTCTAGCTAAGACAGTTGAGAGCGATTAAAAACATATGACAGCTTACTAGATGGAGAGGTACTAATTTGTCCTCACAGGGTATTTTGCCTTCTTTTACAGGAACCTAAAAGGGGATCGCGTTGTGCCCGAGGAGGTGGCTCGCTACTATAAACACTATGTAAAAGTCATGGGTCTCCAGAAGAATTTCAGAGAGAACACGCACATTACCTCTGTGTCCAGGCTCTACAGAGATCACGACGACGACGACAGTGGCCAGGACAGTGGTATTTCAGCACAGCAGCTCCAGATCGACAAGTCCAAGTTTATCAGGAGAAACTGGGAGGTCCGGGGCTATCAGCGCGTAGCCGACGGTTCCCAGGTTCCCTTTTGTCTCTTCGCTGAGAACGTGGCCCTGGCAACCGGAACTCTGGACTCTCCTGCCCATCTGGAGGTTGAAGGGGAAGATTTTCCTTTTGTGTTTCACTCTATGCCTGAATTCGGAGCGGCTGTGAGCAGAGGAAAGTTGCGTGGCAGAATGGACCCAGTGTTAATTGTGGGCTCAGGGCTTACTGCAGCTGACGCAGTACTGTGTGCTTACAACAATAATATCCCTGTGATTCATGTATTCCGCAGACGAGTAACGGACCCAAGTTTAATTTTCAAGCAGCTTCCCAAAAAGCTTTACCCAGAATACCATAAAGTCTATCATATGATGTGTACTCAGTCGTGTTCTGCAGACTCCAATCTTTTATCTGATTATACCAGTTTTCCTGAGCACCATGTGCTTTCCTTTAAGTCGGACATGAAATGCATCCTTCAGAACGTCTCTGGATTGAAGAAAATCTTTAAACTCTCTGCAGCAGTGGTGCTGATAGGTTCTCACCCCAATCTATCTTTTCTGAAGGAGCAAGGCTGTTACCTGGGCCATAACTCAAGTCAGCCAATCACCTGTAAGGGTAATCCTGTGGAAATAGATGCATATACCTATGAGTGTGTCAAAGAAGCCCACCTTTTTGCATTGGGTCCTCTAGTTGGAGACAATTTTGTTCGATTTTTAAAGGGAGGGGCACTGGGTGTTACACACTGTTTAGCTGCAAGACAGAAGAAAAAGCAGCATTTATTTGTTGAAAGAGGAGGAGGAGATGGGATAGCTTAAAGCAGCTTTACAAGTAATTTATATGGACAGTTTACCATTAAAGATTTTTACTAGTGTTTTTGCAGTGTACTGGCTTGAATTTTTTGGACTTGAATTAACTGGAAGAGAGCCTCAAGCTAATTATTTTTTAAAGTTAAAAAAACTTGGTGTTCAGATTTATATTGTAATGTATCAAGGGTGTCACTGTCAGACAAATGGAAACACTGCCAATTTAGCATACTTGAAGCTCTCACTTAAACAGTCTTCTTCCAAGAGGTACTTTTTGTGATCATTTTTGGTTATTTGTTAGGATTGATTCCAAAATATTACAGCCTGAACCTATAAAACCACAGTCATTAGGCTAGAAATTGTCCTCACTACACATTGGGTGACCTTGCTATTCACAGAGTGGTCCAGGGACCAGCATCAGCTTCTTCTGTAGCTTGTCAGAAGTGCAGACTCTCACACCCACTGCAGACTTAGATTCAGAGACCACATCTGATTATTGAGCTCCTCAAGGAATATGTATGCTCAGGAAAGTGGGAGGCACACTGGCCGCAAAGAAAATGGATGTGAGGGGTGGATGCTGGAAGTGGGGTGGGGTAGAAGGCATTTAAACTCAGGTTTTATTTATTTTGAAATTACCAATTGTATAAATCTAACTTATTACCAAATATGATCTTTGAAAAAATATTTTTATTGCTGAAAGCTCGACAGATACTTCACATTCTTAGCTTCTAATAATTTCAACAGTCCGATAGTGCTGGCAAACCCAGAATTTGCCAAGATGTTCTCTGGGGATTTATTCTCTACTTAACTAGCATAACAGAACCTAATTTGCAGTTCAATAGATTGTGAATGGAACTACCTATCCCTTTGTGAACGCGGAGTTCATATCTATCACTGAAACTAAGGTATCTGGGCATAAGTACTTCTAATAATTGTAATACTATTTGGGTATTGCCAGAATTATTTAAGATTAAAATTGAAAATAAGATTAAAACCTGTCTTTTCCATTCCTAATATGATTATTTTCAAATTTGTTCATACTCGTAGATGACACAGCAGCTCATTCTGTGGTTACTTATTGAATTGTATGCTCTTACCTTGATTTATATTTATTGAGGTGTGCATAATGTCTGCATCTTCATACAAATCCTTTGTGTTAGACAGAAAAGTCTTCTGAATTTCTCCATGGCAAATTAAATTTCTCATATTCTCTCTTGCACTCTGGCACTCTTTTGGTAGAATTTATTTCATCTGAAATGTGTTTACATATAATTTTTTTTTTTAGTATTAAAGAATGGACTAAAGTGTCATTATTTTGCTGTCCATTTTTTGCAGTATTATGTGCTTACAGTATCACAATTCACCTTCAAATAGAATTGTTTAGAATATACTTTCATCTACAACCATCTGTCTCAGAATTCTTACACTCTTGATAACTCATGTCTGAGTAACATTTTAGAAATGTGATCCAGTTTTAGTTTATGATAATTTTTTTCAAATTAATTTCAGATCTACTGGAACTGATAAAACATCTCTGACTACACTTAGATTGAGCACTCTTTTGCCTGCCTGTTCTTTTGAGCTCTGAATGAGTTGAATTGATGTTTTCTTAACGTTACTTCTAAATAAAAAATGACATTATTATAAAGATGTTTTCTAGGGAAGGATAAGAACTGTTGACATCCCCTTGGGTGTCAAAAGCTTGCTCTTACCCATAGCATTTATGTGATGAGATTATTCACCAAAAAAAAAAAAAAAGACTTCAAGTAAAGTTCTAGTAAGGCCCAAAATAAGCCTGGTGAATAATTTCATCGTTAGTTGCTTTCCATTTTTCAATTACCTCTCAAACCTAGCTGCTATGGGTCGCCAGTAACATTAAAGCCATTTCTCTGATGTTCTACACTTTTGTACTCTTAATTTGTCCCGTAATCACAAACCTTTACTTATTCTTCAGTGTCATCAACCAGCTACTCAGGGAGAGGGAGAAAGCACTAAATATTTGACTAGTCATACCATGATGTGGGCATCTCTCCTTCATCCCTCAAAAGCCTGGCTCTTGAAAGAATGTTTAAAAAGCAGAATCTCTTTGGGATTTTAAAAATACAATACGGGCCGGCCCGGTGGCTCAGGCGGTTGGAGCTCCATGCTCCTAACTCCGAAGGCTGCCAGTTCGATTCCCACATGGGCCAGTGGCCTCTCAACCACAAGGTTGCCAGTTCGATTCCTCGACTCCCACAAGGGATGGTGGGCAACTAGCAATGGCAACTGGACCTGGAGCTGAGCTGCACCCTCCACAACTAAGACTGAAAGGACAACTTGAAGCTGAACAGGACCCTCCACAAGTAAGACTGAAAGGATAACAACTTGACTTGGGGAAGAAAAGTTCTGAAAGTACACACTGTTCTCCAATAAAATCCTGTTCCCCTTCCCCAATAAAATCTTTTAAAAAAAAGGCAGCACAACAAAAATTTAAAAATAGTAATACAATAAAAATTAAGTCACTTCTATTTTAGGCAGTTTTATAATGTGAACCTCATTTAATGACTTTTTTGAAAATCTAGTAAGTTTTATTAAGTAATATGTTTCCATAGAATCAAATTCTAGTTAACAAATTTAAAAAATCAGACTGAAAGGTATTTTAAATTATGTACCGTGTTTCCCCTAAAATAAGACCTAACTGGAAAATGAGCCCTAGCATGATTTTTCAGAGTGACATCCCCTGAACATAAGCCCTAATGCGTCTTTTGGAGCAAAAATTATTATAAGACCCAGTCTTATTTTCAGGGAAACACGGTAGTCAGTGGGAAATGGTGAAAAATCCTTCTAAATCCTATTAAATGAAAGCACTTAAGTCCTAGCCTGTGGAACACGGAGACACCCAGAATTAAATGAAACCGACTGAATTTAAACGTCATTTAAACAAATCTAATTTGGTTATAGGGCTGCTATTGGATAAAGCTACTTTGATCAGATCAGATCAGTCTTTTAAACTACACTATACATTCCTAGGGTGAAAAGGGGGCCAGGTTGCTAAACCTACCCAGAAGAATAATGGAGAAAGAACTAAACAGATAACGGCTGCTTTTGACTGTTCCCTCCACCCCCAGACTATTCAAGAAAAATGGTGTCGCTAGGGAGGTAGCAGGACAAAAAAAATTAACTGATAAACCATAAAACAACTAAAAGTAACCTTCAAATTTAAAAGAACACCCTACTGGTTTCAGTTATGATAGACTAATGGGAATCGGACTTAACCCTTTATCAATTACTGGGGAAAAACCATAAAGCAATGTTTGTACACGATGGACAGCAGCCCTAGAATGACATTTAAGAGAAGAAACGAGGTGAGGAAACAACAGGTGAGGTTGAAATCACCCTCACTCTGCCAGAGGCTGCTTCCCACACAACACTGGAAGTGGAGTAGTGGAAAACATCCCAGTTCAGGGTCCCTGCTAGAGACGGAGGAGCAAGGTGCCTGAGGGAGATGCACTGAGAAGCAGCTCCAGAAATCTGCATGGTTTCCTTAAATCTGTCTCAAGAACAGACTGAATACAGACACACAGATCCATCAAACAGAATATAGAGCCTACGGTCAATTTTTGACAAAGGATCCATGAATATACAATGGGGAAGGAGACAGTCTCCTCAATAAGCTGTGGTGGGAAAACTGGAGAGATAAATGCAAAAGAATGAGACCAGACCATTGTATCATAGAAAAAAACAAATCAAAATGGATTACAACCTTGAATGTAAGACCTGAAACCATAAAAGTCCTGGAGGAAAACATTCGCAAATCACGTATCTGATAAAGGTTTAATATCCAAAACATATACAGAACTCACACAACTCAATAGCAAAAACTAAAGAATCCAATTAAAAAATAGATTGAGTCTAAATAGACATTTTTCCAAAGACATACAGATGACCAACAAGTACATGAAAAGGTGATTAGTCCCATCACTAATTAGGGAAATGCAATCAAAAGTACAACGCAAAAATCACCTCACACCTGTTAGAATGGATGTCATCAAAAAGAAGTTATACAAACTATAAGGTGAGGATGTGGAGGAAAGGGAACCCTTGTGCACTGTTGGTGGGAATGTAACCTGGTGCAGCTACTATGGAAAATAGTATGGAGGTCCCTCAAAAAATTAAAAATAGAACTATCATATGATTCAGCAATTCCACTTCGGGCTATTTACCCAAAATAAATAAAATCACTATCTCAAAGAGATACATGCACCCCCATATTCACTGCAGCATCATTCACGATTGGCAATATATAGAACCAACCTAAGTACCCATCAATGGATGAACAGATAAAGAACATATGGCATATATACACATATCTACAATAGAATATAGATTCAGCCTTGAGAAAGGAAATCCTGTCATTTGGAATAACATGGATGGACCTAAAGAACATTATGTTAAGTGAAATAAGTCAGACAGAGAAAGACAAATACTATATGACCTCACTTATACATGGAATCTCTAAAAACCAAACTTAGACACACAACAGATCGGTGGTTGTCTAAGGCAGTGGTGGGGAAATGTGTCAAGGTGATCAAAAGGTACAAACTTTCAGTTATAAGTTCTGAGGATGTAATTTACAGCATTGTGACTATTAACAATACTATTTTGTATATTTGAAAGCTGGTTCTCATCACAAGCAGAAAAAATTTGTGAGGTGATCAATGTTAACTAAATTTACCATGGTAATCATTTTACAATATATACACATATGAAATCATTATGTTGTACACCTTAAACTAATTTATATCTCAGTAAAACTGGGTGAAACAGACAAATCCACAATTATAGTTGGAGATTTTAATATTCCTCTGAGTAACTGGTCAAACAAGAAGACAGAAAAATAGAAAGGATATAAAAGATGTCAATACAGTAATTAACCACACACCTAAATGATATTTAT
Organism: Rhinolophus hipposideros; assembly: GCF_964194185.1. Classification (NCBI taxonomy): domain Eukaryota; kingdom Metazoa; phylum Chordata; class Mammalia; order Chiroptera; family Rhinolophidae; genus Rhinolophus; species Rhinolophus hipposideros. The sequence continues at coordinate 75,369,444 of NC_138059.1, forward strand.
GGAACACTACGCTCACAACCTGAAAATACACTTTCTAAGTAGACAAAGAACATTTACCAAAACAGACCAACCACATGTTTGTCCACAAAACAAGTGTTAGAAAATTTCAAAAGGTTGAAAATCTTACTAAATATGATCTCTTACCACAGTGGAATTAATTTAGAAAGCAGTAACAAATAAATAAATAACATCTTTTGATAGACGGAAAATTTTTATTTGGAAATTAAGTAGCTAACCCATGTATCAGTGAAGAAAGCATGTAGAGATTAAGACATATATTTTGAACTGAATGCTAACATAAATATCCAAAGTTGTCACATGCAACTAATGCAGTAAATAGAGGGAAATGTATAGTTTTAAATACTCGTGTTAGAAAAGAAGAGGGATTTAAAATCAATGATCTAAGCTTCCATCTACAGGGGCTAGAAAAATAAGAGCAAACTGGACACAAAGTAATTAGAAGAAATAAAGATGAGTGAAAATCAATGAAACACAAAAATGGCAAACAATAAAGAAAAATTAACAAAACCAACCATTCTTTAAAACTTTTTAAACAGAATTGATAAACCTTTAGCTAGATGATCAAGAAAAAGAGAACACATTTCTCTGAAAACAAGGATGAAAAAAGGGACATCATTATATATTACACAATTATTAAAAGTTTAACACAGGAATTTTATGAACAACTTTACACCTACAGAATTTTTTTAAATCCTAAGGAATCTACACAAAAAATCCTAAACTATGAGTTTAGCATGTTCTTAGCCTCTAAATTCAATATACAAAAAATAACTGCACTTACATGTATAAACAATAAATCATTGCAAGATGAAATTTTTAAAAGTACCATTTACAATAGTATCAAAATATTAAACATTTAGGGATAAATTTAAAATAGATGTGCAAACCTCTCTACTGAAACTATAAAATAATGCTGAAAGAAATTAAAGATCTAAGGAGATGAACAGATGTATTATGCTCATGTATTAGAAGACTGAATATTTTTAAGATGTCTATTCTTCCCAAATCAAGTTTTAGATTCAGTATATCTCCACTGAAATCCTAGCAGGTTTTTTTTTTTTTTTGATAGAAATTGATATGCTTCATGGACTTAAAGTACCTTATTTCAAGCCCCACTAAACAGCTATAGTGATTCAAGTCAGTGTGCTTGAGTCTAAGAACGGACAAGCAGATTGATGCTACAGGACAGAGTTTAAAAACAGACCCATCTACATACGCTTGACTCATTTTTTACAAAGTTGCCAAGGTAATAAGAAAGGACAGTTCTTTCAACAAACGGTGCTAGCCTGGACAGCCATATGGATAGTAAAATGAACCCTAACCCATACTTCATACTCAAAGATTAATGTATGTTTGATCAGATATATATAAATATAAAAATATATAAAGCTTATAGAAGAAAACAGAATATTTTTGAAATCTTGATATTGAATCAAATATTTTAGGATACAAAAGGAAACATCAAGAAGAAAAAATTGACACGTTTGACCTTTCCAAAATCTAAAGCATTGTTCATCAAAGAGATCATGAAAAACAGTGAAATATGAAAATAAAAATAATTCAGGCTAGGAGAAATATTCTCAATACACAAAAGAAGTGCATCCATAATATATGAAGAACTTCTATATCTCAATTATAGTTGCCAGGGTAATGCAAATTAAAACCAGAATGACACATCACTGCACACCCAGGGTAATGGATTAAAAGGAAAAACCTCTGGCAATCCCAATGTTTGCAGACAGGAGCACTCGTGGACTGGTGTAGGCAGGTTTCCTTAGAACAGGTCTGTGGGCATGGCTGAGACCATTCCATTCCTCACCTGAAGCATGGAGGCCACCAGCTTCACTGGCTAGTTGCAAAGCAAGACCGTTATTACTCAGAGACTCCAGTTCATCCACCAATAAGGCCTGGCCATTCCACTCGTACGGTGTCCACACTCTCTCCAGCGTCACCACCGTCATCACTTATGTGTTTATAACCCCTTATACTATTCTAATAACCTCCTCGTTAATGGCTTTTAATATCTCAGTTTTGATGCCTGTACTAGAAATTGTACCTTGGCTCACCCCATTCCACTTCCTAGCAGCAGAGCATCTTCAAACCTCCACTTCTGACTCCCTGAGCGAGCGCCCCACCTGCCAGCAGGTTATTTAGTTCTACCAAGTGGATGCTGGAGCCTGAGGTCAGGAAGGTGACAGTGAGGGAGAGGCCAAGTCCCATCCCTCCGGCTGCTCCTCTCCCAGGGACGTCACCCATGCCCCCCTCACTGTCCACTCTGGCCTGGAGCATGATGGGAGCACACATGTACACTTGAGCACATGCTCCAGGGAGGCCTCAGTGAGGAGTGGACTGCGGTCTGCTCTCAACAGTTTGGGAATTTTCCTTGAAGGCCCAGGTGAGAGCCTGCTCCTCGTCCAGCCGTTTTCAGCATCTCATTCCCTGTATTAAAACATTTCCTGCTTAAAACGTCTATGGTGGTTTCCGTTTACTTCAACTGGAGCTCAACATGGAAATACCGGTACCTTCCGTTTCTTTGTATCTTACACATAATTAACATACTGATTTAGAAGTTCCCATTCAGAAACAGAGCGCAGCTCCCCCACTCCCAAACCGAATAAAATCCAGGCTTCTTGGCCAACAGTTAAGGTTTTGTAACTTACTACCAAAACCAACATTAAATTTTCAGGAATTCTTGTTCCCAGTGTGGGAGGCTAGCCTGTACTGTGACATTCAGTTCCATGGCTTAGAGCAGCAAAATACACCTGCTCACTCCACATCATCCTGATACAGGGAAAAAGAGATTCAGTTCTGTTGTGCTTGTGTGTTCACAGTACTACTGCTCACCAGCCAGTCACACAGGCGGCCTTGTTACACCTGAGGGAGCAAACTTCACGGAAGTCACCTTTCTTCAATCTTGTAGAAGGAATTTGGACCATGAATATCATTCCAATAAGCAACTGGAGACTCCCAGTGGTGTAACCAACCACAAGGCTTCAATTGTAAAATTGGGAAGAAGTCCGGAAAGAAGACACTCCGGGGTGATTACGACTGCAGAAAGGGAAAGGGGTGTGGGGCCCCTAAGTGCTGCTGGGAAATGGACAGTTGAGAGACTGTGGCCCAAGGCCTGGCCACCTTCTCCTTGCCATCAGGAAGCTCAGCTAAAGCCCCAGGCTAGAAATGGGGCACAGTTCTCATTCACCTACCCTCCCATCTTTCTCCTAGAACATGTAAAGGCTTAGAAAAGTGTCCCCAGGAGAGCCTGGGGAAAGCTGCACACCTGCCAGCGCGGGGGCTGTGCCTCCACTGGCTCAGGGCAGAGCTAACAGCCCCCCGAAGGATCTGTGCACAGCAATGGGGGATATCCTCCGTCTGCTTAACAAGACTTCCAGAGCTCAAAAGAACTCAAAGGAAATTCTCCAACTCAGACTGTCACGTCCTAGAGAGCAGAGACCACTGCTCATTCATCTTTGGATTGAGTGCTGTGGACAGCAATGTTTTATATATAATACAATTTTAATCATGTTACCCAAACAAAGACTTTGAAGGGATAATAAAACAAAGAAACAAACAAGAAACAGCAAAGACACTAAGGAACGAACTCCTGAAAGGCAACGGTACGTTCCGAGGGCTGGCCAGGGGTGCAAAGTGGCTTAGCCGACCCTCACATGTGGTGCCTTCCCTGACGACGGAAGAGCACTGCATCTTCCATGAGGTCTAGCAATGGTACATGTTACTTTATGCATCATTTTCATGCTACGCTATCGCTACCAGCCTACAAAGGTAAGCATGTTAGGGCGGCAGAACCTGCATGAGACCAGGACGCTTTCAGGCAGAATCCAAAGCCTGCTCTGCTTCCTAGGACATGATGTACCAATGTTTGGTAACCAAAGGACTTGACCATAAGCCTAAGGTACAAAATTGTTTATATTACAAAATTTGAAAAAAGACATTCATTTTTCTTACCATCTCCCTTTAAGGTAGAAAGAAGACGATCTTACCATTTCTACTTTACAGGTACCAAACCTAGGTCTCTAAGAAGCTCACAACAGAGGCACACCCAGCTCAGTAAGACCACCAAAGAGGTCTCTCCATTCTAGTGAGATTTATCCACAAGCTTGAGGAAGGCTTCCATCCTGTCTCCAGTTGCCAGTACTACTTTATGTGGTGACATCTTCACTACTGAAATCCATTTCATTCAGGTCACTTCAGCTCAAGGAAGACTATGCATATGGAAAAGGAAAAATTAAAAGCAAAAAGGATGTTCTGATATGCCTATGATCAAATCAGTGAAAAGGTGCAAGCTGCTGCCCACTGCATGTTATATGCTATCGTTTCCATAGAAAATGACTGAAAAATGATATGCACAGAAGTTTGAATAGGTATTACAAATCTCTGCAAAGACCCATAAGAAATTAGTCTCATGGATTCTTCTAAGGAGGGGAAACAGTGATGGGAAACTTTTTAATCCTTTACTCTTTTAAACTTTTAGAATTTTGAACTGTGACTACATTAACTACTAAATAAATAAAAACCAAATTTAAAAATGAAAAAAAGAAAAATTACCATAAGAGATGAAAAGACCAAGACTGAAAATGAAACAACCATACTATTTGCCACACACAAAAGAAATGGAGTTTTGTGCATTTTATTTAACAAATTCAGGCCATAGAATATTTGTAACTTATGTCCCATCCCTTTTATATACTATATGTATGTATCCCAGAGGAAACAAAGTAAATACTTGACAGAAAATGGTTTTCCATGGCTTCTTTATAAAATTCTCAGTTATCTTCTCCTTTTTACATTAGGATTGTATCTGCAAGAAAGAAATGGGGTTAGAAGATACCTAGATAAATGATGGCATTTCTTTCACTTTTAAAGTTAAAGGGCTTTCAAAATAAGTCACACTTTAGCAAACAGAATGAGAATGCCATTTTTATCCTTAAAATCAGACATTAAGTATATTAAGCACATAAATTAAACATTTATACTTTCATTTATCCTTTGAATGCTTTGGTGAATAAATAAAACATCATCAAAAAGTCCTATAAACCCATTAAAATAATTAACAAAAACAACAGTTTAAAAACAAATATGTGTTTATACTTCTTTTAATATGGCTTCAAATAGTTTCTCTGCCTGCCCCTAAATTAAAGAATAGCATTTACACAAACAAGCATAATAAACCTAAAATATAATTACTTTACAAAATTTTCTCTAATAGCAATTAAATGTAGCTGGACAACCAGATTTTCTCATTTGACTTCTTATGAAAAATCAGCACTGTCCACATTTTGACCAATGATTCATACTGTCAATAATGAAATTAAAGAATCAAATTCACTGCAAAACAGACTCAAAAATGTAGTACCTTCTTTGTTTTGGGAAAATGTTTGTTTTGGGAGTAAGTTTGGGAAAATGTTATTCTCCCCTAACTATTATAGTAGCTACCTATATTTCAATACTTTGTGAGTATTTCAGATATAATTATAAGGTTTGTGGGCCTGTAAGAACACTGAAAATACGTTAAATCAGAATTGAATTATAATCATCCATTGTAATAAACTTCCCACCAAAACCTGCTTTGAAACTCTAATCCAGCCTCTTGTTTTTATGCATGTGCCAATTAAAACTAAACAAATGGTCTGGTAGTTTACTTGTCTGACTTCAAAACCCATTCACTCATAATTCTGCTTAGAGCTGAAAGTCTCGCAGTTATAGACAAATTCACCCAGCTTAGGAACTGTCTCTTTCCTGAATGCCCCACACAAATTTTAAATCTCCTGTGGTGCAGTACAACTAAATCACCCCAAACCTCGAAGCTATATCCAGTAAACCCAATTAGAGGTGCTCAAGCAGGAAAAAAACACATATTACAAACAAAACATTCTTTAGGGGAAGGGACTAAGTGTTTATTTCTAAGGACAGAAGAAAAACAAATATTTAAATCTCTACAAACAGAACTGAATTTTACATACATCTCTCTAAGATTCATGAGAAGGTGGAAATTAAAACTTTACCTGAAGAGATCATCAGCGAGAGACTCTTCTTTTGCATGCTGATTTTGCACCTGTCAAAACGAACATAATTTCAAACATTTGCTCAATGGTGCATATGCAGTGAATGGATTGCTATATGGGGTGCTCAGGCACCTCCGAGAGCTCCACATCCAGGTCATCAGGTCGATTGTTCTTGTTTCTACACGTCTCCCATTCCACAGATTCTCTCCATTTATACTTCACGCCACCTGACTGCAAAGTCCTCTCATTAAACAACTTCCACCAGCCAACCTCCCCATCAAGGCAACCAGCACACACACTGCTGCTTGGTGAATTTTTAAACATTTTCTGCAGTAGAACCCTTTTCCTAAGTGAAATCTCAGTGTTCTGAGGTCACAGATAGCACTGATGAAGGGGCTGAGAAGGCAGTATTTATCCCAGTTTTGACCAGGTAAAGTGGCTCCCTTTCTCCCTTCCCACGCTGTCCCGCCTCTCACTCCCCTCAATTAAGAGATGTCTGGAATATTATTCACTTAATCTTTAAATGGGTAATTTCTGGGCTTTAGCATTTGAACTGCTTCAATTCTTTTGTGTACTACTATGCTTCTCTGAAATGCACATTTATAAAATAATAAAGCCAATTATTCTTTCCAAGAAGAAAGGCAGAGAAAGTGATTTCCACACTCCCGTTTTTGGACAGTAAATATCCTGAGTGACCTTCTTACTAATGCAAATTTTCTGAGTGACCTTCCTAACAATTTTTAAAAACTATTTGCAGAAGACTACAGTGGACCCACAATAAGGCAAAATACAAACCCTGAGATGTTACTAAGTACCACAGCCAGCTTTTTGCCCTGCCCTGTGATATCTGCAAACCATAAAAAACCAGGGTTCTGCTTCCATATCTGGATAGGGGATGAGTGATATGTAAGAAAACCCAAGACGGGGAATCTAATAAAAGACTCTATTACTAAAGGGTGAAAGAGGAATAAATCCTACAACACAAAAGGCACCAGCAAAGAAACTTGCCTGTCTTGATCCTGGCATAGGGAGGAAAGAAGGAAAAAGAAATCTACGTTTATAAAGACAAGCTGGCCTTCACTCAGGTTTCTGGTCCAAACATGTATTACAGTGTTCCCTGAAAATAAGACCTAGCTGGACAACAGCTCTAATGCGTCTTTTGGAGCAAAAATTAATATCAGACCCAGTCTTATTTTACTGTAAGACCTGGTCTTCCATAATATAATACCCGGTCTTATATTAATTTTTGCTCCAAAAGACACATCAGAGCTGATTATCAGGCTAGGTCTTATTTTCGGGGAACACGGTAACTACCTGACTGATCCAAAACCCTCACAAGCAGAGACTAAAGTGGTCTCATATTGGTAGAACAAGACTGACAGACGTATATATGTCTTCTCTGGAGGAAATACACCTGAATTCAGGATGCCAGGAATTCCCACAGATCAAGTTTCAAGGGAAATGAGCAGTTCACCATTCAAAGATCATGAAGTATATACACAATTGGAAACAAGGTGCTATAAAAAGAGAACAAGCAGAAACAGATCGACAAACACTTTAGGTACTGGTACCATCAGGAAAAGATTACAAAAGAAGAGCTTACACACAGCAGCAGGGAACAAAACAGATTTAGAAATGAATAAAAAAGATTTCCAGAAATGAAAAACTACAACAGGTTGAGTGAAAACTCAACAGACAGATGGAATACCAACCAAACAGAACTGAAGCAGAAGTACTAAAGACAATCTGAAAAAAATGAGCAAAAATACACTCCAGAGAATCAGTGATGAAATGCATAGAAGATACACAGATAAGAAAAGGAGATTTAACTTACGTCAAATCAAGTTCAAAAAAGGAATACCCCTTCTCCCTGTTATCCTACAGCTCTCTTCCCACGGCTGCCTGAGGTGACCTGTCCGGAGCCCACCTCTGAGTCGGGCAGCACTGGACAGTCAGGCAACTCGATGACGAGGAAGAAAACTGCCCACCCTTGTATGAGGCTTTGGTTCTCTCTCAATTCAGTGGCCGTGTGTGTCTAAATTCTCATCTTCACGTAGTATTTCTTCTATTGCAAAGTTCCCCACCTTACTGAGTTTTATTAAATTCTCTGGTTAAAAAAAGGGGTTGAAAAACTTAGGTATCAGATGGATGGTCTTCTTATACATATAATATCTACTAGTACACACAACACTGAGGAAGAAAGTAAAAAAAGAAAAGCCTATTTTTGTAATCTTTCCTGTGGTTCTCATTATAGCAGTTCATAAACATATGTAAACAGTGAGGTCTTAGAAACCGCATTCTAACCTGGACAGCTGTAAAGCAGTCCATATTTTTCCAAAAGAGCAATGTTATAACAGATTTGGCTTCCTGAGGCTTAGGCAGCATATCAGTTGCAGATATGATCAGAGAAATGCCACAAAACAAGTATGCAAAATTATAGAACTCTAAAGCAATTTCAAATATCAAAATGATGCTGCTGGCCCTAATTTCATGGCTTAAAACAATGTGAACGGATTATCCAAGTATCTACTATAAAGTACCCAGAAAAGCACTCTGACACGATCCATGTGATCAGAAATCTGCACGTTTGCATTAAGCATATAAATCTGAGTGAGAGAGTTGGGATTTGCCTTTAAATACTCCAGAAAGAAAAAGCTGGGAAGGGAACAGATGAAGCAAGATGTGCAGAGTGCTAAAACTTGCTGAAGCTGTGCACTTAGGGGGTTATTTTACTATTCTCTTTACTTGGTGTGTATCTGAAAACTTCTCATAATAAAAAGTTTTAGACCCTAAAGTAAGTATTACAAATAATTACTATACAGTAATTAATATTACCTAACAATTTCCCTTACCTTCTTAAAACTTAGAAAGACACTTGGGGGGAAAGAAGATAGACCAGTAACAACTGCCCATGGAAAGAGGTATTAAGGCACACTTTCTTCAGAAAGCAGTTAATAGTATAACAACTTTAAAGCCCTGCCCACCTTTGAGATGGTGTGATCATGTGTCTTTAAACCAAAGTACAAAAGTGTAACCACAGAGAATGAAGTTAGACCTATTCTAACACCACATATAAAAAATTAACTCAAAATTAATCAAGGATCCAAATGTAAGAGCTATAACTATGAAACTCTTAGAAGAAAACAAAGGGGAAAAGCTTCCTGACATTATGAGCATATCTGGCAATGGTTTCTTGGATATAACACTAAAAGCACAGGCGACAAAAGAAAAAAAAATAAGATAAACTGGACTACACGAAAATTTAGAACTTCTGGACGCCAAAGTACACAATCAACAGAGTGAAAAAGCAATCCAGAGAATGGCAGAACACATCTGCAAGTCACATATCTGATAAAAGGTCAATATCCAGAACATATAAAGAATTCCTACAATTCAACAACAATAATGAAAGATCAACAATTTGATTAAAAAGAGGCAAAGATCTTGAAGAGACATTTCTCCAAAGAAGACATACACATCCAAAGAAGCACATAAAAAGATGCTCAACCTCACTAATCATTACAGAAATGCAAATCAAATGAGATACTACGTCATATTCATTAGATGTCTACTATTAAAAAACAGAAAATGGGGCCGGCCCGGTGGCTCAGGTGGTTAGAGCTCCATGCTCCTAACTCCGAAGGCTGCCAGTTCGAGTCCCACATGGGCCAGTGGGCTCTCAACCACAAGGTTGCCGGTTCAACTCCTCAAGTACCGCAAGGGATGGCGGGCTCCGCCCCCTGCAACTAAGATTGAACACGGCACCTTGAGCTGAGCTGCCACTGAGCTCCTTGATAGCTCAGTTGGTTGGAGCGTGGGCTCTCAACTACAAGGTTGCCAGTTCGACTCCCACAAGGGATGGTGGGCTGTGCCCCCTGCAACTAGAAAACGGCAACTGGACCTGGAGCTGAGCTGCGCCCTCCACAACTAAGACTGAAAGGACAACAACTTGACTTGGAAAAAAAAGGCCTGGCAGTATACACTGTTCCCCAATAAAAGTCCTGCAATAAAAGTCCTGTTCCCCTTCCCCAATAACATCTTTAAAACACACACACACACACACACACACACACACACACACACAAAAAACAGAAAATAACAAGTATTGGCGAGAATGTGAGAAATTAGAACCCTTGTGCACTGCTGGTGGGAATGCAAAATGGGGCAGTTGCTACAGAAAACAGTATGAAGGTGCTTAAAAAGCTAAACATAGAAAAAAAAGATATTAGAGGAAATAGGAAAAAGGTAATATTCAAAAGAGAAATTCTCAGAACTGTTGAAAGACAATTCCCAGATTTAGAAGCCCAGTCCTTTCTACTGTATTGACATATTTGTAATATCTTCCATATGACTGTATGATCATCCTTTTAATTGCTATCCTTTAGCTTCCTTTGAAATTTTTGTGGGTTAAGTCTCTTTTTTCCTCTTTACGTTAGGATGTAAACTTAACTCATTTGTTTAAGTCCCATAATTTAAATTAATAAATCTAGAAGTCCCTTAAAGAGGTGTTATAGAAAGGTACAAATTAATCTCAATGCTCTGTAACTCAGGAATTGTCCTAATGAATGACCTTAGGTCACTTAAGTTTGGTTTTAAGAAGAATTTACTCAAAGGAAACCAAAAGGGACGAAAATGCAAGTCAAACAAGTTATTGAGCTCACTTCCTACTAACCTCCATTTCCTGCCTTAACCACTCTTCTAATTCTGTATTCTTCATAGCATGATGAGCTATCAGATCTGATCCTCCAATGATCTGTGGGAGTTTGCCTGCTCCAGGAAATGTGACCTGTTAAATAGTAAAAGTAATAAGGTTAAATGCATTAGCAAATTAAGATAATCATTTCTGAAAAAGCTTAGAAAAAGTAAAGATTGTAAATCATGTATAACATAAGTGTCAAAGATGTATGTATCCTACAAATGAAAGGGAGAGAAGTAACTATGTTAGATCCATGTTTTTGCCCTATTTTTTGGCTATTACGATAACCAGATTTAAATATGTAACTGGGATTTATGTACTAAGAGAATTTACGATATTCAATTTGGAAGTTTTATCCAAAAATGACCTTAGCTCATCATTTACCAATTCAAGGTGAACACACACACTGTATTTCAAATTATACTGTGTTCTAAAGATTTCAAAGCGTAAGTCCTTTCTAGTACTCATGAAAATTTAAGTATTCAAAACTTTCCAATTTCTATTTCCTAGCAAGAGGTATTGGAGACGGCAATAGTTTATACTTTTAATTGAAATTTTAATTGCCCACAAATTAAAAAATGCTAAAAATATGTGAAAATGCATATCAAGCACATTGGTAATACTGTATTTAGGGAGTAATAAATCCTTAGTATTTATGGGATTTTTAAAAATTTCAATGTATGAAGTGGAACAGGAATGTTAAATTAGTTTTCATCATTAAGCAGTATTTTCAAAGTACAAATACAACCAGGTCATTGATTTGTATATACAAAGAAACACTCAGACAAACTCTTTCATTAGAGGTAATCCAACTGAACAACTTTCCATACAAATTCTGGGTTGAACTTCTTTTATACTCTCAAAATTATTCCTTGGTCAAGGATATTAATATTTTTAGGGGTTTTAAAATTTTCCAAACTACGTCCCACAAGTCTGTACAACTTTATACTTCTTTACCACTCCTCGCCACAATGAATATTATTGCTTTTATTTTGGTAACTTCATTAATAAGAAACTAGTATGTCTTTTGAATTTTTGATTTAACAATGAGATCTCGTCACACTACACTGAACATGAAGTACCCATGTGATAAGAATGTGCCTATGCTGTTCGTGCACCACAGCCGTGGGGTGAGAAAGAAGACATGGGTGCCATGTCAGCGGAGACATTCCCATCTTCTAGTCTTAGAAGAGACTCTTCCTGTTAACGGAGTTTGGAATCCTTTAGAGATTGTCATTAGCAGAAAATAATTTAACTGAGAAATGGTAATAGTAGCTCACATTAAAGAAAAAGCTCCACCACCTCCTGGTCACAGTAAGAGTCAGACAATCATGTCCTAGAGAAAAGCAGTTTTCTACAGATGTCACTTGTGCCATGTTCCTGTACTCTCATCCAATGCGTAAGCAGAAGGTAGCAGTCAGTAGTCAGCAGTGCGAAAGCAAGAGCAAATTCCCAGAACAGGGAGCAAAAGAACACAGACTGAGTCGGAAACCTTCTTTTAACCACACTGATAACATAGCTACCTTTCAGCTCCTAACAGACAAGAAACTCGGATCTGATGGTAACACTCTGTATATATATTTGTTTTGTGTGGACGTGTGATAACAGAATGCCTGGTTTTCATGATTGAATGTGGTCAGTTATTTTCAACACATTTGTTATCTTCATAAAGTCCTGAGTTAAAGCAGCCCATCAGGAAATCATACATCGATACCACAACTGAGAAGACCCTCTCGCTATAGCCAAACGCCTGCTGTTTAAGGAGGGAAAGCCAAGTAAACACACACTTTAAACAATTCAGTCTTGAAGAAGTTTGTTTCATTCTAGGTGTTCCATATATTCTTTAACTGTCAGTTCATGTCCTTCCGAGAGTAATTTTTTAACTGTTTTAAGCAGCAGAAATAGTCTGTTTTCAACATGAACTGCTTTTATTACTATTTAGCAACAAACACTGCCCTCTTATTATAGTGTAATTAAAGGAAACATACCTTTCTGAATTTCTTGAAATTCTTCACTTGACCATAACCATCATTTACACTAGATGTGTTTCTGGAGGCAGAGTTACTAACCACCAGTGATCTAAATTCTGTCAGTAACACCTTCCTTGGAGGTGTCTCACCATCATCCTGAAGACTTGCATTGTTCTTAGATGGGATAAAGAAGGATGGACAAGAAGAGGAAATGCAAGAAAAAAGAAAATTACTTGTCAGAATTTTTTTCTGCAGAAAAAAAGTTCAAACATCTGAAAAAGACAGTTAAAAAGGTTTATGTCTGGCACCTGAACTTTGTATCTGGAATCAAATCATATCTATTTCAAAACCAGAAAAGCATTTATTCAAGTATTGTATAACTTTAGAAACATTTATACCATACTAATCTATGACACAAAGCTTAACAAACATAATATTTTTAATTTAGTAGCCTATTTTAATAACTATCTCAATAAACGATTTATCTTCTTGTATACATTTTCTGGGCAAGAAATCTCAGTATTATCTGCTGCTTTTTGTTAAAATCATACCCTTACAATCTGTTCTACAAATTCACATCTGCTGTATTTAAGCCTTTTTGGATTTTCAAAAATTTGTATTTTTATTATTTTTGACACCTCAGAAAAATCAATTATTAATTCTGGACACAACACTTCATTAACTGAAAGCCACTTTTTATTCCAGATTGATAGCTATTAAATCAGCCTGAAGATTCCTTCCTATGGCTGAATGAGGGATTCTTTGTCATGTGCTGTTAACTAAGTAGTTACATAGCAACACTGTTACAGCTGCTCCAGGCTGACCATTTTAGCTTTTTAAGCTGCTTTACTCTGTATTCACATGGAAGTTGCTAACAGGACAAGATAAAGAGTCAGGGAGAGAGAAAAAAAGGGAAAAGTCAAAAGAAAAGGCTCACCTGACAGTGACAGGGTACATATAATTAGGAACTCGTAATAAAATATTAATAAAAATACCCTAATACTTTCGTACTGTGTTTCGGAGTTTAGAAATTTTTCACAACTGTTAACTTGATACAAACAATAACCCTGTTGGAAGTGTCAACATGATTTTATTAAACAAAGGACTTGAGCGTCATAAATGTGAAAATGACTTAGTCAAGGTCACTTATCTGTAGAGGACAAGGAATTTCACTCAGGCTTTTTTTTTGTCCTTAGTCTTTTTGCTATGTCATCGTTATTTATATATATATATATATATATATATATATATATATATATATATATGATCTATCTATTTCCAGAGGGGGCACAATTATGAAACAGACCAAAATATAAAAATAGAAATAACTAATCCTAAGAATGAAAACTGACAGAAAATGATGAGATAATGGTCCATGTAAGTCAATCTTTATAAAAATTAAATAAAATAAAAGTTTCCTCACAGATGGCTCTTCTTCAGTTGACCATAGTAATTCTTTCTTGAGCACACATTTCTTCCCAACTTCATTTTCTGGCTAAAGAAATAGAAAATATTGTTCATACGAGATACAAAATGGCACCTTTCTGAAAACTTTAGAGATATTCATGCTCTTGATCCAGTTATTTGACTTTCAAGTATCTTCCCTAGAGAAACTATGAGATGGGAATAAAAACATATGGCGCGGAAGACATTGTAGTATGAGTCAGTGGTAAGAGCAGAGAACTGGAAGCAATCTAAGTTCACATAAGTTACATACTTAAGAAACATTTAACAATATGAGAAATGATCATAATATAAGTGAATAAAAACGGCTACAAAATTGCATTAACAGTGGATTCCAAGTTAACAAAATATGATTTAAAAAGAAAATACTAAAATATTAATTATAGCTATCTGTAGACAAGATTATCAACAAATTGTTATATTTTTTATTTTCAATATTTCTACAGTATTATGCATTACTTTTATAGTTAAAAATAAAAACAAACACTTTTAAGGAATTCTACCTGAATTTGTTGAGAATTGAATTTTAAATCACCCTTAATCCATAAAGACAGAAACAGAGTTACTTTAACTATTTGAGATGTTTATCTGTAATAACCCTAAGACTGCCTTGTATGCAATCATACTAGGCTTCACATTCACATATCCAGACCGTGTTATAGATAAAAGGGCATCACAGAGACGGCTTCTTATTTTCAGTTAAAACCACAGTCCTCCTGGATACAATAGAGGAGTATATTGTTCTACATCAAAGTTTCAACGATTCAGCAATAAAAATTCAGGAAAATTACTAAGAAAGTCCAGAAAAACCAATGTACTTTGTGCTTGTTTAGGGACTAAAGAGAGTTAATGTCTTATGAAAACCTACCTTCCAAGGTGACCATATGCCCTTTTCCGGAGTACTCTCACACACGTCTCCCACTGGAAGCTGTGGTCACCACAAGCAACAAGTCACTCCCTGGCACCTGCTCCCCACCCTGCACTACTCCTTCTTCAGGCTTGCTTATCCTCTGGAGCATGTTTTCATTTCGTAGCTCAGAGAACCACACTACACCCTTCCCAGATACTCAGACTATAAGCTTGGGAATTATCTCAGCAAAGCAAACCTGTTTTTGTGCCAGCTGTCAAGAGCTAGCACAGCAACCCTGGCAAGCTACTTACACCTCCTCCTGTCAGTTTCCTAATCTGTTCAATGCATATAGTATGCTTGCAGCTAGGCTGCTATTAACAGAATGATGGCTTCCAGTCCGTGGTAGCTATTGATATTGGGCTTTGGAAGATGCTACAGTAATAAGACAGAAAGAAACCTTAAATTAGAATCAGACAAGGAATGAGGTGAAAAAGAGATACTGTGCAGACAGTGGGTGCCATAAACAGGAATGTTAACAAGGACGCCAAGTCATGTGTGCATTTTCTGGTGACTCGGAGATTAAAAGCAAGGCCAAGACAGACACAGCTGCCATTTACATCAGGATAAATTCCTAGGAGGAGTATCTAGACAATAGCTTTCTATTTCAGCTTACAGAAATATCTTACAGACGTGCCAGAATTACATTTAAATCCCAAAACAGAAAAATGGCAGTTCTACCATCAATGTATTTTAGAAAATGACTTTCTGAAATATGGCTAAGGAATCCAATGTCAACAAGAAGTGCCACACGTTGGGGCTGGCCTGGTGGCTCAGGCGATTGGAGC
Organism: Rhinolophus hipposideros; assembly: GCF_964194185.1. Taxonomy (NCBI): domain Eukaryota; kingdom Metazoa; phylum Chordata; class Mammalia; order Chiroptera; family Rhinolophidae; genus Rhinolophus; species Rhinolophus hipposideros. The sequence continues at coordinate 75,385,310 of NC_138059.1, forward strand.
TCCATGCTCCTAACTCCAAAGGCCCAAACGCTGCCGGTTCAATTCCCACATGGGCCAGTGGGCTCTCAACCACAAGGTTGCCAGTTCAACTCCTCGAGTCCCGCAAGGGATGGTGGGCAGCGCCCCCTGCAACTAAGATTGAACACGACACCTTGAGCTGAGCTGCGCCCTCCACAACTAAGACTGAAAGGACAACTTGAAGCTGAACAGCACTCTCCACACCTAAGACTGAAAGGACAACAACTTGACTTGGAAAAAAGTCCTGGAAGTACACACTGTTCCCCAATAAAGTCCTGTTCCCCTTCCCCAATAAAAAAAATCTTAAAAAAAAAAAAGTCACACTTTTTGCCTTCGTAAAACTGCAGAAAGCTTTTTAAGTGAGAGGACTGAGAAATATGTTTTCTGGTATCACTTCTGCAGCTGGAAATATTAAGCACAATTCCTTTAATCCAGAGCACCCACAAGGACTTTCAGACAATAAGTTCTTAAAATGACAAAACTGAAAAGTAAAACTAATCTCAGGTTGTCTGTGTAAGGTTGACAAATTGCATGCACGTCCATTTCCTGGCTGTGATACTGGATGTACTTCTGCAAGATGCTACTTATTAGGGGAAACAGGGTGAAAGGTATATGGGATCTCTTTATGTAATTCCTTACCACTGCATGCGAATCAACAATTACCTCAAAATAGTTTTCAAAAGTTATATTATACTGAAAGTAAAACTAACTTTGTTACATTTTCACTTAAAAAATTATAGTGCTAGAGTAGAGGGATTTAACTTTTAGGATATCCAAGTGTGCCACAATCAAATTGCTATTCACTCTCCAAAAGTCTAGACAACATATTTATTTTGTACTGTATTTTTATTTAGAATGTCATAAATTCTGAAACAGCAAAATAAAAGGCAAGAAAATTATGCTACAGAATCACACAGCAAAAGAAAATGATTATATTCCCTGGTCTCATTCCACAGCATGTCCACCTTGGCTATTAAATGAAAGGTCTCTTCAGGTGCACAGAAGACTGCTGGATGGTCCCGCATCTCTGGGGACGCACTTCCTGCCTCTCCCAGCCTGGGCTCTGGTGTGCCCAATTCCTTGGGTTTATGAGCACTGGGAGAATGTGCAGACAAAGTAGGTATTTAGGAAGATCAGTCAGCCACACAGGAGGACCAAAGAGTTCTGTGACTAAAACTTCCACCATTTCAGACAGAGCTGTCGTCCACTGGGGACAGACGACCAATCAGGGATATAGAAGTGAAAGAGAAGGGAGAAAAAAGGCTTAAAAATAAAAGATTAATGTGTGTAATAGGACAAGATGACGAGAGAAAGAAAAGAACATATCAGAAAAAATTAGAAATAAATACAGGAGGGAAGGGTACCACAAGGCATATACATTCCCAAAGGTGTAACCAAAATAACAGAAATGAGGCCTAACTTTCTGAAGACTGAATGCTAATAACATTAAGGGGCCAAACAGATTCTGAACAGTCTGCAGCTAAAGTGTAAATTCACAATGCAAGTAGAATAAACACCTTTACAACAAGATGTAAATGTACTGGACTTAGTTAGGAATCATCTTGTGCACTTCACCTAATGCCTCATTCCCATGGTGATAACTGGCCCAGCTCTCCACTGTGGTGGCAACAGCTACACCAGTGAGTGACGTGTGGATATTTAAACCTTTGATAATAAAGGACCCCGTGTTTCTCAAGTTTTCAGTCTAGCTAGAGGCTTGTTCAGTACCCATTCTCTTTCTTCCTTACAATTATCACTAAGTTCATTAGGGACAGCTATGTGCCAAGCATAAAACACATCCCAGACTTTCGTCTAGATTGGGACAAGGGAGGGGAAGTGGCCCTGACCATGACTGGATTTTAGCCAATAACACAAGTTATCAAATGGGGTTTCTGAGGAAGCTCCTTAGAAAAGTGGGGAGAAAGTCAAGTGGAAAGGTCTTTACCCTGTCCTTTCTCCACCGTTCTTCCTCCGTGCAAACTGGCATGATGGCTGGAGGTGCCATCCCGTAGAGCAGGAAGGCAGACACCAAGGAAATTAACATTGTGGAACTGCCAAGCCACCTTATTTACCTACTTCTGGGTTTGTTTTATTGGAAAAAATAACCTTATCTTATTTAAGCCCTGATTTTAGAATTTTTAAAGGCTGCAAGAGGAATTCTTAACTAATACAATGAGGGAACCATTTCTGGGAAGAAGACTGGGTGTACGAGTCAGCATCTCTGGGGCTCTGCTCTGGGAACCCCTATTTAAAAAGCTCACCAGGTAAAATGCTCACCGCACAAATAATGAGGACACCCCCCCTCATGTGAAGATGCTAACACACAGGTCCGAGATCACGTATACCTTTTCTTCTACTAGTAGTTACCGATTTACACACTGCTTGTACACACGAGCTTCTCAGCAAACGCTTATCCTCCCAATCGCTTAACCCTTATCCTTTACTGAGTCCTGTCCTTAGCCAATAGCCGTTTTTAAGGGGGTGACCACGCATAGCCATAAATGAGAGCAGAGTAACGGATCTATGTGGAGATCAGAATATTCAAGTTTGATTTCATGAGGTCTGTCCTCTCACTTCATGAGCTAACTGCTCTACAGATAGTAGGCAACTTACTGATGCATAAAACAGGAAGAAATCCCAACAGTTTTCTTAGACCAAAGTGGGCAAGACAATTATCAACATTCATGAAAACAGGATAAGACATTGAAGATCAAAACGGAAAAAAAATATTCCTAGTGAGGTTATACATGCTTTACCCTAAAAACTTATTTACTAGATACTTTGTTTCACTAACTTTCTTCTTTCTGTGCCTGTTTACTCTATTAAGGCATGTCCTATACTTACATTCATGGCCAAGTATCTTATATAATAACACAGCTAGAAATCTATTAAAGCAATCATGAATAACAGTGTTATTGTTAAAGAATTACTGTACTTTTAACTTTTACCTTATCAACCAACAAATTGTTATACTTAATACTGAGTTTTGAAGCTATTAATTTTTCCTTAAGGAAACATAATGGATGCTCATACTGTCAATACAAATACCTAAAGCACTTTTTAACATTCTAAGTTTCTATTTGCAATACTTTTCATTTTAAAAAAATGTTACTTACAGTTATTTTGTTACTTTCTGTTACTCTCTCATCATTAAAGGAGCCATTTGTTTCTCTATCCAATCTTGGCCTTTTTCTGATACTGGCATCTTCCTCTTGTTTTTGAACTTTTCCTTCAATTTCTAACTCTAGTTTTGTGTTCTTGAATAACTGTTCCAATACTTCATTTTCTATGGCTTCATCATCAGGTTTCCTTTTCTCTGACCTTACTTTTTCTGTAGAATGAGATTTATGGGCAGAGCTATTCACAGTGGAATTTCTATCAGTAAGAAAGTTATCTGGGTCTTCCCCCACATGCTCATCCTGAGATAGGTGCTGCTCCTTCATTTTCCATATTGACGATGTAGCAGGCTGTGTTTGTTCTAAAAGAGAACTAGAGATTTCCATTTTTGTTCTTGCTGATTTAGATGAAGAAATGTCTTGGTTTTCTTCATCCCTTTCCCTTCGATTTTAAAAAAAGAGAGAAAAAAACAAAACAAGCAATGAACACAGCTAAATAATTTAGTAGTTTGGCAATATTCACCACCTCCCCCATTTGATTCACAATATTCATGTCTGTATTCATTAACAATATCACTGGAAAAGAAACACAATATATAGATGATGTATTATAGAAATGTACATTTCAAACTTAAATAATTTTACTAACCAATGTCACTCCAATAAATTTAATAAAAATTAATAAAGAAAATAGACATGTGAAAATAATGCATAATTCACATACACTCTGTTTTGAGAGAACTAATCAACCCTATGGCTAAAACAACATGGAGATGTCTGTCTTCTCTGCCCAAGTAAATCAACGTGGAGAAAAAGGGAGAAAAATATGAAAATACAATGGACTTGCTGCCAGGAAACAGCAGCTTATTTCATGATGTAGGGAACTTCAGAGCAGGGAAAAAGCACCTTGGGAATAAAACTTGATGTGTTAATGAGAGCTGGATTCAAAGTAAGTCAAACAGGCTAAATCCAGACTACAGTACAGACTACACCCTGCCAGTGATGTGTGGCCATGTGACCAAGAGTTTTCTACACAACACAGTACCATTCGTTCCGTAAGTACTGATCACTGTACTCAGGTCTCCACTCCCCAGGCGTTTGCTGGGTTCGAGTTCAATAGGAACACTCAAAGTGACAGTTTAATAATCCTAATCTAATGTCACTGCACTGGACAGACTGATCAAGAGCTTTTTGTAATAATTTATGTGGTCGTAGTGTGACCCAGTGAAATGGCAACACAAACAGATAGAAAGGGAGGAATTTATAAGACACTGAAAACAAGAAGTAACATTACTGGTTTAGAGGAAGAATCAAAGATTTTGACAAAGTGTACTACTAACAAAAGAATACACACTCAGTCACAGGGGAGAAAAGGTTTTAGGACTATTATTTGGGGAAACAGCAGGAAATTCCTGTGGAAAAGTAAAGTCTAAAGAGTAAGTTAGGGCCAAATATGTCAGTCACTTTATAATATCATGAAACCATGAAGGTAGAGTACACAGAGTATAAAAACCAGCAGCAGGAGGAAAACAGTTAAGAAAAAGGGCAAAGGGCACTTCAGAGAGGGAAAGAGCTGGGACAGACCACTGCCACAACAAGCGAGAGACGCGAGGAGGAGAAAGGTCACTCAAGTCGGCAAGATGTCAGAGTTGACTTCCAAGGATGTCACGAGAAGACAAAATGCTGACAGTTTAGAAACATCTCCGACAGAAATAGGAGCAATCACAACCACCTCCTTTTCCGAGACATTTAATGGTGATTATAAAAGACAAAAGACAGTAGCTAGAGGAAGAAACCAAGTCAAGGGAGGTTCTGAAAGGGAGACAGAGCTCCTGAATACAGAAGAGGACCCATAATAAGACATAAAAAGTGCTAGAAACCGAGTCGTTGATGAAGCATGTCCTGCCTCCTGGAAGTGAGAGGGGTCAGCAGGGAAACAGGCAGCTGAAAATTCGGGTGTGGGGCAGGGCTTCTTCATGATGCAAATCAGACAACTAGTGCGCTAAGGTGCACAAGAAACAAGGGGACGGAGAGTCCATCTAAGCCTTAGTGGGGAAGCAGATTCCAACGTTTCTGAGAGGAAATAAAGTCAACGGGCCGCTGCTTTCCACAGACTAAACACCATTCTGCCATCAAGTAACAGTACTACAGATTTTCAGAGACACAGAGAAGTGGTGTTAAAAACGTACCTTTTCTTGGTGCACGGGAGAAAGTAGTTTCTGATGGAGTTGGTCTGCGGCTGCTGGGAATCCTGATCTCTACTTCTGTTTACACCTGGGCACTTAGTTGGTGAAAGCTGACAGTGTGGACTTTTCATCCTAACCAGAGCATTTGATACCACGGTGTTATTATTGGAGCCTATTTTGGGGGGTTCCTTCACAGTGAATGTGTCTTGTGAAGACATCCTGAAATGTTGTTCCATTCTGGAGATTTTGATTTCTTTTGGCCTTTCACTCAAATCCATACTGTAGCAAAAGAAAAGACTGCACAGTAATTCAGGTTTACAGCACTTTTTATCTAGAAACAAAGTCCTTTAAGTAGTACAATGTAATATAGCTTTAGAACATAATATCCTTAACACAATTATTCAGCGAATTTCCCCAGAAGTAGCCCCCCGTGTCACCAATGCTCCTCTCTCTTCTTCATCCCCACGGCACATACAGTCAGGCAGGCTCTTCCATGAAAAACTACCCTATCCCTAATCAGAATATCAACCTAGGAGCCTCTTACACATTAAATGAGGCAATAATTCTAGGTAATTTTTGCTTTTTTAAGATTTTAAAATTATTTCCATGTAAAAAAATAAAAAATGGAAAATGAGAAAATCAGCTTGCTGATTCCTGACCTAAAATATACATTCCCAGCATCCCTCTTTCCCAGGCTTCATCTTCCACAAAATGACCTGATAAAGGCACTGACTCAATTACTGATCCAGTTGTTAGCAGGGAAGCTTTACCGGGTGTCTGCTTGCTCTGACTCTGTGTCAGCTTCCCATGGCGTGGTGTTCACTGGGGTGCTTGGCAGTGGCTGTTCTTGAACAGACAGGCACTGGGAAAGGCTCAGCCCAGGAGTCTTCGCGTTGAATCCTGTAAATCACACAAAGGAAAGAAAGAACACAACCGCTGAACACAAAATGGACCTCTGGTCACTTACCACTGTTAGCCTGTGGCATGCTGTAGGAAGACAGCCCACGGTCGTCTCCAGCCAGTGGAGCCAACAAATACTTAACATGAAGGCCTGTCAGCAGCCTGTTGGCGACTGTGATGAGCTTATCGAAACCAAATCATTTTACAGCTACATCAAATACTTCGAGGGGAAGTATTATCGACTTAAATAATCAACTTACATTCCAAATCAAACTATGCTTTAAGTCAGTAGAACAAAATATTGCATTTCGTTCCCACAGAAAGTATACCTGCCCTGCCACCTACACAAATCAAAATCAACGTGTTTTTAATTTTTAGGAGCAATATACTATTTGAAAAAAATACATAAACAGTTTTAGATATTAATTTTGGCTCCCACAGAAAACCACGATTACTTCATGCTTTTATTTACTAGAATAGCCTTCATTCATGGCACTTCATGGCACTTCATTTGAGTGCCAGTCTTCGGGCACATGTGTCTCTACCCTCCTGCACTGAAGTGGCTGCTGCTCGTCCTGGCTCCTGTAACGGGCTTCACACCACTCTATTCACTTTTAACACACTCATCACTAGCTGTACGACAGGCATTATTTAACCTCTGTGCTTTACTTTCCTCAACTACAAAATGGGGTAACTATAACACTTTCCTCACAAGTTGCTCTGAGGACAGAATAAACTGATATACGGACAGCACTCAGAAAAAGGCGTGGCCCATGGTGGACAAGGTGCCAGGGAGCAGTCATCGCTGCCTCACTCTACACCACCTCGCTCACCTGTCACGTCCCTACCTTGCTGGGCCTGGAGCAGCGGCTGCACTCTCTCCCCCCAGTCCCTGAGCAAGGTCTGCTGAGTAGTGGATATGTCAGTGAATGGAATCAATCTGTCAACTGAAAATTTTAAAAGTTGACATTTACAAGTATCTAAGCTAAATGATCACTGTTAGGTCCTCATGGTGGGGATGTGTTCAATACACATTTACTACTGATTCCAAATTCAGGTATTAAACGACTTCTGCCACTCCCTTATGTGACCACCTGAGGAGCTCACTGGCATTTCCTTAAACAGACATACCCCTAAAATTCATTTTAGCTTGCACAGAATTTTGCCCAAAATTATAATTATGGATGCTTACATAATCACTAAAAGAAACATTTATAAATGGAATCCAACGACCAAGAATAAGTAATGTTTGTCAACAGTAAGATTGTGTCCAATGTTCTCCATGAGGGCAGGGATCTGCTTTGAACTGCTCACCTCTTTATTCCAGTGCTTAGAATAATTACAATACACACTCTTTGAATAAGTAAATGAATGAACATGGAAGGAAAGGAGAAAAGAAGGGAGGGGAAAGGGGAGGCAAGGCGACATGCCTTCTCTCTGTTCCATCAAAACTGGCTGTGTTCTGAAATTGTAAGTCAGACGTCTATGACTTAGAACCCACAGAGAGCCACCTGTGAATATATGCAACAAGTCACACTTTTAATTTTAAGGTAGATTTTTACCAACACCTTAAGAACTGTTTCTGTGTGAAATGATATAATAGAAAAGGTACTGGCCAGGTAGTCAGAAATCCCAAATTTTAGGAACAGCTTGGGCATGAAATATCTATGAGACTTTAACTTTTGTCAGCCTTGAGATCTCTTACCTTCTAATAAGAAGACAGATTAGATGATCTCTAAGGTCCTTTCAGCGATAAATACATTTCTAACAGTAGATGATAAAATCTTGTTGCTCCACACTGGCAAAGATAATCTTGTATGCCAGAATTATTTCAACTAAGCAAATATTCATACCGACTACAATCAAGTCCTATGCTTGGTGCTATCAGGGAATCCAACATCAGCAAGAGTTTACAATCAATTTAGTGGCTGCAAGAGGCATGGAAACTGGCTACATTTCAAAGTAGGAAGAAACTCTAACTGGAATGAACAAAAAAGTTACTCGTGTACAGAAAACAGAGTAATTCATCTGACTTGGAGGTGAGTCACAGGAGAGAAAACCTAGAAAACTTCATGAATGTCTGTCGACAGACACGAGTGTCTGTCGGGCGAGTTGGATGTGGAACCACAGAGTTGGTGTCCTAGGAACAGGAACCAGGCCGAGCAAGGTCAAGGAGTGTGAGAACTGCACATAATGCAGCACATGGAGTGTGTAGGGAGGTGTATTTTTACAAGATGAGGATGGGAGGAGACAGAAGTCCAGAAAAGGGCTGAGAGATCCACTCTGCTGATGAGAGCGAGCAAAGTTTGAAAGGGAAGGTGATTCTAGTGGCACAGTGAAACACTATCTGTAGAGATGAACAAAGAGGCAGGACCTCTGCTGCCTTCCAGAAAGGCAGACATGGAGGTTCATACAGGGCAGCGGCTGAGAGAAGGGAGCTTCTCAAGGCAGTGGGCCTCTTGAGCAGAAGCTGCAGAGAGAGGATTTCAGGTCTTGTAAAAACAAGAAATGACTGACCTTTGTAGTCAGGGGTCTCCTCATTTACATTAAAAAAAGCTCCTCTCTAGTTTAGTCCTTCCCTAGATATTCTGACCCGGTGGTTCTGGCACTTGTATGAGAAACACAAGCTTAAAATCAATCAAAACAAACAAAAAACCCAGATGCCTTGGCCGCGCTCCAGAATATTCTGAATTACAGAGAATAAATTTGCGTTGAAAAAAGTTTCTGAAGCGTGAAAAAAGTTTCTGAGAACTAGTTTGCTAAAAGAGAAACGAAGGACAGTTGTCCCAAATAGAGGCTGGAACAAGGGCAGCTACTCAGTTAGACACAGACGATTCTGTTTCGTACATTTCTGTTATGTTATTACAGCCTGAAATTACTGACAGGTTTTTCTTTGTTTTGTTTTGTTCTGTAACACAACAGAAATCCACTGTGACAAAATCCTATCTACAGCGATGCTATTTCTAAAGGTTGTGCAGCTTCTCCAAACACATGGCTCTCTTTGGTATCCACACAGAAGTAGTTCTGTCACTGAGAGAGGCTGAAGAGTTGGTCTTTCACTTTTGCCCTCTAAGGATGAATTCTGGGAATGTTCATCATGCCACAATTCTAGCAAAATAATTTATGTGGAAATACTGAAAACTTCACAAACACTTATAACTTTATAGTTGAAAGCTAAATACAGACAGAAAAATACCTAGTATACTCACTGGATATATGAGACAGCAGATGAATAAGCATTCTTATCCAAATAGTAAAATACTAGCTGGTCAACTTTTTTATGAGGTATCTATCCTTTACTCTGCTTCCCGTCAAGCCCACACCATCATTTCTCAAAACTTTACACATTGAAATACATGCCATCTGCACCACAGTATATCTTAATAGCTTCCCCTGAAGAGTCAGTTTGAATGAAATGACTTGCTACATGACCTTTGGCTAATTTCTTAACCTCCCCGTACATCAGTTCCCTCATTTATCAAGTGCAGATGATCTCATCTATCTTAAAAAGATTGTTTTGCAGATTAAATTTTGATGACATATAAAAATCGCTTACTTCTGTCTCTGCAAACTCAAAAGACAGTTGCTATTATTACTAATCATTACTAGTAATGCCCTACACACCTCATTAATTCCTGGTCATTAGGATCTAATGGCTCAGCACGTTTCTAACATGTCTAAACCAGGATGAAGAGTACAGACCCTCAGCTGGGACACTGTCCAACTCCATGGTGACCATTCAGTGGGCCACACTGTGAACGACACCCCTGGAGAGGACAGCGAGGCAGTGCTGTCCTAACCTGTCTTGTGGCTCAAGTCCAACAACTGCTAAGAACCAGGAAGCAAGTAAATGCACACAGGACTCCAGAGTGGGTGCTCTGATAGCTAGGCAAACAAGAGAAGAGTTCCTAAGGAGAAGAAACGTACAACTATCGAAGGTAAAAAAGCAAGAAGAAAAGAAGAAATGAATCAGCGTGACAGGAACATAGCTTATTTTCAAGAAAAGTGGGGGACGTGTCTTAAGGAATGAAGGGTAAGGGCTGCTGCCTGAGTACCCTGGCTTGGCGACACCAACATTGGATGACGGCAGCATGCACTTTTCATCCCACTGCATGGCACCGCCGTCCAACCTGTCACTCATGCCCACACCTACCAGTTGTCTCTGACTCCACCACAGGCAAGCTCTGCTGGGCCTACACCCCAAATACATCCTGACCCTGTTCCTCCTGCTTCTCCACTACTGCCACCAGGCTCGCCACCTGGACCGCCACGAGCGCTTTCTACTCGTGTCCCCACTTCTGTCCTTGCCCGGGGAACCCATTCTCCACAAACACGCTGTAGCCTGCTCCTCCTCACTGGCACTCTGCCCCCAGATCCTGCCATGCCGCCTTTCTCCTCATGCAGGATGCACGAGACTCTGCTGTTACACCCTAGGGAGTCCCACCCCGACCGCCCACCCAGGGGAGCCCGCTTCCCACTGCTCCATCACCTCACTGCAGCTTTGTCTTGGCGCCTGGCCAGAACAGAATGTACCAGAAGAGTCTGCCTGCGTGCCTGCTAACTGTCTGCGTCTGACCTTTACAGTATACCATTCACAGTGACAGGCAACTTGTTGACCTGATTCACCACTGTGTCTTGGGCACCTAGGACAGTACCCAGGATGCAGCAGCCACAAATCTTTATTGAACGAATAAATGATGGGATGGAAAAGGTGAGTTTTAAAAGACAGTGAAGATGGTCAGCCCTGGTAAGTATACAGTTATGTGCAGAGAGCCTATCATCAATTTACCTAATAAATAAAGTTGCCGAAGAATCGATAAAATAACACTTTAATTACCTGGACTGGGCTGGGCCTGAGGATCACAGTACTTCTCTGTAGTCATGAAAATAACTGCCAATCCAATTTCTGCTTCAGGAATAGGTCTAAGACCCTGCCTATTAAGAATAAAATAGTATGAGTATAATATCTTCCAATTAACAAATTTACTGAGATGATGTCAAGCTGAATCTTTTTTCCCCCCAAAGAGGAACAGCAGTTTTATGATATGGAGAGAATTTCAAATACACAGAGTGCTGGCTTGCTCCCCGGAGCAATGTCACACGAGCAAGTCCACCATGTTTTACTAATTCAGTTATGTCACCTGCAGTGACTAACAAGTAAAGGCTACAGATCCTTCCAGGTCTAAAATTCTGTAATTTTCAAAATAAAGAGGAAACAGTAATAGCCATATGAAGCAATAGATTTTTATAAGCAAATCTATGTTCTATTAAAATCCTGAGATAAAACATAAAACAAAGAAGCAGGGAGTGGGGAAAGGAGAAAGTATGAAGGACAATTACATATATGTAAGCTGTACACACACCTGTCATGATTCTCAGTTTAATAAATCATTTTACCCACTTACATGTGTTAAGGAATCTTATTGTGAACCTACCTTTTATCAGTCTGTAACATGACTGACAACTGTTGTACAGAACAAAGGGAATGTAACACACAGCCATCCCTCAGCGTAATTCCTTAGAGGCCACTAAGCTGTGTCTGTCACAGGCCTCCTCCCCACTGGGGAGCTACGCCCCATCGCGCGGCTGCGCTTTTGCCCAGTTCTTCACCTGCTAAAGGACTGGGCAACTGCTTCTTTCTTTTCCAGTTTTAGTGACAAGTAAATCTGCTATGAACAATCACGTACAGGTTCCCACGCAGGGGAAGCTGGTCAAGGGGAACCACCTAGACAGCCATACTTATGGTCAAGGATCTAGCTTGTACTTTGGGGGAGGGAGCAGATTCTCAAACACATTACCTAGTTTTAAATAACTACTAAATAATCAGTGAACAAAATGCATGTGCATTACTAGTGGTTCAGTGATGACAGCGTCTCATGAACCAAGGATTATGACTCATCCAATTTGTGCAAAGCTGCGAAATGGGTGAGGAGAGGATAAAGAGAAATAATTATAGTGCTAACAGGAAGAGCTCTGAATGTGAGCTAGGATTCTGGGAACACATCTCAGTAAGGACAAAACCCAGGGTTGTCCTGTCCCCCTAGATGTATGGAGTTTAACCCGGGCATGCTACACTCACTCGGACAGCTCAAGACAGCAAGCCACTACGCAGCCCCGAGGTCGCCCTGCTGTATGATTTTCACCAACAGTCGGCTTCACGGGCCACTTCCTAGCCATAATTGCACCTCCAACAGCTTGGACTAAGTGGATGGTTATTTTAAGTGATGTCTTCCTCAAACTTTAAAATTATCCTCCTTCCAAACCCAAGGGCTAAAGACTAGAGTACCCAGTGTCACCTCGTGCTTGTGACCTCTGAGCAGCCCTGCACCCCTCAGTCTCTGCACAGGACAGGCAGTGAGACGCAATGGCGATGGGCATGAGCTTGGGAACCAGACTGCCTGGTCACATCCCTGACTTCTCCTCAACCTCCTTGGCCCTGTGCACGTGGGGACGTGATAGTCAATGACACACAGGTCCACGTGTTTATGCACACAAAGCTCCTCAAACAGGGCGTGCTACATAGTGGCCTAATAAGTGCAGTTGTTCCTGCTGCTGCTCTGCGGGCTCTGAGACAGCACGGAGCTAAGAGGCCTTCTCCAGAATAAACGTCTCCCCTTCGCCCTGTCCCCCGCTTCCTTTATATACATTTGTAATTATCCGTTTACTCATCTGTGTCTCTTTCCCTATAGACAGCAAGCTCCGATGGCTACCTTGTTTACCATTGTATTCCTAGCCTAAAACATAACAGAACCACAGAAATTCTGATTGTAGTAGTAAGATGGCATCTTTGTTATGCAGGTATTTTCTTTTTCACAGCAGTAAATATGCGTACCTCTCCATTAAGTAAAATATTTATGATGCAGATAACTGAAATTTTACTCTTTCCTTCAGCAAACCCATAAAAGACAAAAAAAGTGATCTCCACCGTCAGAAGGATTCCTGGGACAGGAAAAAAGAATAACGTAGGGAGGTAGCTATGGGCTTTTTAGGCATCTGAGTACACGAAGCCCTAATTGCATTCTGCTGGGTGACTAGAACTGTAGTCACCATACTGCCAAGTCTGACATTCTCACAGTATTTTTTGGCTCCAATAGTGCTAAGATTATTAACCCTAATAAAGAGTGGGAAACAAAGACTCGATTTAGCTCAATCACACTCTCCCTCCCCACTACAAACACTATTCTAAGATACCTGACATCTTTTTCCTCCTTTCCCTTAATAGCTTATATAAGACAGATAAAAATTTTTATATGCATTTTTAATGGTAATAATCATCAAGTGACAAATACATTTCAGGTTGAGGCAATTTCAGAAAAAAATTTACATTTGAGTTGTAACTTTCTCAACTGCTACACATTCTACAGAAAAACTTAAATATTACTTCATTAATTTAGAAAGGTAAATTCTACAAATGCTATTAAAATTAAGAGGCAGAAAATAAATACTGAGATTAAATTATGAATAGATATTCCATTGCTAGCATACTAAGTCACAATAAATTTTCAGATACCATACACATCTTTTTAATTATTGTAATACTTTTCATTGTTATGTGGAATGCAACAAAAATTATATACAAAATGGCCTACTTGCACATTTTTTTTTTACTAATACAGAGTAAGTCTGTACCTTTGGAGCATATCCATAATTGACTGAATCCATTTTTTCTGCGAGTCCGAAATGAAGGTCTGTGAATTTGTTATTCCTACATCAACAACACAAGTTCCAGGAGCTGAAAAGAAACGATTTTCTTCTTCATTTTCTTCTGTTATCAACCTAGTGTTTCCTCCTCCAAAAACAACTGCTGAACTCAATTTTTTATGCTATAAATGAAAAGAAAAAGAAAAAAGTAATAAAATAGCCACAATCAATTTTTTGAGTACATTGTAAAAGTGCTAAGAATTTGATTTGGAAGTAAAATAAAAGCAGAACTGAAGTAGAGTTGGCTGTGCTTCTTGGCCTGTTCCACTCCGAGAAGATGCCGGGGTCACAGGAAGCCCTGCAGCTGGGTACCATCGCAGTGTCCAGGGCTCCCCACATGCACGTCCATTGTGGGTACCTGCATCACTTCCCATCTACAACCCAAACCCCCCATCTCAGCACACAGAAGACATTTGACAGCTGTTTACCAACTGAACAAGTTAGAACTTAAGCCAAAGTTTTATGTTCCCCTCAGCTTACATTATTTATATAAAGTTAATTAATTGGCCAATTAACAGATATAATAATCACGTACATGAACAATGGGCAGGTTCTGGTGCCTGGGCAATTTTCATTCCACTTCACACTTCTACACAAAATCTCAGAAGAAAAAGCATTAACAACCATTGATAATACTAATAATTTGTCCTAGTTTATAATGAATGTTTTCTTTTGGAAAATGTAGCTTATAATCGTACCTGCTTGGCATTCAGAAATACAAATGTTTTCCCTTTGAAGATCTGTTTTCTTTCCTGTCGTCCTGACAGGTCAATATTTTCACTTCCAATAGCTGGTTCATTAATAGGTGGGTAAAAACTGTAGAAACAAAATTAGAGTATATTCTAATTATATGCTACTTGTATGTGTGCCATTAAATTTGTAAATGAAGTGGCTATCTAGATACTAAAGGACTTAATTTCCATAATATCATTAAATGATTTTTAAAAAATAAGTTTTTATCTGGGACAAAAATAACAAAAAAGTATCTAAACGCTTTTTCTAAAAATATGGACAGGTGCCACACAGAATAAAAGCACTGTTCATTATTTCCTGAAAATACATAATCCAAGGGTAGATAATAACAAGATCCAATTAAATACACTGGGGGGTGCCAAAACAATGCATGCACATGGCTTGTATTCATCTTTTGTTATCAGTACATGCTGAGTATTACAATTTTAATAGTGTATACATTATGTATACGCTATATACATGTATACATCTTAAAATGTGTATGCATTGTTTTGGCACTCTGTATATAACTCAAATAAGTTATATGAATTACAAAAATGTTGAAAGAAACATCAATCATAAAGATGAAATTCTATTATGCATTAATAATGTTCTTATTCCAATTCTGTGAACTACCACTCTAAGTGTTTTAATATAAATCTCTTTGGAGAATCTCAGGAAATTAAAACTTACATTATTCTGTCAGTTTAAATAAAATTTCCAAAGTGAGATTTAAAAATATAATACTTTAGCTCTTTAAAGGATGCTATAAAACTATCCTAATCGTCCATGATAATGAGGGAAAAGAAAATAGAGGTAAAATCAGATTAATTCTTAAGCTTCTCCTCAACCCATAGTTTCAACTTTCTATATAATCAGATCTTTTGCAACAGCTATTCGTAAGTGACCAGCCTCTCACCTCAGGGATAGTGGAAGACTCAATATTGTCAAGCCGTCATTTCCTCCCACCTTGATCTATAAATTCAATGCAATTCCTATAAAACTACCAGCAAGCTATTTTGCAACTGACTGTCAGAAGAAACGAGCTCCACTCATAACCACGGAGCTGTTCCTGCTGGGGGGAGCGGTAGAGGGAAGTGGTGGGGGAGCAG
This sequence comes from Rhinolophus hipposideros, assembly GCF_964194185.1. Lineage (NCBI taxonomy): Eukaryota > Metazoa > Chordata > Mammalia > Chiroptera > Rhinolophidae > Rhinolophus > Rhinolophus hipposideros. The sequence goes on from NC_138059.1 coordinate 75,401,075, forward strand.
GGCTCCCCACCCACAAACTCTATAGGTCTGCACCTCTGTGTCCTCTTTAAATACCTGCACACATGAAGCATTGTTTCACCGAGATCAGAAACTATCAACTGAGCATTTCCCGATCCTTTCTTTACATGCAAAAAACTTTCCTAATAAAACTGAACTATAGCATTACATCCTGAAAAAAGTCATTAATGGGGGACTTAACCTAAACAAAACCAGTGCCATCGTACTTTGTCATGTTTTATGTAAAACACACAATATACCTTTCAAGTTGGGGAAGCGGTCTCTTGAACTGAACTGCTTTAAGAAATTCAGTAAAATATTCTGGCTTTACAATCGGACGTCCACAAATGAGTGCACATATCGTCTAAAAAGAAAAAACACATGTGAGTCCATGTATTCACTCATGCTACCTATTTTAAAGAAAAACTTTAAGTTATAAATTACAAAGGAGCTGTTCTATTCCTTTTTTCTCTAATCTCTAACTTTATAAAGAAGCCACAATCTACAACATAGAAGTCAGTACTCAGTCACTGCTTAGTTTAGTATACAAATCCCTACATAATCAATTTAAGAAGCCACCAACTATAATAGTACCATATTTTGCTGTGTAATAATGCACACCTTTTTGCCCAAATTTGTGAGGGAAAAGGAAGCACATTATACATGGGTAGTACTAATTTGGTATCTATATAAATGGTTTTAATTTTTTTATTTATGCTTATGAGTTAAAATTGCAACTCTGGAAATCAATAATGATATCTGTATGCAAAATAATACCCTGGAATATGGTCATCAGTTTTGGTGAACTTAGGACAAACTTGCAACGACTAAGAGTTCTTGGCCTTCTATGATGCGTATGGTAAAATTTGCTACCTGTACATAAAATTTCTTGTACCTTGTATCTGTTCTTGTGTTTTGTAATTATTTGTTACATAAAATTTCTTGTGCCATAATATGTTAAAAAATAAATGCTGGCTGGCTGGTTAGCTCAGTTGATTAGAGCATGTTGCTACTAACACCAAGGTTGCCGGTTCAATGGGTTCGATCCCCGCATGGGCCACTTTGAAACTGTGCCTTCTTTAAAAAAAAAAAAAAAAAAAAAAAAAAAAGACTAAAATTATTTTATAATACAAAAAACAAGTATCTAAATAAAAACAAATAAAAAATTTGAATTAAAAAGTTAAAACAAAAGATTTCTTCCCTGAAAGTCTGGGCCCAAAAGGTGGGTGCATATTATACATGGCAAAATATGGTAATTTAAAAACTGCTTGGGGAGCCGCGGGGGTGGAGGTGGGGGGGGGTTGGAGCAACATAACAAAATATAAGTCAATTTTAAAATGTATTCCATTTAAAAAACAACATTGAAATGTTAAAAAGTATATTTTAGGATTGAAGTAATGTAACATCTGCCCTAGAGAAAACAGTATCAGGAGAGAGAAGACCTTTTCAACTGTCTCTCCAACAGTTTGTAACTACGGAATAGTCTTTTCAAGAAAGTAAAGGAATTAACTGTTTGAGGTTTGGCAAAAGTTCAAAATAAATATATACAGATTCAAGTAGCAAGTGAATTAAGCCATAAGCCTCAAATAATACATATTAAAATAATCTGATGTAGATTAGAAAATACTACTATTGGCAATGAAAATGAAAAGGAAGATTCAACCTCATTCTAGAAAATAATCCAGCTAAAGAATTTGTTTAAGTATGCTTCTAATCACATGGGGTTTGACCTAAATATGAGCAAGCAATCTGGGGTGTCTCTCAAGAACAGAATCTGAAAGATACCAACCTCCAATGTGAATGACCTAACTGACTTCTTGCATGAAGCAGGAGTGTGCAGTTCAACACTGGACTGAGGGGGATCCAACACACAGAATCCTGGGCCAAGGATTTCAGTCCTGTGCGTCGGTTTCCTCATCAGAAAATAAAAACTGACCTGAATGCTGCTCAGGTTACCTTTTGGCTTTAACATTCAATGATTTTAAAAACATAAGCTAAACTGCACTTCTGGAAAATTTACCAAAAAAACGACAAAGTTCTGTTTTTTGGCACATGGTTGATCAGAAATATTGAAAAAGAGGACTGCTCTGCAAGCCTTTGTTGGTGTGTCTCCAGTCCTCTGATGGAGAGAGCCAGAGGGTGGCCAGCAAATCCCAGTCACTGGAATGGCGTGTGTGCTCGTGAAGGGTGCCAGCTTTCAGGTCTGCCCGGGACTCAGCAAAACATCCCTCAGGGCCATCTCACTGCCTTGGCTCCTGTTTCACACCCACCAAGCAAGGGCATGATTACCTCTTCCATTTCTCAGGCACCTCCATATCTTAGAATCCACACGTAAGTATTCTGATCACTGGAAGGGTGCAACCGTACTGTAAACTAAGTGGACATTTTGATTTATGAATCTATTATCTGTGGGTGCACCAGCATAAATGAGTACTCTGCTAAATTTATAAGTCAATTTAATTAATTCACACAGATGAAAAGATCCTTGGTCAGACATACTACCACCAAGATCCAAGGGTGACTTGAGGTTCCATCTGAGAGCAAGCCCCTCTCTACAATACCTGTCGCTATAATCCACACATTCTGATTTAATTAATTATACTAGGTATTAAAGGATTTTCCTATCACCTAATAAAGGCATCTAAATATTTGTTGCTTTTCTCTGTAGATATTAACCCAAAACAATCCTACATATCCACGATCAACCTGGATAAAAGGAGACCAACACCTCCCAGTGTCTCTCTTCAATTAGCTTTGGGTATAACCAAATCTGACGAAGATGCAAAATCTGAAAACACACCAAAGTGTATCACTGTTTTAATGAAGAGTCAGCATCTTTTAAAAGTATATAATCTACAATTCTCTAGAAGGTGAAGATACATTAGGGTAATATTAAACTACAAGACCTTAAAAAGTATTTGTGATTAGGGCTTTAAACCAAAAAAATACTAAACAGAAGAGCCTGAAATGAGATGACAGAGACTGGAGAAAGACAGCCTGACAGAGGAGACGTCAGATGCTAACTTTGAAAACTGGTAGTCGATCTCTGGTTGCTTTGCTCTTAGACTGAAAACACAAACTATGCACTGTATAAACTTCTTGGTGAAGAGACAGCATAAGTCATTTTTCAAAATGCTAAATCAAAACTCTGAAAAACAATTTTATGTGCTTCTGCGTGACTCACACAATAAATACAGTATCAAAAAGCCATTCTAGCCTCAATGGTACACAAAGGCATTGGGGTTGGCATGTAGAAATCTACAACTCATTATGGTTGATTTAAAGTAAATGACTTTAAAAATGACTGTATAGTGAGAGAGTAGGCTTAAATTCACAGAACTTATTTTAATATAATAACAAGGCATTCAACATACTTTAATGGTAACTTTAACTGATACCATGACAAGGTGAGTGCATCCTTCAGTCCAATTGTTTACAGTAAGTCCTCCAAGTTGCAATATTGCTTGATTTAAAGAGGTTTTCCCAGAGACTTCTAAGCAAGAAGAGCATGCAACCAAAGGCTCATACTCTACTCTGTAAATGGAAACGAGTTACATAAAGTTGTAGTATCACAGTTACAGAGATGACAACTTACAGAAGTTTAAACTTGAAGCTCACGTCACATGCTGTTATTTTAATTTTTATGTATTCTTAAACTTTCTAACTAATGAAATCATCACTTCCTAAATCTGGAGTTGCAATGAAGAAAAAATAACAATTAAAGTTAACATTATACCTTCACGTATGTGGCATCAAAGGAACGTAGCTCAAGATTCCCACAGCCCACTCAATCTCTTACTTTGGTCACGCCCTACCTGTGACTGATAAGAGGCACAGACCACATGTAATACAAAGTTCACCACTGCGCTAAGTAGGAACTCAATCAGGTGTCCTTTGAATTTTGATTAGTGCAAAATAAAGCTGTCCATTTTTAATGTCAATTAAAAAACCTTCTTACCTGAATTTACTTTCAAACACTCCAAAAGTAACTCTATCTCCTGTATTCAAAGTTCGGGTAAGGCCAGTCTGCATTTTTTCCTCATTAACAAAGGTACCATACTTAGAATTATCTTTTATTGTCAATATAGGGATTTCATCTGTTTCACTCTGAAAAACATATCAATAAATAACTTAAAGTGTTTAACCACTCTAAATATTCAACAGCTTTTCTAAACCTATTAAGAACAGAGACACAAAACCTAAAGATCACTGAAGAGATCCAGCATTTGCTGATACGCAGTGTTTGCTAAAAACGTTTTTTCTTTCTTATTACCACCAGCATATGATGAGCACAGCTCTTTGTATATATTTGTATTACCTTTATTGTCTAAGGTTGTAACAAAAACAAGCAACTAACACAAACTCAAAGCCATTCAAAAGAGCTGTGGGGCATAAGCAACAGCTGTTTTCCACAATAAAACAAATCAATTCCCACTGTGAAAACCTACCTTATTCAGGCAATCCTTGTGTTCATAGGGCTAAACATACTCTAAATCAGGAGACAGGACAATCTGTTCACTGCTCTATTCCTAGGCCTAGCAGAAACTGACACACAGTAAGCACTCATTAAATGTTTAAGTAAATAAATATAAGTAAATAAGTTTATTATAACTTATAATAAATATAAGTAAATAAGTTTAAGTAAATAAATATAAATATGCCCTACTTCCTCTGAGTTTCTAAATTAGAACAGTAAAATACTGGAGCACAAACTTCAAATATCAAATAAACAAACACCACTGATACCACTGCCAAAATGTTTTAAGTATTTAATTTTTTTAACATTAAAATAAAAATCTAACAGCTTTATGAAAAATCTCACAAACTCTCTTACATATGGGCCAAGGTAATTTTTGTGATTTCAACCGCTTGCTTGAGCTAGTGGAATACAATTGGTAACATACCAGGTTGGTTACAGAGAAGTTAGCAGTTAACACAGCATGATTCCGACTGATTGACTGATCGTTTTCAATTAGAATGCCACAGTTTTTCCTTCCGACAACGTACTCAACACCAGTCAAAAGTCTGTATGGTTCTAAGAGAATTTAAAATAAAATAAATTGATAAACGCATACGTGTATATATACATGCTGACACATATATGAGTGCATATGTAAAACAGGTATGGCAAATATTTAAGTAAAATATTTTTATTTTGCTATTTAAATGCTAATAGTCAACTCTATAAATCAAACTCGTGTTTTTCTACTAAAGCCTCACCGAAGGATGCAAAAGATTAGATGGGAAAGCCTACCATTTTTATAAGGAAAAAACAATACTGCAAAGTGTGAATGTTCGACCAAATTAACATACAAATTTAACGCGGTACCAAACAAAATCAAAATATCGTTGACCCGTGAACAAGGGGGTTTTGCACTGCGCGGTGGGAATGCGCGTTAAGACAGGGCGACTGAAGTTACCCGCGCGCGGGTGTGGGGGTCGTCGCCCCTAACCCCTGCGTTGTTCAAGGGTCAACTGTGCTCTGTGGGGACCTTCATAAACGAATTCAAAAGTCCACCGGGCAAAGATAATGTAAAAAACTACCAAGCACAGCAGGAGTATTACGGGAACCTGCCCTCGCCGGGGGTGCCACAGCGAGAAGAACACGTAAGGAACAGAAGCAAACGCGGGGAACGCAGATCCACGCAGGGCGCGCTCAGACCAGCCACGCGCACGCGTGCGGCGCGCTGCCGTTGGGTGCTAACGGCGGCACCGCCAGCGATGGGCGAGCTGAGCGGTCTCGGGACGGCACGGGAGGGTGCGCCGGGCCCGGCGGTCACGGGGAGCGCGCGGCCTGCGCCCCCGCTCCGCCCCCAGGCCCGAGGACCCGCGTGCCGGCAGGACTGCGCGGCGGGCGACAGTGTCCTCCTCCGCCCGCCTTCAGTCAGCGAACCGGCCGTCACCGCGCGAGGGCCCGCCCGGCCCCCTGCCCGCGCCCGCCGCTCACCGTTCCCCCGCGCCCGGACTGCGCAAAGAGAACACCCACTGCCCCAGTCATTCTGGCTCAGAAACGCGCTGAAACGACGCTTGCCGGAGTGCCGGTCACCGGAGGCACCGCAGCTTCTTCCCGGAGCGAACCCCTGGTGTCACCGCCGTGACGTACTATGTCTCCTCACAGGTGGACACGCTACGCGCCACAGCCGACGCCGGCCGTCCCTCGGCGGGCTGCCGCCCCGCAGGGGCCGCTGTCACCCGAGGAGCCCGGCCCCCTTTCGGGAGCCAGCGGACCCCTCTCGCCTGATGCTCCGCCCCCTACGCCCGACGCTCCGCCCCTCACGCCCGACGGGCCACTCCTCCGCTCTCGACGCACCGCCCGCCCAGGCCAACACTCCGCCCGCGAAAGCGCATCGCCCGCGCAAGACGCACTGCCCTCGCGTAGAACGCAATGCCCCCGCGCACGACGCCACGCCCCTGCGCACGACGCACCGACCCCCGCAGCAGCCGGGCGGAAGGGGATGGAAGCGGCGCCGGAAAGCGGGAAAAGGGGCGGGGCCAAGCCGAAAGCAGCGCTCCTCAGACTCTCCGCCCGCGGTATCTGTCCCTGGGAAATCGGCCCTCGGGCATCTCCCTTTCCGTCTCACCTCGGGCCGGGCCCGCATTCGGGAGCAGCTTCCACATGGGTCTGTTCCTCAGTGTGGGGGCGACGTGCCGCTGCCCAATCGCAGCTGACCGACGTGAGTGGCTGCAGCGACTGTGATCGGGTAGGCTCCGTGACGTGCGCGCTCCCGGGACCGCGCCTGCGTAGAAAAACAGATAAGACGGAGGGCGCCGTGGCGCTTTGTCGCCACCCAGTGGCTAGGACGGGAATAGAGCAATATGTATGGAAGTGAGCCCTGTTAAAGGGCTGGAAAGAACCCACCCCATTTTAAGGGTGCCAGCGAGTATCAGATTATCTGCACAGTGTAAAAATTCCCCACGAGAGCCAAAATTCGGGAGGCGAGGTTGGTGGAAAGAAGAGTAGAGTTTATTCCAAAATGCCAGCATTAAGAGAAGATAGTGGACTCCCTGTCAGACTGCCTTCCGGCTCTTAATACCGCCAAAAGTTTTATAGACAGGCCAGGAGGGGCAAAACAAAAGAAGGAGGAGTTGGCGAGGCAACTTCAGGGAAAGGCGCTTCCTACAGGCTATTCGGCCCCAGGGTCAAGAGTGAACCCTATGCAGACACAAAAAACGGCTCCCAAGTTACTGGGCCAGGTCTGAAGTCCACAGAGCCCTTGGAACTGGTGTGCGTAGTAAATGCACCGTTAACAGACAGTCATCAATGTTTGGGGGCAGGACAGGAAACCAAAGAAAGAAAAAACTTGCAAAAAATCCCAAGCCAAACCACTGTCAAATCGAATTGCATCAGAGGTTTAAATTTCCAAAATAGAAAATAGAGGGTCACCGTCACACTTGTTTTCTGATTATGAATGGAAATAGCCTTAAACATTAGCTCCAGAGCGACTTAAGGGAGCTTCATATTTAAATACATTTACACACTAACCACTTATGGAATTTCGTGCGTTTTCAGTTTTTTAAATTATCTTCATTCGTTTATATGGATCTTAGTGATGGTGGTAATTATGGTGAAGACAAGGATTTCACCCCAAGTCAACTCATTAGTTTTACTCTTCTCTAAGCTCAAATCAACTTCTAACTTATCTGTTTCACAATTTTACACTTTCATCTAATCAGGAGCTAAATCCTTTCCGCTTCCACTGGGCACAGACTCTCCTACTACTCCAGATAGCCCCTAATCCTTCACCACTCATCTCTTTCAATGATCCTGCACAGGAGAAAGTGAACACCCTAGAGCACACTTCTGGTCATATAAGTTCTGGTTCTCAAAAGCATTCTGTAATGAGAAGAAAAATGTCATTTTAAAAGGCTGGTTTACCAGTCTCTATTATGAACAGAGATGCAGAATTCCTGAAGAAAAGACTAGCAAATTGAATCAGGTGGTATACAAAAAAATATAATAATGACTAAGTGCAGTTTATTCCAGAAATGGAAAGGTGGGTGTTAACTGGGAAAAAAAATATGTCAGTGTAATTCACGGGAATAACAAAATAAGGGGTGGGCGGAAAATCATATGATTATATTGGTAGTTGCAGAAAAAGTATTTGATGAAAGTCAACATCCATTCATGATTAAAAACTCTCACCAAAGTAATAATAGAGGGAACATTTTTGATCTGATAAAGGATATCTGAAAAAACTGCAGCTTACATTATACTTAAGGTGAATTATTGAACCTGACATTAGGAATGAAACAAGGACATAATTGCTTTTGCCACTTATTTTCAACATGGTATTGGATGCTCCAACCAATGCATACAGATTAAAAAGGAAGAATCACACTCATTCATGAATGACGTGATTGTGTACATTGAAAATCTAAGGGCCTGCCTGGTGGCTCAGGCGGGTGGGGCACTGGTCGCCAGTTCAATTCCCACATGGGCCAGTGGGTCAGTGAGCTGCACCCTCTACAGCTAGGATTGCAACAACGGCTCTCCCTGGTGGTGGGCTGCCTTGTGCAGTGGGAGGTCAGATGTTCTGCCATGGGCCAGCCTGAGCCGCTGTGAGCGGCCCACAGGGAGTGCAAGGCTCATACCAGCATGGGTCAAGGGACTGTGTCCTACACAACTAGACTGAGAAAAACAATGGCTTGAACTGGAGTGGGGGGGGGGCAGAAAAAGGGGGAAAATCTAAATGTATTGGCAAACTGAATAAGTGAATTTAATAAGGTCACGATACAAAGTCCATATACAAAATTTAATTGTATACCTTTATTCCAGAAAATAGAAAATAACGTAAAATAGATAATTATACAACACCTAGTCATCAAATATTTACTAGTAAATTTCAAAAGATGTGATACAAAACATTAACTTTAAAACATTGACAGAAATTAAGTCCTAAATAAATACAGGAATAATATACCACATTTATGGATTATTAAGATGTCATTTCTCCCAAAGTTATCTATGGATTCAATGCAATTTCAACAATGTCTCAGATTTCTTGAGTGGGAATTAATAAGCAGATTCTGAAATATATATGTAAATGCACAGACTGAAAATAGCCAAGGCAATTTTGAAGAGCAAAGCTGGAGTACTGAAACCACCAGATATCAAAAGGTATTATAAAGTTATGGTTATTAAATCAGTGTTGTATTGGCACAAGGATAGAAAATAAATGGGTCAAAATAGAAAGACTGAAAAATATCCACACATATAAGGTAACTTGATTTTTCAAACGTTTTTAATACTACAGAGCAATGATGGAAAGGTTGTTGTTTTCTTTTTTCCCAATAAATAATCCTGGAGATATTGGTTAATACTACAGAAGAAATGACCCTGTATCTCACAGACGAAAAAACAAAATCAATTCCAGACGGATCATAGATCTAAATGTGAAAGTAAAATAAGTAAAACATGATTTAGAAATAAGCAAATCTTTATTAAACAGAGCAAGAAAAGTATGCCTTGGACCCTGGAATCCCCAAATTTCACTGATTTGTTGGACCCCAACAATTTGTACGGGTTTTCTTCTTACTCTTCTGGAGTATATATACATGTCTCACAATGGTCGCCAATATACATGCCTATTGTGAATCCAGGCTGCTTGGCAGAAGCCTGAGGAGGGTTCTGGCCGCGCCCCCGAGCTACCGTGTGCGCCTGACAGTGCCATCGTCACTGTCGGGCAAAGCAACAGACAAGGACAGCGCCGACCCGCCCGCACAACACCGGGAGTCACAAAGGAGACCGAGCGGGAGCCTGAGAAGGTCCAGCGCGGCAGAGCCCAGCTCAGAGTCAGGGGCGCGTGTTGTCTGGCCAACGGGTCTACCATCCCCCAGGCCCCGCCGTCTCCCAGCCACGCCCTCGACCTCGCCCCGCTCCAAGCCACGCCCTCGACCTCGCCCCGCTCCAAGCCACGCCCTCGACCTCGCCCCGTTCCAAGCCACGCCCTCGACCTCGCCCCGCTCCAAGCCACGCCCTCGACCTCGCCCCGCTCCAAGCCACGCCCTCGACCCCGCCGTCTCCCAGCCACGCCCTCGACCCCGCCCCGCTCCAAGCCACGCCCTCGACCCCGCCCCAGGCCTCGCCCACGCCCCGCTGCCCCGGCCCTGGCGTTTCCCGGCTGCTTTCTCCGGTCGCCATGGCGCTGCTTGGTTGGGTGTCCTTTGCTCCAGGCCGCTGTCCTCGGCGGGTAAGACGGCGCTGCAGGGGCAGGTGCTCGGGTCTGGCGCGCACCCTGCGAGTGGACGGAGGTCCCGGGCGCGGGGAGCGAGGTCCGAGAGAGGAGAGGGCGACCCGGACGCGGGTGGGGTGGGGGGACGAGGGCACGCCGCGGTCCTCGGCGGTGTCACGCTCCCAGCAGTGCAAACTGGGAGAAAGGGGACCGTGCGCACGCGGCCTTACGAGGGGCGGGAAAGGGCTGGGGGCGCATTGGCCTTATCTGCGGCCCTTTCTGAGGAGGGAAACTCGTTCTTGTGCCAGCTGTGCAATTAAACGTTAATAAACAAATGCACGTAAAAGAAAACAACACCCTGCTGCCTGGACGCCGGCCCTGGAGGTCGTGCTGGTGGACAAGCGCCCGGGGCGGCTCCCACCGCTGTCTCCCCCACCTCTGTTCTCCTGTCAGCACCTCCATGCTGGACGAAATTGAGACAAAGTTTGTATTGTACGTGCACACAGCTGCAGAGGGGACGGAAGAAAGAAAAGTGACAGGCAATAATATCCAATATAGCGCCCCTCCCGAACTAAATTAAAAAATCCAATACACTCAACTAAACCCAAAAGCACAATTTTCTTAGCCAGGTACAAAACGTAATCTGCCAACTGTGAAAAAACTTTTTACAGTTTGATAGAATGGATGCCCTGCTGTCCTTTTTTGAAAAATATGGACAAATTCCAAAGGTGAACTCAAGGAAATGGTATGGTGAGTCTCTCAAGTAAGAAAACTTGCTCTTCAAAAATCATATTTGTTCAAGGCTGTGGGTTATTTTAGGTTACAGGTCCTTGTAAGAGAAGCCTGTTTTCTGATCCCTTCTCAGAGGCCTTTCTCATTTCAAACCGACCACAGCTCCGTGGGGTAGAAAAGTCTTCAGAGACTAACACAGATCATTAGGACCATAGTGATCAAGTCACACAGACTGCATCCCAGCTCTTCGGACACCATTAGACAACAGGTTTAGGGGGGAAAAATCAGCTTGTTTAGAAATTCACTGTAATCTGACAATTTTGAAATTGCTTTGCTGAAAAAAACAGGACGGGTTTGAGACAGAGACCCGGTTGTGGTGTTGGGCTTCCTGGCATGTGCAGGCTGGGCTTGAACCCCTGGGAGAAGACAAGGCTTCAGGGAACATCATGTTTCTGGGCACAAGCACAAGTTGTTACTGTCAAAATCCCTAATGTGAATACTTTTGTACCAAGAGCCAAGATTAGTGTTTCCTTTGTCACGTAATTCATTTAAGACGTGATATATTAAAGTGTGTGCTTAGCTAGTAGGCCTCAGTTCAATACAGACATTCAGAACTGGCTCTGTGCCTGGCCCTGGGGATGTAATGATTTAAAAAATATGAACCCTGCTCTCAAGTTGCTCTCAGTTCTACTGAGGAAAACATTCACTCATTCAGTTATCAGGAGATGCTAATTAAGTGCTTACTAAGTGTTGGGCACTCTTTGGCAATCCTTGGTTGAAAAAGGTATTTCTGCTATCAATGAGCTAATAGCATCATGCACTTTTTCAAGCTAGGGATGATGACCCATGAGTGGACCTTAAAAGCAGTTTAGTGGAGCAAAATGAGTTTAAGAAAACTAAACTGGAATAGAATAGGAAATACCAGGATTCATCTCATGTAGTAAGGTTAAGTTTACTTTATGAAACTTTTTTAAATTTATCATTCTTCCTTTTGTAGATTCATTCTTTGATATCTGTGGTGCACATTCCAAGCTTCTTTTCCTTTTGTTTTTATCAATAGTAATCACTTTACTATTTTTATAAAAATGATACCCAGTCACTATGAATTCAGGTTAAAAAACAATTCAGTTAAAAAAACAAAGTAACACATGACCATGCAATGGCCACCCAGAAATAAATAGGCTTTACATCTGGCGATTGCCATTCTAGGGCTCTGTGCTGGTAAGTGGATGGGCGGATGGGCATAATTTTGCTTGGATGTATCCCATTTATTTTCCCCTTAGAATGTAATCAGCATTGGGTCATTGTCTTTTGACACTGAATATGCTCAGGGAGAAGGGTAAGGCTAGCTGGATTCCCCCCACCTCCCGGTATCTGGAAAGCCTAAGAAATTAATTACTCAATTTCAAGTTGCAAATTAGAAGCTTCCTGGAGCCAAGGATTTCATCTGGTTTGTTTACTGCTGCTTTCTCATATAAACAAAATTGCAAATCGAAATAAATGCTTGAACTCTTGGCTCAAAAAAAGAGTCATGTCAGTTTTGGCTAACGTGATAGGGATCGATAAGCAAGGATGTGAAAGAGGCAAGCAGGAGTGAAGACCTCAGGTGAAAATTTCAAATCGCCTGCCGATTTACCACTTTGCTATTGTGTACCATTGTGTACCATTGTGTATTATTGTGTACCATTGGCGAAGCATCAGTTTGGTCCTCATCTAACTGCAGAGAGATAACTAACAAAACAGGAGTACATCTGGTCGCACAAAGCAACTACTTTTTTAAGGCCTCGTTCGTTGCCATCAGATGTGTCATTTCTCAAAGTACAATTCGTGTCTTGCTGCTGGCAACAGCTGAATGACTGAGCCCGGCCACTGGGGCCTGGATTCCAGCTAACTTTCTTTTATATTTGCTCAGCCGTCCCTGCAAGTTGCTGTGGCAACGAGATCTGTGTCCTGCAGAAGCGTGGATGTCAGTGGCCTCTGCGGTGCCCAATTTGATCTGAAGCGGGGGAGGTGCTCAGCCACCCACACAGGCACCTCAGGAGATGCATGTGGCCTGCCGCAAGCCCTGGACTGGAGAGTTTGGGTTCTTCAGTTCTTGCAAAGTTTACAAACTGTTAGCATTAGTGGGTGGGACACTTCCTCATTCTGCAGGACTGTCCTTTTCTGCTGTGGGGCATCAGTAGTGTCCCGTCCAACCGCCCCTTATATTTCCAGATGCCTCCAGCTGTGAACCGCATCTGCTGCTGCCCTGGCAGTGGTTGGGCATGGACAGAAACACATGCATGGCACAGACGCTGCCTTGTAGCAACTGGACATGATTAGTTGGGAAGTCGTTTTGGAGGCTTACGTTGTGCATGGACTATTGAGTTGCTTTGGGAATGCAAAGATGATGATGTGCGTTTTTCAAAGTCATCCTGTGCAAAATAATATTGTCCGGTCTTTACCAAACTGACATGTTTATATGATAGTTAAGGCCTCTTATGTGAATTTGAGTAGAGGTGAACTTGATCTAAAAAAGTTACTCATTTTGACCTAAACCAACAGGTACTTAGAAACTCCCCCAAAATAGATATGGTAATACTTCATTGTCTTTATAAACAAAGCTCAGACCTAAGTGTGGAATATAGAGTACTCGCATTTCAAATAGGGTGTATGTCCTTATCATGACACTGATTCTATGCCAGCTTTCTTCTCGCTATAAACTTTGTTTTCCTCTATACTCTTCCTATATTGTTTGCCTGTATGTGTGAATTGATGTTGTGTTAACTATTTTTAATGAAGTTAGTTTATGAACATGTCAAGCATTCAACAGTACAAAAGGATATGCAGTGACAATACAGAAAGTCCCTCTTCCGAGAGGTTACTGCTATGAATAGTTTCTTGTGGATCCTTCCAACAATTTCTGTGCAAATATCAACATATGTATGAAGATGACCTCATTAAAAAAACCCACACAAACGGTAGCATTTTACATGTGTTTTCCTACCTTGGATTTTCCCTTAGCATATAATGCCTCACATTGTTGGTATTCAACGAATATTTGTTGACTGATTGAATAAACAGTATAGATGTAGCATGTTTCCATAAAGCCAGTCAATTTCTAGCTTCTCTTATTAGATTTACATGGATGTGCCCTGATTGGTTTCTGCCTTCCTGGTATCCCCGTTCCCCCATGGAAACATGCCATGATGGAGGGAGGGGGTCACTGGGCCTATATTTTACAGAGGCACCTGTTTAAGTGTCCACAGAGTTTCTGACACTTTGGTTTGGTTTTGAAGGCTGATTCTGCTTTGTTGAGAAAGAAAGTGGGTGGTTAAGGCTGAAGAGAAAGCAGAGCAGAGGTCAGAAGTGAAAGGGCTTGGCAAGTTTCAGGAATGCTGGAGGAGGAGCACAGGTTATAACCCCAAGTGGCGGATCTGCTGAAGGGGGGCTGAGGCCACCTTGTCCACAGCTTGAACGCTACCCTAACGAGCTTACGTTCTGTAGGTTTAAATCAGGAGGACATGCATGTGTTTAAGGGATGGGATTGTAATGTGGGCGCCCAGTCCACAGTGGCGATGACAATGAGAGTGAAATAGCCAAGCTAAGAGTTGCTTAAATATTGACTTACTTAGATCCATAGCTTCCATATAGCGGTCTATTATTATGTGATTTTTACAAATTTGAAACAGGATTTTCTTAATAATATACCTGCACATTCACCAGTTATTTTCATAGAAATTTGTTTCACATGAAACTTCAGAATATTCTCTGGTACAAAAACTGTGGGGACAAAGCCCCAAAAAGCAGTTTCCAGGCTCTCGGCCTCACATAGAAAGGTGCTGGCTCATCAACTGTGATCAGATGGCCATCAGCTGTGGCTAGTTGGCCTCAGCTGTAATCCGTAAGCCATTGGCCACTAATATAACTGCCGTGGCTAAGCTAGCAAAAAGAATTGGGGGCTAGCAAGAGCGGATTGCAGAGAAGGCAGATGCCTCCGGTGAGAATATAGTGATATGACTCCCCTACTAATGGCTCCATGGGTGTTCCTTTTTGGCGTCACCGTGTCCTGCGTTCTTATGTGGGGAGCGGGAGCTGAGACCCCGCCTGCTGCGCCACACGACAAAAACATACTGTGTGTTGTTTGTTTTTTTTTCCGTTTTTGTATTAGTTTCTTGGGTTGTGTTTAAACCGGGAATCACACACGTGCCTCAGGTCCCTGAAGGAGGCCACCCAGTGACCAGGTGCACTGTACGTTTGAGCGCTGGCCAGAGCTCCGCCCTCTTAAAGGGGCCCGAACTCAACTGGGTAGAAGGTGCACCTGAGTGTTGGTAGAGCCTCCTCTTTTTATCTGAATTTCTCAGTATTGAAATGTTGGCTCAAATTTGTAAAAAGAGTGGACAGGCCTCAAACAGACGCTTAGTGTAGGATGTATTTGGCATGCGTCTGTTTTACATGTTTGTTCTAGACATTCGAGACTAGCCAAGTACTAAGTAACTTAGGAGTAAATCTTTTTCAGCTCAGTCCTCACCCTCATCAGAGTTGCCATTTCGAGGGTTAGAATTAGTTTAGGTGCCATGATGCAGGCACACATGCTGAGTGTGGAGGGGAGGCAGACGATAGCTAACTTTTTTTCTGGGAAATTTTAGAACTTATAACTAAAAAATACTTGCCAAAATTGGAAGACTCGTTTTAAGAATTTTAGAGAGTTTAAAGACCTCCAGAGAAATCAATTTGATGTGAAAGGTGTTACTTCAATTTTCAGAAACAACTTATAGCAAGAAAAAAACCACAAAGAAAGATTTGAAAATCTCTGGAAGCCTATTTTGTATCTGCTTTTTATGACTCAAATGAAAACGGCCAAAATCCTATCTCAGCTTATTCAGGATCCTTCTTTGTAGAAATAAAAGGTTGGATACAGTAAGGTCTGTGAGGTCTGTTTATCTCTGTGGGTCTTAATGCTGAAATGAACAACTTGCTTTTAGGTAGACAGTGACTTGAATGGAATATTCTGCAGCATATATGTTGTGAATTATCAGAAGGTAATGTGAATTCAAACAGCATATCAATTTCCTCACTTTTCTCTGGTGGGGAAAGGGAGTCAGAAGATCGGCATAAATCACATCAGATAAGACACAGTGGGTGAGACTGTGCCGTGTTGTGATCTGTTAAACTTATTAGGAAGTTTTATTAAACGTGATTATTTTTACCTTCATAGCCTTTCATCTCCCAGTTACGAGATTGAGAAATGTTTTAAAATAAATTTAAAAAGGAATCTGTATGCAAATGTCTTGCTTAATTTATCTTTCATAAAGCAGCACATCAAATTCCCTACACAAATCGACACTAAATAAGTAAAAAGTCAACCTAAGCCTTAGGAAAATTATAACACATTTTTTCGTTATTACTTGGTAATGACAAGCTCTCCAGCCTACTCGTGCAAGTCTCCCAATTCATCATCCTCACAGTAGTTCTTGAGGCAGTAGGAGCCTCACGTAAGACTGCCATTTAGGTGGAGAAAGATTACTGTAGGCTGCTTGGATTTCATGCTTTGGCAAAAGGATACAAAAAGAATGCCCTGTCGACAGGAAGCTAAAGGAAATAAGATAACCGTGTGAAGTATAACTGGATTTGCAGATTTATCTTCTCCAGTTATTTTATATGTGTTCTCAAATTTTGTCTTTTTAGTAACATTTTTTTTCCTGATTAGGAAATCAAATTACACTTTTGAATAGATTTTGAAAATACTAAAAGCCAAACCAACAAATAATAAGCAAATAATCATCGTAATCCCATCACCTAGAGATGTAACTGAGGCAATGGAGGATTTGGAAGTCAGACGTCTTGGAGCTGAGTCAAGTCTTGGTTTTTTATTATTCATTGTCATTAAATTTTGGTAACTTGACCTTTCCGTGCTTCAGTTTCGTCTATAAAATAGGGGTAACAACAGAATTTAGAGGGTTGTTGTGAGCTTCTGAATTAGAAGTCAAGTAGACCTTGGTACGTGGTAAATAGTGAATTTACTACTGCTTCCTGGTGTTCTTTCCTTCTAGTGTTTCTTCTAAGAATATGTTTTTATTTACAGTGAAGAACATACTGCATATTTCTTTTTTCACTTAATATAAACGTTTTCTTGTGCAAGTTCCACTTGATGAACAGCCTTACGCTAAATCATTGATCACATCTCTAACTATTTCCTTAGGGTAAATTTCTAGATATCTCGATCAACTCATGGTGGCCCACTTGGCTTGCAGGGCTAATGTAGCAGGAAAGGATAGACTCCAGGGATCGTGTCTTGCAACCATGACCAGATGAGGAATATCACATTCCGCTGGTGTGGTCATTAAGCTCAGTAGGGGTCAGTGAGTAGAACCAGGCGATGCACAAGGGGACCTCATGTTTGAATCTTGGTTCTGCAACTGTCAATATGTTTAACTTCTCTAGGCCCCTCCCGTACAATGGGGTAAAAATGGTACCTATTTCATGGGGTGGGGAAAAGTAGTCAGTTTGACATGTGGTAAGTTCTTAATGAATATCAGTTCTTTATTGTTTGTTATTATGCTCAACACTGAAATGGGAGAGAGCAGCAGTGATTTTCACAAGTAATATGAGAGTGTAAGCTGTAAAATCTAAGATAGGGAAGTACAAATATTTTTCAGTTCAGAATGGTTTGATTCCCGCCCCCCATTTTAAATATAACAGAGTTTGTCGTTTCTAAATTTATCATCCAGAAGGCAACATTGGAAGAGGCATTTGATTTAATAAAACTTTTAAAGAACTTTATGATTTTCTTCAATGATTCAAAGATGGGATGTAATATTTATCCAAGATATTCTTATTAAAAGACAAAGATGCTTTATGTTACTTTTAAGTTAAATTTAAGTAAAACACCTGCAAACAATAAAGCTAGTAGCATTTATAGAGTGCTTAGTATGTGCTAAACAATGTTGAAGGTATTTTACTTAACTCATGTAATCACAACATCCTGTGGGGAAGATTCTGTTATTTCCATTTGTAGAAGAAACTGAGTCACAGAGAGGTTAAATGACTAGCTGGGGAAAAATTCTGTCCAAAGCCATGCTTTTACCCATTCCACTATGTCACTTAACATTCTAATAGAAAAAGAATGATAATTGATTAAATACAATTATACACTAACGTATTTACAGGGAATTTGTATTCATCCAAGAATTTGAATACTATTAAATTCAAGAGTAAGTTTTTTGAAATTCATCTCTTATGGAAATACATGTATGCAAATTTCAGGGGTATTTTTGTTTGTTTCTTCCCTGCTTTTAGTTTTTCAGTTGTGGAACGAAAATATTGTATCAAAATAGTGACGCTTTTCAGTCTAAGTTCTTTCCACCCCTTAAAAAAGCAATGCTACCACCGAACAGTTTTCAAGGCAAAGTGGCATTCATTACCGGGGGAGGCACTGGCCTGGGAAAAGGAATGACCACTCTCCTGTCCAGCCTGGGTGCACAGTGTGTGATCGCCAGCCGGTAAGTCACTCCACCTGTGAGAGTTTGTTACAACTCTGTGCCTCGAGATTGAAAACTGTGTGCCAGACTTATTTGATTTGCATTGTAATCTTCTATGAAATATCCTTAGATTATTTAAATCTCCTTGGAAAAATCAGCTATAATTTGTGGTGAGAGAAATTAACGATTGACTATAGAGTACATTTCCCAAACGCAGTGATAGATTTTTTTTTCTACCTGGAGATGAAGTTAAAAAGTTCTACACTGAGACTGCCTTGTTCTCAGTGGGGTGATTGTAGTTACTGCTTTAGTACATAGTTAGCCTTGTACAAGGAAAGGGATGTAATCCTTCCATTTTCTATAAAATGGGCAGATACTGCAAAACATCTTTTGTTGTGATGAATGTAGGAAGGGTAAGACCACGTGGAAGGACTTCTTGCTGAGGCATATCCTGGTCCCTAGTCTAGCAGGGGTGTCAAAACTTTTTTCAACGTTTTTTACCAAGGGCCATATGTGGTAAAACACACAAACAGCCGGGCCACTCACTCGAGGTGAAGTACGTATTGCCTCACCTGGTTTATTTAAGTAAACTAAATATATTTTTGGAATTTGCTGCAGGCCAATTAACAATGGATTGTGGACCTCAGTTGGCCGGCGGGCCGCAGTTTTGACACCCCTGGTCTAGAGCTTCAGAGACTGGTCAAAAAAATGTACGCTCCCTTCAGTTTTGAGGAGTATAAAAATTTTAAATAGGTAGGTATTAATCTGAATGGCAGATCATTAGGTAATTTACAAGGGACCAAGGATTTTCTTTCACGTTTCCTTTAATGCAAAATTGGCCACAATATTTTTCATTTTTATGTTGTAATGTTTTTAAGAGTGTTAAAATATTTTTATGTAACACTATATAATTTATACTCATGGTTGATTTTTTATGTTTCTTTCAAGAGTATGAGGTTCTGAATGCATATAATGCATTTATATATTAATTTGGTCTAAAATCGGCTATCATAGATTTTATATAGTATAACATAACGTTACGTTATACCATTAATGTATTTTCTTTCTAAAGCAGGATTGGGCGAGGGAACACATAGAAATGATTGTCATTAAGGGAGATAATTTTAATCTCCGAGTAGAATTAAAACAACTGGTTTAAATGTAAATAATTTAGTACATTAGTATCAGATATATAGAAACCATTTGAATCTAGCTTTTACAAAATGAATTCATTCGAACTGATTTGTTTTCAGATATAATTTGTATTTTCTAAAAAATGCATCTCTATAGATTTTTAATTTATGGAATTAAAAAGAAAAAATATATGACATTTCAGACTCAAGCAAAGTATTATGTGTTTATTTCTAGAAAGATTGATGTTTTGAAAGCTACTGCAGAAGAGATTTCTTCTCAAACTGGAAATAAGGTACATTAAACACAGTGATTGAATTCAGATTTGAGAGTCGTAACCTGCTGACATAATCCACTCATGCTTTTGGTTTGGGAAGTTTGAAAATGTAGGCTCCCTTTGTCGTTGTTATTCTGCAGGTTCATGCAGTCCAGTGTGACGTGAGGGACCCCGACAGGGTTCACAGCGCAGTGTCTGAGCTGATCAGCATCGCGGGCCTTCCCGATGTGAGTGTCATGGTGCGGGGCATGGCGCTGGTAACCCACCATGGTCACACCCTGCAGAGGCGCAGGGAGAAGCACCGGCTCCCTGCCCCTGGCAAGCGGCCAGCTCTGCTGCAGGGAACAGATTAGAACAGCCAGCTGCACCAGCGTTCAGGAGTATTTAAAAAACGCATTTACACTCACACAGAACAAACTGGATTTCACTTGAGTTGATAAGACTGTGAACTAAGAAGAACAGTTATCCAAGAGCAGAGGATCTGGTTTAAACGAGTCCTGCTCTCCGCATTTCCTAATAACCCCAGGATCTGTCCATGGAGAAAAATACAAGCACAGAACCAGCGAGAAAGTCCAGATTTCTCTTTATTTAAGACCTGCGATATGCGTGGGGGTTTCTGCTTTGTTAGGTTCACATGGTAGAAAGAAGCCATTTCCTCCAGTAGTCACAAGGACAGCGCTTTTGTATGTCACAGATACTTTCAGACAGCCAAAATATGGAATCTTCTATAGAACTAAGCGGGATCTTTATTGCTAGTGAAAACACAGGTCATCAGCCAAGAGTTTCATTAGGTAAGTTAAGCCAAAATGACACAGACTAAGGGCATTTTAATTGAGATTGCTTGAAATACCTTGTAGTCACATGGTACGTATGCTTCCTCTGTATTTCTGTTCTCAATAATAGGCTCTACCCTGATTTTGAGAAAAGAATTAGGAATCTGAAATTTGGTCAATAATATATATTTTCACAAGCTCAAAAAAATTAAATCTGAACCAAGTCTTACGGTGTCCTTTCATAGCAGACTGAACTTCAGCTTCTTTGTGCTGGTTGCATTCCTAAATTTCAGAACTAAGAGCCTCCGAGGGAGAATGTTGCCCCTTGTCTAAAAGTTTCTGTGACTCCCATTTGCTTTCTTTAGATCGTGATAAACAATGCAGCAGGAAATTTTATTTCTCCCACCGAAAGACTCTCTTCCAACGCGTGGAAGACCATAACCGACATAGTGCTGAATGGCACGGCCTTCGTGACACTGGAAATTGGAAAGCAACTAATTAAAGCACAGAAAGGTGGGTTTGTTCTCCTTCCCCTGTTGGGTCCCTGCAGTGTGCGGGTTCTGTGTGTGGCCCTGGGATCCTGACAGGAGCTGGTGACACGGTGTCCACACTTGAACAACTCATGGTCTCTGATGGGAACGACACTTCAGGAATTACCGTGCACTGTGACACAAGCAGTTATCAGTATGTTTCAGGACCACTGGGAATCCAGCATAGGGGTGACCACCCCTCCCTGGGGTGATTGCCAGAGATCAGGTGTAGAGAAGGAGAGGGTGAGGACGCATGCATGTCTGGACTCGGGAGGGAGAGGTAGAAATGAGAGGGGGCTGGGCTACGTGTGATAGAAAGGTTCCCAGTACCACTGTGGGAAACAGTGTGGGTTCTGAAGGAAATGGCAGTTACCGTGTTTCCCTGAAAATAAGACCTAGCCAGACCATGAGCTCTAATGTGTCTTTTGGAGCAAACATTAATACAAGACCTGCTTTTATTTTACTATAAGACCAGGTATAATATAATTTAATATAATATGGTATAAATATTGGGTCTTATATTAATTTTTGCTCCAAAAGACACATTAGAGCTGATGGTCCAGCCAGGTCTTATTTTCGGGGAAACAGTGTATCCTTGTGGATTTCTCAACAGTGTCTGCTGAAGAGTGTGACTAACTGGAAAGGTTACTGACTCCAGTGTGGGGGTGGAGAAGATTAGCAGGCCATGCAGGACGTTGGTTTCTCTTCTGGCGAGTGGCTGGGTGGCAGGAGGAATAAATCAGGACCCTGAGAAGGTAGGATATTATACCTTACTGTCAGATGAGAGGCTTCTGAGCTAAGGGCGTCTGGACGAGGACCCTGGAGGGAGAGTAGATTTAGAGAAGGTGACTAGGATGACAGTTTTGCCCAGGACTATGCACAAACCTCCGGATTAAATCACACATGCTGTGAATAGTGGGTACGTAGGAACGTGCACATCCAGGGCGGTGCATTTGTTCATGACACATACTGATGCTCGAGCCCCAGCCTGTGCTCACGGCCCACTGACAGGTGGACAGGACTGTGCCTGAAGAGAGGGGTGTTCTCTCAGAGGCCGGGACCCTTCTGTTCCCTGACGGACGCCCTTCGGGGTTTGGGCCAGGGAGGCGGCGGCGGGCTGGCCAGCCTCCTTCCTCTGCTTCAAAGCCTTTGCCTCACCGCATTCAGCTTCTTGTTCAGTGCCACCTGAGAGGGTATGGTGACAGTGCCGCTGTGAGTGCTGGAACCTGCACCCTTTCTCCACATGTTCAGAGGTTAAAACCCAGGCCCCCCCTTTCCAGCACAGCAGAGGGGATACGATTTAGATTGGAGTCAGTGTGACTCTTTTGTTTTTGATTTTGTTTCTTCGGAAGGGTGGGTGATGGGCAGGGGAGGCAGAAGCAGGCTGACTCCCCTTTCCTTCTCCATCTGAGTTCCTTGGTCTCCGCACCTCTGCTCCTCACTCTGCCTCTGCCTCTCTCTCCGCAGCTCTCACCCATTTCTCTGTCTCACTCTCAGCTCGTCACTTGGTACTCGGTTTCTCTCTCCATCAGCGTCTCTCTGACCACTTTATGTTTTTTGCCTCACTATATCTCTTGCTTCTTCCTCTGCCCATCCCTGGGACCCTGCTGTCTGTCTGACTCTTCCTTCTACTCTCATTATTGTCTTTCATTTTAACATAGACTTTGGTCTATTTTATTCATCACATTGGATTAAAATTCTATGGGTTTCATTAAAAATATATTAGCTAATTTAAAAGATGGAAGCCAGTTTGCACTCTCCAGGAGTCCTGTCAGTTATTGATGCGGTGATCTGACAGGGTGAGAGACCCAGGCCCTCGACTGGGGTCTGTTCTGTGGTTGGAGCCACAGCCGAGGGATCAGCTGTAATGACCTCTGAGCTCCGTCCAAGTGTGTAAACCCGGGGGTCCGTCCAGGCAGCAGTCTGGTAACCTGCAATCAGGAGGAGGGCAGATGGTCAGCCATGCAGGAAGGCAGGTCAGGTGACAGCAGGGACGGCCAAACTAGAGAAGGGGAGGATGGGAGCAGCAGAGGGACAGACACTGTAGGGGGCAGGATTAGTGACGATGTGCATGCCAAGACGGACGATGACAGGATTCCAGAACTGTGGCCGGAGTCGGGGCAGAGAAGCCTGATTGGGCACATTGTGAAGGTAAGCAGCATTGATGGAAAATGAACAAGAAGCAACAAACCAGAGATGAGGGAAACGCCCAAGGCTTGCAGTGCTCTTCCAGCACATGCATGGCTTCCCCTTTCCAGGAGGGATGGGAAATACCACGCTGAGTCCCAGTCCTCACTAGACATCATGTGTAAATGCAAACATTAGTAAATAGTGTGGAAAAGAATACCTAATGTCATTAAAGAGAACTCAATGATAAAGGACTAAGAGACTAATACAGGGTTTTAGTTAAGAGTCTAGTCACAAAGGACATGGACAGGGTAGATACTGACTTTTTCCACTAATCCCTAGATCACTAGAAACAAGTGATAAACCTTACGAGGCGATGACCACAACATGTTTAGTCCCCACCTGGCACCACACATACACGTGGTTATTAAACTATTATTGACTACATTCCCTGTGCTGTACTTTTCATCCCCATGACTATTTTCATAACTGGCAGTCTGTACTTTTTAATCCTTTCACCTTTCTCACCCATAGCCCCAAACCCCCTCCTCTCTGGCAACTACCAAAATGTTCTCTGTATCTATGTATCTATGATCTCTGTATCTATGAGTCTGTTTCTGTATTATTCTCTCGTTTAGTCTATTCTTTAGGTTCCACATATAAGTGAGATCATATGGTATTTGTCTTTCTCAGTCTGACTTATTTTACTGAGCATAATATTCTCCAATATCCATGTTGTCGCAAATGGTAAGATTTCATTCTTTTTATGGCCGAGTAATACTCCATTGTATAAATGTACCACATATTGTTTACCAGCCACCTACTGATGGGCATTTGGATTGCTTCCATATCTTGGCTATTGTGAATAGTGCTGCAGTGAACACAGGCTGCATATATCTTTTCAAATGAGTGTTTTCGTTTTCTTTGGATAAACACCCATAGTGGAATTGCTGGGTCATAAGGTCTATTCTTAATTTTTGAGGAACCCCCATACTGTTTTCCGTAGCGGCTGAACCAATTTGTAATCCCACTGACTATGCACGAGGGTTCGCTTTTCTCCACAACCTCGCCAGCACTTGTTTGTTGATTCATTGATGATGGACATTCTGACAGGAGAGCGGTGATATCTCATTGTGGTTTTGATTTGCATTTCTCTAATGATTAATGAGATTGAGCATCTTTTCATATGTCTATTAGCCATCTGTATGTCCTCTTTGGAGAAACGCCTATTTAGGTCCTCTGCCCATTTTTTTTATTGGATTATTTGTTTTCTTGGTGTGGAGCTATATGAGTTTCCTACATATTTTAGATGTTAACCCCTTGTCAGATGTGTCATTGGCTATCTTCTCCGTTCAGTAGGCTGTCTTTTTGTTTTGCTGGTGGTTTCCTTTGCTGTGCCCAAACGTCTTAGTCAGTGCAACCCACTTATTTATCTTTGCTTCTGTTACCCTTGCCCGAGGAGACTTATCCAAAAGGATATGCTGAGAGCGACGTCATATTCAGCCGTGTCCTTAATCACTGTCCTTTCATAATTCCAGGGGCAGCATTCCTTGCTATCACCACCATCTACGCCGAGAGTGGGTCGGGCTTTGTAGTGCCCAGTGCTTCTGCCAAAGCAGGAGTGGAAGCCCTAAACAAGTGAGTGCTGCGTATCCCTTTTACCGATGGCACACGGTGTGTTTGGTCACTCGCAGGATGACACCCTGTCTCCAGGCTCCATCTGGAGAAAAGTAAAAGACGCATTTGGATTCCCCGGGACACAGGCACCCTGCCTCCTGGCCGAGTCCCCCTTGTTGCCGCAGCTCTGCCCAGTGGGACGTCGTGCTGGGTTGGAAATGTTCTGTGCATCTGCACCATCCGGCAGCCATGTGGTCATCAAATCCTGGGCCTGTGGTTCCTGAGACAGAGAAACTGAGTTTGATCTGATTCTAGTTACCTTCATGTTAAAATTGCAGAGCACGAGTGGCTAGTGGCTGCCTGCTGCAGATGGCAGCGGATGATGGCCTGTACTTCTCCCATGTGTCTGCACTAGTGCCACCCTTGCCCTCTGTTGAACACATGTCCATCCTTCCATTGTACCTGTGGTGCAGGCCTGGGGGGACTAACACAGTGACCACTGGCCAGGGCTGGTGGCCTTAGCTCAGCAGCGCACGAATGCCTTTTGAATCTATTCCCCGTTGGCCCTTCATGCTGTCTGTGTTGTAAGCAGGCTCTTACCAGTGCTGGTCTGGCTTTCTGTAACCCTACGATACTTCTCTGCGACCAGGCTCTTCCCTCTTTCTTTTTTATTTACATTCCCACCAGAGGCACCTTTCTAAACATACGTATCTGCATATGATACTCCCCGCTAAAACGTTACAGGACTTCCATGGCTCTTTAGAATGAAAGCCGCAGCTCCATGTGGTCTTCTGAACAGACTTGCCCCACCCCATTTGTTCACTGGATTATTTGATGAGTTTATTTGATTATTTGATGAGTGTGCCTTTTGTGTGCCCAACACGGAGCTGGGCACCAGGATACAATGCGATGGAGGGTGAGCAGGCCTGAGCTGGTGTGCTCCCGCCTCAGCCCTGGGCTCCGGGTTCCTTGCAGCGGCTCCAGCCCTCACGTGTGCCCCGCTTCTGCTGTTGCTGGAACTTTCTGTGAGTCTGTGCCTTCCTTCAAGGCTTCCATCATGTTACCCTCTCTGGGAGGTTTTCTCGTTTCTGTGCAACAGAATAGTTGTTCTCAGTGAGTGCCGTGAAGTTTTACTCCAGTCTCGGGAGAAGATAAACACTGTAATGAACAGGTGCCATCCAGTGTTGTGGATTCCGCAAGGATGGCCATGTTCCTATAATGCAGGCGCACAGAGAAGGGGCCCTGGGCTCCCCGCGGGAGGTGGGGTCACTCTCCTCCGACAGCACCCCGTGCACAGCCGGGGCTCAGTGCTCACAGACCTGCTGCGTCACTCCTTGTCCTGCGGTCTCAACGTGCGTTCTGACGTTTCAGTCAGTCAGACACGTGTGTTGCTGATAAGTATCACTGCCCTCAGAAGTGGAACCTCACTCTGAACAGAGATAATTACCTTTCTGAAGGTCAGATGGCACTGCAAATAGGGACCGGAACTTGATTATCTTAATGCCATTTGTTTATTATCAATTCTCACTTTGCTGGGACCTGTGAATCCTGCTGGAGGTTTCAGTGTCGTGTCCTTGAAGGGCTGTCGCTCTGCTGCTTCTGTTAGTGCTTCTGCACAGCACGCTGCCCCTGGGAGTTGCAGGGAAGCATGTGCCTCCACTCCAGCCCTCTGTCCAGAGCCTATTGCGCACAGTCCTGGGTGCGGTCTGCGTCCTTGTCCTTTGCTCCCGCTGGCCAGTGCCTGCCTGCCTGCCCTCCATGCCACCCTCGTCACCTTCAGCCATTGTCTTCTTACCCCCTCCCCCACTCCCACACAAATTCCCCGTCACTCCCAGGAGATGTAGGCACTTCTCCTTTGAACAGCCGTGACACACGTCACTCAGTTCCCAGTATAGTGACTCTTCCATTGTTCGAGTGCGGGCTTCTCTCGAGAGCAGGGACTCATTTTCCCCAGCTGAGGGTGAGCAGCACTTGCAGTGTTGGCTCATCGCAGGTGCGCAATGGGCGTCGATGGAACGACCGCAGAGGCCGGCGTGTGCCGAGATGCTCTGCTTCCTGGCAGTGCACCGTGCAGAGCGAGCGCCGCAGCAGTTCTCACCCACAGCTGGTCAGCGGGACCATCCTCTGCCAGGACACACCTGAGTGGGAGGCGATGCACGTCCTCTGGGCAGGTCTCCTTACCAGGCCGCCCAGGTTTCCCCAGGATGCCACAAGCTGCTCAGCTCAGTCATTCTGTTCACACGCGGAGGTACTCCTTCCTAGCGGTTTGCAGGAGGTACACCGCAAGGAGGTACCCAGCATGGTGTGGCCCTGAACTCTGTCACAGCTTCACATGTAGAAGCAGCTTGTAGGTAGGATTTGCCCGAAAGAGACGCAGCCCACCATTTCTCTAAGTTGCCCCCAAGGATTAATTCAGATGAACCGGCTGGGTTTGGCGCACAGGCCCCTCCCCTGTAGAACTGACCTTTGCAGGAATGCTGTCAGGCCATGTGATACCTTATACGTTCATAAAATGAGTCCCTTTGTATCTATGGCAAGAGACCGTGTCTTAAGGACATTGTTTTTACCTGACAGTTTTCCTTTTATGAATCTTGGAAGAAATGATTTTCTGATTACTTAAAAAAGCACATCTCAGAAGCAGTGTGCTTTTCCTGAGAAATTGGCTTGCTTTTTTCTTACGGGCACTGCTCATGGTGGAACTGACTGGTCTAACCTTTTTGTATAGCATCATAGAAAGAGGGACAAATTTGTGACTCGCTTCTTGTAATTTTATGGAATGTCACCATACATTTAGATATTAGCTCCATTCCTGGTACTTGTATATTTCCATATCCTTGGTTCTTTTCCTTTCTTACTTTCAAATGATCTATCTTCTATCTTTCAAATGATCTTACTTTCAAATGATCTTTCTTACTTTCAAATGATCTTATCTTCTATAAATGTGATCTATAAGAACACATTTGCACTGTGTTCTTATAATTTACCTTAAGTCATTGTTTGAAACTAGATTAAGTACAGGCACACAAATATAATATGAAAATAAAGTCTTAAGATAAGTTTAGATCATAAAGTTAGGCCTGTCTGTCAGGTAGGCTTTTCAAACTGGTTGCTTCAATTTCCCATGTTTGTTTTAGTGTTACATTTGCTTCTGGGCACTTAGCAGGATTTTGTTAGATTCCTGTTTCCTTTTGAGCACAGTTCAATTGTATTTAAAAAGCCTAGTTAAAGGGTGGAGGGGGGTTGTAAATGAGGGTAAACAGGATCAAATATATGGTGATGGAAGGATAACTGACTTTGGGTGGTGAACACACAATGTGATACATAGATGATGTAATACAGAATTGTACTCCTGAAACCTGTATAACTTTACTAACGATTGTCACCCCAATAAACTTTAAACGTTGAAAATAAAATTAAAAAGCCTAGTTGAACATGGATGTGGTCAACATTTTAAATCTATGTAGCCCATCTCTTGCTTAAATAAAGCATGGTGGTGTCACAAACATCGTAACCCAGTGTACGATAATGAAGTCATACTGAACTTTGTAAATGCTGGGCTGACTGCAGAGCACGAGGGGGGGCCACGCTTCTCTCCTGTTTCTAGCCAGGTAGTCATACCTACTCTAGAGATGTGTACTCATTGACAGCGGAGTTGGTTCTCCGGTGTGAACAGCATAGTAATTAAGGACATCAGAGTGTGAATGACAGTGCAGCAGAGTGACTGAGGCTCAACTCTGGAGCTGGGCCTCTTGAGGATGACTCACTAGCCATACTATTTATGATTTAACCTCTGTGCCTCAGTTTCCTTGTGTATAACAGGGATAATAATAGTACCTGGGGGGAGGTGTGTTGTAATCTTTGGCATGTAGTAAGCATGGTCATTATTTTTAAGAGAGTGTCTGAATTTTGGAATCTATGTTTATTTTTATTTTAGGTCTCTTGCCGCTGAATGGGGTAAATATGGAATACGATTTAATGTGATCCAACCGGGGCCCATTAAAACCAAAGTAAGTGTTCTTTTGCTTGTTATCACGTTGTGAGTGATTAAGGAATGAAACACGGGCAGATGTACTCTGACTGTCGTGTGTAGAACTTTCTGGGTGCCTGAGCCTTGGTGATAGGAAGAGGGTTTTGCCGTTATCCAGTCTGAGAAACTAGGCGGCAGGTAGGAGTGCAGCCGCTGAGCGGCCTCCGGAGGTCTGTTTCCGGGATCTTTTATGCCATTAATTTTGGCATTTTATCTAATTTGCTTCAATAATCTGTTTTGACTTATAGTTCTTAATTTTTACCACATTTTAAAGATTCTTACTTTGATTGACATGTTGTTGTTTTTTAAATAATGGAAGTGTGTATTTTTAGTTTAAGAAATGCTGAAGAAATTTGTCACCTCCGCTTTGTCTTGCCGTAGGAGCATTTTTTTGGCTCATGTCCATGCCTTTCGGGGTGTGTGTCACCTGACACATATCATTCAAAATCCTTCATCTATACTCACTGATCCTCACAGATACTCACAGTTGTCACCAGTGCGATTACAGACAGTGCTCAGAACACCCCCAGCCCCTCTGCTCCCTCACATTTCCCCACATAACTTCATCCTCACACATCCTTTTGTTTCCAATGGTAAGCAAGAATTTCCAGTCCCACCCAGGGTGTAGCTCTGAAAGCCTAGTAAAGTCTGATACCTTGTTCCAGTTGTGGAAGCATATTGAGAGGTACTGCGAAGAAGCATGTGGGTGGTAGGGGGTCCTGGGTATGAAATCGTGACACGAAAATAGCTGTATTCATTTAGTTAGCAGTTTGAAGGGTGGAATGGAAAGAAAAACCACGTGAGTGAGTGAAATGTCACTGAATACCTTCACAGGTTTGACACTGCAATAATAGAGTCAAGTCAAAGAGATGGAGAAATGAAAGCATATGTCGGGATGCATCATGCAGGTGCTAAGGAGTCTCTGAAGAGGACGCTGTAGCCACAGACGCTTCTTTCTAGGACCTCAACATCTAGGGAAGATCACCTGTGTTTCATTATTTAGTTACCATATTTATTGAGGGCCTACTGTGTGCAAAGGTGCTGAGAAAGAATCGTTTGTGACACAGGGCTTGCCATCAAGGACTTTGGAGGCTAGCATAGAGGTGTGACTTGTACACAAATAACAAGCAGTAGTTTAAAGAGATGAAAGGAAACCCAAGTGCAGAAACTCTTAGAGCGCTGACAGATGGGGCAGGATGGGGACCTGCTGCCACACTTTGTCCCTGTGACTCCACACCTACCCAGGGGAGCTGGTGGTGCTGACTGTTTCACAGCCATGTGCTGAAGACAGCTGTCACTCACTTCCAGCCTCTAGTGCAGCAAAGTCCAGGCGTTTTGGTCGTCAGTACATGTCCATACCCACCCTGGTCTGCTCCTTTTCATTGTCAGCAGAAGGCAGCAGCTGTTTGCAGATTTAATTATGGTTTTCCTCTGTCTGGCATCTACATGAATTTATATCACGACACACTTGTTTTCTTCCTTTCCTATTTGAGAAGAATGGAGAAGAAAAGGAAGGTCCTCTTAAATATTTCCTACTTGAGTAATTTTTCTGTTTGCTAAGTCCAAGGACAGTGCCCACCCATACACACACTAAGCTTGTGCATATTTCAGAGTATTTCCATATGCGTTTTCTCATCTGATGCTTATAGCAATGGTGTGAGGTAGCTGAGATAGGTGTCCTGATTTTACAGATGAAGAAACTAAAATTAAAAAGGTTACATTTTCCGGTGATTTTTTTTTTTTTTGCGTCCATATTAGGTAAAATGACCTGTTTTGAGCTAAAGTTATGTGGAAGAATTTGGCAGAATTCTGTTGGTTACAAAGGCTGGGCTGCCATAGGAGTAATACTCATTTTATGCAAATTTGTTTCTTAAATAGGAGGGGTTATATTAAAAAAAAAATGCCACGTCACTACTTTCTTAATTTCTAAGGGTGCCTTTAGCCGTCTTGACCCAACTGGAACATTTGAGAAAGACATGCTTGACCGAATCCCCTGTGGTCGGCTGGGAACTGTGGAAGAACTTGCAAATCTTGCTGCTTTCCTGTGTAGCGATTATGCTTCTTGGATTAATGGAGCAGTAAGTACTGTGATTCCTCTTCACATTTAGGGGGGGTGGAATTGGGGTACTGAGGCCTATTGTGGAACCAGTCCTGCCTGACAATGTTGGATGTAAATATGATTTAAAATATGTATTTAACTGTGAATGATATCAAAATGTTAATGTATATTGTTTAGCCTATGGAATGGATTGATTGATAAATTAATTTTATTAAGTGAAAATTACTCTTTAAGATGATCTTTAAGATTGGGTAGATTTTGAAATTGTAGAGAAGGTGAAAAGAATATTCTAAAGAGAATAAATCAAGGTAGGTTTCATCATCAGTTTTGCCTTTAAAACTTGGGATTTGATTGAAAGTCCAAAGATATATTCCATCCAGTGAAGATGGGAAAGTGGTTCATGGTTCAGAAACTTTTAAAAAGGA
Organism: Rhinolophus hipposideros; assembly: GCF_964194185.1. NCBI lineage: Eukaryota > Metazoa > Chordata > Mammalia > Chiroptera > Rhinolophidae > Rhinolophus > Rhinolophus hipposideros. The sequence continues at coordinate 75,432,402 of NC_138059.1, forward strand.
GTTAGTTTCAAAGTGTTTGTTAATTTTTTTCAGGTCATTAGATTTGATGGTGGAGAGGAAGTATTTATTTCGGGTGAATTCAACTCTCTGAAGAAGGTAATGCCGCTTTGTGAGGATAATATAATGTTAGCATCTAGGATACAAAGCTTTAAAAACCACAAAGACAACATTGGATTGACCTTTTCTTTTTGTGTCAGGTCACCAAGGAACAGTGGGACACCATAGAAGGACTGATCAGGAAGGCAAAAGGCTCCTAAAATCCTCTGGCCTTCATCTTGGTTACCATGGAAATGACACAAACTGTCTCTATCTTTTGAATATTTTCAAGTCTAATAAATTGTTAATTAACAATCATTCATTGAGTGTGTGCTGTGTGCCAGGCCACTGGTAGGTGCACATTGCATATTCAAAGACATAAGATGGGAACACGTCTCTTCCAAATTATTTTAAAACTAGAACAGAGGGAAGCGAGTGAAGGCTTTGACAGAGGTAAAAAGAGCTCAGAAGTGCAGGGAAAGGAACACAGAGAAGTCAGGAGAATCTTAGTGGCAGAGTAACACTTGAGTTACACATGAAGCCAGGCCTGTGGTGATGGGAGCTGGAAGGAAGGGTGTAGAGGGGGGAGGGACGATGTAATGGACTCTGCCTTTCCAGGGCATTTCCTTTTCATGTACCTGGGAATTGGCTTCTTTAGATAGCTCAGCATTAATTCCAGCACCTTTTTACCAGGACCTGCTTTGTAGACAGGCATTTTATTTAGTACTGAGCATAAAACATGAATAGTCTACAGTCTTTGCCCTCTAGAAACTCATTATCTGTCAGGATAGACAGACCTATGAATATTTATGATGCACTGTGATAGATGCTATTCCAGCAGTGTGAAAGTGTGCAGGAGGAAATAGCTTATGCTGTCCCTAGAGTGCAGACTAAGGACCATCTAGGCGATGGCGTCCTGTCTCAATTTTGAAACAAGAATAGATTTCTCTGGGTAGAGAAGATGCATAGAGCTTATACAATATTTTTGTGTATCATTTCATTCACCTTGAGAATGAAATAATAAGAAAGCCACAGTCTCAAGTCTATATAGCTATAACTTTCAGCTTGTTTTTAAAAAGGCCTATTTTGCTTTCACTCATAACATGTTATAAGGAATCACTCATAACATTCTCAGCAGACTGACCACCCCTACTGCCCAGCTCCCCAGGAGGAGACCAGCTTCCATCCTCCCTCCCGTGAGCAGATGTACCAGCGAACCTAGTCCTGTTGGCATGTATATGCTGTAAGCCCTACATGGAAACCCTTATTACGCTGACAGTTAAGTGTGTGCACAGATGGGTAATCCTGTAGGAATAAGCGCCTTGACATTCCCAGTACACTGCTCTGACCGGGCCTTTTAGGATCTTACCGTTTTTCACACTCGCAATGCAGATGCCCACTCTCCATTCCTTTAACACTAACCCTAGCTTCTCTCTCATCTGTCCATATCTTCTTGAAATTATCCATACCTCTTTTGGTGTAGGGGAAAAAACATGCCAGTAGTTGTATAAATGACCTTGTGTGAATTTCATCACTTCTTATTTTCTTCCTTATAAAATTCAGGGTTATAATACCTGCTTCGTGGGGCTGTTATGAGGATTAAGTGAGATGCAACAAGTAAAAACACCATGTAGAATGTAAAACATAAAAATGAAAGGTGGGCCCTCCAGTCTTTTTAAGACATGGTTGTCATAGACAATGTGAGAAAACAAAATAATAGAAAAAATGAAAAGCTAACTTCCTCAAGAAAACTTCTGTTAATACTTTGATATATTTATTCTCAGCCTTTGCTGTTTTATTTTTATGAAAGCAATTTGTTTATATAATTTACACAGGAAAGTACTACTCTAGTGCCTGCTCTGAAGGTCTCCACTGCTTTTGTTTTTTTCTGGAATATACCCTCTTCCTCCCCACTTGTCCTGCCAGTTTATCTATATCCCTATTTTTGGTGGAATTAATATTCAGTGTTCACATTTCTATAACTATAAATACTGCTTTTTCCCAATGTTCCCCAAACAGTTGAGATTGCATAATAATTCAGATCCTGTTTTTTTTCCATATTTCATTGCTTATATGTATCATTTTATTTCTTTATTGTTGGAATTAGGTTATTTTTCATTTTTCAGTGTAATATATATAATTCTATAATCCTGTAAAGAATATCTTTGTGCATAAAGAATTTTTAGACTTTGGAATTTTTTTCCTTATGATAGATTCCTAGAAGTAATATTATTAATCAAAGGTTACAAAGCTTTTAAATACCCTTGATGTACATTTCCAAATTGTTATTCCTAAGGTTTACATGGGTTTAAAATATCCTAGCTGTGTGTGATAGTGCCAATTTCAACAAATACCTACCAACATGGGACATTCTCACTTTCAAACTATTTACCAATTTCATAAGTAAAAACGATAGCTCCATCAAACGTGTGTGTTAGGGTTAGTGTTAGTGAGTACTTTTCTATACTTGTCAGTGTCCTGTTTGCTTTTATACCTATTGGTGGCTAACTGGGGTACTGTAAAATTTTGATTAGTCTAAGTTTGTGTACGACATTTCGTCCTATTAATCGTCTCTTAAAAGTTTGCTTCATTATTATATGTTATAATAAATGATGAATAAGTGAGCAAAGTCTGCAAGCATGGAGAGGACAGAAAAGAGACCATGCGTTATCAATTAATTGAAAGTTCTTAGGAAGTCTGAAAGAGAAACAAACATTACTGATGGATAGTCACTATATTTTATGATGTACCACCTTTGGGCTCTAACCATGTCAATGTTTCACCTTCGGAATTCTTACTTTGTCATTCAGTACCTCCTCCAAGCATCCTACTTCTATGCAGTAATGGAAGAATTAACACTCAGGAAAGTAAAGTGAGGATTATTGGTAACTGTCACTCATCTGACAATTTATATGTGAAAACACCTCCAGGAAATGTTTTGGGTATGGATTAACAGCTGTTGTCCCTTCATTGTTCTTGTGGAAAACTAAAGCAAGGAGAACTTAAGTCACTGAATAACAAAATTTTAGAGCTGGAACAGCCTTAGAAGACACTGTTCTCAGCTCCTTCTTATATAGTTGAGAGAACTGAGACTAAGGCAGGTGTGAGTTGCCTGAGGTCACACAGTTAGTCAAGCTCATGCCTCCTGCCCAACTGGACCAGTTTAAAGCAAGAGACAATAACAAGGTCCTTATAAAAAGATACAGGTCTATTGCAAAAGCCTTTCAAGGGGAGAAAAACTATTTTATTTTGTTCTTGATCTACCATATTTTGTTCCTTGAACATAAAAATATTATTAGACCTTTATAAATTCATTCTTAACCACAATCCCTGTAATTCACTTCTAAGACCTTACATTTCTCTGCAAGGTAAAATAAAATAATAAAGTAACCCTTGGGTTTAAAGACAGAGTATACAATATGTATTGTATGGGAAATCTCGCCTGCTCTAGCTCAAGCACTCCCCTCCCTCCCAGGCCCTGCTCAGCACCTGCCTCTGTTCCTGGGGTAGTTCCACCTACAGCCTTTGCACTGGCTGCTGCTTTGTCCTGGGAATGTCCTCTATACTGCTGGCTTCCTGAAACCCTTTATTACCCCGTTCATTAACCTTTTAATTGACGCAGGACTTGAACATGTACACAAATCACCAATTATCACAAAATGAATACACTGCAAGCACTTCCCAGGTAGGAAACATAACTGAAAATCTAGAAGCTTCGCTTGTGTCCCTTTCTCTCCCTAAAACTAATCACTGTCCTGACTTCTCACATCATAGCTAAGCTGCTTTTGAAGTGTATTCTCCTGTTTCTGGCATTTTTCTGGGGAGCGATTTGCTCATGGATCCTCATTGTTACATAATACCCCACTGGATGAATATACCGCAATTTAGTTCTATTGGTGGACATTGGGGTTGTTTGTAGCTTGGGGTTAAGCCAAATACAATGCTGCTGTGAACATTCGTCCTCTTTGAAGATACATACAGCTTTCTCTTGGGGTGATGCAACTTGGAAGTGAAATTGCCGGGTTGTAAGATGCACATTTTCAAATTTAGCAGATGCTGCCACATGGCTCAACCGAAGCCTCAGTTTAAGCTCCCACCAAGCACGGTGTAAGAATTTCCATCGTGCCACATCGTCACCAGTACTTAGCATTCAAAATCTCTTAATTTTAGGCTTTCTGATGAGTGTGTGGTGCTACCTCCTTTGTTTTCCTTTGCTCTTCTGATTAGTAATAAAGTTGGTGACTTTTATTGTTTGTGGATGTTTAGATGCCGTTTTGTTTGTGAGCAGCCTGTTTAACCTTCGTACACATTTTTCTGCTGGGTTGTGTTCTCTCAATTGACGCTTGCTACGTGGGACGCGGGTCTGGGAGCCGCGCGCCAAACAGCTGCCCGGATGCCCGGATGGGCACAGGCAATGGGCGCCCCGGCTGCCCCGGCCCTGGCCCCTGGGTTCCGCCCCCCGTTCCCACCCCGGAGCGGCTTCCGGGGCACAGCCCGCGAGGCGGGTGTGAGGCTGCGCAGGCGGCGCGCGTGCCGGACCCGAAGGCCTGGCGCAAAGAGAACGCGACGCCGCCCGCCGTGCCCCGAGGCTGCGCGCCCACGCAGCAGCCTCCACGCTGACGTCTGCACGGCCTCCCCGACGCTGCCTTTTGCGGAAGCGGCCTTCATTTGAGGAGAGTCCAGCTTCCCCCGCTCGGTCATGGCTGGTTGGTAAGCGCTCCTTGCGAGCGTCGCGTCGGCTGTCGTCCGCACAGCGTCCGCGCTGGGACGTGGCTTTGGTTCGCAGGGCGCCGGAGGTGTTGGACGAGCAGCCCGACAGGGTCCACTTGTCACCGGCAGCCCCAGGAGGCTGGCCTGTCACTACATGTGAGCGTGACAATTCAGCCCAGTTACCGAATTGGTTTCCCGGACGGCGCCCAGGACTGACCGCCCACCCGGGAGCCGGTGCTGCTGGCCCGGCACCGAAGGCCCGGATGCAGCCCGTGCGCTTGGTCGCCTCCTTCCGAGCTGTCATGGTGACAGTGTCATGGTAACAGTCAACAGCTGTTGCCCTACAGATGAAACGTAGGAGACCTGTACGTTCCTCCTGTTCCTTTGGAGAAGATCTTTGGTGAAGACATAGTTCATGTCAGTTGGGCCCAAAAATATTTGATATGTCGGGGTTTTTTTTTTTTGAGATTTCTTTGTGAATCTTAATGTCAGAAGCCCCTGTTCATTTAATGAGGCATCAATGCTTCACAACCAGGCAGCTTTACGTTTGGTTAGGTTTCTTAGGCTGGAATAATTTGAGCATCCTACATCTCCACCGGGATTGATCATGCGGTATATGTCCCCTGACTTTTTGAGGAAGAAACGAAAATACAAGAGGTTAGAGTAATGTTCTTTATTGTTAGTAGTTCGATCAGCCTGAGGTCACTGCTTCCGTTCACGTAGTAGAAGCGACGCTAGTCTACCACACTCACATCATTTCATAAACATTATTGTGGCATATCTCTTTTCTGATCATTCTTGGGGGAAAGAGATACCTCACTTTTTTATTGTCATGTCTGTGAACTGAGTAAATCAGTCCTGAACTGGTAGAATGGCGACGTTCAAATTGATGCAGAACCAGTAGCCCTTTGGCGGTTACGATAAGTTCCACACAGACACATCTCTCATAGCTTCTTTCTTCACAATCAGAACAGAAATCACCAACCACTGCAACCTGAATGGGATGGTCTAGCTACAAATAGATGAAACTGTGACATGAATGGGGGTCAAAAGAATGTTTGAGAATCTCCCTTGATAAATAAGATAAATGATTACCATAGCATTTCTCTTCAGATGTTATTTTTAACTCATTTGAAACTATTTGCAGATAGAAATAGAACTATTTTGAGTGCTGATCTCAATATGAAATATAGAATTCACAGAATACACACAATTATTAGTAATACAACATTCAACAGTCAGGGGGCTATGAATTTTACATTAAAATTCAGTTATGTAGTAAAAAATAGAGTTATAGCTAGAAAAAAATATTTTCACAGGCAGCAGATACTCTCAGTGGAAATGAGCAATTCCACATAGAAAGAAAATACAGGAAGTATGCAAACTAGACACCAGGAAACTTGGTCTATATAATTTAATCAGATTACACAGAATAAGACATAAAAACAGCAGTGTACTAGAGTATAATTTGCAACACATGAAAACAGTTTAGAAAATGGGTTAAGGTTATACTCTGACAGTGGGCTTGTTGGAAATACAGACCTAGAATCAGACAGATTTACGGGTCTTCTGGCACTGTCCTTGTCAAATCAGCTTGAACCAGTAGATGGGTGTGGATTCAAGCATGAGACGTGTTGTTGATTGATTAACTAAATCTTGTCTGGTGAGACTTAACCTCAGAGAGCCAAAATTAACTATTGATTGACATTTGGTATTTTCGATGTGAAAGCACATTTCCTCCTAATAATTGGAAATAGAACTTAGAACTATTTTGTGGAACAGACCTATGATTGTCTGAAATAATGCTTCAGTGAAAAATGTGCATTTATACATCAGAGACTAGAATTTTAGATGTTAATTCTGGTAGAATTTTTAGGGAAATCTTATCCAGCTATATTTATGAAAGCAAGAATATGTTAGGTTATTTTTTTTAATTGGGTGTATTGACTGGCCTAAGCATAGACAATCTCCTTTTCAGTCATGTGGTTACAAAAGCTGTACATTACGAACAGTATAGAAACAAGCTGAAAAGATTGTGCCACACACCCTGGACAGTTATCTATACACAATTAAATTTGCAGATATAAAAGAAAATACAGCCTACTCCCTTATAGTGCAGTTACTTTTTAGATACAGTGTATCGCAGTGAGTGGCCATGGTCCCCAATCCTAGTTGTCCCCAGCACAGAGAATGAGCGCGAGGTCTGTCCGGTACAGCTTGCCCCCATCCGACAAGGCCATGATGCTCTTCTTGTACGTGGGGATGTTGTTTATATCCAGATCCTACACAGAACACAGATGGCATTGTGGTCCAGTTAGACATGCAAGGTAGGTAACCACGGCCACAGGATAAAATGGGACACGGAAACTGCTCAAGCCATTAAGAAAAGAGCTGGATTACATTCTTACACAAATGTGAGGAATCATAAGGTTGTCTTTCGAATCTATTGATCCCAGTTACACTGATTTAGGCCAGTACCAAATCAGAATAAGAACTGAAATCTACTTCTACTTCTCTATAAACATTTAAAGTAAATTTCCAAAAATGGATGTGTGGTTGCTTCTGGATGGATCCATAAAATCTACCTAAGAAGCAAGTGGCTCAGTAACTAATTACCTGTTTATTCTTCTCACACAGATCCTTCAGTAAAGCATCGAGTTCATGTTCATCTATGTATCCATTGCCATCCTGAGGGAGGAGAAGCAAAATAGGTACGACCAACAGTATCTCAGGGAGAAGAGTGGAGCGGAATGGAAGGAACTGACATCCTTAGAAAATGTGCTTCCTGTCTCCCTCCCTGGCAGATATTCTAATGCCTTAGGTCAGACCCTCAACATTTCTAACTGCTCCAGAGTTCCAGAGTGGATCTGAATTGCCTCTCATTGGACACCTTACAGTTGTAAAACACTGTGAACTTTTCGAAGTGTTTTCACATTTAATACGTCACTGCATGTTCACATCACCTCCTGCTGAAGTGAAGGGTCACCAATGTGTTCATATGAGTGGGGATGTGGAGGCCTGGGGAGGCATTGGACGGGCCTAGTGTCACACCGGATGCTGGCAGAGCCCACAAAGGCCTGGTTTGTCCAGGAGTAGAGAAATTAGAACAAATAAAGGAGGTTAACCTAGTGACCTCACAAACAGCCTTTACACACACACCATGTTCCCATCTGCTAGGTTGGGGGATGGGGATTTGCTGGGTATTTTTATCCAGATTCATCTTCATCCCACGTGCAGAGTAGGTAGTATTGTCTCTTGTTTACAGAGTGAGGAAACTGAGGTTCAGAGGAGTGTGGTATCTTATTCAAAGCCTCAGAGCAGGTAAGTCATAGCTTTGGATTTGAATCTAGATTTGCCTAATTTAGGACATAACACAATATGTTTCCTATGAGAAAAATGAATCGCTGGGTAATTTTAATACTCATGTTGCTTTTAATAAAAACCTTGAGTTTGAGGGTTTTTCCCTTAGTCACTGTTTTCCAAATTCTTCTAAAGAATTATACTTAGCAAACTTTTACCTGATCATATAACTCAAAAGCTTTATTAAATTCTTTCCCGCACATTTTGACTCCCTAGATGATAGAGAAGAGAACAAAGGTTAAACACAGCTATCACATTTGATTGTGTTTCTCTTGGCAACTCTCCCATATTCTAACTTTTCAAGGATAATAGTATTTATGCTAGAGAAAAAGAGAAATACCTGAAATTTAAGAAGAAAATTCTCCTGCACTGGTAGTAACCTTTTGAAAGAAAAACATTACATGAACAGGTTAAATTTTTGATAAGGATCAGCTTATTATAAGAATATTTGCACACTCCCTAAACTCACCTGGCCATCTCAGTTAATTCCAGCTTCCCATCATTATTTGAATCAAATAATTTCAGCTGAAAGACAAAATGTCATTGTAGCCATTGAACAATTCATTGCTTGAAGGAGAAATTCAAAATAAAGCAGTCCAAGTTATCAATTACAGAACAAGTCTAGAAGCTAGCATTTATTAAACTTTCAGTGCAAATTTTCAATTCTATAACTTGTGTCATTACCAGAGATTCTCAGAACAGTTTAGAATAGTTGTATAGTAACAGTGATCTTATCTAGGCTTCTGGAATATTTTCTTGCAAATATGTGTGTATATGTATCAAGATGTGGAGGGACGGTGTCTAATAGTACAGTATAGCACATCGTGATTCTCCAAACAAAGATACGAAAATAAATATTTAATTTGTTTTTCTCTTTTAGAGCATAGCAGGGTACACACAGGAGCAACGGGCAGATACTACGAATAAATCCTTGGAGATTAGAACTCTTGGAACTCTTACATTCTGTAAGGCTCCCTACCTGCCCAGTGCACGTAAGTACACGTCACACACCAGACACACCCAGTACAAACACTTGTACACCTGCCCCGGGAGGCAGGCATGCTGTTAGAAGCTAGCAACTGCTGCTGTACTGTATTAATTAGAAGGGTTATGGATGGGACATAGTAAATATATCAAATACGTACATTAAATATGAGAAAAAGCATTATTTTTGTTTATAAAGGAAGGAATGTGCTCAGGGTCGAATGAAGATAGGTATAGTGAGGCCTCTTTAAGGAGAAAATGAAGGCATGCTATGGTTTGAGCTGTTCTCAGAACCCTGAGCCAGAGGCAGATTCAGGGTCTGGTAGTGACACATTTTATAATTCATTGACCATAAGTTCTAATATTGTCACACTGTCTACCAAGACACTGGACACCAGATCACACAGTTTAGTGCCCATAGGGAAATATTTCTCCACATATATATTTAAATTTTAATTAGTTCTTGATTAATTTGCTTCCCAGATTTGAACTGGTTTACGACATTTAATCAGATATGCCAGGCCAATCCAACAGGGGACAACTCCCATCTGAGTGGTTTTAAAAAGGCTGCTTCAAACTTCTACCTGGAAAGGAGTCTTTACTTTAAATAGATATCCCTAAAGATTGGCACAAAACAGAAAATTGATAAATGTAGGTTATTGTCCATTTCCCAAAAGTTATTTGGTCTTTCGATCTGCACACCATGACACATTTAAATGCTGATGCTATGATAAAGTGAAATGTAATGAGGACACCTCCTTACCACGAAAACTTTTTTGATTTTTCTGAAACTAAATATTAGCCCTCCTTTTAATAAATATCACTGTATAGTGAATAAGGCAGTAGTTAAGTTCTAGTGTTGTTACCCCACCCCATCCCCACACACACATAAAAGTAGGCTGACAGGCTGAAAGAAAACCTCAGTCACATCAACTATAATCAAACCCTGTATAAAATTATTTCTCAGGGTAACTAAAAAGTCTAACTTCTTTATCACTTTTATGTAACAATTTTTATAATATACACTTATGGCTTATAGGTTATGTATTTAAATCCATGAGATAGGAATTTCCTGTAACTTTACAGTCTTTAAAGCATGTACGTACAAACATGCATCTGATCTGAATAATAGAACTTTCTGAATTTAAAACCATAAGAAATTAAAATACTGTTGTCAAACTAATGGCCCATGGCATAATCAGTTCAGCAAAGACTTTTCCTCATGGTTTTGATGCTGTAATGAGTGAGAATGAGCAAACGACCCACTGGAAATGAATTAACTTCATGGGTATGGAGTTACTGCATCTGGAACTTCATAAATTTATTTGACATTCATCCCTAAAACATTAAGTGCCTTCCTATGTGAAAAGCCATTTTCTTGACTCTATGGTCATCATCCTACAATAGATTTTGCCGCACTGTTTTCCAGAGCATGGGAATAAGGCTGTATTTGTATTTCCTCACTCAACCCACCAGACAGTATTCCAAAATAACAAGAATCAAAAGGAAGGAGGAAATACCATATTTAGTGGCTCAATGAGGAAGGCAGCTAGAGGTTCTCTTTAAACTCTTAACAAAATCTGTGATTTCCTAAGTCATAAATGATTCAGAACTTCTACAATAAATAAGTTTTACTGATATAATTTATGTATCTGTAATGGAGCTTACGTAAGTATAAGTTGTATAATTTAGTGGCATAATTACACTGGCTTTGTAAGAAAAACAAGGGATAAAAACTCTAGCTCCACAGAAAGGAAGTGCTCCACTGTTTTGAAGCTTTGAAGCCCAGGCCTGAGCACGGAGCCTCACGAGGCGGCAGCATCCTTAATATTTGACTTTCCAGGTGAAATGA